>NC_045430.1:219623722-220269631 GCF_902635505.1 Sarcophilus harrisii
CTGGTTAAGAAGGAGCATTAATCATAGAAACTCAGTTATAAAGAACTTCAGAAGCAATCTTATTCAACCTAAGTCTGGAGAATTCTTTTTTTTCTGAAATAATATTTTATTTTCCCCCAATTACACATAAAAACAATTTTAATATCATTTTTTTTAAAGTTCCAAATTATTTCCCTCCTTTCTTCCCTTCACTCTCATCTGGAATGATAAGAAACTTAATATGGGATTTACATGTGCAATCTGCAAAACATATCTCCATATTAGTCATATTGTGAAAAAAAAGACTCAGACCAAAATAAAAATTAAAAATTAGAAAAGGGAAAAAATAGTAAACTTAAACAACATTCTGGCTCTATTAGTTCTTTCTCTAAAAAAAGAATAACATTCATGCATACTTATTGTGTATCTAATTTATATTTTAATATATTTAACATCTACTGGTCATCCTGCCATCTAGGGGAGGGGGTGGGGGGGTAAGAGGTGAAAAATGGGAACAAGAGGTTTGGCAATTGTTAATGCTGTAAAGTTACCCATGCATATATCCTGTAAATAAAAGGCTATTAAATAAAAAAATAAATAAATAAAAAGGATAACATTTTTCACCATGGATCTTTTGGATTGTCTTGGATCATTGAATTGCTGAGAATAGCTAAGTTATTAACAGGTGAACACAATGTTGTTATTACAGTATACAATGTTCTTCTTGTTCTACTACTTCATTCAGTATCAATCCATATAAGTCTCTCCAGGTTTTTTTGAAATCCACCTGTTTTTCATTATTTACAGCAAAATAGTATTCCATTATAACCATATACTATATAACTTGTTCAGCCATTCCCCAATTTATGGATATCCCCTCAATTTCCAATTATTTGTAATCACAAAAAGAGCTGCTACAAATATTATTGTATAAATAGATTCTTTTCTCTCTAATTAATCTCTTCAGTGGCAGACTCAAAAGGGATAGCTCAAGGTCGTCTCTTGACTGAGAAAACTATAAATTAACATTATCTGTGTTATATTGTATCTTTATTTATTTTATTAAACATTTTCTAAATACATTTTAACCTATTTCAGGCTCAGGCTATACTGGAGAATGTTGTGTACCACATGCTTTGACTCTGCTAAGTCTACAACATAGCTAACAGCATGGTTTGAGATAGTTTGTTTCACACCCAACTTTCCTGAGAATACCCAGACTACTTCTCCAGCACATGTTGGCAAAGCCTCCAATTCCAAGGTTTCTCCTCTGATAGGGGAATTCATCCCCAGAATGCACCATTTGAGAAAGCACCCTCACCAACTGTGAACATAAACTCCTTAATGGAATTACCTTTAATGTTGCTTGTATTTGTTTCACAATGCCTGGTAAACTATAAGTTCTTACATAATTGTGAGTATATGTATTTTACTGAGAGATTCAATATATAAAGAAATGATAAATATGTCATAATTGTGGGAGAAAAATAACACTAATGGGAAGAAGAGAGGTTAGAAAAAGCTTCACAAAGAAGGGGTGACCCAAACACTGAAGGAAGATAAGGACATGGAGAGGTGATATAGCTTGTTCCAAGAATGAAGGAGATAGTTTGTGGGAACAATCATGGGAGATGGAATGTGGGACTCAAGAGAAGAGCTAATATTGCCATTCTGTTTTCTTTTTCCTTTTCTAGATGGTGGAGAGTTAGTAAGCAAGTACCATAAAGTAAGATTGCAAAGGTCAACAATGGAGTTTACTTTGAGAGAGCATAATAAATAATATGACACATTTAATTATGAGGAGCTTAAGCTTGTATATAAGAAATGAGTTACCACTACTTCTGAACTGTGACTCCATTAGTATAATTATCTCTCAGTAAAAACATTCCTCTTGCCAATATGAAGTATCAACTGGGCTGGAATGGGACTCTAACCTGTGGGTGGTCCAAGCTAAACAAAGCAGGCTAGAGAAAAGAGTCAAGAATCAAACAAAAGTTTTTTTGTTCTTTTCTTTTGTTGCTTTTTCTTTCTTTCTTTCTGCTTCTTTTTCTTTTTTTGGCAAGGCAATTGGGGTTAAGTGACTTGCCTGTGGTCACACAACTAGTACTTAACATAAACAGCTATTGTCAATGTCTGAAACTGAATTTGAACTCAGGTTCTCTTGAATTCAGGGCCATCCACTGTGCCAACTAGCTGCTACCACACAGAAGTTTAATTTCAAAATGAGGGAAATGGCTTGCAAGCAAAGGCATATTTGTCAGAGCTCTGCCTCTACTTGGGGAAGTAGGAGGAACAATTTAGTGAAGAGAAATCTCAATACTTTAATCAATAGTAGCTCGATGTACTATAGTCCTGACATTAAGGGGTAACAGCCATAATGTGACATCATAGTAGGGCTTCATGACCAGAAACAATTCTGAGTTTTGCTGTGGCTGAGATCATCCAGAGGGTGAACGAAAATGCTTGTTGTTATGCTATGCTCAGGGCACAGTTTGCTTGCTGGGCCTTAGTCTTGGAAAATAGTGTGTTTCCTAAAATCTTGATATTATCATTACCCATTCTTCAATTTATAGTCTTCGAAAGTTGCTTAAATCACTGAAAGATTGTTTTTTGCAGTTACATGCCAAAAAAAACCCCACAAGTCAAAGGCAGAACCTGCACCCCATTCTTTATTCTGATAGCGTTCTAATTATTGCTCATGTTCCCTTCTAACATATCTATTAAAAGGGGGAAGAAACTATATCTAAAATAACTTCTATCACTGACTCTGTGCAACTTAATTATATACCAACACTATCAATACATCATTTCTTTTCCCCCAGACTTGTGATTTCATCGAAATTGGGAATGTCCAATAAGGAGACTCATTTTACCAATATGAGTAGCTGTCTGTTCCACGGTTTAGAGAGCTAAAACAAAGTCCAGTAAAGTAGATTTTAAGCTGACCTCAGAGCCAGCTGAGAATGAGTCCAACCTCTGACACTTCCTGGCTCTACAACCCCAGGCAACTCACAATCTCACAGCACTCTAAGTGACTCTCTAAAACTGTAATACCCAATATGTTAAAATTAAAAATGTATTTTTCAAAGTATTTTTCCCTCGGCAAGGAAACATGTGACTGGTGAGGACATTACCACTACAGAACAGAAGCTGAGATTTACAGCAAAGCCAGGACAGCAGCAGAGGAGAGCTTTGTAATCAAAATTTCAGAGAACAAATTCCAGTCCTCCATTTTCAAGTATCCCACAAGGATTCACAATCATTCTGCTTAAAGACCAAACTATCCTGAAGGAAAAGAATCATTGAGGAACCAGCATGGAGGATCATGGAACTTAAGTTGTCAGGTTGTCCTTGTGGAGTGAGTTCTCAAATTTACCCCAAGGAAACATCTTTGGGGACAGATGCTCTCCGTGAAACATTTTCTCCATCCTGCTAGACTAGACGGGAAAATTTTCTCTGTGGAAATGCCTGTTCCAGACTCTTAAGGGAGTTCAGAAACACATTCAAGATCTCAAAGGACAAAAGCTGGATTTTTCAGAATATTCTCTCTTTTTATCACTTATCTAACCAAAATAAAGTTTATTCTTCCCTACTGCATACATTTTCACCCCTCATTTGTAAGAAAAATACTTCTTGTACCTGCCTTATTCTTCCAGGATGTTTTGCAAAGAACTTATTTAAAATGACTAATCTATTCCTCCCAGCTTTCCAGACCAATATAGCCTTCCCAGGCTTCTTCAGCCAAGTGATCTCACCCTCCCGTGAACTCACAGGCCTTATTGTCTCGACCACTCATTTGACAATTAATCATTGTGACAACTCTGCTATTACTGTCTTATATTGTAATTTAACCCTTTTGTTTTTCACATATCTATACCTTCTATCCCCAACTAGATTAAGTTCCAAGAGAACAGAAACTGTTTCTTTCTCTTTCTCCCACAGTACTCTGCTCTGATAAATAAATATGCTCTGATTGATGGACAGTTGTCTAACATTGCTTTCAACCTGTCACATTGCTTTGTTACAGACTCATAGAATTTCAGGGTTGGAAGGTACCTCGGCACCCCTCAAGTCTTCAGTGAAACTGAAATCTCCCATAAATGGGGCAGAAATTTCATACTCTAACCTTCTAGTTTCTACAGAAATAAGATCTTACCATTATGTTCTTTTTTTTTTTCCAGTATGTATGAGTGATCATCCATTTCATAATCCTTTCTAAATCAAAATGCTACCTGCTGGTATTTTTATAGGTTTTTGTTATTTTTGAGACTACTGTCAACTTCTTCAGCATATTATCTGCTTAAATAATTGTGCTGTCTTTCTCAATAGTTCAGTGATAGTTTCTGTTTGGTGTAAGGAACATGGTGCCTGTCACTTAATGGAAACAATGAAAGATGACAGATAGCATCATGTTGAAATTTGAGAGGAAGACAGAATTTGAAGCTGTATTAGAGAACAAAGAATGTTGATTTCCACAGATTTGACTTTGGAAATTCAATGTATATTATCTAATTCTAAGTTAGGTGCTACATGTTAAAACCAACTCAATTCAACAAATGCTTATTAAATACCATCATGACAATAAGTATTGGGGAAGCAAACATGAAAAATGACATAGTCCTTGCTCTCAAGTTTATAATCTAGTAAGGAGACTACAACATGCACACAGATAAGTTATTTTCGTTCATTCTTCATTTTTGAAGAGGACCAAGGTCATCACTGAGTGATATCTTGATTTGTTCATGAATCGAAGTAAGGTAGAACTTCACAAAATCATGTGCCTCACTTTCTCCTCCAGAGTCAGGGAAATCCAGTGACAAGACAAAAAGTCAGGATAACTGGTGATAGATAGTCCAGTATGTAGTGGATAACTTTGGCATCTTCAATACCTAACCAAGGCCATTTACCAAGAAAAGTCTTCATATGCATGGGGTAAACATTCCCCTAATTCATGAATGGATTTGAGCCCCATCAGTTACCTTCAAACAAGTTTAGTCCATCTGCTAAAACAATTTTACCATGGTATGTACCCATGCTGCCCATGCTACAACTTCTTAGAGCCACATGTAAGAGTTGAGTGAAAAATAAACATCAAAGGTGGATGAGCAGCCCCGAAAAGGACTTAACAAGCTCTCATACTGAGGTGCTAATTCTCTTTTAACACTCCGTATACTCCACATAGATAAATATAATACTAAGGGAACTCAATAAGCATTAAATAATTTTGGATTTCAACCTGACATTAAGAAAGAAAAAAAATAGTTTATTTCTCAATAGATCTCAGCACAGTTATTGGATAAATGATCTGAGATTTTACTGGGGTGGGAAATCCCTTAAAAAATACAGATGTGAAGTCTAAACTATCTCTAATTTAGGGCACTTGCCCGAGGCATACGGAAAATAATGATTAAGTGATTTATCCAGAGTTTCATAGGTAGAAAACCATGTATAAGAAATGAGATTTGAACCTCAATCTTCCTACTTTCAAACCCAACACTCTACCCATTGTGTCCTGTCTCTATCATATTTCCTATCTTCAATATATGCATCCTAACCCAAATTAAGTACTTATTTTGTCAAACACACTGTTAGGCAAACTACACATTATATGTCATTAGAGAACATATAGTCTAATATGTGCACAAATGATTTTGACAAAATAGAAAAAGAGCAAGGGCATAGGAAAGGTCAAACAGAAGGAATAATCAACTGAAATGAGGTGGAAAGCCATTTCTAGATGGAATATTTAGGAAGAGTTTTATGGAAGAAGCAGAACCTAATTTGGGCCTTGAAAGATAAGGATTTTAATAAGCATTTATGGGTAAACAGTGTGTTCCAAGCATGAGAGTTGCCCATCAATGCCTAGAAAGACAATATCAAGGAATGACCACATGTTACACAAGTATATGAGACTTGACTGTAAAAGTAGGCTGGAGGCTTTCTGTGAAGGGCCTTGAATGCTAGGGTAAGGAGGTTATATTCTATCCTGTACACAAATAGAAGGACACTGAAGATCTTTGAGCTGGAGAATATGATGTCAACTGGTAAAGACAGCCTTCCTTTCCCCGAGGGTGGGGAAATGAAGTAGAGAGGAAAGCAGATAGTGTGAATAGCTAAAAAATTTGTATGAATGCAGGCCCAAACTTTGAAGAAATTGTAGTAACCCTTGTGGCTGTTTAACTTAAAACCAGTATTTTGGTAGAGGTTCCAGCTTGCTTTATACACTTTCATACAGTTCCTAGCTGATGATGGTCATCTACTAATGGGCAATAGAATTAACCTTCAGCTATAAGCAAAAGGGTGCCAAACCATGCATACCCTTTGATCCAGCAGTGTCTTGATTGGGTCTATATCCCAAAGAGATCATAAAAAAGAAAAAGGGCCCACTTGTGCAAAAATGTTTACATTTACATTTACAAAAAGGTTTGTAATGACAAGGAACTGGAAACTGAGTAGATGCCCATCAATTGGGAAACAGTTGAATAAATTATGGTATATGAACTGTAATGGAATATTATTACTCTATAAGAAAGGATCAGTAGGATGGTTTCAGAAAGGCCTGGAGAGACTTACATGAATTGAGGTTAAACAAAGTGAATAGAACCAAGAGAACATTGTATACAGCAACAACAAGATTATGTGATGATCAACTCTGATGGACAAAGCTGTTTTCAACAACAAGGTGATTCAGAACAATTCCAATAGACTTGTGATGGAGAGAGCCATCTGCATCCAGAAAGAGGACTTTGGTGACTGAATGTGGATCACAACATAATATTTTTACCTTTATTGTTATAATGGTTTGCATGTTTGTTTGTTTGTTTTCTTTTTTCATTTTTTCCCCTTTTGATCTGATTTTTCTTGTGTAGCATGATAAATGTGAAAATATATTTAGAAGAATTGCATGTGTTTAAACTTATATTTGATTACTTGCTGTCTAGAGGAAGGGGAGATGGAAAGGGAAGGAGACAAATTTAAACACAAGATTTTGCAAGGGTGAATGTTGAAAATTATCTTTGCATGTGTTTTGAAAAAATAACAAAGTTTTTATTATAAAAATTTGAGAGAGAGAGAGAGAGAAACAGAGAGAGAGAGAGAATATCAAACTTCAGAAGCTACCACATAAGCAGTCTCATTACCCTGGATCAAACTAAAATGGAGACTGGGCAGATGGCAGTCAAAAAAAGTCAAATTGCATACTCTCTTATATCGTTTTTGTATGAGTACAGTAAGAGTCCACATGATTTACATATTATTCATTAAACCCTGCAGACAGAGGTAGGTGTGGCTGTGTCTCTGTTCACTGATATCCCAAACCTGACTACCTCAGCATGATAAGATCCTAAATATCCCAAGGCATAATCAGCAAAAGAGACAAAATATCTTTTGGATGTGTTCTTCATCCATCCATTCTTCTCTCAAACTAACTCAAAAAAGGTTTGTACTAGGCATTCAAGATTGTTGCAAGACAAATTTATCTAACATTGTCTCACAAAACAACTAAGTCAGAGATTATTAGACTTTTACAAAAGGGATTTTAATTTCCCAGCATCTCAGGATCCCAGGTGAGAGAATGCTAACACCATAGTCACTTGAGGGAAGAAGGAACTGGTGATTTCCCTGAAATCTCACAGAAGACTTGGATGAATCTATGTGATAGGAGAAAAACAGGACAAATGCTGCCAATTGAACACATCTGGATCACGGTGAAGCTTCCTTCTAAGCGTCCACAGTCAGATGCACTGCCAGACTTTATGGCTCTAATGCTCATTAAATGATCCAGATGTGCACTATTTACTTTATTGCACTATTCTCCCCAAGGTATAAAGATCTAGCCTTAGTTAGGAGTGCTTGGTGTTGGCTCAGCCAAATGGATGACCTAGGAAATGGGAAGGATTTAGAGTCTTTCTTCAGAATCTGGACAAAAAAACAAAAGTTGATCTAGCAAATTTTCTGTGAGATCTGTATGATCAAATTGCTTAAAACTTTATGCCTGGGTTTTGGAGACTGCCTAAGGTCAAAGTGGCAATAATGAAAATTAACTCCTCCAAAGGCGGCTTTTACACATATTCTCTCATTCTCACTCTCACTATAGCTCTCTGCTTCTGTCTCTCTCCCTTTTGCATATAATGTACCTGGGCTTAGGGGCAAATGGAACTTGCAGTCATATATTCCTATGTCTCACGAAGAAATCCCATAATTTTCCATCAATCATTCACTTTATATATTCACAATGGGCATAATCCTTGAAAGTTATTAGAAATAATCCACAACTTTAGCAAAGTTGCTGGTTATAAAATAAACCCACATAAGTCATCAGCATTCTTATATATCACTAACAAAATCCAACAGTCAGTTACAAAGAGAAATTCCATTTAAAGTAACTACTGATAATATAAAATATTTAGGAATCTATCTGCCAAGGGAAAATCAGAAACTTTATGAGCAAAATTACAGACCACTTTTCACACAAATTAAGTCTGATCTAACCAATTGGAAAAATATTAAATGCTCTTGGATAGGGAGCAAATATAATAAAGATGACAATATTACCTAAACTAATCTATTTATTTAGCGCTATACCAATCAGACTCCCAAAAAACTATTTTAATGACCTAGAAAAAATAACAACAAAGTTCATATGGAAAAACAAAAGGTCAAGAATTTCAAGGGAATTAATGAAAAAAAAATCAAATGATGGTGGCTTAGCTGTACCAGATCTAAAATTATATTATAGAGCAGCAGTTACCAAAACTATTTGGTATTGGCTAAGGAATAGAGTAGTTGATCAGTGGAATAGATTAGGTTCAAGGGATAAAACAGTCAACAAATATAGCAACCTAGTCTTTGACAAACCCAAAGATCCCAGCTTTTGGGATAAGAACTTACTGTTTGATAAAATTGCTGGGAAAATTGGAAACTAATATGGCAGAAACTAGGCATTGATCCATACTTAACGCCATACACCAAGATAAGGTCAAAATGGGTTCATGACCTAGGCATAAAGAATGAAATTATTAATAAATTAGAGGAACACAGGATAGTTTACCTCTCAGACCTGTGGAAGGGAAGGTCTTTATGACCAAAGCAGAACTAGAGATCATTACTGATCACAAAATAGAAAATTTCGATTATACCAAACTGAAAAGTTTTTGTACAAACAAAACTAATGCAGATAAGATTAGAAGGAAGCAATAAACTGGGAAAATATTTTTACAGTCAAAGGTTCTGATAAAGGCCTCATTTCCAAAATATATAGAGAATTAACTCTAATTTATAAAAATCAAGCCATTCTCCAATTGAAAAATGGTCAAAGGATATGAACAGACAATTCTCAGATGAAGAAATTGAAGCTATTTCTAGTCATATGAAAAGATGCTCCAAGTCATTATTAATCAGAGAAATACAAATTAAGACAACTCTAAGATACCACTACACACCTGTCAGATTGGCTAAGATGACAGGAAAAAATAATGATGATTGTTGGAGGGGATGCGGAAAACTGGGACATTGATGCATTGTTGGTGGAGTTGTGAACGAATCCAACCATTTTGGAGAGTAGTTTGGAACTATGCTCAAAAAGTTATCAAACTGTGCATACCCTTTGATCCAGCAGTGTTACTATTGGGATTATATCCCAAAGAGATTATAAAGAAGGAAAGGGACCTGTATGTGCACGAAAGTTTGTGGCAGCCCTTTTGTAGTGGCTAAAAACTGGAAACTGAATGGATGTCCATCAGTTGGAGAATGGCTGAATAAATTGTGGTATATGAATATTATGGAATATTACTGTTCTGTAAGAAATGACCAACAGAATAATTTCAGAAAGGCCTGGAGAGACTTACATGAACTGATGCTGAGTGAAATGAGCAGGACCAGGAGATCATTATATACTTCAACAACAATACTAGATGATGACCAGTTCTGATGGATCAGGCCATCCTCAGCAACGAGATCAACCAAATCATTTCTAATGGAGCAGTAATGAACTGAACTAGCTATGCCCAGAAAAAGAACTCTGGGAGATGACTAAAAACCATTACATTGAATTCCCAATCCCTATATTTATGCCCACCTGCATTTTTGATTTCCTTCACAAGCTAATTGTACAATATTTCAGAGTCTGATTCTTTTTGTACAGCAAAATAACGTTTTGGTCATGTATACTTATTGTGTATCTAATTTATATTTTAATATATTTAACATCTACTGGTCATCCTGCCATCTAGGGGAGGGGGTGAGGGGGTAAGAGGTGAAAAATTGGAACAAGAGGTTTGGCAATTGTTAATGCTGTAAAGTTACCCATGTATATATCCTGTAAATAAAAGGCTATTAAATAAAAAAAATAATAAAAATAAAATAAAATATCATCATGCAAAGACACCATTTGAAAAAGGTTCTGGGGGATTTCAGTGGTCAAAGATGCAACAGGGGAACATTCTAGGAGGAAGTCAGTTTGGGGCAGCTAGATGGCACAGTGACAGTGGTCCTGTGTTGATCCTGGAGTTGGGAGGACCCAAGTTCAAATCCAGCCTCAAACACCTCCTAGCCGTATGACCCTGGGCAATTCACTTAACCCCAATTGCTTGAAGAAATATTTTTTTAAATAAAAATGACATAGTACTAGCAAATCTGAAGAGGTGAGAAAGGACTAGGATTGGAGCATCAATAAGTATGAAATAGTGAGAAAATTAAATTTAAAAGAAAATGTTGGATGTAAAATGTTGAGAATTTTGAATGATAGGATAAGGACTTGAGAACTTCTATAAACAAAAGGGGGTCATTTAAGGTTTTTAAACTATTAAACATATAAACAGAATTGAGTTTGGGAAGATTATTCTGGTATATCTCTACAGAATAGATTGAATGAATGGGGAAATACCAGGACAAGATAGAATAGTGAGAAGCTATAGAAAGGTCCTGGAGCAAATCCACAACAGTAGGAATAAAAAGAAAATCAATAGAAAAGATTTTAGAACTAGAACTAATAAGGCACAAAAAATGATGAGATGGGGCGGTAGAGGAATAGAGATAAAGAAGCAAAAAATGGTTTCCAACCACAGTTGATGAAAGACATAAAGAGTTTTAGAGACCAAAAGGATCTCACAGAACAATGCCTTTACATTCAGTGTCCTCATCTTATAGCTGAGAAAATAAAGGCACATAAAGTTATGCGATTTTAACAGGTGCCTACAACTAGCATCTGAGGTAAGACTTGACCCCAGATCTTTCTAGTGCCTTTTCCACTATTGGCAGAAGGCAAGCTGAATTATAAACACATCAAAGTCATAGGAAGTACCACTAAAAAGTCTAGATGACACTGTCTCAGGGGAAGTTAGAAGCATGATGTGAAGTTTGGGTCAAGGCTCAACATGTAGTTTAGGGAACCAAACATATAGTAGGTGAAGTCTTGGGAAAATAAGCTCTCCAAAAGAGAAAATGTCATCTAAGAGGCCATGATACCATTAATTTTGGTCATTTGTCTATGTACAAATGATAAAGTAAATAAGGAGCTTGAGCTCTATTTCAGGAGTGGGAATATGAGGAGCTCCTAACACCATCTAGAAATAATGCATAGTGACAGAAAATGATTGATTTGTTTAAACATTTCTGTCATATATATTTAATGTACCTGTGTGTCATTTCTTCTATTGACATGTGTACAGGGAGACAAGGAAATCTTTGAGCATCCTCAAGAGGCATTGGATCTTGTCAAAGTAAATTCCATCTACAATTCAGAGGTATTTTTTGGTACTGGGGTATCCCTCATTTTAAGGGCATTCTAAGAGGGATAGAACTCAAGCTAAATCATACCTTGGGCTTATTTCATCTTTTGATACCTTTAACAGATACAATCAATACAAATAAACATAAACTAAGACTCTAAAAGGAAATTAAGTCACACTATGGATATGTTTTTGGCAGAAAGAAATTAGTTCTATACATTTCTACCTTGGTAATAAATAGAGGACAGGAAAATGAAGGGGAAGAAGGTATTATGGCCTTCTTAGGCCTTTCTTTTTGTTTGTTTTTTTTTTTTTGGTTTGTTTTAGAAATAGTATAAGCCATTTTTAAGTTCCCCATTAGCCTCCCAGAATCACTGTACTGCTTGACCGTTTGTCATTTTTTATTTTCTTATATTTCGAGTGTATATAATAAGCAAAAGAGAAAAAATCTATTTTAATATGGACAAAAATCTTATTATAAAAGTTTGGCTGGGGATAATTGGTAGAGAAGGTCCTTGATATAGTATTGCAATGTATAGAATCATTGGCAAGCCCTCTGGATTCACAATACCTTGGAGTAGAGTTCTATTATAGCCTAACAGCTTGGGAAGCCCTCTGGGATGCCACATTATGAATAAGCTGATGTAAGGCAGTTTCTAGATGCCGAGATACTGAGATTTCCACTGACTCCCCAGTGGTTCAAATTTCAAAAAAAAATTAAGGATAGGCCAAGGTTCCCAGACAGTCCACATACCCAAAATGGTTCTGTGAAGTTATATCTGGAATTCTAGTGGCAAGTCTTTATATTTGCTTGAGCAGTGACTTATTCAGAGTATAAATTTGTTAACTTCAACTTGGCCAAAACAGTTCCAAATACAACTGTTCTTTTTTTTCATCATTCATTTCTAATTTCGGTCACCACTAAATTTAAAGAAAATATAAATAAATATGTTTAAGATGAATCACTTCAGCTCTCTGAGATTCAGTTTTATCATCTATTAAATGAAAATGTTAGACTAAATGATTCCTAAAACCCCTTTTCTTAAAAAAAAAAAAAAAAAAACTTATACCCTCTGTGCAGAAGAAAGGGTTTTTAGACATAGCCAAAGTGGGAATTTGTTTTGCTTGACTATGCATATTTGTTACAAAGGTTGTATATTGTTTTGAGAGGGAGTTGGGGACTATTACAGAAAGAATATAAGTTACATTTTTATGAGTTGGGAAAAAAAAAAAATATTTTAAATTCTATGCTATGTGTTCTAAATACTGATTTTTTTTTTCTTTGTCTAGATATGAGATCTCATCCTAGAGAATTTTCAGTGTGGAAATTTCTTCCACTGAACATTCTATAACTTAGTCTTGGAAATAAATATGGGAGCATTGGGAAATTAAAGAAGAAATTGAAAGAAAGAAAGGAAGGAAGGAAGGAAGGAAGGAAGGAAGGAAGGAAGGAAGGAAGGAAGGAAGGAAGGAAGGAAGGAAGGAAGGAAGAAAGAAAGAAAGAAAGAAAGAAAGAAAGAAAGAAAGAAAGAAAGAAAGAAAGAAAGAAAGAAAGAAAGAAAGAAAGAAAGAAAGAAAGAAAGAAAGAAAGAAAGAAAAAGAAAGAAAGAAAGAAAGAGTCAACTGGCAACAAAAATTAATCCCTATCCTTGGTTACTAGATACATAGAGACTAGACATCTTGCCTTTATACTGTTCACATTTTTAAGGATAAGCTGAAGCAGAAACTGACATCACAGATTCCCACAAGTAGAATATTATTGTAAGGTAATTTACCATAGAAAAATGTTACCTATGGACTCTATTATATATCAACTGCTCTCTTTAATCTAATGCTAAAATCCTCTAAGTATGGGAGACTTTTCCTGAAGAATACATAAGGCATGGGGAATGATAATGTTGCTAGACACTCCATTAATGTAAAACCTTTTAAAATGAATTTTAGGAAAAGAAAAAAGAATGAAGTAACTCCCTCTCTTCAAAAGCATTTTTATTCATTCTACAACTTCAGCCAATATCTTATGAAGTTTAAGTATATGTATTCATCTGTATCATGGGAGTAGAAATAGTATTATATATATATATATATATATATATATATATATATATATATAAATTTACACATCCAGCTTTGGTCAGCTAGATGTCAAATTTACCCACTTAGTCCACAACACTACCAAGTTTGGTCCTAAGCTAATCAAAATGTAATTGGGAAAAATGTAATAAAATAAACAAAATATATAATATTAAATTTAGAACTAAGTCAGTATGTCACCTACAAGAATCCTTATGCACAGTTTAGTCGCCCCCCTCTACTTCCATTTTTATTTGAGTTCAAAAATTGTCAGAGTATAAATTATGGAAAAGTTTCTTCCTCCATTGGTATAGAGTGCTTCCTCATCTTTCAGTTAATTGTGGCAATAAAATCACAGATCTAGTTCATGTTTTTATCTTTTAACATATGGGCATCATGACCACAAATTTTAAAATATTTTAAGAACTTTATGAGAAGATTTTAACTGAGCACCAACTTTCATTTCACTACTTTGTACTCAACTATGCGACAATAAAGAATTAAGTTTAAATATGAAAAATGGGAAATTTCATTAATCCAGATGTTCTTCCTCTCCATAACTCCAATCATGTTTGTAAATATCTAGATAACTGATATTCCAGATGTGTAGCATGCATTCAATTAAATGGCTTAACTCATTCTTGTCTTTTGGTTTTCTCCAGTTTACTTGAAATTTCATTCTCCATATCAATTATATTCTTATAAAATATTTTTATTATTTAACAATTTAATTCCATGTTAAACTTTTCAGGTAAGTGTTATGCCTTATGGGAAAAAAGATTGAAGGTAGAGCCAGTTCTTCCTAAACCTACATACATTTTATCCTCTTAAATATTCATACAGATCACATTCAAATCTTACAGATCATTTATTAACACTTTAATACTTGACTACTTCAAGTAAATGTGAGGTTTCCCATTAGACCCATCAGCTGAGAATGTGCATTGGCAACAACAGCTGCCAAATCGGTAGCTTGTGAAGTATTTCAAATGACAATATCCAAAGCAGGCGCCTTTGGAGAGGCAACTTTCTCACACTCAACTCCAAACTCAGTCTGTTCAAGCTGGATTCATCAAGTGTATGTGATGAACCGACAACACCTACTTGTTTTGTCTGAGGTTCTATGAAGAGATCACCACAGATGTTTGCAGTTTGGTGATTTCTGGGTACAAACTGATCCAAATGAGAACAGCTTCATTATCCAGACCTAATTGGTATCCTGGAAGATCTTGAATGCAACTTATCTTATTTTTTTTTTCCTTTAGAACAAAAAGAAATGTTTGAGTATGCTGCTTCAAGCTTATTTTAAAAAATGGTAAGCTCCCATTTGCCATCCAAATTGCAAAGCAAAACATTGAAGTCTGCATAACCTCACTTCTAAAAGTTGCAATATTTTCATTTTCTGAAGTTTGTTCTTCTTTATTGCCTCTACTATTTTAAATTGATTGACCCAGAAACCTATTATACTAAAAATTCATAGATTTGAGATAGAAGAAAGCAGTATAATGTTGCACTGATCTGAAGTCCTAACAGACTGTTCCTAGCTGAAGCTTCAAGTCTTATGAAATCAACAACTGGGGATTTGTGTATGTGCATATGCGTGTGTGTGTGTATGTGTGTATGTGTGTGATGATAATACATATAAGCTATATCTAGAAGTAAAAGAAAGAAACTAGAAGCAAAAAAGATAAGAGGAAAGAAGACAGAAAAGAGGAGAAGGAAAAGGTTGGGGTTTGGCAAATCTTAAGACAAGGGGACAAGGGATTCAAATGCAGAGGGTAGTATATAAGTATTTAAGATAAGGAAAGAAGGGCAATGACCCCTACAGGACTTATGGCCAGAGGGGAAAAAACTGAAGAGGAACAATGAGGACAAATAACAAGACTAGTGATCATGGGACAGAAGGCAAGATGGAATGATAAAAGATTATGGTCAGATCAAGGAGTTTGGGCATTAATAAACAAAATCAAAAGTATGACAGCATGTAGCTGTAGTAGAAGGGAGAAGTAGGTCGATAGACAATAACTACCAGAATTTTGATCTTAAAGATTTGTTACAGTCCAAAATGTCATCATCTTAAAGACAATTTGGTAAGTAATCTTACTGAACACTAAGCTCAGTTTGTTCCTAGAATGCAGATAGTCTCAGGACTACATTCAAAAATCAAACACAATAAGATTTGCAAGAATTTTGCTCAACTGTCATAGTCCTCAAGATCCCAGGGTCCTAGCTATACCCTGATAAGGTACTGAGGTATAACTTTCATGGAGGAAAATATTTTAAGTGATGTAGAAGAATGGGTGTTTTAAAAAAGAATATATCAACATAAATTAGACTATGAGCCCTTAGAAGGAGGAAAGGGTATAACTACCATAAGTTGTCTGGTTCTACTGATCAATTCACTTGGGGGATTTCCTAAGAAAATATCCAACTCTAACAACATTCTTTACAAAGGATTGTTATGTTATTAGAGAGGCTTTTTGGTCCAGGGTACTTTGAACTGGGGAAACCTTAGTTTGAATCTTTCCTCTGATACTTTATTCATTGTACAGCCATGATCCTCTCTGAGGATCAGTTTCATCAACTATAAAATGAAGAGCATAAAAACTACAATATCTATTTGAGAGTGTTTGCAATGAGGATCAAATAAGATAATGTATGTAAAACAATTTGCAAACTTTAAGGCTCCAAACAAAAGTGTTATTATTAGTGTTAACATGCATCTATCAAAATAGGTCATAATGCAGGAAAGACTCAACAGCATCTTATTCATCACTATAATTGGTAACAAGCTAAGAAGCCTGACCTGGTGAAGCAACAGCCACCACTGAAAATCAGTTGAATGATTGAGAGGGAAAGGGTCCCAATGTAGATTCGCACTCATTCTGCCTCCTGTGAAATGATTCAGCCAAAGGCACCACTTCAAAATCTACAGCATCCACACCAAAAACTTAAAAAAGACACAAGCATTCATAGCTGTAGAGAATGAAACTTTTTTTCTCTTCTAAGTTCTAATTAAGTTATTTTCCCCACAAGGTTTCTTGTCATTTAGATCAATATAGTGTCACCAGTTTTTTCTCCAAGACATAATTCTCCTTCGTCTATAGAATCCAAACAACTTATTCCTACCAATAGGCCTAAAAATGGAGATGTGAGTTGCTTTGAACAAGCCCCCTCACTAAATAGAGATGATTTACATAAAAACCTCAACCTATACAGTTCTGGTATGAGAAAAGAAACTCTAACCTCCAAGAAATTCAATTTTAACTCCAGTTCTGGGTTTCTGAATGCTAAAAACAGCAGGTATAAAAATCTCAGAATTTACATTTCTGACTAATTAAAAAAGTTAATGAGGGCTGAATCCCTTGCTTCTATTTTCTTAGATCAGCACTTTATCTTCCACATGTGCAGAAAATGCTTGCTCGGGGGAGGGGGATGAAGGAGGCTCCCGATTTTTTTTTTTAACGTATTATGTGTACGTGACAAATTTAGATTTGCCAGTGTGTACAATATTAGTAAAGTTTTTATCAAAGAATCTTATAGGCAAAAGTTTTTGGAAACACTTCCCATTTGGGGTATTTTTGTAATCTTTTATTAGTTCTTTCTCACACTGAAATAGAATCAATAGTTCCTTTCTCATTTTACATAGGAAGAAACTAGGACTGGATGCCAATAAAAGTCTATTTTGCAATGGAATGAGAATTTAGAACCACTATCTTTCCCACCAGCCAATGTGTGCATCTCACTTTACAAAACACCCAGTAAGCTCCCTAAGGGCTCTACAAAAAGCTCAACCACATAGATAAAAATTCAAATTTCAGTCAATTAAATGAACATTTAGCATCATGTAGAAAGACCCTAACAAGACTCTGAACTATTATTGTAAAATGAAGAGAAAGCTATGTAAGATCAGTGCTTCCCTGACATTCATCCAGCAAACCTTGTGCCCTACTTTCCCCCTTCATACCTACATGTTCTAAGTGAAAGTAGTAATGAAAAGGGAAAAGAAGAATGAGAACAATACCCTTCTCATATTTTATCCAGAAGAACCTAATAGGGAGAAAAGGGGACACCATGGAGAAGAATGACAATGATGATATTGGAAGTTTTCAAGAAAAAGGAATCAACCTTGACAGTAGAGAAAATTTCTCTTATTAGTTAGGTTACTACTAATAACAGTAATACTAATAATAACAGCTAGTATTTCTGTAGTGCCTACTATGTGCTAAGCTCTTTACAAATATCTCCTTATTTTACATTTGAGGAAAGAAGCAATTCTTCAACATTAGTCCTTGCAAAACCTTACAGTACAATTTCCCCTCTTCCCCCACATCCTCCCCTAGATGGCAAGTTGTTCAATATATGTTAAACATGGTAGAAATATATGTTAAATCCAATATATGCATATATCTGTACAATTATTGTGCCACACAAGAAAAGAAGAGAAGCAAATTAAAATTCAAACAACCAACAACAAAAGAGTGAAAATGCTATTTTGTGAACCACACTCAGTACCCACAGTCCTCTCTCTAGGTATAGATGGCTCACTTCACCACTGAACAACTGGAATTGGTTTGAATCACTCATTGTGGAAGAGAGCCACGTCCATCAGAATTGATCATTGTATAATCTTGTTGTTGCTGTGTATAATGATTTCCCGATTCTGTTCATTTCACTTAGCATCAGTTCATGTAAGGCTCTTTAGGCCTTTCTGAAATCATTCTACTGATAATTTCTTACAGAACCATAATATTCCATAACATTCATATACCATAATTTATTCAGTCATTCTCCAATTGATGGGCATCCATTCAGTTTCTAGTTTTTTGCCACTACAAAAAGGGTTGCCACAAACATTTTTGCACATGTGGGTCCCTTTCTCTCCTTTAAGATCTCTGGGATAAAAGCTCAGTAGAAACACTGCTGGGTCAAAAGGTATGCTCAGTTTGATAACTTTTCGAGCATAGTTCCAAATTGCTCTCCAGAATGGTTGGATCCATTCACAGTTCCACCAACAATGTATCAGTGCCCAAGTTTTCCCACATCCCCTCCAATATTCACCATTATCTTTTCCTGTCATTATAGCCAGTCTGAAAGGTGTATAGTAGTATCTCAGAGTTGTCTTAATTTGCATTTTTCTAATCAATAGTGATTTAGAGAACCTTTTCATATGACTAGAAAGTTTCAATTTCTTCATCTGAAAATTGTCTCTTCATGTCCTTTGACTTAAAGAATGACTTGATTTCTTATAAATTAGAGTCAATTCTTTATATATTTTAGAAATGAAGCCTTTATTAGAACTTTTGAATGTCAAAATGTTTTCCCGGTTTATTGCTCCCCTTCTAATCTTGCCCACATTAGTTTTGTTAGGTACAAGAATTATTGAAGAGAAAAAAGGGATGAAATAGTAACTTCTATGATAATGATGGTCTCAAACAAGAAAAAATAAAAGGATTTTATGAATGGGCTCAGTGGGCTGTTTGATGATATGACTTTCTCCAACAACAATCATGGTAATAATGAAGAAATATGACAGTGGGAGTGGAGGAAGAGGAAGAGAGTGACAAGACACGAGAGATAATATAACACAAGGGAAAACAGAATTTATGGACAATGGTGGCATATAGTTGAATTGATCAAACACCAGGTTAGATATGTAAAGGAAGGAAAACAGTAAGTCACTCTACTTGAGAAAAAGATAATATTGAAATACTGGAGTTTATAGTGTGAAAGAATAATTTTAGAAGTGAGGCAAGGATGTTAAGTTCTGAGAGAAAAATTTAAAAATTCAAGAACATGAAGGTAGTAACAGTTTTTAGTTAGACTGAGATCCAAATATGACCTTAATGGGTAGCTGAAACAAAAGTAAGGAACAGATGGTGTCTGGTCTATTTTTAAACAACAATATTTTTTTTTGTTTCCATCCAAATGGTTGGCACTAACTGAGTTTCCATACAAATGGTTGGCACTAACTAGGTCAATAATATATTTATTCCTCTGTCACCTTTATGACCCATTACTTTGTCATAGAAACTTCAATTTTATGGATAATTCACTTCCATTGTTTTCAGGGACACCATAAATAAATTTGATCAATAAATTTTGTAGTGCTTTGGTAGTGGTAGTAGTAGGATAGGAGATTAGTGGTGGTGGTGATAGGGAGAGATAGATGATAATGATGATGATGATTGTGATATTACCTACTTCCTAGTAGTCTAGGTCATCACCAATTACTCATTTTATGAAATGTACTGATAACACTGGCGATCAAATTTGAGCTGACAAATCTTTAATTATTAATTATTATTAACAATTCATAAAACGGACCTTCTCTCAACATGGTATATTTGTGCCTGTATGCACATAGAGGGCTCATGAAGCCAAGAGAAGTACAAGAGAATCTCCTATTTTAGAGTCAAATTAAATCACTCAGGGCAACTAGGTGGTATAGTGAATAGTGCACCATCCCTGAAGTCAGGAGGACCTGATTTCAAATCTAACCTCAGACACTTAACACTTCCTAACTGTGTGACCATGGGCAAATCACTTAACCCCAATTGCCTCATCCAAAAAAAAAATTTAAATCACTCAATTTAAAAAAAAGTATTTATTTAGCTTTTTTATGTTCCAGGCACCAAATTCAGACTATGCAATATCAATAGCAAAGACAGATTACTTAAATTTAGGCTGTTTTTATTCATAGGAGCAACAGGCATTTTAATTCCCACGTACTTTAGAAAAGGGTGGGGGGATGCCCCTGAAATAAATCCTGAGAGAGCTTTAATTCTCTGCCAAAAATCAGAAGATACACCAACAAACTGATACCCCAGTGCTAAAAAATGCATTAATCTCTTGGATCCCATCAGCATCTTTAGCATGTTAAAACATGCACTAAGACTTTGTGGTATTGGACTAAAGCAAAGTAGAGTAACAGAGACCCATTTCCCTTTTTCTCAAAGCTCCTTATGCCTTGATGGAGCCAATGCAGAAAACTCCAAAGTTTGGCTCATATGAGGAGAAGTGACTCAACCTTGGGTAATTTATTCATGAAAGTGATAAGTGAAACTGAACTACATGCTCTTTTTTTTGACTTACATTAAAACTTCTGCACCCCAAATGCAATATGTACGGAATTAACTCAAATTAATACGTACTGAATTAACTTGTCCACCATGAGAATTATCAGGTTGGCTATTTAAGCACTTTTCCCATTCACACTAAAGAATTTAATAAGAACAGCACACCAAAAATTTAGTCTAAGCTGGTTGAATATTGAAAGTGCTGAAGAGACAGCATGGTTTGGGGGATTAAAGTGCTAGATTTGGAATCAGGAAGACAAGTTCTAATCCCACCTCAAGCATTCAGTAGCTGTATCACCTGGGACAATTCAATTAACCTCTGTGAGCCTTAGTGCCCTCATCTATCAAAGAAGGATAATAATAGGAACTGTCTCACAGGATTGTTTTAAGAATCAAATGAAATATTGCACACCTTCAAGCACTGTATAAATGTTCATTATTATTTTTTATTATTTACATTATTATATAACATCATTGTTCATAATTATTATTATTGCTTATCTTGTTTTTCTAATTTTTATGTAAATAAAAGCAATAGAGCTATCCCTCACTGTTCCAGATATCAAAGTTTAGACTAATAGAATTGTACTTAGGGGTAAATTCAGTAAGTTCAATAATTTGTCCTCCCTGGGCTTCCATTTCCTTCTTTATAAAATGAAAGTCCAAACTAGATGGTAACTAAGATTTTAGCTTTGTATCTCTAAGTCTAAGATCCTATATATCTTTCTGGTCCTATATTTATTTTCAAGAAAGTTGCTTTTAAGTGCAGGTCTCTGGAAATGACATACTCTCTACAAGGTGAGGGAGCATATGATAAATATACTATATCCATATTAAATCTCTGAATTCACTGTAGATAAAATGAATGGCTAACTGTCAACCAGAGGTTAGAAAGATAGTCCAGATATATAATCTTAATATTTCATTTAAAGAATTGTCTCCAGTCCCAACCATCCCAAACCCTGTACATTCAATAGATTATTGGTAAGCAGCATCCACCATATTTATAAATATTTTGAAAACTGTCAGGTTTCTAGATACATCTTACCCTGAGGCAGGTGCTATGGAGCACTTAGTGCTTGGTCAGACATTAAAGACCCTAAGATGATCCTCTGTATCACAGGTCATCACCAGTTATTTTGAGTTTTATCTTGCTACTGGGCTTCAGTGACTAGGAGAGTGAAGCTAATGATTTTGTGCAATTCTCCCTCATTTAAATCCAATTCACCCATGAGTTAAGACATCATTCCATGATGTCACTGCGCCTCCTTGAAAAGGTGATGCAAGTATCACCACCAACACCTTTATTCTAACTCTGCCTTTATTTAGAAGAATAGTTCTACCAAAGAGCAAATGTATTGAGCATCAGACCTGAGATGAGAATCTACCACATGGCCTTACTTGAGAGAAATTTTACAATGGGGGATTGTACAAGACAAAATTTACTACAACTAGACGTGACTCCTCATATGAAATCTAGGACCAGCCCACTGTCAGCTGGAAAAGTTAAATATCAATAATAAAGTATCTTTTAGATACACTAATTTTTTTTAAAAAAATATCAAAGTTGCAAAGAAATACTAAAAAATGAGCCAATCCTAAGTAAGACATTTTTCCAATTATATGTAGATTAAAGTAAAAGTGAGACAGATTTAGGAGATTCTTCATGGAGAATGTATTTCCGTGGCTTATCTTATACAAAGGTCAAATTCAAATCAAGAGATTGAAAAAAAAACTTCCCTGAGTTTATTGAAGCTGGCAGGGGCAAGATGAATTCTAAATCCCAATTTTATTCTACCTAATCTCTAAAAAAGGTTCAATAAGAAATCTGGAAATTTCACTTTTCCACTGTTCTTTTTCTCACTCCATCCTTTTCTTCATCAGGACAGCAGACCAGGAACTTGCAAAGCAAGCCAAACAGATTGCATCGTCTTTTTTCATTCATTTACTCATTCAACAAATGTTTATTAAGACTGTGCTGTGGGCAGAGTGTGAGGGGTTGAGGGAAAGAGAAAGGTTAGAGATATAACACTGTCTAACCTTGGAAAATCCAGTTTCCAGCCCTATGGAGCCTACTTAGTAACAGAGAACACTGACATTAATAGACAAACCCAATTGTTCCAGTTGTTGCAAGAGAATTCTATGTGAAGTCTGCCAAGAACAGGGATTTCCTACAGAAGGAAGGAGAATGTGATATTGAGTTAGATGTGGAAATATATGACAAAGATGGGGAGAGAAATTATAGGAACCATCAATAAAGGTACAAAGGGGGAAAAAAGTACAGGACATTTTCATGGGCAGAGAGTGGCTCAGTTTGACTGAAACAAAAAGCACATGGACCCCAAAGATAATAGGTTTGGAGCTAGAATGGATCATAGATGTTATCAGTATTCAGCTTTTCATTTTGCAGGTAAGGAAGCTGAGTGACTTAAATGACTTATCTAAGGTCACACAGGTGGGTATCTGAGGTAATTCAAAGTCAGGTCTTATTGACTCCAAAAGAAGGAAAAAAGGTAATGGGGGAGAGAATAAAGGGGTTGCAGGAGAGAGAAAGAACAGAATGAAGGGAAGGAGGAAGAGAGGAAAGGAGAGAAAGAAAGAGAAAAAAAAGAAGGGGGAGCTAGAAGGGAGGGAGAAAAGGAAAGTTTCTATTCTTAAGGAATTTTCATCCTGCTGGGGGATGAAAACATAATTGAAGGGGGATAAAAAAAAACTTGAGGAAAAGGAGACATTCCACATAGAACATGTGTCCTGGACTTAGAGGTGAATAAATGAAAGGGATTATTTTTCTGTATCTCTCAACCATTCATTCTTCTAATTCTAAAAACTCTATTCTTAGACTTCTGGTCAGATTCTAATTCCCTTTCCCTAACTTAAAAAGAATGACCATTTGATACCTCTTTCCTCTGACTCTCAACACAATTTGCCAGTGCACAATTCCCTTTTTTGCAACTAGATGTTGGGAAGGAAAAATTACTCACACCTAGTTATTTTCTGCTGAACACTTTCAAATATCATATAGCACTGCCTCTAGGTATTAAAAAAATGCTAGCATGCAAAATATCTGATTTCCCAGGTCAGAATAGAGATGCAAGAGTTCCTTATGCCCAAAGAATTTTGCCAGGAACAGAAAACAATGAATTCAGTTTTTAAAATGATTCCCAAAATACTGATCTTCTCTGAAAGGTGAATCTAAGTTTTATCCTAATCCATTTAACAATAATGTTGCTAAGATTTAGCAAAGAACTGAAAAGAAATTAGACATAAATCATGATACATCAGCATAATGGGAATATAACTATGCTATAACATGATAAATGTGAAAAATTACAAGGCATATGGGAAGACTTATATGAACAGATGCAGACCAAAGTCAGCCAAACCAGGTAACTGTATAAATAACCTCAAGATAAATAGAAAGAGCAATAACAGCAAAAACAAAAATTAAATTCGATACTGTGTGACTCTAATGACCAAGTCTGGCCCTGGGAAAGTGAGAAAAATACCATACATACACACACACACACACACACACACACACACACACACACACTTTATTAGAATGGGTGATTTGATGAGTAGGGGCATAAGGAGAGATTTTCAAAAATCAAAGTGATTTTTTTTAATTAAGGAGAGTACCTATTGATTTAAGAAACATATTTCCCTCACTAAAAGGATGGAAACATTCCCTTTTCAGGAAAAAAAATACTTAATTTGTTATCCTTTCAAAAACTAGTATATTTTAGGTTTTTTTTTTTCTTTCTATTTTTTTTTTTTTTTTTTTTTTTTTGAACAGCAGAAGGGAATGGGCCCTAGCCCATAAGGGAGTTTGAACAAAGAACTTATGTATTCTATGAAAGGCATTTACTGTGTAAAGATTTGCCCCGGTCCAAAGCAGAACAGCTTAATAATCACTTTTTGGAGATTTGATTAATGAAACAGATTCTCATTGCCTTTGAAAAGACAATTTATTCCTCCAAAGGCACGGCTAAGCTCAAATATGCACCAAAGCTCATTTTTATCTTATACATTGAAATATATTTTCCTCATCCTTCACAAGAATTTGTAGAAGTCTGGTCTACTTCCTTCAGAAATCATCAGGGTATAATAAATGGAAACCATACACTGTGTCATTGTGTTTCTAATTCCATTAACAACTTTATATGTATAGAATCTGTGGTCCATGATGTGCTCTTTAGCTTTTTATTTTTTTTTTTTTTTAGTTTACACATTATTATTAAATATGTAGCCTTACAATGTGTAAAATTATAGTTCTCAGAGGGGAGACGAATGCAGCTAAAAGAGCTGCAATCAGCAAAATTCCTGAAAAAGCAGGAAAAAATGAAGAGGCAAAGGTTTATTTTAATAGCTTTTGCATATTGGAATTTGCTGCATCTTCTGAACAAACATTTATGGAAATTTAATCAAGATTTTTTTCAGACTTCCTGCTTCCTTTGTAACCTTTTCTCCCAAGTCTCCATATAATATGTTTAGGTTGTATTCATTTTTCCACTTCAGTTCTTATTAACAAACCATCCAGAGGCATTTAAAGTAAAACTACAGCCATTTTCTTTAACCTAAATACATAGAGCTTCTTTGCATGAGGCTTATTTCATGGAAACGAAATACTGGTAAAGTATAGATTTTTTTTAATATAGGGATATTCTAAAATAACATATAGAAAGTTGAGATAAATATTGATATCTTTATTTAAAATGCTTTAATAGAGATTCAAAAGTAAAGGAGCATGTTCTTCTTTAAAAGGCTACTGCTTTAAAGAAATAAAGAATACAAACATAAAAAGCAGAAATTTACTCTGACTACCTTTCCAAAAAAAAAAAAAATCTTCAGAGGAAAGCCAAGGAATTTTTTCCTTGAATAGACATTGAGGGAAGTCAGGGGTGGGGAAAGGGCAGATGGAGACATTTTAAAATCACTACAACCACATACTTCTATTTTAGGAAGTTACATATCTTTTAATTCCCAGGAGGCTGTTTGCCACATCACTGGGCCCTTTGCCTCTACCCATTAACATAAGGTGAGTCAGTTAAAAGTCAAGAATCATTTACTAAGCTCCTACTATGTTCCAGGCACTGTGCCAACCATTTGGTAGAAGAAAGAAAGGCAAAATGACACTGCTTGCTTACCCAGGAGTTCATTGCCTAATGGGAGAGAACAGTTAAAACTAAAGAGAAAAGGAAGAAAGGAAGAAGAGAAAGGGGGGAAAAAGTCAAAGGCAGGAAAAAAGTGAAGAAAGGTAGGAAGAAAGAGAAGGGAAAGAACAAATAAACATAGTAAGTACTCAATTTAAGGACCTCAACAAGCTACAAGGCAATTCTTTGTTCAGAAATTAAGGAATAAGACATTCAGCAAACTGATGCAATTATCATAATAGAACCATTTTGTAATTGATGAGTAAACAATTGATCTAGTTAGCTATACAGATTTTTCCAAGGAGAAAAATGTTCTGGCCCCAAGAGTATTTCTGCTACTTATGTCCTTCTGAGTCTAGAAAAGATCATAAATATCTTATTTGACAACAACAAATAAAAATTTTCTTACTAAGAGAATTAGGTGTCATTCCTTTAAGGGTAGCACAATGGATAGATAGAAGGATGATTCTAGAATCAAGATTTGCTGTGTAACCCTGGGCAAGTCACTTAATCCTGTTTTCCTCAAATTTCTCATCTGTAAATATAAGATGGAAAAGAAAATAGTAAATCACTTCAGTATCTTTGCTGCAGCCCAACAATGTGTATTTAAAAAAAAAAACAACAGAATAAAATGTTATTTCTATATTTCAGTGGCTCATCAAAATGAACATGCCATCATTTGTATTGATCATAACCCAAACATACTTTTTTAAAAGTTATATGCATTTTTACACCATTGTCATTTTCCTTTTTTCAGTAAATTTGTTTATTTTTAGTACACATTGCTTTATGAATCATGTTGGGAGAGAAAAATCAGAGCAAAAGGGAAAAACCATGGGAGATATAAAAAAAAAAAAAGAAGTGAACACAGCATGTGTTGATTTACATTCAGTTTCCTTAGTTCTTTTTCTGGATGCAGATGCCATTTTCTGCTTTGGATCACTGAACCATTAAGTAGAACCAAGCCTTTCATACATTCTTGCTATTACTGTGTACAACATATTCCTGGTTCTATTTGTTTTGCTCAGCATCAGTTAGTGTAAATCTTTCTAAGCCTTTCTAAAATCAGCTTGTTCATCATTTTTATAAAACAATAATATTCCATTAACTTCAAATATCACAACTTGTTCAACTATTCCCCAATTGATGGGCATCTGCTCATTTTCCAATTCTTTACTACTACAAAAAGAGCAGCTACAAACATTTTTGCATGTGGGTCCTTTTCCCTCCTTTATTATTTCCTTGGGATACAGACCCAGCAATGCCACTTCTGGGTCAAAGGGTGTGCACAATTTTATAATCCTTTATGCATAGTTCCAGTTTGCTCTCCAGAATAGTGGGATCATTTCACAACTCCTCCAACAATGCATTAGTATCTCAGTTTTCCCATATCCCCTCCAACATTTATAATTATTTTTTTCCTGTCATCTTAACCAGTCTCAGATGTGTGAGGTGGTACTTCAGAGATGTCTTAATGTATATTTCTCTGATCAGTCATGATTTAGAGCATTTTTATATGGCTATAGATAGTTTTAATTTTGTCATCTGAAAATTGTTCATATCTTTTGACCATTTATCAATTGGGGAATGACACATTTTTATAAATTTGACATAGTTCTTTATATATTTTAGAAATAAGACCTTTGTCAGAAATACTCGATGTAAAAAAAATTTTTCAGCTTTTCAACTTTGTACTTCCCTTTTTATCTTGTTTCACTTGGCTTTATTTGTGCAAAAACTTAATTTAATGTAATCAAAGTTGTCCATTTTGCCTTTCAAAATGTTCTCTAGTTCTTCTTTGGTCATAAATTCCTCCCTTCTCCAAAGACCTGACAAGTAAATTATCCCTTGTTTTCCTAATTTGTTTATGGTATCATCCTTTATGCTCAAATCATGTATCCCAACAATGTGTATTGAAAGATCTCATTGGGTTTTCTCAATTTTACCAGTTCTCATTGGACTGGACTGATTCAGAACAGCTCTTTCTTGTCTCTTGAACCCATTTCTCCTCTAAAGAATAGTGACTACCACATGCTAAGCACCTAATAAATGTTTACTGACAGATTAACTCTTCATATCACAATCAAGTATGTTTCTGTTTTCTGTATGTTTTTTTAAATTTGTTTTTCAATTTAAAAAATAATTTGTTTTCTCTCCTTTCCATCTCTCTTCCCCAATTTGAAAAAAAAAAAAACAAGATATTTTTAAGAATTATGGCAAAGTCAAGCAAAAGCATATCCTTGTTAAAAAACAAAACAAAACAAAACAAAACAAAAACTAACTGTTGTTGCATTGGAGTATGTTGTTATGCAACTTTCAATAGTCTATAACTCAAACAAGGATACTGATCCCAGCTATATCATAATAGATAGTAAGATGACACATTGAATAAAGTATTAGACTTGGAATCAGGAAGACCCATAATCAGAAGATTTCAGTTCATCCCTCTCACCTCCTCTCCCCTCCCAAACTATCTAATGACCTTTGGTAAGTTATTTACCTTCTTTAGGCCTGCATTTTCTTTCTTTTTTTTAAATAACTTTTTATTGAAAGAACATATATATGCCTGGGTAATTTTTTACAACATTATCCCTTTCACTCACTTCTGTTCCGACTTTTCCCTTCCCTCCTCCACCTCCTCCTCTAGATGGCAGGCAGTTTTATACATGTTAAATATGTTATAGTATATCCTAGATACAATATATAGGTGCAGAACCGAGCAGTTCTCTTGTTGCATAGGAAGAATTGGATTCAGAAGGTAAAAATAACCTGGGAAGAAAAACAAAAATGCAAACAGTTTACATTCATTTCCCAATGTTCCTTCTCTGGATGTAGCTGCTTCTATCCATCATTGATCAATTGAAACTGAGTTAGATCTTCTCTTTGTCAAAGAAGTCCACGTCCATTAGAATCCACCTTCATACAGTATCATTGTTGAAGTATATAATGATCCCCCGGTTCTGCTCATTTCACTCAGCATCAGTTCATGTAAGTCTCTCCAAGCCTCTCTGTATTCATCCTGCTGGTCATTTCTTACAAAACAATAATATTCCATAACATTCACATACCTTAATTTACCCAACCATTCTCTAATTGATGGGCATCCATTCATTTTCCAGTTTCTATTTTCCAACCACTATAAAAAGGGCTGCCACAAACATTTTGGCACATACAGGTTCCTTTCCCTTCTTTAGTATTTCTTAGGGATATAAGCCCAATAGTAACACTGCTGGATCAAAGAGTATGCACAGTTTGATAACTTTTGGGGCATAATTCCAGATTGCTCTCTAGAATGGTTGGATTTGTTCATAACTCCACCAACAATGCATCAGTGTCCCAGTTTTCCCGCATCCCCTTTCCAGCTCCAGAAACATTCATCATTATTTTTTCCTGTCATCTTAGCTAATAGACAGGTGTGTAGTGGTATCTCAAAGTTGTCTTAATTTGCATTTCTCTGATCCATAGTGATTTGGAACACTTTCATATGAGTGGAAATAGTTTCAATTTCATCATCTGAAAAATTGTCTGTTCATATCCTTTGACCATTTATCAATTGAAGAATGGTTTGATTTCTTATAAATTAGAGTCAATTCTCTATATATTTTAGAAATAAAGGCCTGCATTTTCTAATCTGTAAAATAAGGTAAATGAATTAGATAGTCTCTGAGGTCCCTGTTAGCTCTTTTGTTCCATCATTTCAGTCATGTCAGATTCCATAAGACCTCATTTGGAATTTTCTTGGCAAAGATACTGAAGTAGTTTGCCTTTTCCTTCTCCAGCTCATTTGACAGATAGGAAAACTGAGGCAAACAGGTTAAGTGACTTGCCCAGGTTCACATGACTAATAACCCATGTTTGAACTCAGGAAAATGTGTCCTCCAGACTCCAGTGCTCTATCCATTGTGCCATCTAATTGCCCTCTAGTTCTACATTTATAATCTGAGTTCAAATTCTGCCTCGGGTCTTTACTAGCTGCATGACTAGAATCAAATCAGATATTTGTAATAACACTTAACATGGTGGCTGACACACTGAAGATGCCCAATAATTCCTCTTTCCACTTGCACACCCCCACAAGGCTGAGTCTCTCAGCCTCAATTTTCTCAGCTGTAAAATAAAAATAATTATGTTACCCACTTGACAGGACAATTATATACAAAGATCTTCATCAATTTTAAAGGATTATATAAATATTTGTTCTCATTATCACATAGAAATGTTTAATTGTGACATGGAATTCAAATGTTGGGTCATAGTTCTATGATCTAGGCACTTCTGTATGTAGATTAAATTGATCCATTTGGATACAGCAAATCTTAGAAATTTCAATTTATAGAATCTGGAGCTGGAAAATCATAGATTTAAATGTTCCTAGATATTGAATTAGAAGGGAGGTCAGATACTATCTAGTCCAAATATCTCCTTCCAAAGATGAAAAAAATTGAAGTTCAGGGAGTTTGTGATCTGAGACCACTGGATTTCAATGTCTCACCTGAAGCAAGAATTCTGTCTATAACATTCTTAAAAAGTAATTATTTAGCCTCTGTTCAGAGACCTCCAGGGTCAATGAACCTACTGTCTCCCAAAGCAGTCTGATTCATTCTGGGATGGCACTAGTTATGCAACAAATTCTTTATATTGATTCTCTTTATATTGAGTTTCTATCCATTGATCTTCATTCTGCCTTCTGGGGCTAAATCAAGTTTAATCTATGCTTTTCATTTAAAAAAATCCTTCAAACATTTCAAGGCAGATAATATACCCTTTATCCAGACATATACTAGAAAAATATTTAACAATATGCACATACACACACAATACATTTTTTAAAAATTTAATACATACTACTAGCTTTCTTTTTTATTCAGTCCTTTTGATTCAGTTTAGACAACCAACAAAATGATAAACCAGCAACTTTTTATGTTGTTTACCAATTATTAGGGTATAAATGCTCACAATGAAAATTTAAATATCAGCTCTGAGGGTGCAGCATACCTTTACCTATCCCCCACCTAAGTTTTATGTTCTCAAAGTTAAGCATTCTCGTAAATGTCCTTTAAATGACATTTCATTGGAATGATTTTAAATTACTTCACCCATCTGGTCACTTCCCTTCTAGAGACTTTCCAGTCTATCAATATCCCTTACAAAATATGTTGCATATAATTAAACACAATATTCTTGATATCTGTAGTGAGATCAAATTTGGAAGAGTACCTAGAAGAGCAATTACAAATGCATGAACAGGCAATTCTCTAAAAAAGAACTATTTGTCAACAGCTATATTAAAGATTATTCCAAATAAATAACAGGAGAAACATAAATTAAAACAACTCTGAGGTTTCACTTGTTCCTACACATCAGATAAGCAAAAATAACCAGAATAGTGAATATTGGAGGAGCTTTGGATGATATGCACACTAACTTACTATTTGTGGGACCATGATTTAGTTCAACCATTCTGGCCAAATAATAATAATAATAATTTGGAACACACTCAAAAAGTCACTCATCTGTATTACTCTTTGATCCAATGATACTACCAGCAGACATATCTCAAAGAAATTCAAGACAGAGGGAAAAGACCCATAGAGTCATAGATAATGAGTTCCATTTTGGAGATCTTGAATTTAAGATACTTTGGAAACATTCAGTTTAAGATATTCCAAAAGGTGTTCTAGATGTGTGACTATAGAACAACAGAGAGATTAAGACTGAATACATAGCTCTAAGAATCCTCTATATAGAGACTACTCATGGAAGTTGAGATTTTTGAGAGAAATAGTATGGAAGAAGACAAGAGAATATAGGACAGAGAGAAAGAGAGGAAGGAAGGGATAAATGAAGGGAGAGAGAAGAGAAAGTGAAAAAGGGAAAAGAGAGAAAGAAAAGGGAAGGAAAAGGCAAGATTTAATCCATACTTAATAAGTACCAAACAGTGTGCTAAGTGCTTTACAGATATTACCTCATTTGATCCTCACACAACCCTAAAAGATAGGTATTATTACTCTCATTTTACAGCCAGAAAAATGAGTCAGACAAAGATCACATGACTTGGCCAGAGTCACACAATTATTAAGTGTCATAGTCCAGTTTGGCCTCAGGTGTTTCCTGACCCCAGCCTCAGAGTTCTATTTGTCATGCCACCTAGTTACCTTGGGGGGGCATCTATGGTTAGTAACCAAAAATTAGTGAAGATCCATCAGAAAGGCTGAGGAGGAGTGGTCAGAAAGGTTAAGGAAGGATCAGCAGAGACACAAAAAGGAGAGAGCATTCTGGAGAGAGTGTGGTTGACAGTTTCGAAGGCTATTATTTTGGGTAATTCAAGAATAAATTAGTAATTATTAAGCTTTCATTATGTCCCAGGTACTGTACTAGACAATGGGACAAACAAAAATAAAAATGAAAATAGTAATTGCTTTCAAGGGGCTTAGATTCAAATTTATATTTATATTCTAACAGTGATTCGTTTCTAAATAAATCACCTTCATATATGTAGATATATGTGTATATGTGTGTACATATAGAATATGTTCAAAATAAATTTAATGTAGTTTGGGGAAGGAGAGCTGGTTTCAAATTCAACCTTACTAGTCACATGACACTGGGACAACCACTTTGTCTCCATGTGCCTTTAATAACTCCCTACGCGTTTATCTTTTCAGAGAGCTGGGAACTGAGGAAATTATAGTTCTTTCCCATACTTGATCTTTTTATTCATTTTTGTCCTATTTCAAAGCCTTATCTATATGATGAGTTTTTAAAATGTTTATTACTTTAAAATAAATACTATAGAATCAAGGGGCAAATCCAATTCATCCAGCTCCTCTGGAAGAGTGACTGCTCCTAGTCCTATTAGGTCCTTACACTGTTTGCTGCAAAATGTGCATAATGAATACTCACCAAGCCTTCTCCCAGTGGGGTATTTTGTTCCCTGTATACAACATTGCCCAGGAGCCATACTGGAGGCTCTAGGATGGCCAACCATATACCCGCACAACCCTGAGGAATAAGCTAGAATCCCTGCCTAGCTCATTATTCAGCAGATGTGGTACTTTTCCCCTTTTAATGTTAAAATCAGGTTTGAAATTGTCCAAAGTAAGCAATCTGCTGTCATTAGATATTTCCCTCATGCCATGAAAAGAATTCACACACTCTACTTACATTGCAAGGAATTCAAAAGCATTTTTCATTTGACTAAAATACTAGCAATTTTTTAGGAAAGCACATTGCTGTTCTTGACGGCTATTCAGCACCTTTGGGTCCCATGTGGCTTTTTTTCAGTCACTCAGGGGATTGAACTGCTTTGAGACCTTTTGGTCCCTATTATAGTACAAAGCCAAGCATTGTATTACAAGTGAAAAATTAATCATGGCAATTAGGCCAGGGAGGGAAGTGTCAGATTCACAGTTCCTGCAGCAGAATTAAGTTACCACCCGTGGGTTACACATAATATTGATGTTATATGCTTACTTTAGGACCATATTGGGACCTCAATTGCCTGAAGCCTATTCTCCCTGGCAGACATAATATGTAGTCCATATTAAAACTGTGCTTGAACAAGATCCCTTTGTAGAATGGAAGCTCTCTGAAAGTAGTGACTTTTTCACACCCATTAGAATGCCAGACAAATTAGAAGTATGTAGTTGGTTGATTTGCATCCCCTGATGCTTTCAGTATTTCAATGATCTATGACCTTGCTGAAGGATTCCCTCCACAGATACAGCCTACAACTCCACTACAATAGGGAAGATCATTTTAAGAGTTGCCCCTGACAACCAATAAATGATGAATCTCTCTGGTCAGGTTAGCCCTCAAGTGGACAGATGTTAAGTCCTTTGCTAAACTGTACTCAAAATCAGTGGCCTTCAAGGAACTTTTAATTCATAGAGGTTAATATCAATATACAAAAAGTAAAAGACTATGACAAAAATATGACAGATTCCATACAAGAAGCAGATTAAAAATATTGTGAATGTTCTGATGATTAGGGGAAGAAGAAAAAAGAAGTTTCTTAGGACACATGCTGCTTGAAACAGATTCTTTTAGGGGAGAATTTTGAGAAGAAATGTTAGCAAAGGATTTTCTAAACAAAGGAAACAGAATAAACAAAGGTATGTAGGTGGGAAAGTGCAGGATGTGTTCAGGAAACAATGAGCAGAGTAGTTTGGCTAGAGCACAGAGAAATGAACAGGATAGAAATGAAAGTAAGCCTGGAAACATAGAGAGAAGTATATTGTAGAGATCCTTGAATTTCAAGCTGAATCTTTTGAATTGTATTCCATAGACAATCCACTTCTTTTTTGAAGGCAACCATATGAACACAATTCTAGGATCTTAGATCAAATGTTTTTAAGCAAAGCAGTATGGAAAATATACAGAAAATTAGAACAAAGTCCCAGTAATCGAGGTTCATATAATCTAGTTGAAGAGAAACATTAATAATACAAAGTAATATATGCAAAGATAAAGTTATAAAACTGACTCCATAAACTACATGTGAAAATTGATCTCAATTTATACTAAATGAATGATATAAATAATGAATGCTACAAGAGTTCAGAGAAAGGAAATTTCACTTCAGGCTACAAGGATCAAGGTAGCTTTTACTAATGAAGTAAAAATTTAAGGTCAAAATTCTATGTGATATTCCATTACTTTCTGCCATCTTAGCATGGGCTATCCCTCAGGACTATAATTTTCTTCCTCTTCATATCACTCTTAGAAATTCCAGTTCCCTTCAAGGCTCTGCCCAATCACTATTTCTTTCAAGCATCCTTTCCTGATCCACTTTTTTTGTGTCTCACTTGCAGCCAAAATATTATTTTTAATTTTATATATATATATATCACATTTGTTTTCTATATATGTTTTATCCCCGCCTCGTCCCCTTCTCCCCCCCCCCCCATAGAAAGCAAGTTCCTCCAAGTCAAAGATTGTCTCCCTTTCGTCTCCCGTATCCCAATTCCTGGAGCATAATTTACCATTAATAAATGTTTATGAATTTGAAGTATTTAAATATAAAAAGAAGGGAAAGGATATATGAAGTTGAAGGAATAGTGTAAGCATAAATCTAGAGGGACAAATAAGAGAGGCTTGAAAATCACAACTTGTAAAAGCTATTTTAAAAAAACTTTTTAATCTCAACAATTAAGAAGGAATCGGAAAAATGAATGAGTAGAGGTCTTTTGAATGATTCAGGTATAAGGAATAAGGATGAAAGAGGAAGGGGAAAATTCTATAAATGTTTCAAAGTGGAAAATAAAATAATTTGATTAAAAATTGGATATAAAAATGAAAGAAAGAAGAAGAAATAAACATGACTCCAAGATTTCTATTTTGGCATACTAAAAGAATAGTGGCACCACAGGCAGATATAAATATTGATATATTAGAAATATAATGCCAGAGTTGGGAATTTATACTGACAATAAATATAAAGATACACAAAGAAAAAAAGAGCCAAAGATTTTCATACAGCATTATTTATATTTGTACCCTATACTAGCAGCGATCCAAATGTCTAGCAATAAGGAAATGATTATAATTGCTGGATATTAATTCATGGAACTATTAAGATGAAATTAAGACAAACAAAAAGAAAGCCCTTTATAGAATAATACATAATTTTAAAAGCTGAATCAGAAGAATAGAACACACACGAACTTCTACCATGTAAGGGAAAAAAAAAGTATGAATGAACAAAGATTCTTAATAAAGACTAAAAGGAAGAGACCAAAAAACCCTATATTTTATAAGTTGAGATTAAATATAATTACTAAAATATATTTTGCATTGTTTTAAGAAATTGCTGATTTTTAAAAATTATCCTTATGGATCTCATTATAACATAAAATGATTAATGCCTTCGTTCCAAGATTACCTCCAATTTATCATGTATAGTATGCATGTGTGTATATATGTATATATGTGTATGTATATATACATATACACATATTATACATACATAGATGTTTGCATGTTTTCTCTCCATTACACTATTAACTTCTTGAGAACATAATGGGCTTTAGTTTTTGTCTTAGCACTTAGAATAGCTTATAGTAGGTGCATAAAAATGCTACTGGAATTGAATGATTCCAGTTCAAAATGGTCCATTACTTGGAATTTGTTAAGGAAAGATTGTGCAGAGCTTTTTTCCCAGTAATGTCCCTTTAAGAAAATAACCAGGCCTGGGGTTTGCAGCATATTTCCCCAAGGATAGTAGATGCTTAAGATTTTGATGTGACTGCAGAAGCCCCTTAAGCAACAGATGGATTTGTGGATCGATAGATAGATGTACTAGGAGGTGGCTTTATAAGGTCAGTCATCCAAATCTCATCCTGGGAGAGTTCACATCGAGTTACATAGGATAAAACTTGGAGCCAGAATTCACATGCCTGATTATTGAAGTAAGTGCAGCTGCATTTATTTCAACCTGCTGAGTCCTATAACATACACACGTGCCAGGGAAACAGCAGCAGTTAAAAATAAGACAATTACAGAGTCAGATGATAGGAAAACAAGAACTGGAAGGTATCTCAAGGTCATCTGGCTTAGTCTCCTCCTAAACTGCTGAAGCAATTCAAATAAACTAAACAACTCATAAAATCAGAATCATAGGACATTAGACCTGGAAGGGAACTTGGTGATCAACAAACAGATAAGCCTCCAAAGAGGGCTATTGGAACAGTTTCCAAATTAACCATTTGTGTATTTTGCTCCCCTTCTATGCCAAATATTTCCCCTATTTAGATGGTTTGATTAAACTAGCATTGACATAACACCTACTGTGTGACAGACTGCACCAAAAAAAGTCCTATAGATTAGAGAAAACAAGAGATGTGAGAAATTTAAGACAAATCTCTCATTTAAGAAAACAAATGAAAAACAAGTTAAGGCAGTAGCATTAAACAAGGCTTCACAGAGAAGGTAAAGCTTGGTCTGCATATCGAAGAATGGGACTAGAGAGGCAAGACAAAAAAGTTATTTCAAGCATGAAGAAGGGAAATATTGTAGCTTGAATAAAATATCAGAAAGAAAGAAACACTTATCCTATCTGATATGCACATGGACTTCAGAAGAAGTATTGCAGACATAATTATTACCATTTGACAGCTGGACTTAGTGAGGTCACACAATCAAAAAGTCACAGAGATGAGATTGAAACCCATACCTCTCCAGACATGCGTGTTCTTGAGTCAACTTGTACAAGACAGTTCTTAAATGTTCAGAGTAAGCCTTTACAACTTGGAAATCAGCAAATACTACACATCAGGGCTTGATTTAGTTTTTGTTGATTGTATAGACTTAAGAAAGTGGTGAAACAGCAGTGTCTACTGGGCCCATATCCCAAAGAGATCATAAAAAAGGGAAAAGGACCCACTTGTGCAAAAATCTGTCCTTTATATAGTGGCAAAGAACTGCTGAGTGGATGCCCATCAGTTGGAGAATAGCTGAAAAAATTATGGCATGTAAATGTTATAGAATATTATTATTCTATAAGAAACAATGATTTCAGGTCTAGAGAGACTTACATGAACTGATGCTGAGTGAAGTGAGCGGAACCAGAAGAATACCGTACACAGCAACAAAAGTATACAATGATCAACTCTGATGGATATGGCTCTTTTCAAGAAAGAGGTGATTCAGGCCAGTTCCAATGATCTTGTGAAGAAGAGAGCCATCTGCACCCAGAGAGAGGACTGTGGGAACTGAGTATGGATCACAACATTGTATTTTCATTTTGTTGTTGTCTCCTTGCATTTTTGTTTCTTTTTCATTTTTTCCTTTTTGATCTGATTTTTCTTGTGCAGCATGATAACTGTGGAAATATATATATTATATATATATAAACTGCACATGGATTGGATTTATTTTAGCATAAATTGGATTATTTGCTGTCTAGGAAAAGGAGTGAGGGAAGGGAAGGAGAAAAAAAATTGGAACACAAGGTTTTACAAGGGTGAATGCTGAAAACTATGCATATGTTTTGAAAATAAAAAGCTTCATATAAAAAGAAGAAAAGAAAGTGATTGGGGCAGCTAGGTGGCACAATGGATAGAGCACCAGTCCTAAATTCAGGAGGACATGAGTTCAAATGTGATCTCAGGCACTTAACACTTCCTAGCTGTGTGATCCTGGGCAAGGTCACTTTAAACCCAATTGCCTGGAAGGAAGGAAGGAAGGAAGGAAGGAAGGAAGGAAAAAAGTAATACAACAGATTTTATTTTAAATTGTATCATGAGAAGTTTGGGGAGAGGGAGGAGCCAAGTGTTGAACTTTTAACAGAACACTCCTCTTCTAATTTCCAAATCCAACACTCACTCCACTGCACCATGCTGGTTTTAAGACCCCTTTAGAACCAATATAACACTTAATTGCTAAAAAAAAAAAAAAAAAAAAAAAAAAAAAAAAAAAAAAAAGTGCTTCTCTTCCCTTTCTTCTTTATCTTCTCCTCCCCTTTCAGGTTTCTTTGGGGAAGTCAGCATTTACCATAAATAGTTGTGTGGACATTCATTTCATACAGAAATGTCCTTTTTTTATAAGATGGTTTCTGAGTTCATGTGTGACCAGCCTTTACCCAGAAGCTTAGAAGAGGAAAATATGATACAAGCAACTAGCAACTCTCAAGCAGCTGATCTCCTGTTACAAGATGGTGACAAAATTCAGTGTGTTGACAGGAAAGCAAGACAGAAGCCTAAATTCTTAAGGCTGTGAGCTGAAGAGATTAGAAAAACTTTAAACACACACAAAATCTAAAACGACTAGCAAGAATTACACAGACACAGCTATCATTCTGCCCATAATGTAGCAGCATTTAACTGTCCTAGTAAATCACAGAAACAGCCCTTTCTGAAAATGTTACATTTATATCATTAGTAACAGGAATATTTTTTAAGTGCTTACAGTATCCAAATATTATTTTCCATATGCCTGAAACAGTCCCAAATAAAAATTTCATTAGTACAGCTTTGGGGCTTGGTGAGCATGCATTTAGTAACTGTAACATATCTGGCCTATATTATATATCTTCCTAAACAGATAGTGAAATATTTTACTGTATACACTTTCATGCCTATAACCTGCTTCTAGCTGCCTAATAGAAAACACACACCACTTCACAGACCACAATTGCTATTCTCATTGGAACAGGAAAAGTGGAAGAGAAAACAAGCTCTTAGATTGGTCCAATGAATTGGACACTTACTGGATGGCACTAAGACAACTTCCTGAATTATCTGTCTGTATCCTTCTGCCAATATCTATCAGTTCCCTGCATTTTCAAAGTTTTGTCCAATCTGGTTTTAAAGAGCTAAAATAATATGGCTTCTTGGCTGCCTCCCTTAGTAGGCTATTAGATGATAGAGTTGAATGCAGATGGAATGTATCATTTTCCCTGGCCCCAGGAAAATAGATTTGCTCAAATACCATATTTATGTGGAATGTCAATCATAATCATGAAAATGGACAGCCAGAAGGGTCAGATTCTATAGCAATTATATCCTATGTGCTTCTGGCAGAATCTAGTTGTAGGTTTCAACACTGTATAATTTTGTGTGTAAAGAGCATAGCAACTGAAGTGCATCTGATTTTTCTGATTGGGGGGGTGGCTTTTACTAAAATAAATAGAAGCTAAATATTCAAGGCAAGGCTTGGGATGGGCGTGGAATGGGAAAGGTACAGAAATGGCCCTTTAAAAGTAGAATTACATTCAATGAAGCCCAAAATCAAAAGTTTTTTTTAAAAAACAAAATGGAAAATATCTAGATAATCTATATCACATGATCAAAATAAAGAAAACCAATGAATTATAGTAGTCAAACTATATATGAGTCCATGTTGTCATTTAAAACCTAACATGATACTGAGATGAACTATCAGGATGACATACAAGAGCCAGAAAATAATCCTTCTGCTCTAGTTGGCTTAGACTGGGTTGTTATTAAAGCACTGAATTTTATTTTGGTTTCTACATTTAAAAACAAATATGAAGAGATGAGAGAAGACCCAGAAAAAAAAAAAGAGTAACAAAAATGATTAGAGGTTTGGAAAACATTCTCATGCTGGGAAGATGGGGAAAGGAAGAAGTTAGAAGTTATTAACCCCAGGAGGAAAATTGTAAACTGAAAGAGCTTCTGGTCCCCTCATACCACTAATTTCCTGTGTAACTTTGGCTAAATTTCTCCATCTGTGTGGCCCTCAGTTTACCTCTCTATGCAGGAGAGAGAGAAGGGGAGGATACTTGATGATTTTTGAGGTTTCTAGGACTAAGATCTATGCTTCTGTAGTCAAATATATTAAAAGCTTCAAGTACAAGGAAAGCATTGTCCTTCCTTCTTCCATATACAGAGATAGAGGACTAAAAAAGAATTGAAATTTCAAAAAGAAGATTTAGATCAGATGTAGGGGAAAATGTTTTCTTACTAGAGAGATGACATAATATTAAAATATTACCCAACTCTAAGAAAATTCAAAAATAATCTTAATTAGCAACTTTTTTTTCAAACTTAATAGTATCTTATATTTTTTCTAAATGTTTTCAACATTGATTTTTGTAAAATTTTGAGCTCCAAATTTTCTTCCCCCCTTCCTTCTCTCCCATCTCCCCAAAACAGAATGCAATCCAACAGGGGCTATATATGTACAATCATGCTAAATATATTTCAATATTAGTCATTCAACTTTTTTAAATAATATACTTGATTTATGATTTCTAATACTCTATGTTTTAAACAGTTATACCATAGTAAAACCTGAAGACAAGAGATTGGATAAGACAAGTTCTTGAGGCATCTCTCAATTTCCAATGGAAAGCATCCCTATTTAGTTGGCTATGAAATGTTGGGGCACCATGTTATCTAAAATTCATTTGAACTCCCATTAGAGTTCAAATTTTCTTTTCAACAGTAAGTGTAATTATTGTGTTGAAATAAAAATGAAATTTGAGGGTTTTTTTCTCATTATGTTTCTGTGTGACTTTTCAAAGGTTCATTTTGGTGTCGGGATGAATTTCATCCTACCCAATGACTAAAAAAGTGCTGCTGGTTCAAAAGAACAAAGGGAGTAAAGAACAACATACTAACCTTTCAATTTAATTCAATTCAATGAGCACTAATTAAGAGCTTACTATGTTCAAGGCATTATTCTAGCCTCATGTGTGATTCTTATCAGGATTCCAGAGGTGGAAGTTTCAGACCTCAAAGGCTATCTTAATTGAACTCCCTCATCTCAATAAATGGGAAAACCGAAGTCCAAGCAGGTTATAACTTATTTGATGTCACACAGGTAGAAAACATTGGAGTTTGAATAACTTTAGTTACAGAATCAGTGTCCTTTCCAAGGGATCATGTTGCTTTCCATTGGAAAGATAAAAGCAAAAATTAGAGAATACAATTTATTTATAATTAAATATGGCTCAGATCTATGATTTCACAATTGTAGGGAATCTCCCTATCATGTTTCACAGATTTATCTTTAACTCAAAATCTTCTTAAAGAGTTAGTTGAGATCAACAGAATGATTTCAGAGAGGCCTGGAGAGACTTACATGAACTGATGCTAAGTGAAATGAGCAGAACCAGGAGATCATTATACACAGCAACAGCAAGATTATGTGATGATCAATTCTGATGGATATGGCTCTCTTCAACAGTGAGATGATCCAGACCAGTTCCAATGATCTTGTGATGAAGAGAGCCATCTGGACCCAGAGAGAACTGTGGAAACTGAGTGTGGATTACAACATAGCATTTTCATTCTTTTTGTTGTAGTTTGCTTGAATTTTGTTTTCTTTTTGATTTTTTTTTTATTTTTTGATATGATTTTTCTTGTGCAGCAAGATAATTGTATAAATATGTATGCCTATATTGGATTTAACATATATTTTACCATGCATAATGTATATTGTATTACATGCCATCTAGGGGAGGGGTGGGAGAGAGGGGGGAATTAGAACACAAGGTTTTTCAAGGGTCAGTGTTGAAAAATTAACCTTGCATGTTTTGGGTTAAAAAAAAAAAAAAAAAAAAAAAGAAAGATTTAGTTGAGAGGCTGAGTGACTTACCCAGCATCTTATAGCAGTCAGTATGTGCCAGCAGCTCAATCTGAGTTCAGGAAAGGCCCAAGCTTCTCAATACCAGAGATCCCAAGCACAAGGCCTGCAAATGACATTTAGCCTGCAACACTCCTAAGTACTGCCAGAACCAGATCAAAATGCAATTGAAAAATATTTAACACAATAAATAAAAATAAAATAAATCATAGATGACATCATTTTAGAATTAAGTCAACATGTGGTCCAGAGGGGTCCTTATGAACCTACTTTACATCAGTTTGTCACCCCTGCTCTAGACCATGATGGGTCTCACAGAGATGATTTTAAATGTGGTCATCTGAGGAGAAAACACTAACAAAAAAATTGGAGTTTTGGAGATAACAGACAAAAAAAAAATACAGAAGACTAAAATCTCCCATATTTCCATTGTTCAGTGTTTGTGTGTCAAACAAAAATGTGGACTCTTTCATGATAAATATTACCTATAAGACATTCAACAACTCAATATTTATTAAGCACCTTTACAAGTAAGGCCAGCTGGTGAATAGAACAGCAGCCCTGGAATCAGGAAGATTTGAGATTCTTGCCAGATATATGAACCTAGGGAAATCACTTAACCTGTTTGGTTCAGTTTCCTCCTTTGTAAAATGAGCTGGAGAAGGAAAATGCTAAATCACACCATTATTTTTGCCAGGAAAAACCCCCATGAGGTCACAAAGAATCAGACACCACTGAAATGACACAACAACAACAACAAAGTGTACAAGGAACCTGATTAGACATTAGGAATATAAAGAAAAAGAGAAATGAAGGGAACATGCATTCATTAAGTGCCTACTATGTAGTAGGTATAAGCTAAACACTTTATAAATATTATCACTTTTGATCCTCATACCTGTTTATAGGCATTTTATAGTTGGAAAAAAAAAATGAGACAGTCCAAGATCACACAGCTCAATGTGTTTAAAGCTGGATTTGAACTCTAATCTTCTTGATTCCAGATTCAGCCACTGAAAAATGAAACAGTTCTTTTCTTCAAGGAACTTAGATTTTATCCAAGACAATTCCCCACTTTGGATAAAAAACTCCATCTACATCCAAAAAGAAAACCATAGATCTTGAATGAAAATCAACATATGCTATGTAAACTTTTTTTTTGTTTTTTTTTTCCTTCTGTCATAATTTTTCCCTCTTGTTTTGATTTTTCTCTCCCAACATGATTCATAAAGAAATGTGTATTTAAAAAGTTAATATATATGGAAAAAAATAAAATACATATGCGGAGAGAAAAGATAAAAAAGGGGGAAATGAACTTAGATTTTATTAAGAGGAGATATAACATATAGATATATTTAAAGTAAATAGAACGTCCTGATGGATCAGGCCATCCTCAGCAACGAGATCAACCAAATCATTTCTAATGGAGCAGTAATGAACTGAACTAGCTATACCCAGAAAAAGAACTCTGGGAGATGTAAAAACCATTACATTGAATTCCCAGTCCCTATATTTATGCACACCTGCATCTTTGATTTCCTTCACAAGCTAATTGTACAATAATTCAGAGTCTGATTCTTTTTGTACAGCAAAATAATGTTTTGGTCATGTATACTTATTGTGTATCTAAGTTATATTTTAATATATTTAACATCTACTGGTCATCCTGCCATTTAGGGGAGGGGGTGGGGGGGGTAAGAGGTGAAAAATTGGAACAAGAGGTTTGGCAATTGTTAATGCTGTAAAGTTACCCATGTATATATCCTGTAAATTAAAGGCTATTAAATAAAAAAAAAGAAGAAGAAAAAAAAAAGAAAAAAAAAATAAAGTAAATAGAACGGAAAGATTTGGGACTTTTGGGGGCGTGGGGGTTGAGGGGATATCAATATTAAGACAAGGCTTATTCTTTTTATTCTATGTCCATTACGTTAATGTAAATTTTCCATTCTATTCTCCGCTGCCACCACTACCACTACCACCACCACCACCCCACCACCACCACCCCACCACCCCCGCCCATTTTGCCTATGTAGAAAAAAAATCACTCTTAATGGGCCACAAATTTACAACCTTACTTGAAATCTCAAGTTTAACATATATAAACATCTATGCAGCATCTCTACATGGAAAACAGATGTAGAATATACTTTATAATCTTTAAGAAAAGGACACTTGTATTCCCAGAGGAGAATAAATATGTCATTAAGGAATACCCAGTGGGAACATTTTTCTAGCTCACTAGCAAGATGCACCTTAGGGGTAGAGGCAGCTAAAAATGCCTTTGAGGACATGGCAAGAAAAGGAAACCACGACCAGTATTGGGTTACTTAAGCTATTTACTGTGATTACTGGAACTTATCAATTAGAATGAGAATGATTTTACTCTAAGATTCTGGGAAACTGAATTTACTCACATTGGAATTCTAAGGTGCATAGAAAGGCTCAAACAGCTCTTGGAAACTTACCTGTGATTACAGGAGAGAAATATATTGGCTTTCAGAGCAGTTGTTACCAAGTCTCAGTCAATGTTTTGGTCAAAGAAAATTTAGCAAGGCTTTGATTTCTCCTAGAAAATAGATATGAAGGAAGGAAAGGGGAAATGACAAACCAGTCAAGAGACTAGTATCTTTTATTATAGTCAAGTAAAAGAGCTTCTCATTTCTATTTTCTTAGTACTACTATAATGTGAAGCTGAAGTACAAACTATAACCAGGCTCAGCTGCACATTTCAGTAGACAATTTCAGGGACATTTATTATAAATGAATAAAGGAAGACAGAGCAGATCCCTGAATCAGCTTCAAGATTTAAATGTCAAATACCCAGAGACATAATTAGACAACCCCCAAATTAGTCTGCGAGTTCAGTGCTTGGCTACACTAAAAGATGAACTAAGTTAAAGTTCATGGCATTGTTCAGGATTCTTAAATGTGCTTTTTAGAGGGTAGGGGAAGGCTTAGAAACAAGTTAAAGAGAGGTGTCTACTGGATAAAATACTTAACCCAAGCATTCTCTCACTCCATTAACATGAGGCAGGAGTTCATATGCTGACAAACTGTTAATATTCAAGTTCAACTCAATAAGTGGAGAATTCCCTATGTGTTAGTGGATTCAAATGGATAACAATTGAAAAAGCATGTACTGATAGTAAAAACTCACTTAGAATAAGCTCAGGAAGAATTGCCTAAGAGGTTTAGAGCTACATATTAAAATGAAAGGTCTCCCTTTTTTAAACTTTAATCAGCTATTTATTTCTCACTTTCTGCCTGGTCCTAAAGGCTATTCATTGGTATCAAGCAAAAAGTATCATTTCTTGTCCTGTATTCTAGATACCTGTGAGAAATCATTCTATTCTCTTCCTGTTTTCTCTTCCCTCCACCCTTTTTCCCAGCCACTGATTTTCCTCTGTTCTCATTCTACTATACTTTCAAATCTGAAAGAGGAGAGGGAGAGAAAGGAGGAGGAGGAGAAAGAAAAGGAGAAGAAAGGAGAGAGGGAAGGAGAAGAGAAAGAGAGTAGAGAAGAGGGAGGGAAGGAGAAGAGAAGGGAAGAAAGAAAAAGGAGTAGAGGGAAAAGGGAAGAAGGAAAGAGAAAAGAGAAGGAGTATGAAGAGAGAAAGGAAAGTTGAAGGGAAGGGGCAGGGAAAGACAGAGGGAAGAGGTTAAAGAGTACAGGACAAGAGAGAAGGAAGGGAAGGAGAAACAAGAGAGATAGAAAGGAAAAAGTCACAGGGGAGGGGGAAGGAAAATTTTTAAATTTAGCTTTCAGATTTAGTATAGTCTAATTAAGTCAGACATTTCCAAGAATTCCCGATTTACAGAATTTCCAGTGCTCTGAGGAGCAGGAATCACATGGTCCTTTCCCTGACATTCTCAATTGGCCCAGATTTCAGACACAACACACAGCACCTATGCTCATAAAATAATCCATTTATGCTTTCTTTCCATTTTCAAAAATTCCTCCATTTCTGACTTTTATAAAGGCTTAGACAATATAACAGCCTAAAAATAAAGGCCTAAACTAGAGGCTTGCCCAAATCTTCTCCCCCTTCAGGTAACATATAGCCAGTGTGAATGGGATTGAACCATTCCAGCTGACCCAGAACAGTGACAGTCATGGCTCAAACTCAGGATTTTCCTCCTGTCCATCCAACCTGAATCCAATGAAAATCACATTCTTATATATTCTCCCAGGGGCTAGCATCTTCCCTCAAAATTACCTTCAATGATCTGCTGTGTATTTTTTATATTTTGTGAATACCTCTCAATATGCCTGTGCCTTCCTTCCTCTATGCCTCATCTTTATGATGTAGGTCCATAAGGGCAAAGATTATTTGGATCTTGTCTCATTTGCCCCTACATAGCACCTTGCCTGTCACATGGTAGGGATCCAATAAATCTGTGCCGATTCATCATATGGCCTCCACAACTACATTACAAATATCTTAAGGTCTAAAAGAATGGCAACCCACATCTTTCATTTCTCTGAACAGCCTCTGAAACAGACTTGTTTCACTCAGAAAGAAAAAGCATTTTCTCTCTTCCAGTCACTCACCTTTACTGAACATTAAGCCAATATAAAAGGATTAAAACTAATTGGAAAAAAAAAAAATAAGCTTTAAAAAATTTCCAAAGTTCTTCAATGGACTGAGCTAATCCCACATTCCCAGCTATTAAGGAATGCAAGTCAGGATATCCAAGGGGAGGAAATGCAAATTCCAACCAGCCTAGAAAGGGAGTCACCTCCATTCCTGAATCTTAATGCCTCAGTAGGAAACTAAACCCAGCTTGTCTACAATTAAAAGCGGATCTTATGTTAATCTTTCCATTTGTTGAAATTCTGATTCTAGAGATTTTCTCTCCTTTTGATCGGTCTTGTTCTTTCTGAACCACAGCTGAAGCAAGTGATCTTAACCCCATCTCAGTCTGTTTGCATTAGAAACTACATGTGACAATTGGAATTTAATTCCTAGAAGGCCTGTGGGCTTGTAATGTATGCCTAAAAATTGGTCAATAATAAAGAACAGTCTAATTACAAAATGCATGGAGTTTTGTTTTCTTTTGCGTTATATCCAGTCAATCTGAGACCTGTTGAAGACTTAACTTAAAATAAGGCCATTGCATCCAGAACCATGTCCTGTCATCTTCATCCATATCTGGACCCTAGACACAGATGGGAGAGTAAAGCAGGTGACCTTGTACAACCCACCCTCACTTCAATCCAATGCACTTACTTGTCATGGCATCTCCTCCCAGATGTCATGGACCTCTTGGAGAATGAAAGAGAAACAACAATACCCATAAAAACTTAAAGGGCATCAAAATCCTAGGGCAAAAATAAAAATTATTTCTCACACACCTTCCTCACAACCCAACTAATTAAAAGAATGAAGAAGCTTTTTACTCAGTATCCATCAGGGCCACCTCCCAAAGTGAGAATACAATACTTCATTTTCTTACAACAAAGAAACAAAATAAGAAGACCACCTTCCTAAAGCTATTCTTGGTACCTGTTGTAAATGTTAATTAACTTGTCCAAACACAAGATTTTCAAATTCTTTAGGAATGCTTTCAATGCCTTTCTGAATACTTTCAATGTTTCGGAGTCCTATAGGGACTCCTGACCATTATTATGGAAATTCTGAGCTGAAGGGAAGAATCCTCTAATCCAGCATCCTCATTTTACTGTAAACTGAGTTCCTTGGCCCAGTCATCCCACCTGCAGAACATAGCTAGGTTCTCTGATTGATTTTATGGAGTTTCCCACTGATCCTCAGGCAGGCTATGGGGGCTACCATCTTCTCCCCAGCAATTAACTTTTGAAAGCTGCTTTTCTTCCCCTTCAAAAAAGGTAAGGGAGAGAAGATGGCAACCTAAAGGATGCCACACCTTCTCCAAAGGTCTTGGGACCTAAGGGGCTGTACTGGCTACCTAACAGAAAAATCAAGAAACATGTTGTTCCTTATCATGGTTTCACACACACACACACACACACACACACACACACACACAGGAGAGGACTAAATTGGGGATATATGTAGTACCATAATAAGGCATTGGTCTTCACAGACAAGTAAAAGAATAATAGTAAAAACAAAAACAAAACTTGATACTCTAAATTGGGCAATAAAGCCCAGTAATATCATTATTTTAAGTCTATCCCTAAAGAGATGGAACAAAGGAAAAGCTTCTCTATGTGCAAAAATATTAGGATATGATAGTATACAGTAAATAGTATCTCTTTTTTGGAGTGGCAAAGAACTAGAAGCTAAGGAGGATATGTTTCAACTGGAGGATGACTGAACAAATTATGGTATGTGAATGTAACAGAATACCATTGTGCTTGAAGAAATGATGAAAGGTACCATTTCAGAGAAACCTGGAAAGACCTGCATGAATTGAACGGAATCAGCAGAATAATTTACACAATGACAACATTGAACAGCCATACTGGGTAACAAAATCTTAATTTTATCAATGAATTCACTAATTGCCTAAATGCTTTAAGGGCTCCCTTTGGTGATTATCCAGACTTTCACAATAACCCTGACAAGTAGGTGCTATCATTATCTCCCATTTTACAGTTGAAAAAACCGAGGTTGACAGAGGTTACAATACATGATTTATCCAATTACATAACTTATGGGGCAGCTAGGTGGCTCAGTGGATAGCATGTTAAACCTGAAGTAAAGATGACTCATCTTCCTGAGTTCAAATGTTACCTTAGATATTTACTGGCTGTGTGATTTGGGTGCGCCACTTAACACTGTTTGCCTCAGTTTCCTCATCTGTAAAATGAGCTGGAAAAGGAAATGGTCGAACACTCCATTGTTCTTGCCAGGAAAACACCAAATGGGATCACAGAATCAAATGTCTCAGAACAAAAACAAAAAACCAGAATGACTCTGGATGAGAAGTCATGAGTGAGTTGAGTGAAGTCATGAGTGAGTTGAGTCTGTACCCACCAAAGAAATATCCACAGATGAAATGCTAATCCAAGTGAAAATGATGATACATTTGAAAAAATAGTTTTTCAAACCTTTTCAAACCTGCTAATTAGACAACAATCCATAAGATAGGTATATGGCTTTAATAGACCAGGGCACAAGTGGCAAAGAAAATGATTTACTTAAGAACATCCAGTAACAAAGCTAGAGTGTAAATGTGTCTCCTGAGTACAAATCTACTGATCTTACCTTATAATAAGAATAAAAAAATCATTTATGAGGAACTGAATCAATTAATCAACAAATGCTTATGGAATACTTAGGACTTAACCTCTCAAGTTTTTTATTTTGTCATCAGAAAAAGAGGATTTTCTTAGTAACAATGGTACTACTCCACACTGAGATCACAGACAAATCAAAGGTTGTAGAAACACAGGAGGGTATAATGGGAAAAAAGTTGACCTTGAAGTCAGGATGCACCTGAGTTCAAATACAAGTTCTGATACTAGTTGTAGTGACCATGGACAAATGATTTCTATGAAACCATTTCTTCTTCTGTAAAATAGCAGTAATAACTTTTGGGCTTAATCACAAACTGATTAATATTACATAAGATTGTACAAATTTCAATTGTGATCATTATGCTACCTTTTCACCTAAAATCTGCTGATTCAAAAATGCCAACAGCCATATATGTAAAGTTAGTAAACACTTGTTAGATGGTCCAAGAAACATGAAAAAATATAAACTATACCTCTCCTATCCTGAAGGAGTTTGCAATCTAGCTGCACAGATAAAAGGCACATTTGAAAACTAAAGTAACAATAGAAAGCAATATATAAGTTCCAAATGAGCAGATATGAATATTAAATGTAAAGCAATCAGAGGAGAAAAATCACTGAGGGAAGATTTCCAAGAGGATCTAAAATGGAGCTTGAAGAAAGGATTAGATTTCAGTAGATGGGCAGGGCATCACAAGCCAAGGAAATGGCATGAGAAAGCATAGAGGAAAGAATGTAATGGACTTAATAAATGCTTTGGAATAAATAAATGAGTGAATCAGTGAACTAAGTGGATGAGTAAAGGAATAGGGAGTAACACCTATTCTGAACCTTGAAAGAAGCTAAATATTCCAAAAGGAGAAGTTAATAATCAAATTGCCAATCCAAGTATTTTCCTGACACAAGACCATGTTAGTGGTATTGAAGAGAAAAGCCATGGATTGGTTGAAAGGTTATTCCTCAATTTAATTTAATTAATTATTCATTAAATATCCATTACATTCTTAGAAGCTTTCTTTAAAAACCCATCATTTTACCTTGAGCTTCACAGAACATCTTAAGAATTACTGGAAAGATACCAATATTCATTGGCTTTTATTTATCCATACCATAAGTTTCTTTACCATTTTTTAAAATATTTTCCCAACTTAGAAAAAGAGCCTTTCTTTAAGAAAAGCTAGCAGTTTATATTCAGACCACATTTTAATGTTTGCAGAGTGCTTTCCACATATTGACCCATTTACTTGAGTGACTTTTCTAAATGCAGTCGAACATAAGCTACTTGAGCAGACACAATTTCATTTTACTTTTTTCCACTTGGCCTGCCACACTTGATTCAACACAGTGTCTAATCCCAAGTAGCTCTTTGATAAATGCTTGTTGAATTGGAATTGTTTAACTGTTTAAGGCATCTCTTTACTGGTCAAAATGGACTTGAGAATCTCAATGTCTTTATTCCCCCATAGCACATATTTTTACATACAAACATGCACCCAAGCCACCATCACTATATAATCTAAATAGACACTTGTGGAATAAATACTTTGAAAGAGCATTTGTAAAAACTTACCTTTGGCTTTTTTCTCTGCCTTCCCTCCCTTCCACCCTCCCACCCCCCCACCTTTCTAGTGTATAATATTTTTATGTATTTCTTTTTTCTGAGAAAGAAAAAGGCTGGGAGAGAGGGGTGAGGGGACTGGTTGGTAACCAACTTCTCAGGGCTACAAATGTCAGCCTGTGATTGATTCACGTTGCTTTCCTGATTTAGCCATTCACTTCATCCGTTAATACAGTAAAACACATGTTGAAGATTACAAATTGTTTAACAAGTTTTGACAAACAAGTCCCCTGGTGGTCTTGAAATTTCTGTGCAGCAGATGGAAGAGGTACAGTTTTATGGATTCTCCTTCTTATCTGGAGAAAGTACCAGGCTCCAAAATAGGCCTAATACGTGCAAAGGGGGAGGGGATGAGTCAAGGGAGGGGGAGGCCCAAGCAGAGGGTTGTGTGGTACAATAAAGAGACACAATTGCCTCTGTTAACACAACAATTAATTGTGTTTGCAGAGCACCAGTCAGTCTGTTTGTTACTGGGGATGTGCTAATTATTCTTGCTAATTACATGCAAAACATTCATTATCACCTATAAGTGGAAAGGGACCCCTCAGGTTTCAGTGACAAATTAATTACTGTGTTTTCCTTCTGAATGTCCTGCCAGGCAGTCCTAGGTTATTATCTGAAAAATAAATTGTTTAGCAACTAGCTTCTCTGTCCAAGCTGTTTCAGTCAGACTCACAGTGCGATATCAATTTACCTTCTCGATTTTATTAGGCCGGTATTTCCTGAAAGTCTCCAGCCTCAATCATGGATTTACAAACTCTGAAGCCTAATAAAACACATGCAGCTGAGTTTCATTATGTAACTGCACTGGGGCTCACTTGGGCTGCAGCCACCCCCAGAACCCAAGAAGGGAAAGGAAGCAGGAGGCACCCAGAGGCCAGGCCCTAACTTAGGTGAAAAGAACCAACCAGGCAGCCCCAGGACATGCTGCAAGCAGCAGCTCAGCCTCCCAATATGCGCTTGGAATGTGGGCTTCTGGGGACTGGCTTTCCCCTCCGTTCTGAAGTTTAGTCAAACACAATAAATCCTGAATGGCCAAGTAAATTGAAGGGCCTTAAATTATTACAGACACACACACACGTGTGTATGCACACACACACACTTGAATAAATAAGGCATTTTTAGGCTAAGGAGTTTGAGGTCTATTTTATATCCTTAGGGTTGATACAGAGATCTCCCAGATTAGCAGCTTAGTTCTACAACAACTGGAATCAATCACCAAGCATTTATTAAGAATATACTATGAGCCAGGAACAAGGACAAAAGTAAAAGTCTTTTCCCTCAAGTGACTTCTATTCCTAAAGGGAATTTTATATGTGAAGCAACTGAGTCCCAGAGCAACTAAATTACTTGTCCACAAAAATCAAGCTTCAGAGGCAGAATCTGAACTTGGACCTTTTGACTCCACTGTGCCTCTCCCTTCCTTCTCACTTTTTCCTTCTTTTCTTCTTTATTTTCTTAATACATATTTTATTTTCCCTTCAATTATATGTTGCCTTGTCCGGGTTGTTTATATTTTCTCCCTAGTTATTGTTTTGTTTTTTTGTTTGTTTGTTTGTTTGTTTTTTCCCTATGCTATTGCTGATATTCTATCTACACAAATTGATTACAAGCAAGCAAGGGATATTATCGCCTATTTTCTTCTCTTCCCCATCCTTTTTCTCCTTTCTCCTTTTCTCCCTTTATCTCCTCCTCTTTCTCCTTTTCTTTTTCCCCTCCCCAGCTCCTGATCTATTTCTCCCTCTTTCCTTCTTTCCCAACCTCTTCCCCCTCCTTTCAAATACTGGGCACAACAACTTAATGAATACTTGTTGAACTAGAAGCTACATCTATAAGCCTGGAGCAATTTGGCTTTCAACCACTCTTTCCCACTGGTGTCTCTATCAATAATTTAACTTTAGCCCTCACGTAGTTCCTCTTGCTTTCACCTATGCTGACTTCCCTATCAGCAATCGAAAGTTTTAAACTGAATGGGGGAATAGGGAAATGGGATCTAGTGGATGAAAGGCTACCTGCCCAGGAATACTAGCTGCAGCTTCCCAGGACACCCTCAAAAGAAGACAGAAAGTGCAGTTTTTAACACTTCCTGTGCTAACTAAGAGGCCTCCTTCCCAACCCCAAACCAGGAGCTCCCAAGCAGTCACTTAAATTATTTTCCAGATCCTCAGGCAAGTGGATTTATCTTCCTTTCAACCAATCAGTCAACAAGATTGGAAGGTAGCTTATATTTGGGTCAGAGGGCTGGGAGTTCCAAGTCTTGGGTTTTCAGCTCAGCTAGCTACCAACGAGCTCTCTGAAAAATTATTTCATCTCAGCTGCCTCATCTGTGAAACATGTGGGTGGGTGTGAAGAGAAGGTTAAACAAATAATTATTATCTTTATCATCTCTTCTAACCCCAAAGTTCCAATATTCTAAGTATTTATTGATGGTATGTCTAGCATTTATGGAAACCAAGACATGAAATATGTAAATAGACAATGTCTCAAATTCACACAGAAAGTTTCTGGTAAAGCTAGGTTTAGACTCCTAAAATAATGAAGTCTGTGGTAACTTCTTCCCTGCCCTTCCACTGATTCCTTTCTATTTGTTTTGGATCTTTCAAAGTTCTGTTTTTTTCAATATTTGTCTTATGCCTCCAGCCATCTTTTCAATAATACAGATGCATTTGGGAGGTTCTGACCATAAATAAAATCAGAAGGATGTTTTCTATGTCACATAATTTATTCTTCCAACAAGTTCCAGTTTAAAGCAGTATCTTGGGAACAGGAAATACAAGAAGCTAAATAATCCTATCACTTGAGTATCCACATAAATGTAACACTGTTTGAATAACCCCGGGTGTTTCATGTTAACATAGAATTTGAATGTTTAGTGAATGTGCTTTATATTGGAGGGAGATTTTTTTAGAGTCACACATCCCTTTCTTGGGTTTCACAGTCATTTTATCTCAGATGCCTAAAGTACAGGCCAAAACAAAACAAAAAAGCCTAAGATTTAATAACTTTAAAACGCATTAAGATTTCTAGGACACACTGTATAAGCAGATGAATTAAAAGTTTGTGTACCATAATGTCACAGAATTCAAGAGGGCCTGGCTAACTTGATCCCTCAGTGCTACCTTCGGGCATTCCTGTTTCTCAATCAATCCCAACCACAGACTCTAAAAATCATTAGGGCAATACTTCTAGGGGAGAAGGGCTTAACCTGGGATCCATGAATTTCTTGATGTTTTTTTTTTTTCCCTTTGTAACCTAATGTGCTTTATTTTATGCATTTAATAATTTTTTTTCTAAGAAGTTGCACTGCCCAAGCATCCCAGGACATAAGGACTCCTGTACTATGGTCTGTCCAGGCAGTACACAATTGTTTATGTAGGTTCTTCCTGATTTTTTTACTTTGGAACACCAAACTTTTATAATATATTTCATGAATCAATCAACAAGCAATTACAAAAGTACCTCCTAAGTACTTGTGATAACAAATACAATCACTCAAGACTTCCCAGTAAATTCCAGTTACTATAGACCCCCTCTAAAATGCATGTTGATATTCCCTTACTCTTAGTCCTCAGTACCAAAGAAATAAGAAAATTCTTTTAGCAAATAGAAAAGCGACAACATTATCACTCCATTGCTCAAGTTAATCAGTCCATCAAAAACCTCAATTCCATCTTAAGCAACAACAAAAAATAATTAACAAGTCTTTGCAATTAATCAGGTGTCCAAAGTGTGAGGAGAATGGACTTACAAATGATTTATCCTTAGGATGTTGAGGGAAGAAGGGAAAAGGACAAAGAGGAAGAAAGAGAAGAAAAGACAGTAGAGTCCGAATAAAATCAAAACATTAGAATTTCTCCAATAGCTAGAATAAGGTTCATAAATCCAGACAAGAAGTTGACAGCTATATATATAACCAACAAAGAAGGGGCAAAAATCCAGACCAGACACTGACAGCCCTTTATATATGGCCAACAATTCAGGGTTAAGGAACAATAGAGCCACACACCAGCTTATTCAATACACATAACTAACTTTTCATTCACACACCATCATCTCCGATGACATTCTAGCCTGAAGCCACAAGTGTTGTTACGGCACAGTAAAAAGTTTGAGTTTGCCACATAACTTTGTGAGACCACTGGAATTCACAGTGCTTTATGTACCCAAACTCCTCAATTTCCCTTCTCCTTAGCCTAAGGGCAGGAGGATGGGATTGGAGGGGCTGGAAAAGGAATCATGCTTCCTATGTCCGTTGCAAAGCTCCAGATTTCATAAGATGCTATCCAACAAAAATTTAGAAATAAAATAAAAATACACAGTGATGTCTTTCAACAACACTCCCCTTTTTATCAGTTCTTGAAGATAATACTTAAATCCACCATCGTGGTAGTGGGAGTGTCTGGTAGGCCACGGGTATGAACCTTCGTGCCAGAACAAACATTCCAATCTAGTACTCTCCTTCTCCAGACGCCTCTGACATGGTTTATTTCTAGTCCTGTTTGGCAATCAGCCCGTCCACCAAAGCATGGGAACCAACAATGTTCATTACTATTATCTTGGCCTTGGAAGCATTTAGGAACATAACTCAAGTACAACATTTTGAGTCAATTATCTTAGTACCTGTAGAAATTCCCAATCTAACTGTGATTTTCTGGAAAACTATTTCAGAACAGAGTTGGGAAATCATGCTGGAGCTAAGTCTTTCTCCCTCTCTTTCCTACCAAAGCCATATAGTACATGTGTGTTTTGGGGTGGAAAATAGGGAAGAGAGTTACAACTCTGCCCTTGGTACTCCAAACCACATCTTATTGAGGCAATACCTCTATAGGATAAAAGTTATGTTAATCTTGTGGCAAACACCCAAGTATATGATAATTACCAATTTGAAAAATTAAATACCAGAACTGTCCTCTCATCAAATCTAACTAGTCTCTGTCCCCCCAAAATTAGATTGATTTGATCCCTTCTGCAGGAAAATGAAAGTTTTATTTTAAACTATTCATTCTTTTTTTCTGTATATTTTCAACTATAAGAGTGTCTTCTGAGTAATAATGAAATATAACTAAGTGAAAAGGCATAACATTAACATAAAACACACATATAAACACATTATGTGTGTATAAACTTTTATCTCTGTTCCCCTTTGTCCCTCCTGAGCAAAACTCATCAACACATGAATTTAACTGTGAATTTTAATCACTGAGTTTTCTTGATTTGGCCTTTTTGCTATTCCTTGAATAAAACACTCTATCTTTTGACTCCAAACACCTCTAACCCCCAGTATCCAAGCTATTGCCTAGACTTGTCAATTTGCCCTTCTCTCCTCCAGCATTGCCATATCTGGTGCAAGCCTTCATCATCTCACACCTGGACTATTATATCAGGCTGCTAGAGGGTGTGCCTGCCTCAGATCTCTCCCCACTCTTCTCCATCCTCCATTCAGCCACCAAAGAGATTTTCCTAAAGTACAGATCCGGACATGTCACCTGCTACTCAATAAGCTTCCCCATGGCTTCCAGAATCAAATACAAAATGCTCTGTTTGGGCCCCAAAAGCTTTCATAACTTCGCCTCTCTTCTACATTTCTAGTCTTCTCCCTAACTCTTCAATCCGGAGAACAACATTCCATTCCCAGCTCTGGGCATTTTCTCTGACTGACTCTCATGACAAGAATGATCTCCTTCCTCAACTCTACCTTGGTGGCCTTTAAATCTCAATTAAAATTCCACCTTTTACAAGAAACTTTCCTCAATTCTCTTAATTCTAGCATCTTCCCTCTGTTAATTATTTCCTATTTATCTTGTACATAGTTGCTTTGTACATATTCTTTCCATGCTGTCTCCCCATTAGATTGTGAGCTCTCTGAAGGGAGGGACTGGTTTTTGACAGGGGTTTTGTTATCTCTTTTTGTATTACCAGCACTTAGCACAATGCTTATCGATTTAAGAGCCCTCGGTTTCGTTTCATTTTTAATTTTCCATTTAATATTTTATTTCCCCCAATTATATGTAAAACTAGTTTTGACATTTTTTTTAATTTTGAATTCCAAATTCTCCCTCTTCCTCCTCATTGAGAAGGCAAGCAATTTGATATCTTATACATGTACAATCATGCAAAATGTGTTACCATATTAATCACAATGCGAAAGAAAATATAAACCATGCTTGACAGAGAATTCTGGGAAGATGGGAGAATAAAACAGGAAATTACTTGACTCTCCCAAATTCCCCTACAACTAATTTAAAATAATTCCTCAAGATAAACTTTAGAGTGGCAGAAATAATTCAATGTTGGGGTAAACCTCAAACAACTTGGGAGGATATTAGGGAAAAGGATCTCCCAGGTAGTGGTCTGGCCTGATTGAAGTGCAGATATCTCCTGGAAGATATCTCTGAATCAATAAACAAACAGCAAGTCCTGGGAGCAACTGTGTCTGTGGCAGCCTCAATTTTAGAAACTTTCATGCCACAGACAGTGTGGAAGTCAGGCAGTTGATTGGGAAATACTGCAAGGTCCTCTACTAGTTCTAGATTCAGGGCTAAGGTACACTGACAAGACAAGTTTTCATGTTGTGTGGGCAAGGAGGATCAAGAACATGCTGACAAGTAAGGTTGCACAGGGGTAGGAACCTTACTGGCTGTGATCACTTACAGGAGAGAAGGGTCTCTGGTTTTGGTTCCAGAGTACAAGAGTGAGCTGAAAGTTGCAATTACCGAAAAATCACAATAGTAAGAACATGTGGTGATTGTGTTGATGGGATTCCTGTTTGTGATGGAATATCTAAGTTCAGGCCTCTAGATAGATCTCAGAAAGCAAATACCCCAAATTTTGTGACAGTATCCCCCACATCTCAGAACCAGACTCTGATTCTAACAAAGTTAATAGACAAGAAATAAGCTACTAAAAACCCGAGTAAGTAAAAGAGAAAGAACCCAATCTAGAAATAGACCGAAGTTGCTGTTTTGACTTTACTACTTCAAAGAAAAAGATAAAATGGTCAAAAACCTAGAAAAAGTTCTTGGAAGAGCTTTAAAAAGATTCTTAAAACAAAATGAGAGGTTAAGGAGAAATTGGAGGGAGGGAGTGATGCAAGAAAATTATGAAAAGAAAGTCAAACAATTGGAAAAAGAGGTCCAAAATTTTACAGAAAAAAAATTCCTTTAAAATTAAAATTAGAGAAGGAAAAACTAATGACATCATAAGACATCAAGAAATAATAAAACAAAATCAAAAGAATGAAAAAATAGAAGAGAACTTGAAATATCTCATTAGAAAAACAACTGACCTGGAAAACTGATCAAGGAGAGACAATATAAGAACTGTTGAAAGTTATGATCTTAAAAAGAGCCCAGACACTATGCTTCAAGAAATTATTAAGGAAAATTGTCCTGAATTTTTAGAGCAAAATAGAAATTGGAAAAATGCACCAATCATCACCTGAAAGAGATACCAAAATTAAAACTTTCAGGAACATTATAGCTAAGTTTTGAACCTCCCAGGTCAAAGAAGAACTACTATAAACAATTAGTAAAAACTTTCTAAAAGTTAAATTTTGTGGAACCTCAGTCAGGATAACATAAGATTTAGCAGCTTCTGAATTAAAGGACCAAAGGGCATGGAACATGATATTCCTAAGAGCAAATGGAACTGAGTTTACAACCAAGAATAATTTACTCGACAAAGTATAATCCTGCATGGGGAAAAAATGATATATTTAACTAATTAAAAGATTTTCAAGTACTCAGAAGGAAAAGAGGAGAACTGAATGGAGAAAAATAGAAAGTTGAAAAGTCCCGTTATAAAGGATTTAATAAGATCAAACTGTTTACTTCTTATATGGAAAAAATATTATCTTTAACTTTTAAGAATGTTGTCATTATTAGATTAGTTTGGGGGGAAAGCATATATAGATAGAAGGCTTAGGAGTGAAGTCGGTATGATAGGATGGTTTTAAAAAATAAGATTGGGTAAGGAGAAGTAAAATAAAGCAATTATCTCATTCAAATTAGTCATGAATGTAAAAATCGTTACTGTGGAGGGCAAAAAGGGGTGGAGGATTTGGAATGCTAGAACCTTATTTTCAACAGAACTGAATTAAATAGGGAATAACATATCTAGAAGGGTAAAAATGTGTTCTTAACTCACAGAAAAAATATGATGGGGAGGGTATAGGACAGGGGAGGGACTCTTAGAAGGGCATGTAAATTATGAAATAAGAGGGTAAAAGAAAATGATAGGGAAGGGACTCAAAAAAAGTCTAGATTAAGGAACAAGATGGCAAGAGTAGAAGATAAAAGAAAAATGTTTAGAAAAGATGTGCATTAGGAAGGCAGTGGTCAGAAGAAAATTAGAAGTCTGAGGAGGGGCTAGGATAAAAAGAAGGGGAGAAAAGGATAAATGGTGATTAAAAAAAATAGAATGGAAAGAAATATACAACTGAGTAATTATAAATTTGAATGTGAATGGGATAAATTTGTCAATAAAATAGAAATGGATAGCAGAATGGATTGAAAACCAGAATCCAAAAATATGTTGTTTATAAGAAGCATATTTTTAAATGAAAGGTATGCATAGAGTAAAAATAAAGAGCTGGAGTAGAATTCATTATGCTTCAGCTGAAGACAAAAGCCACAACAGCAAAAGCAGCAGTAGCAATCATGATCTCAGACAAAGTTAAAGCTAAAATAGATTTAATTAAAAGAAATCAACAGAGAAATTATATTATGATAAAAGGTATTATTGATAATGAAGTAATATTAATACTAGATTTATATGTACCAAATGCAAAAGTATACAGATTTTTAAAAGGCTAAATGATTTTTTTAAGCACAGGAAAAAATTAGTATCAAAAATGAAAAAAAGGTGAATATATCACTAATAAAGATGAAATCAAAACAATTAGTAAGAGTTATTTTGCCCAATCATATGCCAATAAATTTAACAATTTCAGTGAAACAGAAGAATACTTACAAAAATATAAACTGCTTAGATGAACAGAAGAGGAAAAATAATATCTAAATAAATGAGTTTTAGAAAAAAAAATTAAACAAGTCATAAATGAGTCCTCCAAGAAAAAAGCATCAGAACCAGATGAATTTGCAAGTGAATCCCACCAAACATTTAAAGATCAACTAATTCCAATTTTAAATAAATTATCTGGAATAATAGGCAGATAAAGAGTACTATCAAATTCTTTTATGAAAAAAAATATAGTACTAATACATAAACAAGGAAGAATAAAAACAGAAAGAAAATTGTAGATGAAATTCAAGCAAAAATCCTTAGTAAAATACAATCTAGAAGACTACAACAATGTATACAAAAACTATATTATGAACACTCAAATCAACTACAAAGAACCTATGAAGGAAGATACTATTTTGAGAGAAAGAACTGACAAATAGAAGTATGTATAGTGTGACTATATATAGGGAAATAGGCATCAAGAGACAGTTTGCAACTTGAAATATAATCAAAAATAAATTAAATTTTAAAAACGCAAATTAAACCAAACCAAAACTAAACAAAAAATTAAAACCAAAATTTAAAAAGAATAAGAAAACTTTTAAAAAGTATTCTTTGATCTGCATTCTAATTCTATATTGGTTCTTTCCCTGATTTTTCATCATAAGTCTTTCAGAATTGTCTTGAATCATTGTATTTTTAATAATAGCTAAGTCATTCACAGTGGGCCATCATATAATATTGCTGTTACTGATTTCACTTTACATCAGTTCATGTATGCCTTTTCAGGTTTTTCTGTGAGTAAACTATTCATAATTTCTTATAGTACAGTAGTATTTCATCACAATCTTAAGTCACAATATGTTCGGCTATTACCCAATTGAGGGACATACCTTCAATTTTCAATTTTTTTGTCAACACAAATAAATGTATTATAAATATTTTTGTGCATATTAATTCTTTTCTTTTTTAATCTCTTTGCAATACAGACCCAGTAAGTAGTATGTCTGGATCAAAGGTTATACATGGTTTTATAGGCCATTGTACATAGTTCCAATTTTTTTTTTCAGAATAGTTGAATCAGTTCACCACTCCACCAACAGTGGTTTACTGTCTCAGTTTTCCCACCCACCAACATTTATCATTTTCTTTTTTTATTATACCAATCTGATAAGTATAGAGTGGCACCTCTGAGTAGTTTTTAATGTGCATTTCCCTAATCAATAGTGATTTAGAACATTTTTATATATCTATATATAGCTTTTATTGTCGCATCTGAAAACTACCTATTCACATCCTTTGACCTTTTATCAATTGGGGAATAACTGTGTTCTTATAAATTTGACACAACTCTATATATTTGGGAAATGAGGCCTTTAAGAGAGAAATACCATAAAAAAAAATTTTGGGGAAATGATTGCTATGTATTTCCTTCCAACCAATGTTCTGCTCTTTTAATCTCTCTCTCTTTTCATCCTGTCTATCCTCAAAAGTATTTTGGCTTCTGACTATGGCTTCCTCCAATCTGCCCTTCCTTTTATCAGTGTGCTTCTCCCCCTTCTCTTATCCCCTTTCCTTTTTTACTTTCCTGTAGGGTTAGATTTCTATACTCAATTGCAATTCCTTCTTTGAGACAATTCCATTGAGTGTGTTATTTAAGTGTTGCCTGTCATCTCCCTGGTCTTCAACTTTTCTATGAAAATTTTCTTCCTTCTATGCCTTTGATGTGAGCTAATTTCCCCCATTCTTCCTCTCCCTTTCCCCTTTATCTTACTGCATCCCTCTTTCTCACTCCTTAACTTTCTTTTTGTATCATCCATTATAGTTATCTTATGTCCATGTCTTCTGTTTATGTATACACCTTCTAACTGCCTTAATAATGATCAAGTTCTTAGGAAGTCTAAGTATCATCTTCCTTATATAGGAACATAAATAGTTTAATCTTACTAAATCCCTTATGATTTTTCTTTCATGTTTGCCTCTGTATGCTTCTTTTGAATCTTGTACTTAAAAGTCAAATCTCCTATTCAGTTCTTTGTCAGGAATGCTTAAAAGTCCTCCATTTCACTAAATATACATTTTTTTCCCTGACAAATTGTATTCAGTTTTTCCAGATAAGTGGTACTTGGTTGTAATCCTAGGCACTTTGCTCTCCAGAATATCATATTCCAAGTCATCCAGTTATTTAATGTAAAGCTGTTAAGTTTTGTGTGATCATGACTCAGGCTTCCTGATATCTGAATTATTTCTTCCTGGCTATTTAAAATATTTTGTCCTTGACCTGGGAGCTCTGGAATTTGGCTGTAATACTCCTGAGAGTTTTCATTTTGGCATCTTTCAGGTGATGAGCAGGGGATCCTTTCCATTTCTATTTTATCCTATGGTTCTAGAGCATCAGGGCACTTTTAATTGATAATTTTTTCAAAGATGTCATTCAGGCTCTTTTTTTAAATATGATTTTGATGTAGTCCAATGATTCTTAACTTATATCTATCTTTTAAGTCAAATGTTTTCCAATTAGATTTCACATTTTCTTCTATTTTTTTTCATCCCTTCAAAATTGTTTTACTGATTCTTGATGTCTTATAAAGTCATTAAAAATTAGAACTGGACAAGTAGAAGCTACAGAATTATTTTCTTCATCGAGCCTTTGTACCCCCTTTTCCATTTGGCCAATTCTATTTTTTTAAGTAGTTCTTTTCTTCATTGAATTTTTGTACCTCTCTTACCGTTTTGGCCTATTCTGTTTTTTAAGGTGTGTTTTTCTTCAATATATGTAGATATGTAGATAGAGAGATAGAGAGATAGATGTAGTGATATAGACAGATAGATATGTGTGCCTCCTTTCCCAAGCTGTGGACTTTTATTCATGATTTTTTTGCACCATTCCTATTTCTTTTCCCAATAATTCTTCTACCTATTTTATTTGATTTTAAATCTTTTCTGAGCTCTTCTATGAATGTCAGAGGGTGAAGCTGGAGGAGTAGGGGAGGCCTGAGATTAATTCACATTTTTCTCTTTGAGGCTTTAATGTAGCAGTGTTGACTTTGTTCCCTTCCTCTAGGTATGTTTTGATCTTTTCTGTCACTATAGGATCTTTTGTTATTGTTGTTGCTTGTTCATTTTTCTATTTCTCGACTTTTAACTTTATGTTAAAGTTGAGTTCTGCCCTCAGAATGGAGAGTGTATATAGCTTCAGATTTTTTGTGCAGCTGCTTTCAGAAATTATTCTGGGGGTTTGTAAGTTTTTAATTCTTCCATGGTGGTATGATTAAGTGTGATTGGTACTCTCCTGGCTGGTCTGTGAGAGACCATAAATACTCTTTGTCATCCTGAAACCAGAATCCTGCTCCCCAAAGCTGCAAGCTTTGATGTGCTACTGTTCCTCTCCACCCTGAGAGTGTGACCTAGGATAACAGACCACACCTGAGTATGAACAACACAACAGAGTTCTGCACTCAGTGCCAAAAAAAGGGACCATTAAGATCTTCTCAACAATTGTCAGATTTCTTTATGGTCTGAGGGCTGAGAATTTGGGAAGCCATCACCTCTGTCTCTTCCCAATTACCGACAAGTCCTGCTGCTGGTTTTCTGGTATCTGCACTGGACTATGCTCCACTCTTACCCTGGTTCAACAGATTTTCCTAACAACTTTCTGAATTGTCTTGGGCTGTCATTTTGTAGGTTTTACTTCTTCAGAACTTGTTCTGAGAGAAATATAGGAAGTTCAGGTGAGTCCCTATTTCTTCTCTGCCCTTTTGGCTCCTGTCCCAAAGCCCCCAGTTTTGCACAGAGAAACAGCTTTTATATGTGTTTTGTCACCTTTTTTTATGTCGTATTTCAGTACTGGCCATTTTTAAAACTTTTTGTTTGCAGGAAATAGATCTCACTTTGAAAATAATAATTTATTATTTATTCTTTTACTACACAATATAATATTGTATTATGCACAATAATAGGGTAAAAAGCTCCCCTACATACTAAAGTTTTCAGGCATGGAGGAAATAAAAGAACTAATATCTCCTAATAATAGCCACCAATGGGCATATAAATTGAAGAGAAAGTATGCGTGCATACATGTGCTCCTGTATATGTGTGCATTTATTAAGCACTTGCTATGTTTCAGGTGCTGTACTAAGCCCTGGAGATACAAAGAAAGGCACAAAGATACACTACAATTTCAAGAAGCCCACACTCTAAAGGGGAACACAACATTCAAACAGTTCTGCACATGCAGGATATATGGAAAGTAAACTGGAAATCATCCAGGAGTGGTTTGGGAAGGATCCGAAAAGGTCACTTGCAAAAGGTGGGATTTGATTTGAAATGAGTCCAGAAGGTGATTAGAGAAGCCAGGAGTCAGAGAAAAGAAGGAATAACATTCCAGGCCTAGGAGACAGTAAAAATTTACAGTCAGGAGATAGTTCTTTAATGGAGAAAAGCAAGGTCAATTTTGTGTGATGGCTAAGTAAAGGGCAGTAAAGTATAAGAAGTCTGAAAAATAGGAGGTAACCAGGTCTTTAGGGCTTTAGAAGCCAAAGAGAGGATTTCATATTCAATGGTAGAAGAAACAAGCAGATGTTTTAGAGTTTATTGGGTAAAGGAATAATACAGTTGGACCTACACTTTAGGGAAAACATTTTGGCAGTTGAAGACTAGACTGGAATAGGGAGAGACTAGAGTCAGGTGCTGTATCAATACTAGAGTGCCATATCATGAGATGATAAGGGCTAGGACTAGAGTGTTAGTTTTGTCAGAAGAGAGAAGGGAACATAAATGAAAAATGTTGCTAAAGTAGAATTGATAGAATTTGCCAACAGATGGGGGAAGGGATGAGAGAATGAGGAATCAAGGACGATACCCAGATTGTAAGTCTAATAGTGATATCTTCAACAATAATAGTGAAGTGAGAAAAAACAGTGAGGTTTAAGGGGAAAGATAATGAGTTTAGTTTTGGATATTTGGAGTTAAAGATATCTGTGGAACATTGAGTTCAAAATGTCCAATAAACTACTGGAGACTAATATAAGACTAATGATCAGGAGTCAGGGGTAGATACACAAATCTGAGAATGTTTGTAACTTTTTGCTGCTAGAAAGAATATTGCTGAGGAAGTATGTTTTGTTTTGATAGCTAGGATTTATTCCTCCTGTTAGTAATCTCCTTGGGGCATGATGCCAATAATTGGATCACTGTATTAAAAGTTATATACATTATGGAAATTCTTTCTATGTAACTTAATTTTGCTATCAAAAAAAGATGAACCAAATCATGGTTCACCAACGTTTAATACTATCCCTATTTTGCCACAACCTTACCAGCATTTAGATTTTTGTTTGCTTTTCTCACAAGCAGAATATTCAGAGTTGTTTTAATTGGCATTCCTCTGATTATGAGAGTACTTTTTCATGCAGTTACTCATAATTTATTATTTCTCTTCTGAGAATTCTTTTCTGAATGGAGCATTCTACTGGGGTGACCAGTTTATGTATAAGATCAAGGAAAATGTGATAGCAGTAAATTATAGATATAAAGTACATTGAGAATATTCAAGCAGACTGGAAATACTTTCAGTTAGGGCATCGAGGAAGGCTTCATTGAGGAACTGGTAGCTAATTTGACTTTAAAGAGAATCCCTAACGTCAGCAAAGATGAAGAGGTATATTTGGATATGAGTGCCAAAGTGAATGCAGAGGGAAGACGAGATCAGAAAAAAGCAAGAAATCCATTTTGGTGGGATGTCAGGTACATCAATGTCAAACTTGTAGACACTTATTAGTACCTGAAGTCAAGAAGACTGGGATTGAAATCCAACCTTTTACATTTACTAGCTGTTAGACTCCATGCAATATATTTAAACACTCTTTGCTTTGGTTTCTGATCTGTAAAATAAGAGTAGAACTTATCTCCAAGCTAGGGAGAATAAAATGAGCTATCTATAAAGCTCTTTGACAACCTTAAAGCCATGAAATAAATGACATGTATACAAACTGGAGAGGTAAATTGGATCAATATCATAGAGGCTCTTGAGTGACAGGATAAGGAATTTGTATTTAGTCCAAAGCCAATAAGGGAAGCCATTGAAACTGTTCCTAGCATAGTCAAGCCTTTATGTTAAAATGATTATTTTGGTAGATAGATTGAAGAGGAGAGAGATTATTTTGATGTATAATGTTTGGTTTGATTTTGGCTTTATTTCTGTTTGTACCTTTGCACAAAAACTAACGCATTTTGAAATGGGCGTGCCTTTCTACAAACAGACTAATCTGCCTTTTTTTTTTTTTTTTAAATAAGTACAAGGACCATGTAGGAACATTCAAAACCTTTGGGACTATTGCTTCTAACCTCAAAATAGACAAATAAAACAATCTCTGCCCCAGGGAGTATTAGTACTTCTGTCTTTATAAGCTATGCTATTCTATCCCATCAAAGACAGATTCTGAAAACCAAGATTTCTTACAGAAACCTTCTAATGGATTTCCTTGTTTTGTTCATTATGTTTATAAGCATTTGAATATCTTTGTAACAACTATACATTTGTATCAAAAGTCATACTCTTTACAAGTTTTTTTTTTAATTTCCATTCATTTATTTGGAAAATATGTATTGTTCATTTACTATTTGACTCATAAGAGTGATGCAGAAGATATTTAGTATAAAAATAATAAACAGTCCCTTCCTTCAAGGAGTTTACCATCTAGTCAAAGTTGAACTAACTTTTAAAGGAATAAATAGGTTTTCTAAAGAAAGAGACAGTGGAAAAGAGATCTGTAAGAGACATAACATAACAAGGATAGGATGTACTTCAGGCAATAGGTTGCCCAATTGGCTACAGCTTAGAAGAGTAAGGTTGAAAAAGTTGGCTGGGGCCAGAAGATGAAGTGACTTGACTTTAATCTAGTAAAGTGTTTAGCCAATAAAAGGACAGAAGCCAGGAGGTGTCTCAAGGTGGTTTTCTAAACTAGCATAAATCAGAGGCATGGAGCACGAGGAATATGAATGGAATTTAATACTGAGACAAAGATTTTGTGAGTCAAATGTTACTTATACATTTCTAGGCCAAGAACAAAACTTTTTAAAGTAGAGAAAGATCTAAATCTACAGAGTAAAGCAATGGAAATAGAGTGAGAAGAATAGGAGCAAAGCAATTATTTTTTTTACAAGAGGACATATAATTTATATATATATATATGTATTTGAACTTTTTTTAATGTACTAGAACTGCATAAATCAGCCCATAGTTATGTTAAATAGATAATTAGTTATCCACAAAACTCAATTCAACAAACATTTAAGTATCTATAGTATGCAAAACATTCAAACTCAGAATTTCACAGACATAAGAGATCTACAAGACCATTTATTACAACCTGTACCCAAACAAAAGAACCTCCACTACCATATACCAAATGGCCAATGATCCTTTACCCAGAGATCTTCAGTGAAGGAAACCCACTACTTCCTAAAACAGCCCATTGCACTAAGAGTTCCAGTTTTTAGGAAGTTATTTCTAACCTCAAGCCTAAATTGGCTTCTTTGCAACTTCCACCCATTACTACTTGTTCTGACCCCTAAGTCCAAACAAAATAAATCTCATGGCTCTTCCACATAACAGGTTTTCAAATGCTTGTTGACTATCATGGTCTGCCAGATCCTTCCTTGCTCCAAGCTAAACATAACCAGTTCCTTCAACCAATTCTTATGTCATGGACACCGCACCCTTCACTAGCCTGGTTACCCTTCTCTGAACAGACTCTAGTTTATCAAAGTCCCTTCTAAAACTGTGGTGGCCAGAAATGAACCCAATATTCCAGATGTGTTCTGTCTAGGACAGAGTACAGAGGATATAGCACTTTCCTATTCTTGGAATGTAGTTCTCTTAAAGCAGTCAAAGATCACATCAATATGTTTTGCTACCATATCACCCTAATGACTCATATTGAGTTTGCATTCCATATAACCCCCAAACTTTTTTCATATGAATTGTTGTTGTCTAGTCCAATGAAAACAAATTGCTTCATTCTGTGGGTTCCTCTCTGTGACAAGTTTTGTTCCTGGGCAAAAAGTATATAAGTCTCCCTGACTCACAAATAATTCCATCTTGGACTGATGAAGTTGATTTCTTGCTCAAGTATAAGACTTTATATTCATTCCTATTCACTCTCTATTTATTAGAACATTTCAAATCCAATGTATTAGCTATCCCTTCTTGCCCTTTTTTCTTTTACAAATTTAATAAGAATGCTTTCTATTCCATTATCAAGTCATTGAAAAATATGCTACAGATTGCTAGACTGAGAAAACAGGGATAAGAAAAGGAAATAATTCATGCCCACAGTGGGTTTATACTCTGTTGGGGGATTGTCAACATTATGAATTCAAGTCTTAAGAAATTTTTAAAATACTTACATCTTTATTAAGATATTAGAAATCATCTGATTCAACATTTGCAGATGAAAAATCTAAAGTTCAGAAAATGTAAATAATTACCCAAGGTCACCCAAGTAATCCTCAGTGTCAGAGGTGACTAAGAACCAGGTCTCTGACAGATAGTCCAATTGGTTTTCTAACTAGTATAAGAATATTTAGTCTTTTAGCACTTCAAAGACGTTAAATATATGCAATACAGTGAGCAAAAAGAGCTGTGTCTTATGGGAATGCACCCTAAACAAAAGACTGAAAGTGTCCCACGTGGGCTTAATCTTCCTGATTATTTGATAAGGCAGCTTCTATAGCCCAGGTGCTCATCATTTTTTTCCTGCTATTCTTTACCTCAAAGTGGAAAAATCTTTCAAATATTTAACAAATGAAGCTAATTATTTATAAATAACTGAACTCCTAATAAAAAAAAAAAGCCTGGGAGAATTTATTTTTCCAATCTTTATTTTTGACAGGAATACTAGGAAACTAAAGCAACAGACAGGTTCTGAGGGAGACAATAGGAAAAAAAAAAAAAATACCTTTATTTGGAGCCCTGTACCTGACTTGGGGAAATAAGTTAATTATTAAGTGAGCTTCGTTTTTAAAAGAAAGTTTAATCAGTCCTTCTTTCTACCACATGTATGCTTTCTTGAGAAGCAAAAATGTCATTCTATTTGAAGAATTGTTTGCTTGAGCAGTGAATTACCCCCAGGGTGATGTATTATTGATAAACCATTTTCTTCTATAATCATCACTTCACATTTACAACATTTTACATGATTCCTATTATCACTATTACATGGTTTTCCAGAGCAGAGTATACATTCTATGGCCAAAGGAAATCAACTTCTCACTATAGGGGTTTCAAAACACAATTTAAGCTAGGAGTTTCTCTTAAAACCCCACAAGACAAGAATTTTAAAACTAGAGTCCCTTAAATTAATTTTAAAATTAAATTTTAATAACTATATGTCAATATAATTGGTGGATTTAATTTTGATAACTATATTTTCATATGATTGGTAAAAATACATGTGTATTTTATATTTTAAAAAGATTCTGAGAAGCCACACTATATGTATCACCACCTTGCCAAAGGGGTTCATGAGATATTTTCTTAAAAGGTCAAAAAATCCTATCATTTCAAGAGTCATATGTTTTGCCTACCATTTCATGTATCAGATTTCCTAAAAAGAAATATGTAGACTATTACTGAGTCATCGATGATGCCATGGCTAGTTTTAACAGTTCTGGTCTCTTCCACTTTTTTGCTACTTTCAAGAACAGAAGATAAATTAGAGATTTTTATCTTTAACATGATTCTATTAAATGGTTATGTTGGATTTTGATTTGGGGTTTTAAAATTTGTTTAAAATTAAATTTTATTTTTTTAATTTTATTTCGCAGTCTATTTAGATGTAAATTTATTTATTTATTTTTTGGAGGGGGGAGGGGTAGGAAGTTTTGTTTTGTTGTATTTTTTCTCTTCCCAAATAAAGCCCAAGCAGTTAGCACTGGGTGAGAAAACCCATGGTGTATCCTAGCAAGATACTCATCTCCTGATTCTTAAAGACCATTACTTCAAGGAACCCTCTGAAGCATTTGAATAAACACATACCAAGCCAAAAACACAAAAACCAAAAAAACTGGTTTAGCAAAAAGACAAACATAGCTCCCTTCAACATGAAGGCATGCCTGCATGCATTCCTAGGACCTGTGACAATAGTAACACTTCCTTTCAGACTAATAGGTCCTGAGCCCCATCCTTTGTCTGCTGATTAACTGTTCTGTTCACTGACCAGACCACTAATTGCCTGCTTCTTATAGTTACCCTACATTACTGTAAGAATTAATGAGACACAATTACAGCTCCCAGAAATCTCAAGACTAGCCAACTGCAAAACACTCCATCTGAATGAGAACTCCCTAAGTATAAAAGGGAGGTGTGGGGGGAAAATCAGGCCATTGTTCAGAGGGAACAGAATGTTTTTATGGGTTTTTTTAAATTGTATTTATTTGAAGATGTTTCATAATTAGTAAGGGGGAGGAGGGAAAGGAAAAATATTGAAAGGAATTGGGAAGTAGTATTCACTGGGAAATCACAGTAGATGCAAAACAGACATGGACAATTCCTGGAGGAGACAAACATGGGAAAGAAGTATATGTAAAATGCATATTATGAATAGTGTACAAAACCAATTAGCTGTTTAAGTTGAACATGCATTAACATTGAATGGTACCCTAAGAGTTCCATTTTGGTCATACTGGTGCCCCATATAGGCTGAATTTTACAGAAGTTAAGTCAAATAATAGAAGCAGTGTGGTACCGTGGGAAAGAACACTATAGAGGGTCAAAAGATGGGAATTCAAATCTTGCTTCTATCACTTAAGACTTTTGTGAATTGAGGCAAGTCATTAAACTTCTGTGAACTTCCATTTCCTTGTCAATAAAATGAAACAGCTGAGGTAGCTAAACAAATTCATGCATGAATGGAGTGAATGACTAATAAGTGATTGCTAAGCACCAGCCACTGAATTAAGCTTTGATGATATAAATATAAATATAAAAATATAGAGATCCTACCCTCAAGAATCTTAAATTCTAATGGAAGAAATAACACACAAAGAGGAGGAGCACTTTGATCCAGAAAGTTAGAGGGATGGAGAGTAGAATTACAGGCATATAATGCAGAGTATCCAGTATTAATGTAAGACTTGATTTCATCATGACTCCAGAACTGGAAAGGAGTGAAGGGTAGGAAAGGGTACAAAGACATTAAGGCAACTGGCAAAGCAGTCTGAGAAATAATCAGAGAACAGGGAATGAAGGAAAACATGTTAGCCGAGCCTTTTCCTGAAAAAGCAGTCTAGGAGAGGGAATAATGCATCTGGACAACAGGATTGTAATATATGTATCTTATATGTGCCATTCAGAACGTAAACTCCTTGAGGTCAAAAACTATTTTAGCTTTTTCTTCATATTCTCATGCTTAGCATAATACCTGGCACATAGCACTTGTGAATCTGATTTAAAAATAAAAAGAATATTTTAGTGGGAATTATAATGTAAAGGATTTTATCTGTAGGTAAGAGGTAGCTGGTCTTGTCTTTGGATCCTATTTATCAGGAGAGACCCCAGGAGTCGGGGAGAGCTGTAAACAGAGGAGGAGGAAGAAGAAGAAAAGAAGGAGCAGAAGAAGAGGAGGAGGATAAATGGAGTAAAAGAGCAACAGGAAGACATATGAAAGACAAGGTACTCACTTATCCAGCAGTGGGGAAATTTACAGCCATTGGTAGAAGTTTAGTTTTGATATGAACACTGATAGGGAGTCAACTGTAGGTTTTGAATGAGATGTCTGAAGGGGAAGCACAGTTCAGTGGTAGCATGATGAATGATTGGTCAGAGAAGGATTGTGCTGAAGGCAGGAAGGTATGTCAGGAGGATACAGACTTTCAGCTTCACAACCATAACAAGAAAAAGAACAGGATAAAGGTTATTATTATGGGAACAAAGAAGAAAGGAAAACAATATTGGGAGGAAGAAATGGCAACTTGGGGATGGGAAAGGAAGAAGAGGAGGTCAAAGTTGCCCAAGATTGCTACTATAGGTCTTCTGGGCAACAGAGGCAAGAAATCTGTGTATTCCAGAATTTATAACTGTTTCAATTAGTTTTCAAACAGCTGCCACCTAAGGTAGCTGTGACAGTTATTAGTGATATAACTATATTAAGATTATAGAGTAGAGTAGCTAGGGGGATAGCCTACAGCATTGTTCTCTCAGAACTGTCTTATATAAGAGTCATGCTGTCTGGACAGGGAATAACTAACTTACATAAACCAAAGCTTAAAGAGTTGCCTGGGAAAGAAGAGGAGAGAAACCCCCTCTTCCTTAGGAAGCACAGAAGGAAAACACAATGGGAAGGAGGTGCAAATAGAGTGAAGGTACAGATATTTAGGATATAAGTTTCTGAAGCTGAGAGAAAGACATCCTCTACATCATGCTAAAATGCAGGTGCTGTATTCTGGTTTGGTTTGGGAGGAGATATTTGGGGTTGTTTTGTTGTTGTTGTTTTTACTTTTCATCTAGATATTTAGAATCTTATAAACACAATCAGAGTTACACAGACTTGTGGTTCCAGAGTTTCAAGGAGACCTCCATTGGTAAAATTACATTTGAAATTAAGATTTTACTCCCAAACAAATTTAACAAGGAGCACTTTTTACGGAACCAACAAGTATTGGTCCAGGGGTCTGGGAGTATATAAAAGGGAGGGGAATCAAAAGAAATGTTTTAGCAAAATATAAGCAACAAAACTTATGTTGTACACAGGAAAGGAAAAAAATGTACATTGTGAACTTTCTATACTTATATGATTTTATATTTATTATTTCGTAAGAAAAATGTCAATAAGATCAACATTTCCTCATTCTATAGTGGGACATTATGGCCAGAATACTTCTCTTGGATTTAAATCCTACTTCTGATGTTTACTAGACCATAAGCAAGTATTCTCTCAGGACAGAGCCTACTACAGATCTACCACAGAGTATTAGGGTACACCAAGAGACAAGGATATCTCTCTTTTGTATTGCTGTCAGCTCAAGGTTCCTCTAGTTGTATTTCTTTTCCCAACCTCCACTTATCAGGGGCTTGGGATTAGCAGTCTAGTTCCATATAACCACTTAATGACAATTGGCTTTAACAAAAGGATGAAACAAGAAGACACAAATATTCCCTTCCTCCCAGAATGTTGGGTGCATACTTTCCTCTGCACCAGAACTTCTTAAACTTTTTCCACTTGTGAGCCTTTTTCACCCAAGAAATGTTTACATGACCCTAGGTATATAGTTATATGGCATAGATACCTATGCCATACAAGTCAAACATTTAGTGATAATAAATTATAATTTCCCAATCCTCACATTCAGTTACATGACCCCAAAAGGGATTGCAACTCATAGTTTTAGAAGCTTTGCTTTTTATCACCTTGATCCCAGGAGGAGTAGGCTCAAAACTAAGCTCAGTGCCCACCTAGCACCAATCCCTCTAAGTTCATGTCCAACTGTGACATTACTGCTAGATAAGCCAATATCTCAGCCATTATTTGGGCAGTCATTGATTATACCTTGGGATATTGATGCTGTGTGAGCTGTGAAAATCAGTCTAGACTTGACTCCCAGAGTTCTGTGGTTTTCTCTCCCAGATTTTCAAATTCCTGAGATCAGTGTGATCTCTCACTAGGTACTCAAGACACCAAATGAAGCAAAAAATAGAATAAGGCAAAAGAGAAAATAACTGAAGCTGATTAGTCTATTTGATTTATTTGGGGAGTTTTTGCAAGGTAGTTGGGATTAAGTGACCTACCTAGGTTACACAGCTAGTGTCAAGTATCTGAGGTCATATTTGTATTCAGGGGCTCTTGACTACAAAGCTGGTGGTCTATCCACAGTGCCACCTACCTTTCTCTGAAGGGTCTTTTTAAATGCTTTTGAAACCAATCAGAGCACTTCTCTGACATTGTGTGGTTAGACAACCAAAACTAGTTACTGAATTTCTACAGAAGCTCTATAGCAAAGGTTTACAAACCACAGAAAAAGGGCCAAATATGGAGTACCATCTGTTTTGGTACTTCCCATGAGCTAAGAATGGTTTTTACATTTTAATTGATTAACTTCTGCATACATTTCAGAGAAACCAGTTCTAGATCCTCAGTACAGGTCACAAGACTGCTTCTCTAAACTGAGTCATTAATAACTTTACTTCCGTTAAAATACTAATAGCACTACTATTCCAACTACTACCCATGTGGGTAGCTGTGATTCTCTTCTGTTTTTCCTGTTTTAATCGATTAACTAGCTCATAAATCTCTCTAACTAATGTGCTTGAAATTCATAGTCAGAACTAACACAGAATGGTTCAACTAGCAAGCATAAAGAGCCAGCATTAGAATAAGACTGCAAATATAGTTGTAATGCAATTGCATTGGAGTCTCATTAACAATGAAATTATCAGTCGTTGAAAGTTAATTGCTTTCATAACCTCTCCTTTTTTAAAGTATGTCAGTAGAGAGGCAATGAGGTATAATTTCTAGATTTCTAGACTTAGATTCAGGAAGACTTGAGTTCAATCTTTCACACTTATCTGTTGTTACCCTTAGGAAGTAATTGAACTTCTCCAAGTCTCATTTTCTTCATCTGTAAAATGGGTTAATGAATTTACCTAACAGAATTGTTATGAGGACTATGACATTACAAAGTGTTTTGAAAGCCTTCTATAAATATGGATTATTATTATTTATATATGTGTTTTTCTATAGCAGTTGGTGGTTTATAATATGGTGTCCCATGAGAACTATCTTAGTGTAAAAAAATATCTCTCCCTAGTCTCATTATCTCTGAGCCAGGCTATCTCCCCTTCAGGGTTCTAGGGCTATTCCTGAGGTATTGGATTTTTCCCTAATGTCACCAGCTCCAGACTCAGGGTGTGTCTCCCCATTCTGTTAGCCATCCATAACTAGCATACCAATTCCATTTAACAAATCACTATCATTTAGCTTTTGCAAAGGAATATTTATTTTGAAGATATTTCAAAAGCAGAAGTCTAAACATTGCCCACTTCCAAACACATTGTTTCACTTAACACCTAAAGTCTTTGAAGAGACACATTTTCCATATATAATTAGCCCTACTGGATTCATGTTCAAATGTGACATAGCTGCTGGATGATTTCTCAGCTTTATTACCAATAAAGTGATTTCCAAAGGTCTCTCCTTGGTCTTTAAGGAATCAGTGTTCAGCTGGCAATCAAAAAAACCCAAAAAACCAGGGTGGAGTCCTGGAAATCTTCTGATCTCTTGAAATACACAAGACATAGCCTCCAATATCTTTCACCTAAAAATAAAAATTTTTAAAAAGCTAAATCAAAAAACCATTGCCCAGAATCTTGGGGCTACATGTTGGTCTTGAATAGGAAAAGCTTAGGACCCCTCTGTTTATATAACTTTCCCTCTCCTCTCATTAGAATGCCATTAAGTAGGAAGAAGTAACCCACAGAAGAATCCAACCAAGAGATAGAGACTATGTTAAATAATGTCTTTTGACCATAACCACAGCTCTAACTATTCAGCTGCAGCCAGTCAAAGAGGCTGCCATTCATCACATGGTTGGCAGATTGAACCAATTATAGAATATCCACACATGCTGCGGGTCTTCCCAAAGCACTGTCATTGCATGTCATCACAATTCTAGATGCCCAGCCTTTTCCACATTAGGAATTGCAACAATGATGTTCTCAAGAGGACTGAACTTAGTGGTTCAGTCATACTAACAAAAATAAAATGTTTTTTTAAATTAAATACATATATGAATTTTAATGTGTACAAATACTTTCAACCAGCCAAATTTTATTCACTCTGAAATCTGATCAGTTAAAATGAGTCTCCACTTGTTTGAGGCAACTGGGTGGCAAGGTGGATAGAGCACAAGGCTTGGAGTCAGGAAGACATGAGTTCAAATATGGTCTGAGATATTTACTAGCTGTGTGACTTTGGGCAAGTCACATAGCATGGTTTGCCTTGGTTTCCTCATTTGTAAAATGAGCTGGAGAAGGATATGACATAGCACTCTAGTATCTTTTCCAAGAAAACTCCGTACAAGGTCATGGAGAATCAGCCACAACTAAAATGAATGAACAACGTTGTTATTAACTAAAATAACTAAATGAAAATGAGCCCCTCATCCAAAAACATATCAATTTTTAAAAATCTGTTCTCATACTATTAATTCCTATCAACCCCTCTTGATTTCCTTTACCATGTATTTACTTGTGACATATTTTTATATGCCAGTCAGATACATAATAGCCATACATTTATGTATAAGCTGTTAGTCTACCATCTCAACTACTTTTTCTCACAAATTATTGAATCATATCTATTCTACTCTGAAAACTCCTCAAATACCTTGTGCATTGTTATGGTCATTGTGAAAATTTAATATTTGTTGATGATGAGATAACTGCAATTTGGCTACAAATCATTAAAAATATTGTTACAAATTCTAGTTTAATTTTATATGGGGAACTCCAAACTTTTAAATACATTGACACAATATGTGAGCCTTTGGAGAAGTGACGCAATCTCTTTGGGACTCATTTTCTTTATTTGTAAAATCAGAAGGTTAGAAAAAATGTCCTTCTCTAAGGCCATTCCAATCCTGTCTATGATCTCAGAAATACCATGAAGAAGAAATTTTAAAACTCAACATTTTGGCTTGAAGACAATGGGTTAAATTAAGTGGAGTCAGAGGTCTTTTCCAAATCTGAATATGTGATCCTTTGAAAGACTAACTCAAAGATGCCAATATTCATTAACAACAAGTGAGATTCAATTACCTATTGTCATTTAAAAAAATAATAAGAAGTACAACATTCCCCTCCAGAAACTAGAGAGAACTATTAGGGTTATTGTGCATGTAAACTTTTAACAGTAAGAGGAAAGAGTTTTGAATTAGGCTAATTTTGCATGTTAATGATTTAAAAGGATTTGCTTATTAAAAACACAGCTGTTTTTAAGAAGTGCAATTTAGGAAATTGAATGTAGCCTGGGAGCAGGCAAACCCTGGTCTTTACAGGGCTGGGATCAATTTATGACAGTTTTGGATAAAGGTGAATTAGACTCCCTGAATGCTCCTCTCAAGACCAGGCACACGCAAAGCAAAGTGGGCAATTACTTGACTATTTGCACAAAAACAAACACATTTGCCTCATCTGTCACCATATTTCAGACAAATATGTTTTGGTGCTTGAATTATTCTGATAAATACCCAATTTTGACTGCAATTTTGTGAGTGCTGACAAAAGCTTAGTCCCACGTGTACAGTTCTACTTTAGGGAACGGCCAAACACAGAGGTCCAGAGCTCATCCTCTATAGCTATGTCAATATGAGCACAGAGAGAAGTGGTTAGTTGACAATGAACTGGTTAATTGATATCCACTGAGCCGGAGAGTTCTTAAGAAATTTTAGGCTGAGCAATGGGCTTAGGGTTTGTGTGGTGGTTTACATAAATGAAATTATCTGGTGCATGTTCAATGAAATAATAATTTAATATAATAAATAAAATACCAGGAACACAGGAATCAAGAGACCTAAAATCAAGTCATGGTCCCAGACTTGCCAATTAGTTGTATCATCATAGGCAAATCACTTGATCCCTCAGATCTCAGTTTGAGCAGCTGTAAAACAGGGATATTAATATTTAAACTACCAACCTCACAGCATTGCTGTTGCTTTGTAAACCTTAAATATATATGTGTACATCTATATATTTATATATTTAATCTTATCAAGCTATATTTATGACTAGAACTATAGGTTTATAATTGGAAGGAAATTTAGAGAGCATTGAACCAAGAGTGATAACTTTCTAACTAAAGGAGTGCCATATCTAGAATTAGAGCTCTGGGTTCAAATATGACTTATTATCCCTGTAATCTTGTGTAAGGCACTTAAACTTTCTCACCTTTCATTTCCGCATCTGTAAAATCAGAGGAATGGCCTAGATGACATCTTAGGGACCACTCAGTTTTAAAACTATGACACTAAGACCTTCAGTTCTTCAATCAACTCAGTTTTCATGACTTACACCTCTATTTTAACATGAAATATGCATAGTATAGTATAATGTATTATATTTTATATATCATATTAAGTTATAATTATATATTGTATTTCATATTTATGTAAAAATAATGCAATCTATTTCAGAAAATATGAGATTTTCCTTACTTTTGTACTTCCCCCGAACTCAAAATATAGGAGAACAATAAAGATTTGTTAAATGAATGAGTTCTTTTTCTGAATACTATGATTCTACACAGTTCTGGAAATTGTATCTATTTTTTGTTCATTTTTTGTTTTTGTTTTGTTTTGTTTTTGCTGAGGCAATTGGGGTAAAGTGAGTTGTCCCAGGTCACCCAGCTAGGAAGTATTACGTATCTGAGTTCACATTTCAACTCGGGTCCTCCTGACTTCAGGGCTGGTTCTCTATCCACTGCACCACCTAGCTGCCCCTAAATTTTAGCTATTTTTAAAAACAGCATTTAAATGAAAAAATGAATGAATAAACCTAAGTGCTTACTATGTCCTAAGAACTATGCATTAAGGAGACAAATAGAAAAAAGACAGCCCCTGCTTTTATATCCTAATAGAAGAGATAACACATATTGAAAGATTGTTTCAGATCAAATGGAGAAGCCCTAGGGTTCTTAGGGACAGAGAGGCATTTTCAAACGACCTTTCTTTCTCCCATGCCCAAAGTATGGGGAGTTCTGGGAGGTCAACTATTGGCTACCTTAACATACTTAGATTACAAATGTACACATTTCATTACTTGTTAAAAACTCTCTGAACCTCTGTTGTTTCATCTTTAAAATAGACATGATAATACTTATGGTATTTACCCAATTTTTATGAGTCTCAAAATGAGAGAATATGTGTATGTGTAGGGATGCTCTGGTCTCACTCTTCCAGAGCTAAATCAACTACATTTCTCCCTCAGGGGTATTCCTAAGGGGTCTGAGATGTATTCATCTGATGCTATGAGCTCAGATTTCCATTTTAGTGCTCTTCCCCCTACTTAGGTGCCAGCCATTAGTGCACTAATTCCATTTAATCAATTAACTTTAATAAAGAATTATTTGCCAAAAAAATATAACAGGGACAGAAATACAAACATTTCCCCAAAACATGTAAGGACATATTCTTTCCTATACTATCTCTTTTCCTAGGGAAAGTTAACACTATTAGACTTAATAGAATATTTAACTTAACACTATTTCCAAGTATGGTCACCAAGTTTACTTCTAAGTCCATCATGACGGATGGATAGCTGACTTTGAATCTCTGCTACTATTGGACTGGGCCAATGAATGGAACCCACTCACTCTCTCCCATCGAGCTCTTGGGAAATCCTAATATAAACTTTAATCTATAACAATGACTATCTCTCCTAACCTCTTGGGACTCACAAGGTTGAAGCCACATCCCTCAGATAAAACAACAAAGAATTAATACAAAAAAAGCAAAGAACAGAAGCTTATATTTCTGGACCACATGAAGACCTCAAAGGGAGAAAGTCCTTATATCACTGTATTCTACTTAATTTACAATTACACAGGGGGGAAAATATAATAGCCTGAGGACAAGGTCCTCAGTGGCCAAGCCTTTGGAGTGCTCTTGAGTTGTAGCTGCACTGCCCATCAAAAAGGCTTTTTCTCCATGTGGTTAATAGCACAAAACAAGTTCCAGTATATCTCCATATGCTCCAAATCCCTCTGCTTCTCTCATTGGAGGATGGAGCCATAAACTCTTCCATTTAAGGCGAGGAATTGGACTAATATCTCCTCAGACATCTCTCATTTTCTCATTTTAGACTCATTTGGCTTCTCCATCAGAAGAGCTACCTTCACTTCACCTCCACCTATTTTCAGCTTTCCTTCAGGGATTTCTTCTCCCATTTTATGGTAAGCTTCTTAAAGGCAAAGATTTTCTTTTCTTTTCTGATTTGTATCCTCAGATCTTAGCACAGTGACTAGAACATAATGTGTTTAATAGATATTTATTGAAAAATCAGTGAACAGGGTCCTTCAATTACAAAGCATTATTTTTTTGGGGGGGGGGGGGGAATCAGACCAACCAGTCTCTTCCACATAAGGTGATCACATCAAGCTGAAAAAATGTTCAATTAGTTGTCAGCTGAAGTAAGGAATTCAATTGACAATTAAGTTGTACTCGTGAAATAACAATAGATTTAGGACAAGAAGAAGTCATCTCATCCAACTTCCTTCATTTTACATATGAGTTTAAGTGACCTGCTAAACTATTCAGGTAGTCCATGGCACTCTGACCTTAAAACCAGCTGTCTTTCTATTGTACCATATCACCTACATTAAACAAAAAACACAACAGCCAAATCAAAGATATCCAAAAAAGGACTTCCACTGTACCGGAATCTGGTTATTTCATTTCAAAGACCCAGCTACCATGTGACTCCTGGATTCATAATAAAATTCTACAAAGAAGTGAAAATACACCATATGTTACACCCCAAAATTATATTTAGAATTAAAGAAAATGGAACCACAAATTTTCAACAATATTGTTAGAGGAGAGAGAGTTATAACCATTTAGAGATTTTCTTTTTAGACAAATAATGAGTAATTGAAAAGAAAATGCATAGTGTTCCAACCCTGAGAATGATGAATTTTTATTTTTTTATTTTGATAGCTGTATGTCAATAATATCAGCCTTCTTTGTAAATCTATGTATTCTATTTTATTTATTTCAAAATCTTTTTTTCTGAGGACTTTGTAGATTTCATAAAGGACCATGACTCTCAAAGAAGATTAAGAACCCCTGTTCTTAATAGAAACCTGCCTTAATTATTTAAATGACCACATCTGTAACATCATTATCATTATCATCATCAACAACAACATCATCATCATCATCTGGCAATAGCAGTAAAGTTATATTAATTATATTATATTAAATTATATGAATTTTATTATATTGTATTAATCCATTATTATATTAAAATACTATTTTGTTGAATTTCAGGGATAAGCATTTATCATATATGGCAGCCACAAACTTTTTTTAAAAATAGTAAATATTGGCATCTATTCATCATTATTGACTTCTAAAGTAAGAAGAGAGAGGTTTAATCATTAATGCAACATCAGCTAAATCCATCAAAAATAAACTTTTCAGTCACTCAATCCCCACTGTCAATTTCTTAGTTTACTAAATCAAATGCTATATATAATTTAATCTCAATTAAACATTAATAGAGTCTATCTACAAGGTAGTGAACTTAATGATTATCTGAGGACGTTCTCCTTATTTATATTTCTTAAAATCAGCTACAATTGAAATTAGGAAGGAGGTGGAAATGTTTTTTTTTAAACTTCTATTATTGTCAGAATAATACCATTGTAAATAGTGCAGAGGAAAGGTTTTCAATTGGTTTAATCTAAAAAGAAAAAAAAAAAAAAACTAAGACTTCTGCCTTTTTTTACTTTTCTCCCAGAAGATAGACTAATAATTAAACTTTTCACCTTTCCAAGTTACTAACTATGTACACTACACAGTGGGTGGTTTTTTGCCTTGGAACAATGTACAAAGCCAAAATCCCTGAATGGAATTTCTAGTTGAATTTAACTAGGCATACTTTTAATAAGAAGATTTGCATATCTTTGTCTTTCAACACTTAAATAACTCATAATTAACTGAATTTGGGCAGCATATTGTTTCATCAAAAATAAGAGATTTGAAGCTATAATTTCCATATTTATTGATGTTCTATGTGAAAGGAAGTCGGAGGAGCAACGCTTCATGTCTGCCTTGAAGAGATTTCAAGAATAAGAGTATATTAACCTTTCCCAGAATGCTCAGATATAGAAAAGCTTGTTTCTCCTGTTCAATGATGATGTCTAGAGCAACTCATCACGTCTTCTGCTGGGGAAAAACTGAATTTGAAGGGAATCCAGAGAATTTCTGGCTGTTGGAGCTCTATGTTCAGGATACTATTCAAAAGAGGCTAATTAGAGCTACCATTAGGTGGGCACTGCCCTGCCATTTTTTAACTATTGCACAAGAAGAAAAAGAGAGTTTTGGCACTTTGAATCTGTAGGAATACATGCTTTCAGAACCTACCATTTGCCACTCATTCATGTCACTGGACACATTCGAATAACTCTCCAGGTTATATAGATCAATTTGTGTTTTCCCTAAGAGAATAGAACATACCCAAAGCTCTTTTAAAAGAATTTCTACTTTTTTGTTGTTTTGGCCAAGGCTTGGGGTTTTATTTTGTGTGGGGAACTCCTGGGAAGCAAACTCCCGTCTACTAAAGCACCTGCTCTGCAATTTATTATCTTAGAGAGTATCCTGGAACTGGGAAAGGTAGAGTGATTTGTTTAGTCCTCTGTGTCAGAAATGGAATATAAGCCCATCTTTCAACTTAGAAGCCTTTTACACACGACATCATGCTGCCACCCTTTGCAACTCTGTGACACTATTCAAAATAGTATTTTTAAGAGTGGCTACCTGAATCATAAAAGATGGTATTTTACTAATAATTGAAAGGGGACATGAGCTGACATCATTTGTTTTTATATCATTTACCTTTCCAAATACATTTCTCCTCTTTACTCTCTCATAGAGCCATCCCTTATAACAAAGATTAAGAACTGATGGGAAGATAGGGAAGCAGTTCAGCAAAACGAACTTACCCATCAACCCTCAAGTCTTATATTACACACACCATGCCATACTCACAGTCCTCCACTTCTGCAACAAAAGGAGGGAAATGCCGTATTATTGTATTTCTTCTTTGGACTTAAGATTGATCTTTATTATTGCATGGCTTTTGTTTTCACATTGCAAACATTTGTCAATGTATTCCTTTCCTTCACTCTTTCTTGGCAGCTATCCTTTACACTAAAGAACCTCCCCACAAAAATCAGGGAGAACATTTGGCAAAACCAATAAACATGAAGAAAAAGTCTAACATTAAATTCAGTATTCCACGCCAATATTCAGGTACCAACCTCTACAAAGAAGAAAGAAAGGTACCTTCTCATATCTCTTCTTTTGGGACAATTTGATCCTTATAATTTTGTAGCATTCAGTTTATATTATTTTGGAAGGGTTGTAATTCTTTCATTTACTTATCTGGAAGCATTGTGCATGTTTTCCTGGTTCTGCTTACTTTTCTTTGCATCAGTTCATGTCTTCCCAACCTTACTTCTATTTTTCATTACTTAGTGTGTGGTAATATTCCATAATGATCAGGAAATAGACCTGCGTGACCATTTTCTAATCAATGAGTATCTATTTTGCTTTCAATTCTTTGTTATTCCATTAGGAATTGCTATAAATATTTTGGTATCCATAGAAAAGTTCATTTTATTCTTGACATCCTTGGGGTATGACTTGCAGAGGGCTTTTTGGGTCAGAAAATATTACTCACTTTGAGTAATTTTAAATTGTTTTTCAGCATGAGCGGACCAATTCACAACTCTACAACAATCTATTTAGAGCATCTGTCTTTCCACAACCCCTTTATTAATACTTATTCCCATCTTTCATCATCTTTGCCAATTTAATAGTTTATGAGACAAAACCTCAGAATTGTTTTTTTAACTTCACATTTTTCTTATTTTTAGGGATTTGTAGCAATCATTTATATTGGAAAACTATCTTTTTTAAATCACCAAGAGGAATAAAGTTTGGGGGAAAGGGAACCTGGTAAAATCAAATTTTTATTGAAGATATAAACCATATTAAAGAAAAAAATTAATCTGATAGTTTGGTCATTTCCATGTAGCAACACTGAGCTCTGCAGAGCTTCATCAAAGAGAGAGGTTCTATCCACTGAAGACAATGAATTCAAAGGTGGAGAGTTTCCTAGGCATGTGAGTATTTCTTCAGCAAGAAACTCTTACAGGATCCTATTCTACCTGAAGTTAATTAACAAATGCTGCATTTAAATAAAAGCAGGAAGAGATAACTAGAAAGAGGAAAGGACCTAAGTGGACAAATAGAGCATGGTATTAATAGTGTGTGAAACTAGCAATGAAAAGAATTTTAATATAGAAATAACACTGGAAAAAATTGACATTCATTTTTAGTATACTATGTCAAGTAGGCTTCTAGTTATTATATAAAAATTGCTTTTGCAACAGACTTTTTTTTAAGCAAGCAAATGAAATGTCTTACCTTGCATAAAAACTTACTTTCTAAAATGATTGAGTCTCCAAATAAATGGCCAAAAAATCTTTTTGGCAGTTTAGAGAATGGTGCTGAAAACAAATGTTATAATACTCTATGTTTTGAAGTTATTTGAAATATAAAAATCTGGTAAGCAACTTTATTTATAATCATGTTAAGATTTTAATAAAATGTCTTTTTTTTTAAGATTCTATCTGGAAAAAATATTCCATTTGTAATGACACCTATAATGCAGCTATTAATCATTGAGCTAGAAAAAATCATTTATACAATTAATTTTGTTCAATTTTAAAATATTGGGGAAAAGTTAAATATTAAAGGCAGTTTTATTGGGAATTAAAAATATTTAATTCCCAATAAAGGTCTTTAGAGAATGATAGATTTAATGCTGGTAAATATAACACAATCCAATTCTCTCATTTTTACAAATGAGGAAACTGAGGACCAAAAAAGTTAACTTGCCCATTGTCAAAGACAGCAGCTAAATGGTATAGCCACTAGAATGCTGAGCCTGTGTAAAGATCTGGATTCTCCAACTTCTGACACTTAATAACTAGTCCCCAGTAGAATTCAGGTTGGAATAAAATGGGACATTTTTTAATTCATTCATTTAATTCATTCAATTCATTCAAGATTTACTTGGCTAAGAAAAAGGATATTCAACAAGGATATGCTCTGAGGATGTCTCTAATTGCAGTGAAGGTCTCTTGCCTAAATTGCCCATTGTGGAGCATCTTTCTTTGTACTGAGATGGTAAGAAAAGTGATCTCAGTGGTCTGAGTCCTTAGCCCCCTGTATCAACTATATCTCAAAAAATGTCTATATCTTTTAGGGGAAAACTCGTCTGGCCTGCATGGGAGGAGGGATGAGATATTTCTCCTGCCACAGATAGCAACTGGTTGGAAACCTGTGATATCTTTTCTGTGGGGAACTCTCAATGAGGAAATTCCATCTGCCAAAACAAATGAACACATGTGATATGTATTAAAATCAAGAGTCTGAGGCTAGCACCATAATTAACTAAAAATGACTTTATGAATGATGGAAACAAAAATATAAAAGTAAACAAATTCAAATAAAAATAAACAAATTCAAGGGAATACATAGGAACTCTCTTCTCTCCTCAAGAAAAAACTACTTCTATAGAAAGGCAGTGTGGTACAGTGGAAAGTGTGCTAAATTTATAGTGTGTCAAGATTTACTTCAGAGGCCAGCAACATCTCTCCTTTACAGTTCTAGGGGTAAGGCAAACCTTTCTGTAATGGTATAGATTCAAATCCCAATCCTATAATCCAACTGTGCTCTTTTTACTCTGAATTTTCCTTGAAATTGCAGCCCAGTTCCATTTAACCAATTAACATTAATTAGCTTTTACATAGAGACTCTTATGGGTTTATGCTTTCTTACTTCCTGGGGAGAGTAGATAGGAACTTAAAATCATTTCTAGGAAGAGCTGATCCTACCGAGTTTACTGCCTCAAATCAACTACCACTGAATTAGATTCCTCTCCATCAGTGCTTCATGGCTAGGTTGAGTTCTTAACAAGCCACAAAACCCGGCATTGCATTTCTGTCTCTTCACCCCTATCCTAGAAGGCTTACCATTCTGACCTTTCCAAACTCACAAAGTCAACAACTGTCTCCAATTCTTCTTCACTTAAAAGAAGAAAGAATTGCAAAGATGCAAAGAAAATAAGCAATAAGCCAACTTTAAATGTGGAGGACTAATGGTGTTTCCTCTTGAAACATTGTTTGTCTCTCTCTAGAGAGAGAGACTAGTAGCTAAGAAGAAAAAACAAAACAAAAACACAAAAACTTGAAGATTTTCTTTGGCTACCTAATCCCTTTCCAGTTTTGCAAAGTTCTATCTCTTGCTTTGTTTTGCCTCTCTTTGTAATATAGTAGCTAGCATGCAGTAGGTGCTTAATAAAAACATGATTTAATTTTATTTCATTTTTCCTAATGGAAATATTCACTGATTCATGATGATTGTAGGATAACCAAAAGCACAAAAAGTGTAGATGCTGAATGTCCTTTTCTTTTAAAGAAGACAGTACCCCCAAAATTACTAAGCCCACTAAGTATGTTTGAGATTTCTATACCAGCTATACTTTTCCTTTTGTGTTTTGACTTTATTTATATTTTGATTGAATACAATTTTCTCAAATTAAGGTCTTTATTAGAAACTTGAAGATAAGTAATCTTCAGGTTTTAATGAAATCAACTTAGAATTTTCATAGCTATTTAATATTTTCTTAGTTTAAATTGAAACAAAAAAGCCATAATTTTATAGTCCCCTCAATCATAATAAATTCTACTTTTTCTCCCAAAGGCAACACATTAACTTAAGCAAACATTTTATTGGACAGATCCAAAGCAGCAATCAAGGAAATAAAGTAATACAACATTATTATGTCACATATGGAGAGTCTCCTAGAAAAAAAGGCTAAAACCTTAACAGTTTAAAATTGTTTTATTTTTTATTTGTATTTTAATCTGTTGGAAAAATGGGGCATTCCATGCTATGGGCGTTTTCTATGGGCATGCAGCACAAAGACAATTATGGCACTTGGTATTTTGTCTGGCCTTCTGCCTTATCCCTGAGGCTATAAAAATGGCAGCATAGGAAAGAGAGTAATGAAATGGTCAACCAATCCCAATCGACTGTGAAAAAAAAAGGCCCACATTATGTTTCTCAGACGCTAGAAAGTCTAGAGCAGAGCATTCTAAAGAATACAGGAAATGGCACTAGCTCAATCCATCATCAACCATAACCTTAAAATTATAATTTAGTGGCTTCTGGATGTTTCATAGAAGGGTAATTACCTACCAAATTCATCCAAAACTCAGATTATTTGTGGGGAAAAAGAATCACAACATCTTGCACAGTATTTCTCCATAGGCCTTTGCAGCTATGCAAACAGGAACCTAAAGCTAATAGTCTCAGGGATACTATAATCACCAGGCTGGGCATCATACTAGCAAGAAGATAAATCCCAAAAGTAAGTTTGCCCTTTCCTAGGGTTAGTTTAATAGACTAGATGTATTTTTTGCCAACTAGTACACATAACTGAGAAGCTAGTTAGCACGAGGATAGAATGCTGAACATGGAGTCAAATTAATCTTCTGAGTTCAAATCTGGCCCCTGACGTTTATTAGCTGTATGACTCTGGGCAAGTCACTTACCCCTGTTTGCCTCAGTTCCTCTATAAAATAAGCTGGAGAAGTAAATCACTCCAATATTTCTGCCAAGAAAACCCCAAATGGGGTCACGAAGAATTAAAGAAGACTAAAATGGTTAAATGAAACAAAAAATATATCTAATTGCCTGAGGAAGAGAGAAATTGGGGAATTACTCTATCTGATCACAATTCAGCAGCTACAATTGGTGAATGAGAACCTACTCAACGTTATGAAAAACTCACCATTCAATAATAAGGACCTAATATCCTCATCTATTTAGGGCAGCTTTTATAAAATTATAAGTTAATGGATCTAGAAAAGAACTCTAGGTAATTTAGTTCAACCTCCCATTTTACAGATGAGGCAATTTGAGCCCAGAGTTACTTTCCTAAGATCTTTCAGGCAAAAAGAGTCAAAGAGTCAGGATTTGAAACCAGGCCCTTAAAGCTATAAACCACAGCAAGAGCAAAATAGCATGGATGACTAAGCTGTCCTACTGTAATAAAGAACTGCCCAATAAACCTGATCTCTACAAGTCTATTTAGAAGTCCACAGGGTATTTTCTTATCAGCCAAGCTCTCTGCTGGATCATAAGGACTAGACTTAGCGTCCAGGTTTCTAAATTGTACTACTCATTAGCTTTATTGGGCTTGGGCTAAAGAATAACTGCTCTTTCAAAAAAACAAAAAAAAAACTCTTGACCAAAGACTGGCTTAACCACTGCAGTCAAAAGTTCTCTGGTGAAATTACAACTTCCCCTGAAGTGAATCCAAGCTCTAATGATGCACCTGCAGGCCAGGGATTCCATTTTGCTCAGGCCCTTCCTTTACCCTTCCTGCCACTATTTTCTACACACACAAAGACACCCTGTGTAGGAGATCCAATGATAATCTGGTCTCATGATAGTTCACTCTGCCCCTGATGTGGCTATCTGGGTTCCTAAGGCATGAACACTCTCCATCTGTGAGTGTATTTTTTTTCTCCTCAACCAGCTGGGGAGAATGGAGTGTAGAATTGTTAAGGGACAGGTCAATTCTCTGGGAGCCTCCACAGCTATGGATCATAACATCTGAAGGAGTTGCAAGGCAGCCCTTGCTGACACAGGTGTTGCGGACTGGGAATGAGATAAATTGGAGGCAGAGGGAAGAGGAGAGAGGTCAGACAACGCAACTGCCTCTCAGTCTCCTCTTATCATCCTCTCACAAGAGGAGACCCATTCTGGGTTGGATCTCCGGCAGCCACTGTCAGGTGGCTCCCGTGTATTCCAACATAGAATGAGGGTGATCCTATCACCTGGTACAACATTTTGTCGTTATTATTCAATTGTTCAGTCCTGTCTGACTCTTAATAACTCCATTAGGACTTTTCTTGGCAAAGATACTGGATTGCTTTGCTTTTTTCTTCCCAATTTGTTACAGATCAGGAAATTGAGGCAAATAAGTTTGAACTTGTTTGGGATCATACAGCTAGGAAGTATCTGAGACCATCTTGAAATCAGATCTTTCTGACTCCAAGCCTAGTATTTTATCCACTATACCATCTAACTAGCTTTATAATACTTTCTACTTTCATTCTGAACTCTTAATTACTACAGTAATTGTTAGCTCAGAAACAAAACTGCTTTTCCAAATTACTTTTTTATTGCCTGCTTTAAGGATTTAGGGATTTGACTCAGATTCTGCAATATATAATTATTGCCTATAGGACCTTTATATTACATTTAGGTATACCTACATTTTTTAGAGTCTACAATCAAAAAGAATAAGAAAGTGTAATTCACTGATTCACCTAGCCCAAATCATTGATTCTTTCCACAAGATACCCAGAAGGGTAATAGAATCTTAATGCAGAATGATTTCCTATGAGTTGAGTAACAAAATCACATCACCCTTTTTACTCTAGATTGGCATGGCCGAGGCAATAGAACCAGACCAAAGACTTCTAATAACCGTGGATAATGTCAATAGGCATACGAACTCAAGTAGTCTGGCAAAGTCTGCAGTAAACACCATTCTCTAGATGTGGTCTAGCTAGGGCAAAGAACAGCCTCCTACTGGATATTAAGCTTTTGTTAAAGCGGCTTAAGATCACATTAACTTTTTTGGATGCTATGCTGCAATGTTTACTTATGTCGAGCTTACATTCCATTAAAACCCCCAGGTATTTTTTACAGCAACTGTTGTTAAGCCATATCCTCCCCAACCTGTCTTTGTTACAGATTTTTCTTTAACTCAAGTGTGCATTTATCCCTATGAAATTTATTCGTATCAGAGTCAGTCCATTGTTCTAATCTGCTAAAATCTTTGGGGATCTTCATTCTGTCATCCAATTTATTCTCTGTCCCACCCAGCTCTGTGTCATCTACAAATTTGATAAGCATTTATGTCTTCAAAAATGTTTAAGCTGTAGAAGAACACCATAAAGTTCATAAAGAAAAAATAAGGAATGACTAAATTGAATGAGTGCCAATGGAGATGTAATTTCCATCTTAAATCATATTAGACAATTAACTAGAGTGGTGATTTTTAATCCTTTTTCTATTCTTTTTTTTTTTTTTGGATGGGGGAGGTGGCAAATGGACCTATTTAGCATTCAAGTAAAGCATAACTATCATGATTTCTTCCTGCATTCACAATTGAAGGAAATGTTAAATTCTAGTCAGTCAATACAATTGTAAGTAAGGGTACATTTTTTTTTCCATCCAAGTTCATGGACCATCCCCCTGAAATCTCTTCGTGGACCCCTGGAGTATACTAGGTCATAAACAAATAGATAAATACATACTACTTTTTAGATCCCCAAAAAAGTATTGCATAAAGTAGCATCCTATTTGGATCCTAAATTATTTAAATATCAATCTGCTAAAGGAATTATAAGACCAGATATGAATCTTAATAAACATTGGGGGGGGGAAGGAAATGGTCTACATTTATTCACAAATATGAATAGTGAAAGTGTAGGGGAAATAATCAGAGATAGGTGAGAAATAGAATAAAATAGTACAGAGTAGTAAAAAACCCAAGTATTAACTTGATTGAAATGAATATTCTCTCATAGTATCAGGAAAATTCACCTCAAGTTCTTTTTTTTTTTTAATTGAAAGCTCTTTGTGACTATTTCTATATAAACCGTAAGTAAAAGAATTAATTCTGATCTCTAGCTTACTTAATAGTTTTGCTACTTAACTGTTGAGTAAATTCTTGTTTCCAACTGATTAGCCTTGGGGTAATTTGTGGTGAGACAATGACATGCACAAATATCCCACAAACCACCCAGCTTGTTTTTGCCTAGACAAAGCAGAATCCTTCCAATGCTGGCCCAGCCATTTAACCTGTTCTTGCTCAATGGGCCCAAAGGCAAATGGAATTCTAATGTAGGGGAAAGATTAGTTGTAGCTGATAGCAGGCAAAGCAGGTAGAATTGAATAACTTTACTAACAGAGCCCACCTGTTTGTGTTTATGTTGGGACTGAGGGGACAAAAGCAGAGAAAAGCAAAACAGAAAAGCAAAAAAAATTGATATAAGGGAAGGAGACCTGTGAGTTGCTACCTTGGGACAATGGGAATTAAAAAACAATCTTTTCTTTTTTGTTTAAGAATAATTATAACTGGAATTATAATGTTGACTCCATGAGTCCTACACAAGAGCTATAGTCAGACGACTGAAGGTATGCAAATAAAAATGTTGTTATTGGACATATAAAAGGAACTGTATGATAACATTTTCACTAAAAGATCAAGATACCTTCTACTTGATCACTTCAAACTTCTCTGGTCAAAGGCTGTCTAAATAACATACTTGTATCCATTTTTCCAACATGCATATTCTACTAAATCCACTAACATCATGGTCAATGAGCAGAAACAGCTTTATTTGAAAATGAGCACCAGGAACAGGTATATTTTTGGCACTCATGATATTACTCTCCCATCCCTAACTCTATAAGCTTCGAATAATATCTTCTTCTTTCTTGGTAGCTTGTTCAAAGTCACAGGACTCTCTTTTTTTAAAAATGCTGAATTATTGAATAGTTGTAGCATTTCAGTTGAAAAAAGCACTGTAATACTTGTATAACTAGAAAAAAATAAAAATAATTTTTAAAAAGAAAAAAAAAGCATTGTAACACTCTCCAAGAGCAAAATAACATCCAGATAAATCAGTAGATGAAGATAGTAAAAAATGGCCAATGAGAAGTGAGCCCAGCAAATTTACCTGACCAGCAATGATGCTAATCCCAGAGAAGCCCACAACAGAGCAGGCAGCTCAGCCATTTCAGCAGTAGATGCCCAGCAGGTGAGTGACCTGTTCAGTCTAGCTCAGACAGCCCTGCCCACTACCAAGTAACCTGCCTGGTCAAGCCCAGCATCCAAGCTCAATCAGAAGTCAGCACAGCAACCGAATAATCTAGGCGACTCATTCAGGAAAAAACTGACCCATGCAGCCAAACTAGAACACCTCATGAAGAGGGATGTCGACAGCGGTGTACACTGAGCAGAAATTTGATGCCCAGCTGAGCAGTGAAACCATCCATCTCCAAAGCTATGCCTTGAAATGAATGTGGCAAGGACCTTCTGAAGACAGAAAGGACCTCGAGGGTCTGAACCTCTACAATTGTGAATTGCCTTGGTCATACAAATCTTGTTCATGGGCAAGGACCCTTCAAGTTCATGCTCCTCTATGAATGATGTATATTTGTGAGAAAATGCACTCCAGTCTGAATGTTTTGTAACCAGGAATATTTTGTAACAAGTGTTCTTACTATCCCATTTGAGCAAATGTTGTAGCTAGAGAACCAAGCCTACTAACTATTGAGAACATGATCGAGGCTTTTTTAAGTGGTTGTTGGAGGATAGACACCCACTCATTAGATTATTGCTATTACCCTGAAAGCTACTGTTTTACTCTTCTGGGGACTCATCCAACCAGCACTACAGTGGGCTGGGGGATGTAACTCTAAGATAGTACGTTACACAGAGGGTAAAGCAGTTGCTCCAAAGCAAAAATGTATAGTAGTAAGCCATAAAATCAAGATTTTGCTCTTGAACTCTAAATCCAAAAATCTGTTTGCTATGAAGCAGTATGCTTTTACATTGGTATATTATGTAATCCTTAGAAATTAAGACTTTAAAAGGACTTTCTTTTTCATTTATAACATGTTTTTTTTTTTTTTAAAGAAATGAATCTGGGAAAGAATGCCAGAAAACTTGTTGTAAATGTGACTAATAAAATATTTTAAAAAAACATTTTGTTATTTTTACAAGTTGTTCCACCACTTTATGGTGTAAGATTGAAACATAAACACTGCTTTTATTTCTAATATATATATATATATATATATATATACATATATATATATGTATATATATATATATATATGTTGTAATTGGCTAAAAAATTCTGAAAATATAAAACATCTTAAGACCATAGATTTTGAGCTCATAGGAATCGTGGAAATCATCTAATCTTGCTATTTCATTTCACAGAGGAAATTTACTTTGCCAATGTCACACAGAGTAACAGAGTCAGGATTTGAAACTAGATCTTCTGAATTCAAATCCAGTAACAAAAAGAAAAAAAAATTCACTGAAGAGCTCCTTGAAAAGCAGAAATGGGCAAATGGAAAAAGAACTATAAAATCTTGCTGAAGAAAATAATCCCTTTAAAATTGGAATTGGGCAAGTGGAAGCTAATGACTCCATAAGACAATAAAAAAAATCAAAACAAAATTAAAGAAGAAAATGTGAATTATGTCATTGGAAAAACAACTGGCTTGAAAAATGGAGTCAGGAGAAACAATTTAAGAATTATTGGACTTCTTGAAGTCCTATCGCTGAGGGGAAAAAAACTAGACATGATATTTCAAGAAATTATCAAGGAAAACAGCCCTGATATCTCTAAGATCCAAAGTGCAAAATAAAAATTGAAAAAAATCCACCAATCACCTCCTAAAAGAGATTCTAAAAGGAAAACTCCCAGGAACATTGTAGGCAAATTTCAGAGCTCCCAGATCAAGGAGAAACTAGTTCAGCTATAAGAAAGAAATAATTCAAATTTCATGGAGCTATAGTTAGGATCACACAAAATTTAATGGCTTTCACTTTAAAGGACTGGAGGGCTTAAAATATGATATTCCAGGAGGGGAAAAAAAAAAATATATATATATATATATATGAGATTACAACCAAGAATAACCTTGCTAACGAAAGTAAGTATAATTTTTTCAGGGGAGGAAATAGATATTTAATGAAATAGAGGACTTTAAAGCATCTTGATATAAAGTCCAAAACTGAATAGAAAAATTGACATCCAAATACAAGATTCAAGAAAAGCATTAAAAAACATGAATGAGAAAGCATGAGGAACTCAAAAAGCTAACCTGCATACAATCCCTGTATGGGTATAAGTCAATTATGTTGAAAAGATCTCCAAAAATTTAAGGGATAGAAAGAGAGATGCACTAAAAGAAGGAGGAAGAAAGAGGCAGAAGGAGAAATGTTGGGGGTAGGGAATGGCAGAAAATGCTTGAACTTCACTGACACTGGAATTGGTTGGAAGAGAGAAGAATATATATATATACGTATATATACACAGTCAATTATATATAGAAATGTAATAAAAGGGAAAGGAAAGATGACAGAGGAGGAGGATGAGAAGGAAGGTGCACTAAGGATGATAGTGGTTAGAAGCAAAAAAGACTTTTGAGGAAGAACAGGATAAAAAGATAAAGGAAGAAACAGAAAAAATGAGATGGATAGATAAATGGAAAAACAGTCATCATTGTAAATTTGAATGGGATGAGCTCACCCATAAAAGGGAAACAGATGGAAAATTTATTAGAAACCAAAATTCAACAATAATGTTATTTACAAGATCTTAACTTAACACTTTCTAGCTGTGTGACTCTGGGCAAGTCACTTAACCCCAATTGCCTCAGGGGGGAAAAAAGAATATATCACTAATATATCAATGAAAAAAGAAAAAGACCTGTATGTACAAAAATACTTATAGCAATTCTTTTTGTGAAGGAAGAGAAATGGAACTCAAGAGATTATTCATGAATTGGGTAATGGCTGAACAAGTTATGGAGTACAATTGTGATGGAATACTATTATGCTATAAGAAATCATGAGAGGGATTGTTTCAGAAAAACATGGCAAGAACTATATAAACTAATACAAAGTAAAGTGAGAATAACTGGGAGATCATTCCACAAAGTAAAAGCAATATGATGATAATCAATTATGAAAGACTTGGATACTCTGATGCAAGACTATTCCAAAGGACTCATGATGAAAAATTATCTGTCTCCAGAGAGAAAACTGATGAACTCTGAATACAAATTGAAGTATAATTTTCTTACTTTCTTTGTTTTTCTTGCTTTTTTGAAATATGGTTAACATGGAAATATGGTTTGTATAATTTCACATGTGTAATTGATATTATGCTGCTTTGCCTTTTCAGCAGGCATGGGAAAACATGGAAAGGAGAGAGAGAATTTTGAACTCACAATTTAAAAAGAAAAAAAAAAAAGAATGGGCAAGTTTATAAAGGGTTTTAAAATCCAAACCAAGTATGTTATATATTTGATTCTGTAGGTAATAGGGAACCACTGGAATTTATTCAGGATTTGGGGGAGAGATATGATATGGTCAAACCTGTGTTTTACAAAGATCATTTTGACAGCTTAGTGGAGAATAATAGGGAGAGATGTGAAGCAGTATATCAATAAGCAGATTATTGCAATATTCCAGGGATGAAGTGATAAATTGAATTATGGTGACACTGTTAGAGAAAAGAGAAGGTATATAAAGATATATGAGAGTAGAAGAACTGACTTGACAACAGACTGAATATATGTGATGAGGGGACTATAGGATGGCACTAAGGTTTCAAGCCTGGACCACTGAAGGACAGGAATACTCTCAAAAGTAACTGAGAAGTTCAAAAAAGGGGTGGACTTAGGAGGAACATAATTTTTAACAAATTAAACTTAAGAAATCTAGGAGACATTCCATTCCAGATGTCTAACAAGCAATTGGGGATGTAAGGAGGTTCAGAGAAAGGTTAAGGAGGGATAAACCAATCTGGAAATCATCAGCACAAAAATGATATTGAATCCATGGGAGCTGAGCAAGTAAGAGTATGGAAGGAGAAGAGAAGAGCCCCAAGGACAGAACCTTGGGGTATACCCACTCTTAGCACTTAGGAATTGGATGAAGATCCAGAAAAAGAAACTGAGCAAGAAACAGTTCAAGAAGTCAGAGGGGAATGAGGAGAAAGCTGTATCCCAAAAACCTAGAGAGGAGAGTGTGTCCAAGAAAAGAAAGGGATGGATAGCATAAAAGATTGCCGAGATGTCAAGAAGGATGAGTTTTGAGAAAGAGATATTAAATGTGGCGGTCAAGATAAGTGATAATTTGAAGAGATCATTTTCAATTGAATGATGAAACTGACAATTAGAACGTGAAGAAGAGATGTAGTGGAGGCACCAGTTATGAATGACTTTTTCTATTTTTTGTTGTTGTTGAGGCATTTGGGATTAAGTGACTAAACTAAAAAGTGTTAAGTGTCTGAGGCCAGATTTGAAGTGAGGTCCTTCTGACTTCAGGGCTGGTGCTTTTTCTACTGCACCAATTAGGTGCCCCTCGGAATGGCTTTCTTATAGAGTGTAGTCATGAAACGAAGAAGAGATAAAGGTTAAGAGCTAGAAAGCATAGTCAGATCCAGTAAGAGATTTTTAAGAATGAGGGAGACACAAGCATGTTATTGAGAAACAGAAAAGCAGAGAGTAGATAGGAAGAAACTGAAGAGAAGTTAATGACTGGGGATGATTTGGCAATCTGCCAGAGAATATAAGATGCAACAGGATCAAAGCTTTTTGTTGAGGGTTTTATCTTGATAATGCAAAAAAGGGCTACTTCTTTTTGTGAGGTTCTGAGAGGAGGCATCTATGTATAATGAAATGAAGTCAAAGGAAGAAGAGAGAACTTTTGGTGAAAGACCTTAATTTTTTTCCCAGTGAAATGTGAGGCAAGGCACTCATTTAAGGAGAGGATGATGGATGCCATGGAGGCAGAAGGAGGAATTAACATATTTGGAATACTTATTATAATGAGTTAATGGATTAGGGAAATATAAAAAGATTGCCTTGCTGCAGCAAGGGCCCAGTTAAGAATGTGTAACAAATTTGTAGTAAATTCAGTCAGCAGAGTTTATTTATATTCTCTGGCTCCTGGAGCAAAGGCAGCAGACAGTGGGTGTAATCCACAGTTGGAGCTTGACAAGGTATAATTATCAATAGGAAATGGGGACAAGGAGCTCAAGTTTAGAGGATAATATAGAATCAGAGTTACAAGTTTGTGTTCACTGGGTAATGAGAGTAAGTCACAAGCACATAAATAAATATTAGAAATAGTTAGAATTTCACTTCAACCAATCTTAGGAACCCATAGGTATGTTCCTACAGGATTATCCAGTACTGGCTTCTAATGAAGAAGTAATTGTCTTGATTGTATGGTCTAGACCAAAGTAGATCACAGAATTTGAAAGCTAGAGAGAATCTTAGCAATCATTTAGTCCAGCTCCCTCATCTTTACAAATGAGAAGAGCAACCTAAGAAAATTAATTCTCCAAAATCATAAAGGAACCATTTTGTGTTGCAGAGAAAGCATTCTATTTGGAGTCAGAAGATCTGGGTTTGAAGTCTAGATATAATACTTACTCTATGTGGAATATTTTGTTGTTCAGCATTTCAGCCATGCCCAATTCTTCATGACTCCATTTGGGATTTTCTTGGCAAAGATATTGAAGTAGTTTGCTATGTCCTTCTTCAGCTTATTTTACAAATGTGGAACTGAGAAATGAGCAGAACCAAGAGAACACTGCACATAGTAACAGCAAGATTATATGATGACCAACTGTGATGGACATGGCTCTTCTCAACAATGAGGTGGTTCAAGACAATTCCAGTGGATTCGGAATGGAAAATGTCAATCACATCCAGAGAGACTGAATGTGGATCAAAGCATAGTAGTGTCATCTTTTTATTTGTTTGCTTTTTCTTTCTTATGCTTGTTTTCCTTCTGGTCTGATTTTCCTTGTACAACATGACAAACATGGAAATATGTTTAAAAGGATTATACATGTATAACCTTTATTGAATTGATTGCTTTCTTGGGGAATAGGGAGGGGAGGCAGGGAGAAAAATTTGGAACACAAAATCTGACAAGAATAAATGTGGAAAACTATTCTTATGTGTATTGGGGAAAATGAAATACTACTAAAGAAAAAAAGAGGAACTGAGGCAAGCAGGGTTAAATGACTTGTCCAGGGTCACATAGCTAGTGAGTGTCTGAGGCCAGATTTAAACTCAGGAAGATTCCAACTCCGGAGCTCTATCCCCTTAAAAATCTAGCTGATAGATCTACTTAATAATTGTGTAATCTTAAACCAAGTCTGTTTTTTATTTCTGTATAATGGGAGATGTTAGACTGATTTCTAGGATCCTTTTTGACTCTTGAGTTATGAAAGCAGCATAAATAGCATATACATCCAGATCCTCTGATTGTGAATGCAGGACTGTTTCTACTATACCACACAGTCTTAGAGCAATGGCACCCAAAAAAGCCAGAGTTCCACAAAAGTCTGGAGAAAATAATGGACTACCTTGCAAATGATGTGTGTGAGTTTGATTGCCCATCTTTTTCATATTCAAATGGGTATGCAAGGTATTGACTTATCTAATTCTTCTGTTTGGGTCATAAAATGTTTGTTTTATTCTTTCATTTATACTCTCAACCAGTAGGTGGGACTCAGCGGGTAGAGTCCACCAATCAGCAAGCAGTAAGCAATGAAGTTCTTGTAGTCACAGCATTGTAGCAACAACATCAATAGGATTTAACCAACCTAATGAATCCCCACTAAGAGCAAAGATGAGATCTGGGGCCTCGGGTTAATCAGTGATTACAATTGCCCTGAGTTTCCCATGGCTATGCCTTCACTGCCATCAAGCTCCCTCTTGCAATGTATCTACTTAGCCATCTAGTGCTGCCATTTGGTGAACTAATCATTATCAAGGATATCCTGGCAGCACAGCACATCCAAATCTCTATCAAGACAGATAGAGATCATGGATCTGTTTCCTCTGACATGGACTTTTATGTATTATCCTACCAATCTGAGTTTTAAATAGGCTTATGAGCCTCTGCTCATCACCAAGTGATGAACTGGGAGGAAGAGGCAGCCACAGAAACTCCGAGTAGAAGAATGGAATACCAGTGAAATCAATCCAGATCTCTCCATTGTACCATAATGATCCTTGGGTTGATATGCTTTGATCATCCAGTAAAATGGGAGAAAGGAAAATATGATAGTACAACCTACTGATCAAATGATTACCAATCATTAAGTGCACAATGTTAGGTGTGAGGGGAAACAAAGACAAAATCTTCAGGCTTACTTTCTATTTGGAGAAAGAACATGTACATAAATATACACAAAATATATGTGGGAAAATTTGGGGGAGGGAATACTAGTTAAGGCATTGTGGTCTAAGTGTTTGTTTTGGAGTAGAAAGATTTGTGTTCAAGATCAAGATTTAACTAGGTTAAACTTGAATAAGTCACAATCTCTCAAGGCCCTGGTTTCCTCATCTTGGTAACCTCATCTAAGGTTAAACAAAGTAGTTTCTAAAGTCCCTTCCAGTTGAAAATCTATGATTTGATATCTTTCTAATGCAGACACTAAAAACGGACTGCTCTTCATCCTTTGCTTTGTCACCTCATGGGCTTCTATCCTTCATTCCCTGATTCAACAAATATACATTGAATGTCTCTTGTCTGCAGAATAATGTGTTATGCAGGCAAACTTCACAAAGCACATCAATCTAGAGGGAGAATATAACCCATATACAAGTAACTTAGACCTCAAGTACTCCAGATCATTAATATGGACACTTCCTCAACTAATGCAGAGTAGAAGCCATCCATATCCAAGCAGATGATTTTATGAGTTACCATAATTGAAAAAATAATTTCTCCCCTTGAAGTTAACCTTCTAGGGATGATCTGACTCTGCCCGAGATAGCCCTCGAAAGGCAGATATGTAGTCCTACTTCACAGGAAGCCTGTAAAGTTTGTAACCATGGTAGAACCTACTAGACCTCATGTTCCCTGGCAAAGTGTTAGATAATTCAAGGTCAAACTCATGTGTTGGTTACATATCAGGAGAAAAGATGGAAAGCTAGAATGTGAAATAATTCATCCGCACGTAGGAGAGATAGATGTAAACAATGGGCCAAGTGTAGTATTATGATGGAAAAGAACGTCATATCAAGAATGGAGCCTCACTACCCTATATTTCCCTTCTGTCTCTTAGTCTTATCCTCAGTCTCATGTAGGTTCCAAATGCAAAGGAGGGTTACACACCAAAAAGCTAACAATACAAGACACTCACGTGCTAGAAATTTTATATTTATTCTGTAATGAACTGAAAAACAGGAACAATGTATTAATACATTAAAAAAAAAAAAAACCCAACACATTCACTTATTAAGGCTCACTATGTGCCAAGCACTGTTCTAGGCACTGAGAATACACAAAACCAATGACAATCTTGTCTTCTAATGGGAAAAATCAATACATATGGGTGAATGGTAGCTAGGGAAGAACACTTTGAAGATTAGGAAGGTTAGCAAGATTGGGAATGGGGGCCATGGGACAAGAGCCTTTTTATCACATCCCTCACAATTTCCATCCCCGATTAATATTTACATCACTGTTTTGTTCTTTTTATTCTTTTATTTTGCCTTCTATATTTTATTGACTTTCTTGTAATATGGATGTGTATATAGACATATGTAATTCAAAATTAATTGTCTGGTCTTATGATTCATTAACTTCTTTAACATTAAAGTTTTGCCTTCAAAAAGTCTGAAAATCCCTACTACAAACTTAAAGTAGAATAGGATGTTAAGAAAGGGATGGTCATAACACTTTTTTCCTTCTATCCCACTGGAAATGTTTCTCATAAAAAGCAGACCAAAAAAAGATTTATAGCACCCTCTTTTTAAAAGTAGCTTAACTATGTTAAAGGATGCCTAAAAATAAAACATGTAGAAGAAAATAAATTTATATTTTAACATTATATTAATACAAATAATAAATAAATTTGTATTTATGGAATACCCACTATATTAAAAGTATTAGAAGGATGTTAGAAAGGAAAAGAAAAATATCTCAATTAGACTTCTTTGAACATGTGTGTTTCACACATTTCATCATCTGAAGGTTAATTTCTAGCAAATAACTGTCTATTATTGTCCACTACAAGATTTTGAGCTACTACCCCAATATTATCATGTAGTTTAATATGGGGAGCAGACTATTGATTCTAGAAATATGTTTCATGTTCTACATAAAACAAGAAGAATTAATCAAGGCAATCACTAATTTATGCAAAACATTTTCATATAAGTGATAACAGCATTTACCTACACTGGACTAATAATCTCAATATATTTTTTTTTAAGTTTCTAAAAATGTACTATTTTAGATACACTATATATGTGTGTGTGTGTTTGAAATCAAATATCTATGTACCTATGTAATGTGGAGAATTGAAATTACTATCCAAATAATTAAGTCTCCAAACCTCCTTTTGCCTAATACAGTCTAAAAGTGAATGGAAAGATAATTATACCAATTATCCTGCCAATTCAATTCTCACCAGCTTTTTTTTGTTCCTCAATTAGCTATACATTTCCTTAATTCTCAACTTCACCTGGCACCAGCAGCCACAGCAACAGAGTACCTTCTTGTGATGAGACCTTTCTCCAGGTTTATTGAGAAAATTGCTTTAAAAAGAAAAAAAGAAAGGAAAAGAAACAGGTTTTATGATCAGTGCAAGAAAGGGTAAATAATAAAAAGTCAAGTTCATTTTATAATTAGAAATAGTAAAACAAATTTAAATCCTACCTCCCCGAAGTCAGATTTTAAAATACTAGAAAATTACTTGATAACAATTTATATGCTTCCAAAATACAGTGTTTATTAACTCTTCCAGAAAAATTACCTTTAGAAGAAATAAATGCTCTTTTAAGTGAGATACCCCAGAAATGGGGATTGGTTAATATTTGGGCAATATCATTTTACCTTGTTTCACACAAAGACATATGATAGAACTTTACTTGAAAAAGAATTTAAATGTTGGGATACATTTTTAAATAGTGAATTTTTAGTATCTTGCTGTCTACTAAGAAAAAATACTTTTTTAAAAGTTTCTTACACTTGTGACAGCTGGAGATGTGGAATTGAATCCTATCTAACTTGACAATCAATACTTCTGCAAAAAATGATCCTACCTGAAACAGACCCTTAAGTTCATGTGTTGGTTCTATGTTTGAATGAAGTTTAGTCAATAGACATCTGTTCAGATATCTCTATAGGAATTGTTCTTTTATTTTCCAATGGGTAAAACTATTCCTCTCCTTCCTCCTTTCTCCCCCTCCTCCATAGAACTGCTATACTTAAAGGGATATTTAATTTGTATCATTCCTAAATTACTCTGGTTTCCTTTGGTTAACCCTTCATTTTCTCATACACAAATGGTTTGTTAAATAACCTTGTTTAACAATTTCAGTTTTCAAATATGAGATTTTTTAAAAAATTAACAGTAATGAAGAGGTATTTTTAAATGTTCTGGACTGAAATGCAATTCTTCTTTGAATATTTACTCTGACAAATGGATAAGGAACCTCAGTAGCTTAGAGGAAACTCAAAAAGTCATATACTTTAGAATATTGTGGCTTCTATTTTCAACATATTTAAGATACCTTGTAGTAACAGTTTAATATCTCAAATGGCTTGGGTGATTGAATTTACTTTCAAAAAAGAAAAAGCAAAAGTTTAAATCTGATAGTTAAAGCTAAAAGCAACCATTTTCAACTTGAGTTGAAAAAATATCAAGACTTTTCTTCCAAAATTCTGGTAGATTCATATAGATTCACATACTGTAACTCTAACCTTTAGTATTTGACATTTCCCTGCTGAAATAGAGCAGTGGAAACTTTTCAGCATCTGTGTTGCTTTTGGAAACCAGCACCTCACATCTGCTGTCTCTGCAATGCAGTGTCCAAGCAGGGTGTAAAAGGTTATTTTATAATTGCCACTGCAGATGATATCAGAATCATACCTGTCACCTTGTGGCTCAATCTTCCTAAGAATAACTATTTTTTTCCTCCAACAAGTTACAAGTATGTGATTTTCTGAGTACCTTCTACAAAATGGAAATATAGACTGAGTTTAAAGAAGAGGGAGAAAAAAAAAGAAAAAGGAAACCAAATCAACTCTAAAGCTACTTACTGCAGGTAAAGGTAGTCTCTTGCAGACAGTACATCTGCTTTCACTGTTTTAATTAATTAATGTTTCTGAAAACCTGGCAGCTCTGATTCCTAAGGAATTGTATCCATCCCTCCACCCATCTGAGAAGTTTGGGAATGTTCTAAACTACCCTTCAACAAAAAAGCAGTAATAAAAGGTAGTGAGGTATTGGGTATTTCTATAATCCTTAGTGAAAACTTGGAATTTTTACCAAATAAAAAGCATTTTACCTATTAAGAATACCCTGCAGAAGGAGGTGGCTGAGCTAAGCAATTGAAAGCAGAAGACACAAGGCAAAGATTCCATCAGTTCAAGCACTATACAAATGCTGTTAATTATTATTTTTTGTTTGTTTTATGACAAGTGCTGAGGGTTTTTATTTGTTTGTTTTTAAATGGGGGGGAAAGTCTGCACTGGCCTCAGATGTACCTTTAATTTTTCTTCCACCCCCACATACACCCTCCCTACAGACAACTTTTGTTTTTTAACACTACTTATATTTTTGATTTGAAACCTGACAAATAGCAAAAATTTAGCAATCCAAAAAAAAAAGAAAGAAAAAGAAAAAAAAAAGTATTTTACCACCCTCCTGGCTAACTGAAATGCTTGTTCCTGAGATTACAGTAATTACAGCCCCAGCATGAGCTCCATACAAGCGCTAAATGAAACAGCACATCAATTAAAAAATAAACACTCCATTCTAGGAGTAAGACAACCCCCCGGGACGTCCTAACAAGCGTAAATGAACCTGCCAGGCAGCCTGCCCCTCCACCCCACTCCCTGCTCTCTTATCTTAAGGTGGGTTGGAGGAGTTAGCGAGGGTTAGGGTTAATTGGCACACTAGCAAGCGGTAGGTAAGAGAAATCCTGGTCCCCATTACCCCACGTACTGACATCACGAATTAACCTGCTCCCCCCCCTCCCCGGAGGCTGTCAGTCTCACCTCTCCGCAGATCTGGCTGACCCGAATAAATGGTGAGGTGAGGAGAAAGGGGACGCTCTGGCGAAGTCAGACTCAGAATATAGGTTAGCCAGATGTGCACATATAGGTATGTAACATGTGTGTATTTATGATGTGGTTGTATAATGCAGATGTGCTTGCAAAAGTTTGTTTCAGCGACTGGAGGGAGTTTCATAATACAGACCAGCCAGGGTGGATTCACAGGGCATCCAGGACCAGCCAAGGTTTTCCATAGGTCTATGGGACAAAGTGCCTTTGAAACTAGTCGTGCTGGAAGGGGGTGGGTGTTGAGAGAGAATTTTTGCAGTGATTTCACTTTTGCAATTTATTTTTATACAATGTCACATACAAATATCATGTTGCATCTATTTACGTGTGTACAGATAATGGGTGCATATCTATTGGTGTATGTGTGTGTGCACTAAATCACAAGCCCTACTTTCCCCTCCAAATCCTTCTCTTCTCCCTCCGTTTAACCAGCACCTAATACAAACTGTACCAAATATTCGTTCCAATTTTCAGTAGACTCTGATCCAAAAAAAAGTCTGATCTGACAGTCAATTTGGCAGCTACCTAGCTTAACTGTCATTTTTCGGGAGGAGGAAACCGAGGTTCAGAGGGGTTGGGACTCCACCAAGTTCAGTTTAATGGCAGAGACCACAGCTAGAAGTCCTCTCCGATGAACTCTCCCAGATGACCGTGACCCATGGGTCACTTTCGCGATGACCCCAAGCCACATCTACGTCTAAGATCCTTAAGGGCAACTCCGTTGGGACCAGAATAAAAAAAGGAAGTCTGAGTTCTCATAAAGTAAAGGGGTACAGAGTGAGCCCCCTCCACCCCAAAGTCCTTTGCACTCACCTGGCCAGACCCTTCTACTCCGTAGAAACGTCCTAAGCTTTACCATTTAAGGCTGTTCCACTCAGTGTGGGAAGCGCACATACAACTCCGTAGCCTTCTCCAAAGAGCAACAACAGCCCACTGACCACTGACACAGCTTCATTCACGTCTGGATAAAGAAACTTTATTAACCCGGTACTTGTGAGATGGAAGCTGGCCAAGGTCACACTCACCCAGAAACTACCGACCCGAGGATTCGGGGTGCAGACAGTACTTCTCGGGGATGCAAAGTAAGAGAAAGATGCAAACCAGCGAAATACCTACAGGAGAGAAAGGAGGGACACTTTGATTTGCTGTTGCTTTTGGTTTTGTTTTGTTTTGTTCAGGGCAGTTTAGGAGGCGGATTCACTGCTTCCTCCGGAAAACCACGGCTTCAACAAGCGAAAGGCGCACACACCCCCTCCCCACGCCCCCAGCACCCCTTACCCTAACCCACCCTCGACCGCCCCAGATCGCTATCACAAAAGTGTCTGCATGTCCGTCTTACAAGCATATAGTCTGTATTATAGTGAACCTCCTTAAGTGGGGTTGAGACTTGAGTCCCAAGTCTCCGCCCCCTCTTCCGAAAGATAGGCTGACTTAACCCAGGAGGCGGAGACTGAGTCAGTTCCGTATAAATATTCATGAGGCCGCGGCTAGAAGCAAGAGGGGGCTGGATACTGGGAAGTTGTGCAAAGGGCGCTGCTCCCGCGGAGGAGACAGCGGCAGCAGTAGCTGGAGGAGCGGTAGCAGCAGCAGCAGCAGCAGCAGGAGGAGGAGGAACAGGAGCAGCAGCAGAAGCAGGAGCAGCAGCAGCAGCAAAAGCTCGGGTGTTGGGTTTTGTTTTGCTAGTTTGTTTTTTTAGCGCGGGGCCAGACTGCTTGCGAGCCGGCGCGTCCCTTAGCAGCACCGCCACGACTTTGCCCTGGAGGGGAGATCCATTTGGCCCGCACCCCGCCGAGAGCAGAGCTGCAGCTAGTGCAGAAGACGTAGACTAGCCGCTGCGGAGTCCGGAGAAACCCTGCTTGGCGGCTCGGCTTTGAGGAGGGGAAATTTGTTTGCGGGTCTTGGGCTGTTCTTAAGGGGCAGAGAGAGCTGGAAAGACTAACGCCGGGACTCAGGGAGTTTACTATATATTTGCTCAGCCATCTTGACTTTGCATCACGGGGAGCGGAGGCGAAACTTACTGCCACACCACCTTGTGTGTTCAGCAAAGTCAGGGGCAGCCCAGAAGCAGCCGGAGAAAAAGTGGCTGCGGCCCGAAAGAAGAGGAAAAAAAAAAAAAGCAAGTGCAATAACAGGAGGACGATGAGACTGCGACTGGAAACGCTGCTCCGGGCGGACTGAAACTGGACCTGAAAATTTTTTAAGGGGGGTAAGGGGAAAAGAACCCCCCGGGGAGGATTGCAGTGTTTTTCTTGCTCCCTCTCGATTTACTCCTTTTCCAAGCCGCAAAGGAACTGCTGTGGGACTCGGAGAGGGGGGAGAGTGCGGGGGTGGCGCTTTCTCTCCCCCCCGCCCCTGGCTCCCGGGGAAAGGAGCCGCTACTGAGACTTGAGGCGGGTGGGGGGCAGGGGGGAGGGAGGGAGGGAGATTTGGATTGATTTCCTCATCCAGCTTCCCGGACGGTGAGATTTGGGACTAGCCACTGACGGGGGAGGCTAAGGGGGCGCAATCGGCAGCTCCGTTTACAGCCCACTTCTCCCTGGAGAAGCCAAAGATCCTGCCAAGAGGGGCAGGGGGGAGGGACCTGCGAGAAGAGCGCAGCCCCCGCCGGTACCTGGGGGAAGCTTGGAAGGCGCTCGCTACAGGGCTTGCTCGCCAGGCTACTCTTTCCCCCTCTCCCTCCCTCTTTCTCTCCTTTCTCCACCCCTCCAGCAGTTCCCGCGGAGCGGGGAGCCGTTTGGGGAGAACTAGCTAGCGTGGCGAAAGGGACACTTGGAGGACTAGGAGGCGTGCGGGTCCGCCGACTGGGCCGTGTGCTTGGAGCCAAGTATGGAGTGGAGTTACCTGTTGGAAGTCACCTCCCTGATCGCTGCCTTCTCCTTGCTGCAGCGCTCCAGCGGGGCGGCCGCCGCCTCGGCCAAGGAGCTGTCGTGCCAAGAGATCACCGTGCCCCTGTGCAAGGGCATCGGCTACAACTACACCTACATGCCCAACCAGTTCAACCACGACACGCAGGACGAAGCGGGCCTGGAGGTGCACCAGTTCTGGCCCCTGGTGGAGATCCAGTGTTCTCCCGACCTCAAGTTCTTCCTGTGCAGCATGTACACGCCGATCTGCCTGGAGGACTACAAGAAGCCGCTGCCGCCCTGCCGCTCAGTGTGTGAGCGAGCCAAGGCCGGCTGCGCCCCACTCATGCGCCAGTACGGCTTCGCCTGGCCAGACCGGATGCGCTGTGACCGGCTGCCCGAGCAGGGCAACCCGGACACCCTGTGCATGGACTACAACCGCACTGACCTCACCACCGCCTCGCCCAGCCAGCCACATCACCATCACCCGCCGCCGCCGCCGCCCCCTTTGCCTGGCGAGCAGCCGCCCCCGGGCTCCGGGCACCACCGGCCCTCGGGGGGCCGGCCCCCGCACCGGGGCGCCGGCGGCAAGAGCTCGGAGGCTCCCGCTCCCCCGGCCCGGGGCGGAGGCGGGAAATCCCGGGCCCCTGGCGGCGGCTCCTCCCCCTGCGAGCCCGGCTGCCAGTGCCGCGCGCCCATGGTGTCGGTGTCCAGCGAGAGGCACCCCCTGTACAACCGGGTCAAGACGGGGCAGATCGCCAACTGCGCCCTGCCCTGTCACAACCCTTTCTTCAGCCAGGACGAGCGCGCCTTCACCGTTTTTTGGATCGGCCTCTGGTCTGTGCTCTGCTTCGTCTCCACCTTCGCCACCGTCTCCACCTTCCTCATCGACATGGAGCGCTTCAAGTATCCCGAGCGACCCATCATCTTCCTCTCCGCCTGCTACCTCTTCGTCTCGGTTGGCTACCTGGTGCGTCTGGTGGCAGGGCACGAGAAGGTGGCGTGCAGCGGCGGGGCGGCTGGAGCTGGCGGCGCGGGCGGGGCGGGCGGCGGGGCCGGGGCCGCGGGGGCCGCGGCGGGGGCCGCCGGGGGTCCCGGAGGGCGGGGCGAGTACGAGGAGCTGGGCGCCGTGGAGCAGCACGTGCGCTACGAGACTACGGGCCCGGCGCTGTGCACCGTGGTCTTTCTACTCGTCTACTTCTTTGGCATGGCCAGCTCCATCTGGTGGGTGATCCTGTCGCTCACCTGGTTCCTGGCGGCGGGCATGAAGTGGGGCAACGAGGCCATCGCGGGCTACTCGCAGTACTTCCACTTGGCCGCCTGGCTGGTGCCCAGCGTCAAGTCCATCGCGGTGCTGGCGCTCAGCTCGGTGGACGGCGACCCCGTGGCCGGCATCTGCTACGTGGGCAACCAGAGCCTGGACAACCTGCGGGGCTTCGTGCTGGCGCCGCTGGTCATCTACCTCTTCATCGGCACCATGTTCCTGCTCGCCGGCTTCGTGTCGCTCTTCCGCATCCGTTCGGTCATCAAGCAGCAGGGAGGCCCCACCAAGACGCACAAGCTGGAGAAGCTCATGATCCGCCTGGGCCTCTTCACCGTACTCTACACCGTGCCCGCCGCCGTCGTGGTAGCTTGCCTCTTCTACGAGCAGCACAATCGCCCCCGCTGGGAGGCCACCCACAACTGCCCCTGCCTGCGGGACCTGCAGCCGGACCAGGCCCGCCGGCCGGACTACGCCGTCTTCATGCTCAAGTACTTCATGTGCCTCGTGGTGGGCATCACTTCGGGCGTCTGGGTCTGGTCGGGAAAGACGCTCGAGTCGTGGCGGGCCCTGTGCACCCGCTGCTGCTGGGCCAGCAAGGGAGCCGGCCCGGGCGCAGGAGCCGCCGCCGCCGCCGCCGCCGCCGTGGGCGCGGGAGGAGGAGGAGGGGGGGGAGGAGCAGGAGCAGTAGGGGGAGGCGGCGGCGGGGGAGGAGGAGTGGGAGGCGGAGGAATGGGAGGAGGGGGCTCCATGTACAGCGATGTCAGCACCGGCTTGACGTGGAGATCGGGCACCGCCAGCTCGGTGTCCTATCCCAAACAAATGCCATTATCCCAGGTCTAGAAGGGGGGGCGGCTGTGGGCCAAAGGAGAGGACTTCGCGGAAAAGGACTAGGCGGGGGCGGGAAGAAAAGGGGAGAAGGGACCTTTGACTGTCTGAAGTTCCCACCCCCGCCCCCCCTCGCCTCTGTTGATTGCTATTAGCATGATAATGAAGTCTTAATGGTGTCCATTAGCCGGGACTTAAATGATTGGGTTAGAACAATGTACCTGGCATTGAAGACTCGCCGACCGCGTCCCCTCCCTCCCCCCTTCTCTGCCATTTATATGCAAGGAACTCTTACTGCAAGGCTATGTTAATTTTTGTTGTTGTTGTTGTTGGCGAAGGAGGGCGGACTCGGCCCAATCTCTGGAACGGAAGGCAAGAAGCTTTCACTCCTGGTCCTGTGCTCGGCCTGGAAACCCAAAGTGCAGCACATGTTTGAGGGCTGTGACTTCCTTCCCCCCGACACCTCCATTCACTCTCTCCCATAAACTCTCGTGATTAACATATCCCAGAGGAGAGATGATCTCGCTCTAATGGGACTGCAAGATCTGGGTTTTCTCAAGGACCAGGCAAATGCCTTAAACAAACAAACAAACAAAACCATGTCTTAATTATACACCCCAAGTAAATACGGGTTTCTTACATTAAAGGATGTATTTATATAATTATTTGTTAACTTGTAAAAATATGTAAAATATGTACATATCAAAAGATATACTGTCTGTACATTTTTTTGTAAAAAGTTTAGAGGCTACCCCTGTAAGAACAAATATGACTATTCTATTTTGTCAATAAAATGACTTTTGATAAATGATTTCAGCTTTGCCCTCTCCCCCTGCCTGTTCTAAACTGTTACTCTTTCAACTACATTTGGAAGAGTAAGGAAAGCATCGTGCAACAATATAATTTTCTACATACGTGTACGTGAATGTACACGGCTCCGAGGCCTGGAGAAACATTGCCTCTGTTAAGAAAAACTTTCAACTCGGCAATTGTTTGCAAAGCAAACAAAGTAAACAGTTTAGCTGGAGTCAAAGCTGAGTTTTTGCACTCTCCAAATGATGGGATTTGTTGCAATAGCTCTATTCTGTTCCTTGGTTAATGACAATCATGATAGTAATTAAAATGTGTAAACTGAATACATGTAAGGCAGTCATTTCCCTTAGGTTCTGTTATTTGCCTAGTAAAACAGGACTAAAGCTTAAAATGCCGACATTTTTATTTCTGTTGTCTATGATTTTCTAACCCCCTGCCATTATAGGGTCTCCACACTACTGATGGGTGAATGTTAATGTTTTAAAACTCATGGATCCCACTTTACAGTACAAGTCACCAGAAATCCGGTGGTAGGTAGATCCAGCTCTCTTTAATAGATTAAACTAACGGGTTAACATCTTAATAACCTATCATACTTGTGTATATCAAATGTACTTCTTTTCTAAGAGAAAAGGTATTGTTCCTCTGTCAAGACTAAGCTAATTTATTTGAGCAGAAGGCTGTTGAATTAGCAGAAGAATGCTTTGGCAATTGTTGAACTTTTTACCTGTCTGCCCAGTGGCTCAGCACATCATTCCTTTAAGAGGAGCTAAATGAATAGGGTTAATCTGTAGGGAACTTGGTCTTTTGAGTTGGAAAAACTTTGATCTTTTCTCCTCTCCAAATGTGATGTATAGTCTGAAGTTTCTTTCCCTGCTGCTGGGTTCCTCTTGTTGCGGACCAATTGGCCACCATGGAGCCTTAAAGTTCTTCAATTAAGGGTATGTGGGACTTTTGCTTAAAAAAAAAAAAAAAAAAAAAAAAAAAAAAGAGGGAGAGGGAGAGAGAGAGGAAGACTTGTAACAGTTAGTGAACACCAGAGGGAAAAGGGAGAGCAGCCTTTTAAACAGATTTTCCCTGCATTGTTAGCCAGACTACAGGCAGCAAGGCATGGGTTGAAGCATTATAGAAAAGAGCTATGAATGCCCTACAGGTGGTCTGTTCACATAATCCCCCAATTTAAAGCATTTTCCTTTGCTGGACAATTGCATTACAAAACTCCCTTCTTTTTCACTCCTAATTGAACCAATGAACTATTATAAACTACTAAAGTTTAAAAAAAAAAAAATCCTGTGTCTAAAATCTATTGACTAAATTCTGGCAAATTTTCTGAACTGCAGTCTTTTAAGGCACCGGAAGTAAAAGCTTCTTCATCAGACATTTCTTCTTTTCAGATATTTTTATGCCTTATGCTTCTTATTTTCTGTCTGATTAGCAATAATGTAAAAGTAATTGGTAAGGTTGTGTGTTAGCACTGAAAAGATAGCCCCAGGTCCCTTATTAACCTGTCAATCAAGATAAGAGATGGGCAGCTACCCTGCTAATGACATAGGCATCCATCATTATTTGTGGGAAAAATCTTCTCCATTGAGCTAAGACTTGTTTCTTGCATCCCCTAAAGATAATTTCCCCTTTACTTTCCATGATAGGAATTTCCAGTTGTCTTAAGTTTTTTTAAAATACAGATTGGTAACAAAATCAGAAGTCTGATCTTTTCCCACAAATCTTTGGGTTAGTTTATGACCTTTTGAAACAGGACTGTCACACATAACAGCTGGTGGTAATATTTTTGAAACATCCTCCCAGAGTTATCCTTGCTACTAACTAGATTCTGTTTAGAATGCAAGCTGCAAAGCTCAGTTAGATTGCTCCTTTATCTGTCTTAAAGTTGAGGGAAGTTTTCAAATACCTGCCCAGCAATTTTATTGTCATTTTGTAACTTAGGCATCAATAAATGGTCAGCATATTCAATGATTATCATCCATTGTTTATGCACAAGTTCTTAACTATGAATCATTTACCAGTGGTGAGTTAAAAAAAAAAAAATTATGCAGACCAAAGTGGGTTTACTTGACCTTCTGTGTAGGGAAAGGGAGGAGGAGGGATATTGCTTGGCAAGGTGATTTTTCATTGTGGTAAGACATTCCTGTCAACCACAACAAATGCATCAACAAATTTGCGACTAAGCCCTGCAACCAAACTTTCTTCCATAACTATTTAGGGCACAAATTACAGCCAATTAATTGATTAACTTAATATAACTATAATGTGTCATAAATATAACCAGATTTTTAAAAACTTGTAACATTATGAAAATTAAGTAAATATCTGTATCTATCATTCTTAGCCCAAACTAGACAAATTATTTTTTTTTTGGGGGGGGGGGTGGAAATTGGTTCTAAATCCAAATATTACTCATTTTCTTTTTAAATTGGGACACTTGTATAACAAAGTTGCCAGGATCTATTCAGTATTGATTTCTGTAACCTAATCCCCAAAATGGAATTTTTTTTTTTTGGGGGGGGGGAATGAGGGTGGCTATGGGGGAATAGTAAGGAAGGAGAGAAGTGAATTACCATTTCTTAATTTGGCTGCTTACATTAATCACAGAAGAGAATGAATTAGCTGTAAAAATGTATATAAATATGCTTATTACATACGAACTCTGTATCAGTTCTTGGAAATGCTGTCAAATCTGGGGTTGTGGTTACAGCATGGCTATAATATCAATGTAAATAAAATTTATGGGGTTGAAAACTATAAGTAAAACCAAAGTTCATTAAAATATATTGTGGGAAAAGTTCAATGAAACACTTTCCTTTTTACCATAAATCCAATTTTAAAATGGTATAAAAGGGAAGCAATAAGTTTACTTGAAAATAGAAAAGGCAAGCCACATGAAATAACAGCTGGACATTCCAAGTGCCTGTAACACTTCAAAAGTTTTATTGGGGGGAAAAAATCTGATTCTTTCTCAAAACCACAAATAACTTAAGTGGTAAAATGCACTAGGAAATGAGGTTAAATATAAACAGTTAAGAAGGCAGAATATGCATGTAACTATGACTCAGATAAAAATAATCTCCATAATCAGATGACTCAGGTTGGAAGCATGATAAAGAGATCTATAAGAGATCATTTGTATATGTATATGTATATATGGGAGCCAGACATCACAAATTTGATGTTATACTGCCATCTTCTGGCATGAAGAAGCTGCACATATCTTAGAATCTATTAATAAAGAAGCAATTAAAATTAGATTCCCCTTCATTCCAATCCAATCCAACAGATATTTATTAGATAGTCACCTATTGTGTCCATTCATCCAGTTAACAAATAGATGCCTTCCACTACACATTTCATTGCTTACCAACTTGTATAATGCACTTTGCTTATCAAAGTTTCAAACATAACATTTGAAACATTCATCTCAATAAGATTAACAATTCAATAACCCAAATGCAATATTTATCTTATAAATATAGTCAAGGTACAGGATATCGCTGAGATCTCAGGATTCCTTTAGATGGTGTTTGTTCTTAGATATCAGGTACTTTTGAGCAAATATTGCAACCTTAATAGCATATCTACCAAAACCCAAGATACATCTTTTAGATTAGATAGAGACAATCTTGTTTGGCTTCTTTAATGAGGGAACTGAGATCCAGGAAGCTTAAGTGATTTGCCTTAGTTAATAGCTAGTAACAAAACCCAAGTGCTTTCTACTTACCAGACTGCACCAACATTGAAAAATAAGGATTAATACAGGATAGGTTACTTGAAACTAATTTTCTTATCTTTACTCCATTCTTTTTTGCTGTCTTTTTCCATAGCATCTATAGGAGAGCTGTCGATCTTGGCTGAGTCTAGTAGAAATTTCATTCATGGCATAACTCTTGAACTGAGTAGGAGATACTCCATATCAGATTATTCAGCTAGATGTGCTGTGCTCTATGAGCAAAGCAGAATTGAATTAGCCCAAAAGAAATGAGAGATGTACTACAGAAGCTACCCCAAATGTAGGGGTATTTGGGACTATTTGTGGCCGATCTGTGGCAGAGCATCCCAAGCTCATATTGGTCTGATTAACCACAGTCAGACACTAACTCAACCCTAGGATAGTGATGTCATTTTGGTCCTCTTCGAGTATAAAGGACGACAACCAACCATGGAAACAGAGTCTATAGTACATGATCACCCAAAAGAAAAAGGGAAAAAAGGCCAAAGATATTTTTTTTATTATAATAACTTTTTATTGACAGAATCCATGCCAGGGTAATTTTTTTTACATTATCCCTTGCACTCACTTCTGTTCCGATTTTTCCCTCCCACCCTCCACCCCCTCCCCTAGATGGCAAGCAGTCCTATATATGTTGAATATGTCCTAGTATATCCTAGATACAATGTATGTGTGCAGATCCAAACAGTTTTCTTGTTGCACAGGGAGAATTGGATTCAGAAGGTAAAAAGGAAAAACAAAAATGCAAACAGTTTACATTCATTTCCCAGTGTTTTTTCTTTGGATGTAGCTGCTTCTGTCCATCATTGATCAATTGAAACTGAATTAGGTCTCTTTGTCAAAGAAATCCACTTCCATCAGATTACATCTTCATACAGTATCGTTGTTGAGGTATATAATGATCTCTTGGTTCTGCTCATTTCACTTAGCATCAGTTCATGTAATTCTCTCCAAGCCTCTCTGTATTCATCCTGCTGGTCATTTCTTACAGAACAATAATATTCCATAACATTCATATACCACAATTTACCCAACCATTCTCCAATTGATGGGCATCCACTCAGTTTCCAGCTTCTAGCCACTACAAACAGGGCTGCCACAAACATTTTGGCACATACAGGTCCCTTTCCCTTCTTTATGATCTCTTTGGGGTATAAGCCCAGTAGAAACACTGCTGGATCAAAGGGTATGCACAGTTTGATAACTTTTTGAGAATAGTTCCAAACTGCTCTCCAGAATGGTTGGATTCGTTCACAGCTCCACCAACAATGTATCAGTGTTGTCCCAGTTTTCCCACATCCCCTCCAACAATCATCATTATTTTTTCCTGTCATCTTAGCCAATCTGACAGGTGTGTAGTGGGATCTCAGAGTTGTTTTAATTTGCATTTCTCTGATTAATAATGATTTGGAACACTCTTTCATATGAGTGGTAATAATTTCAATTTCATCATCTGAAAATTGTCTGTTCATATCCTTGGCCAAAGATATTTTTGACCTAAGGGATGTAAAAATTTACATGGGATATTAATGCAAGGCAAGGCTACTCCATTACAATAAGAAAATCCAAAGGAGGAAGGGAGCTCAATCAAGATTAAGGTGATGTGCAAACTTCTAGGAAGAGTCATCCAAGCCCTAGGAGTTTAAAATAGGAAGAGAGGAGAAAAGATTCAAGCAAGTATTTATCAAAGGGAATATGGATCAAGGTGAGATTCAGCTAGAATCCTAAATTTGTAGTGTTAGAAGAGATGTTATCACTAGATCTATCCCTCTCTTAAGGATCTAGGGAGTTGAAGCCCAGAGAAGTTGTCCACCATTATAGAATTATAAAATGTTGTAGATGGCTAGGTCCTCCATTATCATTTATCAGAGAAGTTCTTAATCTAGGATATCAACACTTCACACTGTCCATGAACTTGGATGAGAAGAGAAAATAAGACTTCATTTCATCTTAATTAAGCTTGCTTTGTAATGCCGTGTTTTAGTTTGTGCATTTAAAACATTAGGCTTTATCAGATTTCCAAAAGCACCCATGACAAACAAACAAAAAATGGTTTAATAGCTAAATTTCATTTCGATCTCCTTGTCCTCCCACACAGATACACAATTTTTTCCAGACAAAAAATCTGAGATTAAAAGGTTAAGTGATTTGTCTAAGATCTTGAAGTGACAAAACCAGGACTGAAAATCAGGTCTCCAGCTCCAGTCCAGTATCCTTTCTATACTGTACTTCTATAGTCATCTCTTGAAGATGATTTAATTCCTTCAAGCCACCACAATAAAAGGTAGCACATTGAAGTATAGTAAGTTTCACCTTACTAAAGGTGTGTCTGTGTGGTCACAAAAGCAAACTGAACCATACAGTTCCCATCAGGGTTTGATTCAGATCAGCCCAGCTTCAAATGATCTTTCAGCTGAGGCAGCAATGCAAAGACTTCATAGCTTCAAAGATTTAAAACTGGAAAGGACCTTAGAGATTACCTTCTCCAATTCCCTTATTTTATAGATGAGTAAATTGATTATAGTATGACCACTGGCACGCCTGATCAATTCACTTTTGCATCCCTGATTCCAAATGAATTGCTCTTCAATTTTCACATTACACTAGTATTTTGCACATTTGATATTCTGTTAATTAAGCTGCAAGAAGCCCAAGGTAAAGGAAAAAAACATTTTCTGCTCATTTGATGTATAATTGTAGTGAGCTCTGGGGAAATGTTATCAGTAGAGAAGGGAGTCAAAAGAAACACTTGGGCCAAGGTCTAAGGAAGTCCACAATTAGTTTAGGGAGAACATGTTTAGAACCTCTGAAGGGAGGACTGTGGGATGAGGAAATGGGGGAGGAAGGGATTCTGCACTGACCTACTCAGTGAAAGCTAATACAATAATCACAAGAGAAAATCATCTCAGAGATCATTCTGAGGGAGAATTCTTGGAGTCAGGGAAATCACTCATCAAGGAGAACAAAATAAAAGAGGAATTATAGGAGATTAGCTAAATGTGATTTAGACTCCAGTCTGGGCCCAAAGATGAGATGACCTAAAGGGAGAGATTGTACCTGAAAAGGACAAATGGAGATCAGAACAGGATGGAGTTAAAAGAATTGAGCAGGAGAAATGGCCAAAGGTTAAAATAAACTCTGATTAAACAACAAAGCTTTTAAAAAGCTTATGGAGTTTTTGGGATAACTTCTTAATCATGTAAGACAAAAGTAGTCATTTTTACAATAGTTCTTTTGACATTCAGGTGAACCACAGAGTAATTTAAATTAAAAAATAAAGTTACTTGCATTTCCTTTCTCTTATAATCTTGCTTCTAATTAATACGAAAGCAAATTAAATCAGAATTAAATTTAAATTGGTCTACATTTCACCTGATTGTTAAATGAGGGGAGTTAAATGGATGATTTTTTTCCTATGTGATTAACAAGTTCTACCCAAGCTTTTGTCTAAAATGAAAATGGGAGGGGAGGAACCCATAGATTTAAAAAAGTCAAGCAAATTATAAATTTGAGATATATCCAGGAGTTATTGTACACATTTTTTTCCTCTTATCATTTTAACTACTTCATTTTGGTATTCGGTTTTTTTGAGAAGTCAGGAGTGCCCTCATCTGGTCTGAGAAGTAAACTTCACCCTTTGGTGTAAAAAGGCTGTCTTCGATTCTTGTTACCTCTTCAATGTCAAAGAAATATTTTTTGTTATCTATTTAGGTATGTTTCTACTTCCTTTACATTTTAGGAGCAACATTGTCAAGTTTGGAGTGGTGCTAAGGATAATAAGAATAATGAAAGAATGCCAGACGATACTATATAAAGATTGACAAATATTCAGTCTAAAAAAGGGGAATATAGGAGACGGGATATTGCTGCTGTTTTCAAATATTTACAGGTTGATATATGAAATAAGAATGAGAATAGGACAAAACTAGCACTTAACAATGGGTGAACATTACTGGGAGCCAAAATGGTTCAATACAAGATAAACTTTCTAACAATTAGAGTAGGTCCCAACTTGAATGGGCCAACTTGAGAAGTAAGGAATTTTCTACCACTGAGGTCTTGAAGAGTAGACATGGACACATGAGTCAAATCTCTTAATTTCTCTGCCTCAGTTTGTTTATTTGTTATTTAGGGTGATCACAGCACCAACCTCATAATATTATGTGGGTATCAAAGATTATATTTGTAATAAACAAATATATATGTCTATTTGAAAACCCCACAACAGAGTGTGTGCATGTGTGTGTGTGTGTGTGTGTGTGTGTGTACACATATGTTAGCTACTACTATTGTTTCTCTTGGGTAGCTTATCTCTTATGAGTGAGAAATTTCACCTTCAGTTTTAGGGACAAAAGTTTTTAATAACCACATATTTTGCAACCTTTACTGGTTGGCTCAAATTCAGTAATAAAATAAAATTCCCAGATGCAAATAATAATAATAATAATAATAATAATAAGGTAGACATGGGACCAGAAGCAGTGAGCCAGCCACAGGAAATTAGGTGCAAGTTATTCAAGGTTTATGGGACCATATTTAGTCTCACCAAGAATCCCATGCCATAACTTGTGATGAGCTTCTCTCAAAGCTTCCTGTGAGTGATGAGTGAATTCTTTCTCAGACTGTGTTAGAGAAACAGTGATTGATTGGAATCTGAGGCTCAGGCTCCCAGGAGACACACTGAGAATAGAAATTGGTGTGGTATGTGGTAAAAATATTTACTCCCAATGGAAGCCATTGTTACTTCTCAATTATATTTCATTAAATGCTTTCTGTTTGAAAAATACATATCTTCTGTCTTGGATTGATAAGAGTCAGAGGAAAAAAGGGGCTCTAAGATGAGTTTGAATAGATGATGGGGCCTGGGTGAAGCTTTCAGAGGGGAATCACATTGTAGACAAATTCATGTTGTAGAGAACGATAGGCCCTCTTTCAGTTCTGTGAGCTTTAGACATGATCTTCCTCAGACTTTCTCTGTAATCTTTAGTTAGTAACTAACCTCTGTGTCTCTTTTTCTTCATCAGTAGAATAGAACTAATTCCGTTTTCCTTTACATAGGGAAATCTTGATCTTTAATTTTGTTAGTTTGTTTGGTTGGGGTTTTTTTTAATTGTAGAGTTGTTTTTCCACTTTGGTCAGACTTTCTTTGTGCCCTCACCTGGGGTTTTCTTGGCAAAAATACTGAAGCGATTTGCCATTTCCTTCTCCAGCCCATTTTACAGATGAAAAAAGTGAGGCAAACATGGTTAAATGACTTGCCCAGTAAATTGTCTGAGGGCAGTTTTAAACTTAGGAAGATGAGTTTTTCTGATTCCAGGTCAGCACTCTCCCCACTGTATCACTTATCTACCTAATCTTGGTCTTTACTCAATGTAAATGAAAAAATGGGTAAATGTATATATAAATGAGTATTTATGATAAAATTAAGTCTTTAAAGATATGTTTCTGCATCCCTGCATAGTCATAAAAGGAATGATGAGCATTTTCCCCAGGAACTTGTAGGAGAGATGGATTTAAATGGATCCTTCATCTCTAGGACTCTTAAGACTTATATAATTCCATATCTAGTTTTAGAACTGAATCCCTTACCTTCTTCAGTTAAAGAAAACTGAAGCAGGAGTCTCAGTTCCCAACAATAGATTTAAAACTCTGTCAGACAAGACACTTAAACAAGATCACAATATTCAAGAACATGCTATTAAATGGCAATTCAAAAGAAACTCACAACCTGATTTAATAAGCATATTTGAAAATAAATATTACTCATCTAACTTAAACTTATTCATTCATCAAATATTTATGGAATATTCACCTCTGATGTGTATAAACAATTTTCGGGATGCATGAAATATTTCATGCCCATGCCTCTTATTTGTATGCTCTGTTATTTTCGGCTGGTTAACTTAAAGAGAAGTTTCAATAAGAATTAAAATATTTAATAAGAATGACTTTGTCCTTAGTTTCATCATTCAAAAATGATACTATTATTTGAAAAAAAAAATGAATAGTACTACTGGCAGCAGTACTGAAAAAAATTAATATGAATTCTAAACTAGCTCAGAGAGACTTAGCTTCCCTGGATCTACCCAATTCTTAGGAACTTTAGTCAAAGTACCAGAATCGCTTCCAAATCTTTCTGTAAACTCAATGATACTTTATTTCAGATGGCTACTTGCCTTTGTGAGAAAGAATTGCAATTTTGAGAAAGCCCTCTCATTTGAAAACCTTTGGTTTTTTATGAGATCAAATTCTGGCATTGATACTATGACCCATATACTATTTAAAACCATGAGATGGGGGTTATTACCATAAGCCAATGAAGTCAATGAAGTATTTGAAGAAGAGGTGGGCTTTGTTATGGGTTTTGAAGAATGGTGAAGATTTAGCTAAGTAGAGTATGGAGGAGAGCAGGCATTCTGTGAAAGGGAGGGGGCAACTGGAGCCAACATTCAGAATCAAAGATATAAGGGGATTTGGGGAGAATCTTGGCCTTTCATCAATAGTAATGCTTGAATACTCTGGATCTAGAGTCAGAAAGGCATGAATTCAAATTTAGCTTTAGACACTTATTAGCTCTGTGACCTTGAAAACAAGTCATTAGCTACTGTTTGAATCAGTTTGTTCAACTACAAAATGGGAATATTAATAGCATCTACCTTCCAAAGTTTTTGTGAGGCTCAAAGGAGGTCATATGTATAAGGTATTTAGCACAATATCTGGCATATATGAGGCTGACCTGTCTCAAATGCTTTCTCCTTATTTTCACCTCAAGGCTTTCCTGGCTTTCTTCAATGGTTATCTCTTACCCCCACCTTCTGCAAGAATCTCTTGCAGTCCCCTTTAATCTTAATGTTTTCCTTCTGAGATTATCCTTCAATTTATCCTGAACATATCTTGTTTATACATAATTATTGGAATATTCTCTCCTCATATAAGGAGTGAACTCCTTTTTTTCTTGTTTTGCTTTTCCTTTGGCTTGTGATAAAACAGGTGTTTAACAAAAAGATTGTGTTTTAAAAAAAAAAACTTATTACTAAAAAGTACAAATTTTAAATATTCTTGAAATGGAAAAAGTATTAAAGGAGATTTAGTCAAAGCTATTTAATCAAATTATCAAATTTGTAGCTTGAGTCATGTTAAAGATCATCTGATCTAACCCTCTCATTTAACAAATGAGGATACAGAGGCTTATAGATTGTGGGGAATCTGAGTACTTTAACTCTACAAAAGACGATGCTAGGCTTTATAGGAGTTTGCCAAGAGACATAGGATAAAATTCCTGCTTTGGAGGAACTTATAATGTAGTTGAGGAGAAAGAAATTATAAGAAAAAATAATTGATTCAAGGCAGGATTTGGCAAGTTTCAAATAAAGAATAAAAATAAGTAAAAAGAGATGGGGATTATTACCATGAGCCAATGGAGTCAATGAAGTATTTGAAAAAAGGTGGGCTTTGTTATGGGTTTTGAAGAATGGTGAAGATTTAGCTAAATAGAGTATGGAGGGGGAGCAGGCATTCTGGGAGAAGGAGGGAGCAACTGGAGCCAACATTCAGAGTCAGGGATGCAAGAGGATTTTTAGAGGAATTTGACCTTCCATCAGTCATTGGGATGAAGGGTAGGGAAATAGTAAGAACAGATGGACAGATTGTAAAGATATTTTAAGAGCTCTAAAACTGCAAAGCACTCAAGTTCTTGCATTTAATTCTATTACTTTCTTATCTAAGAAAATCCTGACAAATTTCCATGGCTGTAATCATCTTGAAGAATGGTTGAGCAAAAGTTTTTCAACCTTTGTTCCCTTTTATAAAATTTCTGGATGATGATTATGCTTAGCTCAAATCATTGGGAAGAAATCTCTGCCATCAGTGTTGTGATATTTTCCAGTAGTGATGATCCACATTCTCCACAGGGTTCTCCTTGGAAATAGGATTGGGACTACCAGGTAACTGGAACTGAGAAATTTTTGGTTGGCTATGCAACAACAAATTTTTCATCACTTTACCCTATGCAGAACTTGAAATATTATATTATTAAAAACTGAAACACTTATAAATTTCATTCATATCTCATACCATTGTTTGTGGAATGGTTTAATGAAATGACACCATTTCCTAATATTTTTCAGTTCATGAAATCGTTTTTACATAGATGGAGAGAGATGGAGAGAGAAGACATGTATCCTTTTGAACTCCAATCACTTATCCACTCAGTGTAGACATTTGTTCATCTACTATCTCCTACCTCCAATGACATTATGATATTATACATTATCTTAGACAGATACATGCTTCCATTCTCCCTCCTTACTCATATTTATCACACTCTCCACCTTCCTGATTCAAAATTTCTTAAAGGCCATGAGGAAAGCACAAGACATCATAGAAATGTAAGCTTCTTGAATATAGAAATCTTGATTTTGATTGACCCCCAGCATGATTCTCTGGATGTTACAGGCTTTTGTAATCGAGTTGAATTTCTTTGACTGGTATGTACTAAGAATGTGTTGGTGGGGGGCAGCTAGGTGGCTCAGTGGATAGAGCACCAGTCCTGAAGTCAAGAGGACCTGAGTTCAAATCTGATCTCAGACACTTAACATTTCCTAGCTGTGTGACCCTGGGCAAGTCACTTAACCCCAATTGCCTCAGCAAAAAAAAAAAAAAAAAAAAAAAAGAATGTGTTGGTGACATACAAAACTATCTCTATGTTGGTTAGGAATCAAAACATTGCAGAAGCAGGAAATATTGATAGTATTATATCCAGAGTTAAGCTTTTTTTTTTTTTTTTAACAAAAGACTATATGATTTTTATAAGCTACAACATTTAGGAAAGAAAGAAAACTAGGAGGGAAAAATAATGGACAGGTAAGCAGATTTGGTAGCTAGGTGGCACACTGGACAGAGCATCTGGCCCGGAGTCAGGAAGTACTGAGTTCTTTTTACTAACAACATTTACTATGTGACCCTCAGCAAGACACTTACCTTTTCTTTGCCTTAGTTTTCTCCTCTGCAAAATGGGGATACAACAGCACCTGTCTCCCAGGGTTATGAAGAATAAATGAGATATTCATTATAAAGTGATTAACATAGTGCCTGGCACAAAGCAAGCACCATAGAACTCCTATTATTATTAATATTATTATTACTTGGGTGAGAGGAATGCTTAGAGAAAACAGGGAATTTGAGGAAAGCAATCTAGATTAATGCTACAACACACTGGCAAGAATACCTTCATATACAGTTTTTATATTTTATATTTATACTTTTATATTCAAGAAAATTTAGCTTTCCAGTTTTTATATTGGAAATCCAAATCTGAAATAAAGGAAATGACTTTGGCTCCAAACAACACAATGTACTTCAGATGAATAGAACTTTATACTATATTATGATTTTTTATCTTTGTATTTTAAAATTCTTTAAAGGCTTAACAAAAGTTTGGATTTCTGCAAATCACACAGAAGCTTTTAAAGGATGAATATGGCAAATTCCTTGAAGTCTTCAAATAGAATTGTGTTTTGCCAAATTTAGAGAGATTGAATAAAAGATCAGCAGGCATTTCCAAGTTTAACAAAGAAAGGGTGGGTTAGTAAATCCAATCCACTTTTATGATCTCCTAAAAGTAAATTTGGCTTTGTTGGAAATTGGCTATTAACATTTAGGAAAAGTATCTGGATAACAACAAAAGGTGTTAGTTTTCCATGGATTATCTAAAGTGTGTTTTCTTCTAGAAAAAAATGATGCCTAAAGAAATACCCCCAATCTAATTCCATACTTACTTTCTATAAAATCCAGGGTCTTCACTAGGTCTTCAAAGCTTCCCATATAAATTGAGCACCAGATCATCATCTCTCTTAAGATCCCCAGTGGACTATGAATGAATAAGAAGCAAAATGCTATAGCAGTCAATTCATTCCCAAAATGCATCAATTCCTCTTTTTCTGCTCTTTCCTTTGAGGGTTTTCACCCAGTGCCCTAATGCTAGCCCTTAACTAATCAGGTCACAACTCCTCCAAGCCCTAGATTTTTCCTGTCCTCTTTTTGTGTCCATCAAAATCTACTTGTTCTGTATATCATGCCCCAGGACTATTGTAGGGGGTTGACCAATTCACATAATGAGGTATTAAAAAACTGTTGGCATATATGGCTTATTAAAGTGTTCCTAAAAGACATCATGAAACCAAAGTGACAGTGTTGAGTACTTCGTAGCTATCTAATAACAGAAAAGGATGGGGAAAAAAAAGATCTTGGAAGGGTAGAGGCAAGACTTCTCTGAAGATCCCATTGTTTTCCTTCTTGGAGAGGAACAATCTCCAACCTGATTAGAGGTCAACTAAATTCTTATTTAGCCTAAAAATATATTCTATGAATTGACAGCTCTGGGACCAAACTCTACTCAGAGTCGTAACAGGATTAAACTTAGAAAGACAATCTACACTTTCCAGATAGAACACAGTACACAAGAATCTCCTAGAGTCTTGGTCTTCTTGTGATTAACTTTAATAGCTAATTAATTTGATTATATAGAAAAGAAATAAACATTTGCAAGACTAACATGAAACAAAAGGATTTTTGCTAAAAAACCATCCTCCAATCCTTTTAATAAATCTTTATCAAGGGAAGGTAGAGAATGGCAATTAAATGATTTGATGTCTTAGCTCCCTTCCAGCCAAATTGGTGGCCATTTGGTCCCATTCAGCAGGTTAAGGTTGGGGAACCTCTAAATAGAGATCAGTTTTAGATTTTGTTTTGATTTTTAAATCTTGGTCAAGGTAAGTTCATGGGTTGTATCCCTCTTTTTTGAAGATGAGAATTGCCTTCAGAGACTCAGTATTTGAATTGACATTAATATGGCATGACAATATAAAATGATATGAATTGCATTCATATTCACTTCTTTCTCTCTTTTATGCTTTCTCCATTCAGAAATTGCTATTTCTGAGGGCTGGGAAGCTCAGAAATTCTCATTTTATTAGTCTAACTAGACCTTGACTGCTCTGTCTGCTCTACCTGGAGATATTTTCCTTGAAAGTTATAGCATCCATTCCTTCAACTTCTATATATGGTTTCTTTACTCATAGAGTTAGTCCTATTTATCTTTGCCTTTTGCATGTTTCCTCTGACTAAAAATGTTGTAAGTTGCTTATTAGAAGTTGTGAAAGTAAAATTCCTTATGTAAAATAGTTATCTGACTGATCATCTTTCCATTTTGATGAAAGATTTGCATGTTGTTTTTGAGCTAAAATGTTCCCAACTTGACCAATGTATATTTTATATTTATTAAGTTTTAATTTGTTTTCAAAAGATGAGTGAGTGTGTAAATTGTTAGAGATAATCTACTAAGGACCCACTATTGCTAAAGGTAAAAAATTTTAACTTCATGAGATTCTTATAACATATACCTCCAAAAAATGTGCATATGGGAGAACTATTCTTAGATTTCCAGTAGAAAATTCTTATTATTATTGTTCAGTAATGTCCAACTCTTAATCATTCCATATGGGGGTTTTTTTCTTGGTAATGATATTGGAGTCATTTACCATTTTCTTCTCCAGCTTGTTTTACTGATGAGGGCAAACAATGTTACATATGCACACACACATGCATGCAAACAAACACACAGACATTAGTGATTAGAAAGTTTCTTGATCTTCAGGAACTGAAGATGTCATAGTGGATAGAATGGCAGGTGTGGTGTCGGGATAACTCAGCTTCCTGAGTTCAAATCTGGGCTCAGACATTAGCTAGCTGTGAAATCTTTGGCAAATCACTTAACATTGTTTTCATATATATACATATACATATGTATATAAATGCAAATACATAAATGGATTAACAGAAAAAATTAATATATAGATTAATGAATAAATGACTAGAGATAAATAAATGCAACTATCAAAGAAAATACAAGTAATGAAATGAAATTACCTCAACATAAAAGGGAAAAAATTAGGAAGTGAAAGACATCTATGGCTTATGTGTGTGTGTGTGTATGACAGAGAGAGAGAGGGAGAGAAAGAGAGAAGGAAAGAGACAAAGACAAAGACAGAAACAAAGACTGAGACAGAGAACAGTAAAATAACAAGAGGAATCATTAGATTTTTTCCCTGTAAAAGAACATAAGTACATAAAGAGTATGTACTATCTATCTAGAACATAAGTACATAAAGAGTATGTACTATCTATCATAGTACATCTATTAGATGTACTATGTACTATCTAATACAAAAGTATTAGATAGAAATGATGGTGAAGGAATAGATCTAAAATATCAGAGAATAGATTCTTATATATGAACAAATACCACCCTAGAATTTTTTAATATGAGTTACAAAAATACTTTTCATTAAATATTTTCATATTTTTAGAATATATATATAAATATACATATGTATACATTAAAAATCAGCTTCAAAACTGTGCTAACTTCCTGATCACAGACACTGGAGGTGAGAATGTCATTTTACTTAATGCTACTCCTTGCAATTAATCAGCTTCTGACAAATTCACAATGTTTTGTCTGAATTTGGCATCCTCCAAAATCCTTAATTATGCCTATGGTTCTGCAATCTCATGAGTGTAAAAAAGATGAGGTTAAGTTGGAGAGTGTTTGAGAGAGTAACAAGAGGAAACAGAAGGATACAAAAAAAACAAAGGTGGTAAAATGCTTTCCTAATTTTGTAAGAGGACTCTTTGGTATTTGCAACAGGACTATAGTATTCTGATCTATAATTTGTTAATAAAATTTTGCAGTCCTACATCATGGTGTAGAAAATAGAATTTTAAGTCAAAGCATTTAAAGTTTGAGCCACACAATTAAGTGTTTATATTGATTGGATTATATATTGACTTGGATTACTCTTCATACATAATCCACATGTATATGTTTTGACTTGTGAACAAGTTGCTAAGACCCTCTAGGATTAGTTCAACTTTTTCTTATTATTTCTAGACCTCATACACACAACTAAGTATTGGTCGCAAATAGGCACTTATTAGACTCTTAAAAGTTAGAGTCTCCAAAATTATCTGCTTACCTGAAATATGCATCTTTTATAATGTTCCTTAAAAGTAGTCATTCAGCTTTTGTTCAAATATCCTCCAGTGATTGGGGTTTTATTAGATTTCACTTTAGGCCATTCCAGTTTGGGACAGTTCAGACAGTTAGCAAGTTACTTCATCATATTGAACTGAAATATGTTTTACCCTCTGGAGACACACAAAAAGAATCTGATCTTTCACTTTATAGGTCTTTGAATCTGTGAAAGATAGTGACCACATCTCCCCTAAGCCTTTTCTTCTAACATCAGGAATTCTTTCAGATGATCTTCATAGGACATTCTCCTCTTCATCTCACCACACTTCTCAGGGAACACTCTAGTTTTTCAAAGTCTCTCTTAAAATGAAGCAGCAAAACTGAACTTGGTCTTCCTACAACTACTCATCAAGTGATATAAACTGGGTTTATAGCACCATGGATTAGTGCTCTGGGATTGGAATCGGGAAGCCTCATCTTCATGAGTTTAAATCTGACCCCAATACTCAGCTGTATCACTTAACCCTTTTTGCCTCACTTCATCTACAAAATGAACTGGAGAAGGAATTGGCAAATTCCAGTGGCTTTGTCAAATACAAAACAAAACAAAAATAGTGTTGAAAAGAGCTGAACACCACTCAAACAATTCAACAGCCTTATTGTTGGTTGTTGTGGTCATCATGATCTTTGGGAATTGCTTGTGGACAAAGGGAGGTTAAATGCACTGTCTGAAGTTATACAGACAAAATTTTTTCAGTTATAAGACCAGATTCAAGTTTTTCTGATCCCAAGAGGGTTCGCTGCCCATGCTCTACTTCTATGCTTCTGATGTCGATCATTATTTTATGCTAACAAATACCAATTTGAGTTAAAACAATCAACACAGAGTTTTAAACCATCTTAATTCCCGAATTAGATTAGCTAAACATTTATTTGATTGATTGTGAATCTATTCAGTTTTAGGATGGCCAAATAAATTATTCATATGAAAAAGTCAATATTCTGATAACAAAGGCACTCCTGAAAGCTACTAACTTTAAAAAAAAAAAAAAATCTTATATCTCTATGGGCCTAGTCATCTAGGGAAAGCCCTTTAATTAAAACCAAGTATTTATTTTACTTTTAATTTCCTGAATCTTTTATGAAATTCATCCCATCTTTATTTAGTTTGTGAGAAATTTAGTACTTGCACCCAGTTCTAGTACATAGCAACCAAGAGAAATCTGTGTTTTCAGTCATTTCTATATTTTTCCTCCATTGACAATATATAACAAAAACAAAAACAGCAACTTGCATTTATATGGTCCTCGGAGGGTTGCTCAATGCTTTACATACTTAATCTATTTGTTTTTCATAATGTGAATTGGTGCTTAATTTTATCCTCATTATGTAGAATTGTAAACTGAGTTTCTGAGAGGTAGTAACATCCCCATTTTACAGCTAGTTAGTAATCATTTGAGTAGGAGCTTAAATATGAATCAAAACCAAGATTCTACATAAATATAATAAATCAATTTAAAAGATTTCTCCAAGGAAGAGATTTGGATTGTAATGGATAGGAAAGACAAAAAGTTATTTCAGATCAAGGGAAATTTTCACATATGTTTCAATTTCTTTCCAGGAAACAATTATTCAGTAGCAGTACAAGAATAAAACTGACAGTATTTGATCTAGATTTCTTGCTCATCTTACTTCTACGTTTTGTATTATTCATGTGATAAATAACATTTATATTATTTTCAATATCTTCTGCAAGTCTACTCCTGAGAAGCCTGTGTATCCCATCTTCTCGGTTGGAAAACACTGCTCTTCTTTTTATCATCTGCCTGACACTAAATGTAGAAATAGCATTCGAGACATGTTCAAACAGCAACAATATCAGCTCTTCCTAGTCACTTGGAATAGTTCTGTAAATGCCACTTTTCTTGCCTGATTCCAAACTGCTTTACAGACAATTTCCTGAGTCCTTATAATCTCTCTCTCATTTTTGCCTCAGCAGTTGGAAATTTCTCCTGGTGGATTTAAAAGCCTCTGTCTAGAATTCAGATCTCTTTAGACACTACAATATGCCGCAGGACCAATCTTTAGAAGAAATCTCTGGAATTTAGCCTTGGAAATATAAGAAAAGAGCAATATATTAATGAGTATAATCTTTCCCCTCTGTGCAGTGAATAGTGAGACTGTATATGTATCTATACACACATAATCGGAGCTCAGGATAATATTATTACATATGTGTATTATGTTTATATAAGTATGTATATGTGTGTACATATACATGCACACACGTGCATATATACATTTTTTTTTCTTCATTGCCTTGCCCAAGAACCATGAAAGACAAAAATCCACTGTTGATTGGCAAGAGAGTTTAGACCTATTTCAATTCTGACCTGAGTTGGTTCACCTTCCTTAGGCAAACTTCACATCCTCTCAGTTTTAAGAGTATTCCATATTGGTCCCAGTTTTAATACCTAACTGTAGCTCAGAACTCTTGATCTCCAGTGATCCACTAAGTTATCCAACAGCAGGAATTATGGGCATGTGTTGAATACAATTGCCAATTTTTCTCCAGAAGCAATTATTGCTTCTCCATCAAATGGATTTAGTTATTCATTAATCACTCTTCTTTGAATCTGATAATTTAGCACTTATGTCAAAAGAACTCAATACAGTTTCTTTTTCTTTTCTTATAAAAACTCACATGTTTAAAGAGCAGATAGGATAGGGACTGCACCTATAAAATCAATGATAGAGAAAATTCTCCTCCTCTATGCAGATCATGTATTCTCTACAATTTAGTCTTGGAGTGAACTAGACTAGAACACAGAGAGTTTAAATAACTACCTGGGCTAAAACAGTTAGTATGTGTTAGAAGTCAAATTTGAAGCTAGGTTTTTCCTAGCACTGTGCCATGATGGTTCATTCAAAGAGAAGAAATATTTTATTTGTGTTCCACAAATAGGGAAACTAAAGTGCAAAAAGATTTTGTTTTAATTTGTGATACATTCAGGTACTCCTTAAGGAACCCCAAAAAGATTTGGAAAGAAACTTATGAATCCATTCCTTATCTAATGTTCTCCCATTGCCCCCATTTCATCTCAGAATCACCTCAGAATTTGTGGCAAATCATACCAAAATTTGAGGAAAAGATAAGCAAGCACTTTTATATTAGAAAAGGAAAAGGAACAAGAGGGAATATGGGACAGATGGAAGGAAGCAGCAGATGGAGAACCTTTCCTCCTTAAGAAAAATATTCATTAGCATTTCACTCGTGAATCCTCAAAAAACCTGACTTCTACTGATAATAAATAGCCTATACTTCATGCTAATCCTGGCATTAAAACCTACTTCACAGCTCATTTCCTCTTCACTCATCTTGAATACAAAGATAATCTCTGCATTAATACCACAACACAGAAAGGGCAGCCATTACAATAGTTTCCAATAATATATCCCAGAGATATATTGCCAAGAGTTGGCTATTTATCCATTGGATATTTTTAAACCAAGAGATGGGAGGATGAGATGTTAGGTTTTTTTTTTTTCTTTTATAAATTTAAGTGGTTAATTTAAGCATCTCTCTCAGGCCTGAAAAAGCTGTGCCTATTTTTGGCTATACATGTCCTTCTTGTCTCCTAGGACCATGCAATATAATTAATAGATGTTTAACACATTTGTCTTTTTATAGTTACTCATAGGGATCTGCACATTTGATGGAATCTCTGTGTGCTCAATATTTCACAATGTCATATATGTAGCAACTGCCCTCTCCATATAAGTCAGTCATGCTTTATCCTCATGTCCTTCCAAAAATTCTTTATGTAGCAGAGTTTCTTATTTTTTTGGTGTTTTGGTAACCTTTGGTAGTCTGTTAAGCCTATTCTCAGAATGTTTTTTAAATGCATAAAATATATATTATTATAAGAGAAACCAATTATGATGACAATTTAAAAAATATTAAAAAAAAAAAAAACCAAATTCATAGACTCCAGAGTAAGAACCTCAATTACAGTATCTATTTAGCACTCTGGATCAATCTATCCTTGCTCACATCTTTTAATATATCAAGTGTATCACCTGAGCCCTTATCACTTGCTCTAATACCCACAAATACTGGTTCAACTGTACCCCTTCTTTCATCCTCTCTTATTCATTACACATTATAAAATACCAGCTGTGTAAGCAGCAAATCTGTTGCCCTTATCTCTCTAAAAATCTTTTCTAAGATGATTCGGACCGGTTCCAATGATCTTGTGATGAAGAAAGCCATCTACACTTAAAGAGAGGATTGTGTGAACTGAGTGTGGATCACAACATAGCATTTTCACTCTTTAAAAAAAAAAAAGAAATCTTTTCTAATTGCCTATATTTCTGATAACATACTGAAAAAAACTCTTTAAACTCAATATGTTTCAACCTGAACTTAACAATTCTTTGCTGTAAAACCTGCTTTCCTTATTACCTTTCTTATGCTTGTCACTAATCTTCCAGTAAGGTGGAAAACTTGAGTTCTTTTTCTTATTCCCTTGTCCTTTATATCCAAACAAATGCCTACTCTTGTTGATTCTGTATCCATAGTGTTTCTCTTTTCCATTACCCCCAGGCCATGTCCTATCATCACTCTAATTTAGGGAATTATTGATAGCTTTGTTAAAAGTAGTCTTGTACAATTCTCAGATGAAGAAATTGAAACTATTTCTAGTCATATAAAAAGATGCTCCAAATCATTATTAATCAGAGAAATGCAAATTAAGACAACTCTAAGATACCACTACACACCTGCCAGATTGGCTAAGATAACAGGAAAAAATAATGATGATTGTTGGAGGGGATGCGGGAAAACTGGGACATTGATGCATTGTTGGTGGAGTTGTGAATGAATCCAACCATTCTGGAGAGTAGTTTGGAACTATGCTCAAAAAGTTATCAAACTGTGCATACCCTTTGATCCAGCAGTGTTACTACTGGGCTTATATCCCAAAGAGATCTTAAAGAAGGGAAAGGGACCTGTATGTGCACGAATGTTTGTGGGAGCCCTTTTTGTAGTGGCTAGAAACTGGAAACTGAGTGGATGCCCATCAGTTGGAGAATGGCTGAATAAATTGTGGTATATGAATATTATGGAATATTATTGTTCTGTAAGAAATGACCAACAGGATGATTTCAGAAAGGCCTGGAGAGACTTGCACGAACTGATGGTGAGTGAAATGAGCAGGACCAGGAGATCAATACTATATGATGACCAGTTCTGATGAACCTGGCCATCCTCAGCAATGAGATCAACCAAATCATTTCCAATGGAGCAGTAATGAACTGAACCAGCTACGCCCAGAGAAAGAACTCTGGGAGATGACTAAAAACCATTACATTGAATTCCCAATCCCTATATTTACGCCCACCTGCATTTTTGATTTCCTTCACAAGCTAATTGTACAATATTTCAGAGTCTGATTCTTTTTGTACAGCAAAATAACGGTTTGGTCATATATACTTATTGTGTATCTAATTTATATTTTAATATATTTAACATCTACTGATCATCCTACCATCTGGGGGAGGGGGTGGAGGGAAGGAGGGGACAAATTGGAACAAGAGGTTTGGCAATTGTCAATGTTGTAAAGTTACCCATACATATAACCTGTAAATAAAAGGTTATTAAATAAAAAAAAATAAAATAAAAGTAGTCTTGTACCTGTTCTCCATCTTAATTCTTTCTGCCTCTATTCTTTCTACTATATATCTCTGCCATATTGATTACCTGATACATAAGTCTGATCATCCATTTTTCTTTTTTTATTATAACTTTTTATTGACAATATATGCATGGTTTTTTTTTTTTTTTACAACATTATCCCTTGCACTCACTTCTATTCCAACTTTTCCCTTCTCTTCTTCCACTCCCTCCTCTAGATGGCAGGCAGTCTTATATATGTTAACTATGTTATAGTATATCCTAGATACAATATATGTGTGCAGAACCATATTGTTGCACAAGAAGAATTGGATTCAGAAGGCAAAAAATAGCCTGGGAAGAAAAACAAAAATAAGTAGTTTTCATTTCCCAATGTTCCTTCTCTGGGTGTATTATATTCTGTCCATCATTTGATCATCAATTTTTTCAAAAAAAATATTTATTCATCATACATTATATTTATTCATCATACATTTCATGTCAGAGGTTATTCTAGTGATTAAGGATACAAAAACAAAAATGAAATTACTCCAGTTCTAAGGAAACTTATATTTTGGGGGCAGAAAAGAAGAATGATGAAAGTGATGTCTGTGCTAAGAGTTATGGATAAAAACCCAAAATGAAATAATCCCTGACCTAAATGCTATCCACAATTTAGATTCAACCTTCCTTTATAGTCTTTTTTTTTCACATTTTTCCTTCACAAACCCTATGTTTTACCAACAAGTCAACAATAACAATGCCAACAAGTCAAAAAACATTTACTAAGTTCTTACTATGCTCCAGGAACTATGTTAAGGGTTGAGAATGCAATACAAGTAGAAAAAATATATAATCCCTGTTCTCAAGAAGTATATAGTCGAGGGGAAAGACAACAAATAAAAGATAGCTGAAAGGGGGTAGTGATAGAGATAAAGGTATCTGTCTAGGGAAAACCTGGAGGGGTTGGGAAAGATTCATAGAGGAAGTCCAGAAGAGTATGGAGCATAGACTGACGATGAATGAGGACATGGATGGTCTGGGCTTCTTCTTTAAAATGGAGCTTCTGGGAGAAACCAGTCAATCAAAGGCAGGGGCCACAGAGATAGAGGATATTTCCAGTGTTGGAGTCCAAGAATAAATTGAGTTTCCAGAATTAAGAGCTTTCTGGTGCATTGTAGGAAAAATCTTAAGAGTACATTCTGTCTTTTCCCTCCTCTTTTTTGTCTGCCCCCATCCTTATTCATGTTTTTATTCCCTATTTTTGTAATACTCTACCCCTCACATCTCTCCCAATTGAAATCTCTGTTTATATATTCAGGCTTGACTCTAACATCACCCCTCTCATTGTCTTCCCTTCCCTGGAAGTGGTCCCTCACTCCTAACTTTCATAATAGGTCATACCCTCACCCAGGACAATAAGTCTCCATTGTATTATTATGTACATGGATTATTTGCCCATTACTAGTTAAACAAAGTTCATTGAAGACCACCACTGAATGACCACACTATGTTCTCTTTTGTATTCTCCTTTGTGCCATACATAAGTTGAATGGAATTGAATAGCACTTTTTTTTTCTCAAGAGAGAAATATTCATGATCATTTTTGAAAAGTTCTAGGATTTACAGAGAATCAAAGAAAATTTTCAAAAATTAACTTAAAATTACATAAAATCAAAAATAATCAAATCAACTAGAAGGTATTAAGTTCCTACTAGGCTGCAGACAGTCTTAGACACTGGGAACACATATGACAGATTGAGGCCATCCTTGCTCTCAATAAGTTTACCTTTTACTGGCAAGTATACAGCATGTTCACAACTAAGTTACTATATAAAACAGAAATACCCAGTAGCTAGAAAAGGGAGCACTAACCAAGGAAAGGACTCAAACAAGGCTTCTTTGATGAGGTATCATGAGTTAGGCCTTGAAGAGAAACAAACGTTTCAAGAGACAAAAGGAAGGGAAAAATTGGACATTGACCTCAATTTACCTATTAAACATCCCCTTTCTTTTGTCTTCTCACAGTAGAATAAAAAGGAGAAAATACTGTAGTTCTGACTTTAGAACTGCTTTGTTTGGTTCCTGAGTAGCAAGGTAGCAGGTACACTTGGCCAAGTGTACTTCTCTTTCAATGAGATTAGTCAATGAGTTAAGAAATCATTTTAAAAATACTACTATGTGCTCAGCCCTATTTAAGGGGTGATAGGAGATGCTAAGGAAGGCCAGGTGGCAATTTCTGCTCTCAAGAAGCTCTAAATCTAGTTCAACAAAGACCTATTTATAGGAATAATACAACATTACATAACAGTATGTAGAAAAAAGTGAAATTACATTATAAGGACTATAAAACACCTTTGGGTGACTTTGCACTTCTCTCTAAAGTCCAATGTCCATGAAATATATTTTCCCCCGAGCTGTAATAACATAGGATCAATGTCCCAGATTTACCCAGATTTGTAGGGAATTCCCATTGTTCCTACATCTGTAGTTCTTCTGCTATCCCATTTCCAAAATCTCAGCGTATAAGATCTACCCTATGTCCTATAACAGTTATCCAGTATAGCCGCCAACTCAGTTTCCCCTCACTATGGTATCTCCTCTCCAAAGCTTACCTTTGCCTCCAACTTTCAAAGGGGCAAGAATCCTTTCTCGTGTTATTCTAGACATCAACTTCCATCTCTCCACCTCCACCTCTTTACCTTGCTCAGAATGTTTCTAATTATTGTTCTACCTTCACCTATAGAGTAGGTTAAATAAAAAAAAAGATTTATTTTTAAAGCCAATCAACCAATGAACATTTATTAAGTATCCACTTTATAACAAATATTGCTCTGGGTACTAGGAATACAAAGACAAAACAGGAAATAGTCTCTGCTCTCAAGAAGTTTACAGTCTAACTGGAGGAAACAACATGTATATAAATTGGTGTATACCAAATAAAATACAATATAATTTTGATAGAAAGATATTCTGAACTTGGGTGGAACAGAAATGTAAAAGGGCTGGGCCTGGAAGAATACTAAGGGTTCCAAGAGGTGGAAGTGAATAAAGAATATATTTCAAGTATATAGGACAGATTGTGGAAAGGTAAGGGGAAAAGAGAAAATAGGAATAAATGCATGATTTTTACAGGTTGAGTATTTTGGTTTAAAATAGGACTTTCAGGACCAGGAGATCATTATATACTTCAATAACAATACTAGATGATGACCAGTTCTGATGGATCAGGCCATCCTCAGCAACAAGATCAACCAAATCATTTCTAATGGAGCAGTAATGAACTGAACCAGCTATACCCAGAAAAAGAACTCTGGGAGATGACTAAAAACCATTACATTGAATTCCCAATCCCTATATTTATGCACACCTGCATTTTTGATTTCCTTCACAAGCTAATTGTACAATAATTCAGAGTCTGATTCTTTTTGTACAGCAAAATAATGTTTTGGTCATGTATACTTATTATGTATCTAAGTTATATTTTAATATATTTAACATCTACTGGTCATCCTGCTATCTAGGGGAGGGGGTGGGGGGGTAAGAGGTGAAAAATTGGAACAAGAGGTTTGGCAATTGTTAATGCTGTAAAGTTACCCATGTATATATCCTGTAAATAAAAGGCTATTAAATTAAAAAAAATAAAAATAAAAATAAAATAGGACTTTGAAAAAGGCTGAAGAGTTTCTTTTCCTAGAAGTGCTCAAAAATACGTTTGATACCAAAGATTATGATGTCATAATCTTGACACCATTATCAAGACTACAGTGGTGAAGGTGAATAAATATCAGTCCCCCCCACATACATCATTATATGTCCAATTACTCACTAATAGTCATTCATAAAATTGGAGAGTTCCCTGGTATGTCATAAGCACCCAAGAAATTCTTATTAATCTTATTTACCCTCCATTGTAGTAATTCAGAAGTATTCCCAATATGGATCTCTTATGCCCAAGCTACTTTTGAGGGATTTATGAACTTCAATTTTTTTCTTTAAAAATAAAGCTCTAACATTCTCTTTATAATTATATTCCCTATGTAGCACACATTGACTATAATACATAGTCAAAGGATGTAAATAAGCAGTTTTCAGAGAAAGACATCAAAGCTATCAATTGTCATATGAAAAAATGCTCTTAAATGTCCAACTCTTCATGACCCCATTTGGAGGTTTCTTTGCAAAGATACTGGAGTGGTTTGCCATTTCCTTCTCCAGATTACTTTACAGATGAGGAACTGAGGTAAATAGGGTTAAATGACTTGTTCAGCTCATAAGAGACTGAGGACACATTTGAACTCAGGTCTTCCTGACCCCAAGCCTGTGTTCCTTCCACTGAACCACCTAATGCAAATTAAAACAACTCTTAAGTATTCCTTCATACCCATCAGATGATGAAAAATAGTAAATGATAAATGCTGGAGGTTAAGCGGAAAAATAGGATATATTAATGCCCTGTTAACCTGTAAACTCAACCAATAATTCTGGAAAGCAATTTGGAATTATGCCTCCAAAGCTATTATACCTTGCATACCTCTGACCCAGTGATACTCCTATTAAATTTATAACCCAAAGATATTAAAGAAAGAGGGAAAGGACTCCAATGTGCAAAAGTAGTTATAGCAGCTCTTTTGTGGTGGCAAAAGATTGGACATATAGGATATGTCCATGAATTGAGGAATGGCTGAACAAGCTGTGGTACATGATTATAACAGAAAACTATTGTGCTGTTGGAAATGATGATGGGGATGGTTTCAGAACAACCTAGGATGACTTGCATGACCTGATGCAAAGTGAAGTCAGCAAAAACAGAACACTATTTAATTTACATTAACAGCAAAATTGTAAAGATTATCAACTTTGAAAGACTTAATAACTTTGGTCTATAAAATGACCACCATGATCCCAAAGGACTCATGATCAAACATGCAATCTGCCCCCCCACACACAAATCCTTCACACACACACACATAACACTATTATATATAATAACTATACAGACTGTACATATATTTGTTTTGAATTATTGGATGAGTTCACAGATACATCAACAGGACATTAGTGAATCTATTTTCCCACTTACCCTCCAGCATTTCTCATTCACTTTTTTTTTTTTGGTCATCTTAGCCCATCTGATGGGTATGAGGTAGTACTTCATAATTGTTTAATATGCAACAGATATCACAGTGGATGGAGTACCAGGGAACCTGAGTTCAAATTCAGCCTCAGATACTTACTAAACAAATGTATCTATAATCTATATATACTATATGTGCATTTGTATACTTATTTTATCCTCTGATGTAAAAGGTGCCCATGGTCAAATGGATCTACATGCATGAGGAGTCTTTGGGGAATATTGCTTCCATATCCTGATGGCCAGTTTTAATCATATGCTTCAATGATTTTAGGAGATTTCTTGCCCATTAACCACAGAATTAATATCCAAAAGATTAAACTAATAAGATAAACAGTATTACAACACTCAATAGCAAGACCAAATCCTTCCACAGTAAACACTGCAGTCATTTAAAGATAGCTGTGTGACTATGTGCAAGTCACCCTGTTTGCCTCAGTTTCCTCATCTATAAGAGGGCTGGAGAAGGAAATAGCAAACCACTCCATTGTCTTTGCTAAGAAAACCCCAAATGGAGTCGAGAAGAATCAGACATGACTGAAACACTATAGAAGACAATATAGAAAGATAAGTAGTCTCTGGATTATCTCAAACCCCATGTATTATTTATTCATCTACCATATTTAACAGTATAAGATATGCTTTTTAAAAATTCATCTGTTTGTCCTCTACCATTCTGTCATGCTGCAATATAATATATTTAAGTAGGTGAGCTTTGTGGCTTACATTGTAATATTACAATTCAATTATTAATGTTGGTTTCTAAAAGTCTGGATAATCCAAAAGCTAATGGGCTTTCTATTAATGATACAACGATGATGACAGCTTATTATATACCAGTCACTGTGTTAAGTACTTTACAATCATTATCTCACTTGAATGACCCTGAGAAGTAAGTGTTCTTATTAATCCCATTTTACAAAAAAGGCAAGTGAGGCATATAGAAATTCAGTGATGAAAACAATAATAAGAACAGGTTATGTTTATACAGCTCTTCAAGACTTACAAGGACTTTCTTCACAAGATAGGAAATGCTACTGTTATCCATATTTTACAGAAAAAGAAACCAATGTTAGGAGGTTAAGTGACTTTGAGTGACTTGCTCACGGTAGTCATACAACCCAGAAAGTATCACTGCCAGTGTTATTAGTCCCATTTTACAGATGAGGAAATTGAATAAAAGATTTGCCAGAGCCATTAAGTATCCAGATGGCACATGGATCAATGTCTTTGGAAGGCATCATAGTTTGGTAGAAGGAGCTCTTAGGTTCAAATTTCATGGGAGTCAAGTGTGACTCCAAGGTCTGTCTTTGACTGTGTGATCTTAGGTCCCATAATTTTTCTGTCCCTCGTTTTTCTAGGTACTGCAGGACAAGAGGTTGATAACTGCCGGGCATCCTTGTGTTTTTATTTCAGAGTGACAACCATTCATTCTCATTCCTGAGAGATATTTGGGGCTATTTCGGTTTTTGATCTGGAAGGTACACTTGAGTCAATGTCAGGGAGTTTTTGAAGAGGGACATACACAGCCTTTCCGAGACTAAGAGGAGAAGTAGTAACTGCAAGAATGGAGCACCCTGGAGGAGGCAATATGCCCAGCCTCTGTCAACTGGGATTTAATGAACCAAACTGGAAGGAAGTGTTGATTCAGGGACAACAAGTGAATGAAGAAACTGAAAAAGTGAAGCTGAAAGGAGGGCTGAGCTCCTACAGAAAAAGGGAGAGATTAAGGAGGATTACCAGACCATTCAAGCACCTCAACATAGAGGGCTCAGGCAAAACAGTTAGTGGAACTCACCTCTTCAAATCTTCTCCCCACAAAAGAAAGATATCCATTCCTGAACTTCCCCTTCCTTTGCCTGACCAATAATAGACTGTAATATACACTCCTCGTTTCTTCTATCTAAATACATTTCCTGTATAGTGATTATTGCTTCAAACATACAAAGAAGCCAGCATTTAGATAGACACAAAACTTGGATTAAAAAACCCAGATCTTTCTCTCTAAATGACAGGAACTTTCTTAATTGGGAGCTCGGATCTGTTGTGTTTGACAAATAACTTTTCATCGGCTATAAACTCCTTGAAACAGCAGAGGAAAGGGCCAATGGAAGTGAGGGCCGCCTCAATATTCTGAAAATCAGCTAATATTTATAATAGGTTTTAGCTGATTGAATCTCTTGTCTCCACAATAGAAAGGAAAAGGTTCACAAGCGGAAGCAGATGAGGGATATGTGAGATCTGTCACTTCCCCTTCCAGATAGGAGTACCAATAAGCAAGAGTTAAGAATCTTACGCAGCAACATCCACAGTTATTGAAACTATTTAAAATAAGGAGGTCAGACTAGATGGTAGCTAAGGTTCCTATCAATGATTCTGATCCCCCTAAGCCATAAGTCTTTTCTTATGCAAGAAACTACTTCCCCATAACCCATGAAAATACAATTGAGCTCCAGTAGTACAAGGGACGACACTTCACACTAAACATGTTAGAAGAGAATTAGCCAAACTCTAACTTTAAATAACAACAATTAGATTAGCAGCTACCTAAAACTTGCCAATTTTTTCATTATAAACTTCCTGGTTGGCATCTGAATGTTGCCAATGGGGTCTAGGCATTCAGCAGTATCTTTTCAGGCACTTATACAAATATACAAAATCTTGAGGTGTATGTTGTACTTTTAAAAATCAAGTGGTCCCACATGATATCCCTTTAAAGTATTCAGGGAAACTATTCAAGTATATTACTGAAGATAAGCTTAAAATTAGTTTTTCAATTCAATTTTGTGCCCCAGCTGAATCATTTTTGCCTATAACTGGGCTTTCAAGAGGAAATAGGAACCAAAATACCATCAAAACAAGTAGCATTATGAGCTTAGAGTGATATTCTTTGGAACAGTATCCAAACTTTAGAAAGCATAAAATAAATCTTATTTTCCAGCAGCCAACGTTATCGAAATTAAATCTGTGAAGACAACCTGTCCGAGTTTCCTGTATCATCTGTATTTCTTCTTAGCCAGCTTTTTGCTTTCCTTTCATCATTCCTCTTTGGATATTTGCATGTGCCAGACAAAAGTGAGATCGGATCTTTCTTGTGGTCGCCATGACTGCGGCTGCTGAGACTGAAGGGCCTTCACTAGGCCATCTTCTTTCTCAGACCTTAATACCCATCTGGTTACCATCTTTTTACACCCATTCAGACTTTTTGGCCCTCAGGTAGCTAGGGCTGCCACAGCTCACCTGAGAAGCGGAAGGTTTTAGCTCACTGGATGAATAATGCCCTCCAAGTCTGCTTCGTGGGGCAGATGCAAGTTCTCCACGCTGGGGGCTGTCTTTGAGCCTGGGAGGCTGGACCTTCTCTTTGACAGATTTGCCTTGCTGCTGCTTGTGAGCTATCCCTTGCGGTTCGCTGCCATTGGACATCATCTCACTGTCATCTTCATCTGGAAAAGCCATTCTTCCTGAAGAACAGGACTTATTTCCTGGGCTGTGAAGATTTGACCTGGAAGCTCCATCTTTAGGCCATACCATAGGATGAAGAGAAACATCTTCCTCTCTCGAGTCAAGCCATTCATCGTTGTCACTGGTCTGACTAGAACTCTTCACTAGGTGTGGAGGTTCCCCTCCTACCTCTGAGGTCAAACAGTTCCTGGTTTCACCTGGAAAGATGCTTGGAGGGCTCTGCTCTTGATTGACACAAGTAGTTTTGACCCCTTGTCTGGCCAGGTGCTTCCGTCTCAGCCATCTCTGCATGCTACAAATCAGGTCGACAAAACTTAGGAGGACGGACAGAGCATTGACTCCCCAAATAAAAAGCATCATGATTGATTTCTCTGTAGGTCGGGAGATGTAGCAATCCACCACGCTTGTACAAGGGGAGTCGTAACAAGAAAACCGCTTTGGAACCCAAAATCCAAAGAGATAGTATTGGGCACCAGCAAAAGCTGCTTCAGTCAGGATCCGTAGGAGAAGTTGTATGATGTAGGCAGTGGAAAAGTGAGGGACATTCAGACGAGAACAACCAGGCCGGCTGGTGAGGGTATGTCTCCCTCCACAACAATCTGGTGGGTGGGCCCCTCCGGCGGCACGTAGGGCTCCTCTGTGAAGAACATAAACACTGAACATGGCATATGGCAGGAGAACAGCCACGTTCTGGATCAGCCAAAATCGGAAGTGGGATACAGGAGCAAACATGTCATAGCAGACATTGGAGCATCCCGGCTGCAGAGTATTACAGACAAATCTCTCTTGCTCATCTTGGTAGATTGGGTAGCCTGCCAAAATGATTACCAGCATCCTCAGCATTATTGTGACAATGAGCCATATCTTTCCTAGAAAAGAGCAAATTAATGTGAAAAATATTACACAAATAAGTGTAACAAACCTCCAAAAATATTGTTTGAGTATGAGGAGCAATGTCATAGTGAGAACAGGGGACAGACAGAACATGCAAACCATGTGGTGGGGCAAGGAAAAGAGAAAGGGAAGAGATAGAGAAAAATAGGAGAGAGATAGGGGAGGAAAGAGAGAAAAGACAACAGAAAGAGAAACAGAGAGACAAGTAGAGACAGAGACAGAGAGGCAGAGAGAGAGTATGTTTTTCCAATTGTTTGTTTTTTATAAATCCTAAACCTATGGATGATATTCTGAATAGGAAATGTAAACTCTATGTGACTCCATTTTCCCATTTGTAAACTAATAATTGTGTTTGTTCTTAAAGTGCTTCAGGATTATTAGGCAAATAAACAAACACCATATATTAATTCATCCATTAACTCAGCCTCTACTAATTTGAACTTTTTTTAAAAGTCCAATTCTTTTCGGGTAGAACTGAAATTTATCTTTATATTGTCTCTGAAAAAAAAATGTTTTTTTCTCCAGCTAATGGTGTAAACAAGATTATAAAGACTTAAAGGAATAAACAATTTTTTAAAGAATTTCAATTCCACAGAATAATTGTCTGTGTATAGATGGAGTGGCCAATATCTGTCCATAGGAGCAATCCACAGAATTTCTGTTGGGGGACATTGAAAGCATCAAATACTACTGTTTTTGCTTGAAATAACCAAACTGCACTTGTTAAAATGTAACTGATAAGCCTGAGAGTTCAGTAATTCAAACTAGCCTCTATTTTATGAGATTCAAGTCTGTCAAAGTCCCCATCGTTAGTGAATGAAAAAAAAAAAAAGAAATTTCAAAATCTACCCAGAAGACAAACTTCAAAGAACCATTTAACATCAATTGGATTAGACAAAGCTTTTATTTTATTATTTATTTATTTATTTTTGCTGAGGCAACTGGGGTTAAGTGACAGGGTCACATAGCTAGCAAGTGTTAAGTGTCTGAGGTCACATTTGAACTCAGGTCCTCCTGACTTCAGGGCTGGTTCTCTATCCACTGCACCACCTAGCTGCCCCTAAATTTTAGCTATTTTTAAAAATAGCATTTAAATGAAAAAATGAATGAATAAACCTAAGTGCTTACTATGTGCTAACTATGCATTAGGGAGACAAATAGAAAAAAGATAGTCCCTGCTTTTATATCCTAATAGAAGAGATAACACATATTGAAAGATTCTGTTTCAGATCAAATGGAGAAGCCCTAGGGTTCTTAGGGACAGAGAGGCACTTTCAAACGACCTTTCTCCCATGCCCAAGGTATGGGGAGTTCTGGGAGGTCAACTATTGGCTACCTTAACATACTTAGATTACAAACGTACATATTTCATTACTTGTTAAAAACTCACTGAACCTCTGTTGTTTCATCTTTAAAATAGACATGATAATACTTATGGTATTTACCCAATTTTTGTGAGTCTCAAAATGAGAGAATATGTGTGTGTGTGTAGGGATATCCTAGTACTAGTGCTAGTGCTCTATCCACTGAGCCACCTAGCTGCCCCCAAGGTAATTCTTAAATGTTCAGTTTCTGCATCTAGAGTGGAAACACTGAAGTGGTGGAAAGAACATTGTAGTGGTCTCAAGTACAAATTCCATCCCTGCCATTTATTACCTGTATAAACGTGGACAAGTCACTCCACGTCTGTGTTTTATTCAGCTGTGTCTGACTGTTTATGACCCATTCGGGGTTTTCTTAGCAGAGATGTAGGAGTAGTTTGCCATTTCCTTCTCCAGCTCATTTTACAAATGAGAAATTGAGGCAAACAGGGTTAAGTGCCTTGTCCGGGATCATGCAGCTAGTAAGTATATGAAGCCAGACTTAAACTCAGGTCTCCTTGACTCCAAATCGGTTGTGCTCTATCTCTTATGTCACCTATCTCCACAGCCTCATCTTCCCAATATGTAAATGAGGGAATAGGATTAAGTGATTTCTAAGGATCAGATTATTATCTCCCAGCTACAGATCAATGATCTATGAATATCACCTGCAATGGGAGGAGAGGAAAAGGTTTGGAGTCTTTTGTCTATTAAAGCAATTAAAAGTGAAGAGTGAAATAAACACACGACAGCAGGGTTTTAAAAAAGCAAGTTCATCTGGTTGCAACTTTTCAAAGAATAAGAAAGCAAAATATTAACTAAGTATTTAAAAAACCTAAAAACAAATGAGAAATATACTTGAAGGAAAAAAAAAGCATACTTGGGGAATAACTATGATTTATTTTTGCAAAATTGTCTCCATTCTTGGTAATTTGAGTAAGGAAATAACAGTATAAAAATATCATTTCCCACCTGCTCCAGCCTTCATAACAGCACTTGTGTTAATGAAAGAAGACTTGGTTAGATTTCAAGATGCATTTTACTTAAGACCTTCATAAACAAGCACAGTGGAATGAAGGTAAAATGAAAAAGAAAAGTATAAAAAAATGTAAAATGAAAAAATGTAAAAGAAAAAAAATAAGTAAAGTTAAAACCCTCCTGTAAGGTAGGGTGAACAGGGAAGCACATTCCTGGGTCCTTTATTGACAAAAACATAGAAATTTGTTCTTTAAAGCTCAACTAACAAAAGTAAAAATTAAAAACTAAATCAGGTCCTAGGAGAAAGATTGTATTCTGTCATTTTGGGTAAAGGGAAAATGGAGAGAAATTTTTAAAACTCACCTACAATTGTCACATTGCAGTTTAACGTGATGATCAGAAACCCCAGCAAGTCCCAACGTTCCATATTTCAGTAATTCCCCCAAGAGATCTTGGAATGTGGTGCTTTCCAGACAAAAGGAATATGGGGGAAATCCCAGAGGATTATATGTTTATTTTTTAGCTAGAAAGAGGCCCAACTATTAATCCTGGAAATGTGAAAAGGAAAAAAAAAAATAATTGGTCCATTGACCAGAGCCCAATTTCTTCTTCCTCAGGTTTAAACTTCAGGGAACTGATTGCTTCCAAGGCTGGTCATTTCCTGACAACTGCAAAGGGACAAAAAAATGACAGCAGCTCTCTAAGCCATTGTAGGTTATTCTTACCCTCTCCAGAGCATTCCAACCTCTTGGCCTTGCTCCCATGTCTCAGTTGTGAGAGTCAGGTGTCTTCGGAATATATGCAATGCAGTTTTATTAGCGGTCCAAAAATATCAATTACCTCATCCCAGGATAGTAGAGATTAGTAACTGAAAGATTTGAGGGTCACTAAAGTATTTTTCTTTCAAAAAGGAGTTACTTCCTTAATTATCCCCTTCTTTTAAATATTTCTATGACCTTGTTGTGAGTGTTGCTTTGTTCATTTAATCATGTCTGGCTCCCCATGATCCCATTTGAAGGTTTTTGGCAAAGATATTAGAGTGGTTTGCCCATTTTCTCCTCCATCTCATTTTACTGATGAGGAAACTGAGGCAAACAGGATTAAGTGACTTGCCCATCATCACATAGCTAGTAAGTGTCTGAGATCAAATTTAAACTCAGGTCCTCTTGACTCCAGGTCCACTTTACCAACTAGCTGCCCCACGCTCTAATTAGGGAGACTCATAACACTTTCTTTTTGGTTCTCACATTCATTTCTTCTTCCTTCCTCCCTTTTCTTTCCCTCCTTCCCTCCTTCTTATCTTAGGGTTCAGGGTAATATTTCTTTCTGAAGCACTATGCTTTAAATCCATATTACTCAGGCTCCCACTGATTGGCCAACAAAAGGTCCCAGGCCAAGCCCACTTCTTGCTGCTTTGGCCCTGATTGCCTCAGAGTGAACATAAATAGCAATTCTTGATTTGGCCAGCAACCCTAAGGGTTTCTCCTCCCAGACTGATCCCCTCCTTTTTTACTAAGTGAAGTAGGGCATTCTCTGCCTCATTTCTTAGCTTGCCTTAACCACTGGTTGGGCATTAAACTGAGATTTGTTGGAGATCTTAGCTTACAAAGGCCCAGGTCTCCAGGGCCATCTCCAGTTGTCCTGATCTGTATCTGGCCACTGAACCCAGATCCTCTGGAGGGGAAAATGAGGTGATCTTGAACAGCCCTTCTTCACTTCAATCCAAGTCACTTGTATACATGGTTATCACCTTCCTGATGCCACCAAGGACAAACAGCAACAATTCATCTCTATGAAGCATTCTTTGGTCACAACCACAATGGCCATCATCTTTATTTTAAATTCCTATAATACTTAAGAATATTTGTCATTAATCTAGTATTTTACCCTACTTTACAATTTATTTTATACCATTCTTCCTTATTTCAAGAATGTGTCTCTTTGTTTTCTCCTAACTAGATAGTAAACTTGGAGGAAGACTCTCCTTTCAACATCTTATTCCAAGACCTAGTACAGTACCACCATCTATTTACCAAATGCCTATAAATGAATGACTGGGGGACTACATGGGTCATCTCATATCATGTTCATATTCCCAATTCCTTCATTCTCCTTATTTCATCATTCATAAGAAAATACTTTATGTACTTGGAGACCTTCCAATGTCTTTTTTTTTCTTCTCATTTCTACCCATTTGTGAGGGACTACTAGGTGGTACAGTAGGTAGAGGGCTAGGCCTGGAATCAGGAAGACTCATCTTTCTGAGTTAAAATCTGCCTTTGGACACTTACTAGGTATGAGACCTTGGGCAAGTCACTTCACCCTATTTGCCTCAGTTCCTCATCTGTAAGTGATCTAATGAAGGAAATGGCGAACCATTCTAGTATCTCTGCCAAGGAAACTCCAAATACAGTCATAAAGAGCCAAACATGGCTGAAAAATGACTCTACAACAAATTTGCTTTTCTGCAACTTCTACCAATCCATCTCTTTCCCCAAATAAGCATCTGAGAAAAATTTTCTTGAATTTGAAAATCAAGAATTTTTCTTTTTCTGTATTTATTGGCTAAACTTTCATAAAGTCATGTTTCTGGATGTGTCTTATTTTAAAGGTTGCATAGTGAGATAGAACTCTGGCCTTGGAATCAAGAAGATTCATCTTCTTGAGTCTTACTAGCTGTGTGACTCTAAGCAAGCCACTTTATCCAATTTGCCTCAGTTTCCTCATCTGCAAAATAAGCTGGAGAAAGAAATGGCAAACTACTGCAGTATCTTTGCCAAGAAAACCCCAAAAAGAGTCACGAAGAGTCATATATAACAGAATGACACCAACAACAAAACTATTTGTGAAGAGAAGACAAAGAAAGGAAATGGATGCCATTCCTAGAAAGATTTACCAGAAGAAGCATTTCACAAAGGTTCATCTTTGTCCAAGAAACATTTCCCCTTATTCTACAAGCCCAGACTTCTCCTCCTTGGAAATAATGTTTTGCCAGACCCTAGTGAAACATATAAAGAAGAAAATTGACATATGGAAAAAATGATCAACAAATACAAGTCCTGAAATAGCAATTGTGATCTGAGGATTAAAAAAAAAAAAAAAAAGACAGCCTAGGAGCAGGATCAATGCTTCAGGTGAAGTCAAAAAAGCAGGGGTAGCCATCCTTATCTCAGATCAAGCAAAAGCAAAAATTGATCTAATTAAAAGAGATAAGGAAGGAAACTATATCTTGCTAAAGGGTAGCATAGACAATGAAGCAATATCAATACTAAACATATATGCACCAAGTGGTATAGCATCAAACTTCCTAAAGAAGTTAAGAGAGTTGCAAGAAGAAATAGACAGCAAAACTATAATAGTGGAAGATCTCAACCTTGCACTCTCAGAATTAGACAAATCAAACCACAAAACAAATAAGAAAGAAATTAAAGAGGCAAATAGAATATTAGAAAAATTAGGTATGATAAATCTTTGGAGAAAACTGAATGGAGACAGAAAGGAGTATACTTTCTTCTCAGCAGTTCATGGAACCTATACAAAAATTGACAATATATTAGGACATAAAGACCTCAAAATTAAATGCAGAAAGACAGAAATAGTAAATGCTTTCTTTTTAGGCTACAATGCAATAAAAACTACATTCAACAAAAAGTTAGGGGTAAATAGACCAAAAAGTAATTGGAAATTAAATAATCTCATCTTAAAGAATGATTGGGTGAAACAGCTCATTATATAAACAATTAATAATTTCACTCAAGATAATGACAACTATGAGACATCATACCAAATTTGTGGGATGCAGCCAAAGTGATAATAAGGGGACAATTTTCTATCTTTAGAGGCTTACTTGAATAAAATAGAGAAAGAGAAGAGCGATGAACTGTGCTTACAACTTAAAAAGCTAGAAAAAGACCAAATTTAAAATCCCCAATCAAATACTAAGCTTGAAATTCTAAAATTAAAAGGAGAAATGAATAATACTGAAAGTAAAAAAAAAACTATTGAATTAATAAATAAAACTAAGACTTGGTTTTATGAAAAAACCAATAAAATAGAAAAATCTTTGGTAAATCTGATTAGAAAAAGGAAAGAGGAAAATCAAATTGTTATTCTTAAAAATGAAAAGGGGAAACTTTCCACCGATGAAGAAGAAATTAGAACAATAATAAGGAGTTACTTTGCCCAACTTTATGCCAATAAATTTGATAACCTAAGTGACTACCTCCAAAAATATAGGCTTGCCAGATTAACAGAGGAGGAAGTAAATTGCTTAAATAGTCCCATTTCAGAAAAAGAAATAGAACAAGCTATTAATCAATTCCCTAAAAAAAAATCCCCAGGACCAGATGGATTTACATGTTAATTCTACCAGACATTTAAAGAATAATTAGCCCCAATGCTATATAAGCTATTTGAAAAAATAGGGAATGAAGGAGTCCTACCAATTTATGACACAGACATGGTACTGATACCTAAACCAGGTAGGTTGAAAACAGAGCAAGAAAATTATAGACCAATCTCCCTAATGAATATTGATGCTAAAATCTTAAATAAAATAGTAGCAAAAAGATTACAGAAAATCATCCCCAGCATAATACACTATGACCAAGTAGGATTTATAACAGGAATGCAAGGCTGGTTCAATATTAGGAAAACTATTAGCATAATTGACTATATCAATAACCAAATTAACAAAAACCATATGATCATCTCAATAGATGCAGAAAAAGCATTTGATAAAATCCAACATCCATTCCTAATAAAAACACTTGAGAGGATAGGAATAAATGGACTTTTCCTTAAAATAGTCAGGAGCATATATTTAAAACCGTCAGTAAGCATCATATGCAATGGGGAAAAACTGGAAGCTTTCCCAGTAAGATCAGGAGTGAAGCAAGGTTGCCCACTATCACCATCATTATTCAATATTGTATTTGAAACGCTAGCCTCCGCAATAAGAGTCAAGAAAGAGATTAAAGGAATTTGAATAGGTAATGAGGAAAAACCAAATTATCACTCTTTGCAGATGATATTATGGTATACTTAGAGAACCCCAGAGATTCTACTAAAAAACTTTTAGAAATAATTCATAACTTTAGCAAAGTTGCAGGATAAAAATAAATCCCCATAAATCCTCAGCATTTTTATACATCACCAACAAAATCCAACAGCAAGAGATACAAAGAGAAATTCCATTCAAAATAACTGTTGGTTAGTATAAAATATTTGGGAATCTATCTATCTAAGCAAAGTCAGGAATTATATGAACAAAATTACAAAAACCTTTCCACACAAATAAAGTCAGATTTAAATAATTGGAAAAATATTAAGTGCTCTTGGATAGGCCGAGCGAACATAATAAATATGACAATACTCCCTAAACTAATCTATTTATTTAGTGCTATACCAATTAGACTCCCAAGAAAATATTTTCATGATCTAGAAAAAATAACAACAAAATTCATATGGAAGAACAAAAGGTGGAGAATCTCAAGGGAATTAATGAAAAAAAAATCAAATGAAGGTGGCCTAGCTGTACCTGATCTAAAACTAGATTATAAAATAGCAGTCACCAAAACTATTTGGTATTGGCTAAGAAATAGATTAGAGAAGATCTAACTCAGTTTCAATTGATCAATGATGGACAGAAGCAGCTACACTCAAAGAAAGAACACTGGGAAATGAATGTAAATTCTTTGCATTTTTGTTTTTCTTCTTGGGTTATTTTTATTTTCTGAATCCAGTTCTTCCTGTGCAACAGGAGGACTGTTCGGTTCTGCACACATATATTGTATCTAGGATATACTGTGACCTATTTAACATGTATAGGACTGTTTGCCATCTGGAGAAGGGGGTGGAAGGAGGGAGGGAAAAAATCAGAACAGAAGTGAGTGCAAGGGATAATATACAGAAATTTTTTTCAAAAGAAAAAAAAAAAAAGAACAGCCTATTTATTTTCTAATGCAGCAAGTTTGGGGAAGTTGTGTTTGCCAAGGATACTTTAGAATTAAGAAAGTATAATTACTAATTTTAAAAGAAATATTACTGTTTTTATTTTATTCCTGGTGAGGAACCCCCTCTACCTAAGCAGATCAGTTATTTCTTGGCAGAGTTGCTTAGGCCACTGAAATGACATCAAACACAAGAAATATTTGTCAGAGGCAGAACTTGAAACTTAGGTCTTTATGACCTCAGTGCCAATTTTTTTGTCTTCTACATCAAACAGTCATCCATACTCATTTTTGTTGTGAAAGCAAATAGTAATTCTGAGAGACCTTGATAAATTTTCTTTTTCTACAAAACAAAAATAACTCACTCTTTCCACTTCACAATATGGTTTTGAGTCAATTGAAATAACTGATGCAAAACGATTTTTTGAAAAACATGAAATATATTCAAATACATAGGGATCATTATATGCTAGTAAAGAACCTCTCAATTCCATTTTCAATCTCCTATCTATTATCTCACCAGCCCACTCTGTCATCTTCTAAATAAGCTACCTCTTATTGATTCTTTTTTTCTCTCTCATTTATCTACTAGGAGATACTTAAAAGAAAATGGTGATATTCCACCTGGTTATAGCATAAAACAAGGCAGGGACAGACAAAGTAACAACATAAGTTGTTAACACCCAAGTTGACCATGTCATCAAAGAACTGTCCAAAATACTTGAACTCTGCTGTATCTTGGTTAGATATGGACCAAGGTTTAGTCAAGTCAAAAGTAAGTCAACAACCATTTATTAAGTGGCTACTGTGTGCCAGTTACTGTTAGATTTTAGAGATGTAAAGAAAGACAAAAATAACTCCTACTTCAAGAAGTTAACAGTCTAATGAATCATCCTGGTATCTCTAAAAGAGGAAGATTCTCTAGTATTCTCATTTAGAACAAAGTATGTTTGGAGAAAGAGGTTGGCAAAGAGCAGGGAGACAGGAGGTAAGTCTAGACATATGAAAAAGCAAGCAGTAGCAAGTTGATTTTAAGTTTCTTGAGAACAGAGACTGTTTTCTTTTTATCATTTATTCCAAAGTCTAGTATAGTGCTTTAAAAAATGATTGGTGAATTGAGAGGATAATTGAGAGTTCAGTGTTGAGAGTGATTACCATGGGGAAAAAAAGGGAATCAATCCCTCCCTAGAATAGGCAATACTTTGAGAATATTGAGGCATTAAGCCTCAGAGTGACAGCAGAAGATTTAAGATAGGAAAACAACTGAGCATCAATGGACTGGCAGGAGAATTGTGAAGGAGCAAGACATTCTAAAGGGGATTTTTTTCCCTCAGGCATAAATAGACTTACAACATGGTGACTGGTGTTGTCCTCATTGTTCAAAGAGGAATAAAATGATATCACTATGTTGAAGTCAAGATACAATGTGGATGACTATGACCTATCAAATCAATACAAGCTCAGAAGACTCTACACAGGTTGGGCACAAATAGTTCATATGAACATTTGGAGCAGAGACATCTCTGAATTTGTGCATTTTCTGTTTCTTTTTGAGCTCCTACAATTCTGCTTCACTCACAAAGCACAGAATCTTCTTTAATGTAGGCACAACACTCTAGGTTGTCCTGTGTCAGTGTCTCCCATGTCTCACAACTGATTCCAGAGTTTTTCAGTGAGATTTTCAGGGTGTCCTTGTATAGTTTCTTCTGATCTCTATTTGTGTGAGTTTTCTGTAAAATAGTTTTTTAGGTAAATGTATGTTTGGCATTTGAACAACATGGACAACCCTTTGGAGTTATGCTCTCTGAAGTAGACTTAGCAATTTAGCTTGAGAAAGGACCTCAGATCTTGCCAGGTGATTTTCTGAATCTTCCTAAGACCATTCAAATGAAAGTGATTCTGTTTCCTGGCATGACACTAGTACAATCCAGGTTTCACAGGCATACAAATATAAGGTCAGCACAATAAGCTCTGTAGACCTTCAGTTTGGCAGGAAGCTTAGTATCTTTTTTCTCCCACACTTTCCTTTGGAAACTCTCAAACACTGAACTAGCAACAGATTGATGATATGTACTTAGTCAAATGTAATACAGCTCTGTAGCACATAGTAATTAAGACTGTTGTTTAGGTTTGTGTGGGTTTTTTTTTAAGGAACTGCTGAATTATCTAATTTGAGAAATGAATGTTTTACTGGCATTGCTCAAGATTTAAATGATTTTTAAGAAATTTTAAGATGCTGGATGGAAAGCAAATGTTAGCAGCTGTACAGACACAACAGAATACTTATCTGACATTTGTGTTCCATTTCCATTTTATATCCACTTTTCCTATTAACAAAATAAAATAGCAATAGCCTATTCCACCATTTTGTTCCATAGGCCTAGCCTAGGCAATTCAAAGAATTAAGTGCCCTGGGGGACAAAGAGGAAAGTGTGATCATAATTAACAACAACATTAACAACAACAACAACTAGAATTTACTGAGGTTTATAGAGCACTTTACATAGATTATGTTTGATTCTTGAATCAGCTCCATGAGGTCAGTATTATGAGTATCCCTCTTTTACAGACATATTAAATGAGGCAAGAGGTGAAGTGACTTGGCCTGAATCATGCAATCAGTAAATATCTAAGGCAGGATCGGTCTTCTTGATTCCAAGGCCAACAAATAACTCAATACCCAAAGAGTAAAATGAGCTACCTATTAAAGGGGTCCTCAAACTTTTTAAATAGGGGGCCACTTCACTGACCCTCAGACTGTTGGAGGGCCGGACTATAGTAAAAACAAAAACTTTGGTTTTGGGGCCTTTAAATAAAGAAACTTCATAGCACTGGGTGAGGGGGATAAACGTCCTCAGCTGCTGCATCTGGCCCACGGGCCATAGTTTGAGGACCCCAATAGGAGTTCACATAGTTGTAACTTACCCCAAAACTCACAGCTATCCCTTACTTCAATGAGTTCTCACTATTGTTCTACAATCTTTCCATTATCTTCAGTGATTATCTTAAGCCTTTTCTTCTCTTTGCTCCTTATGCCAGATCATTTGTCTACTTCACTAAGATCTAAGCCATCTATAATCATAATCTGTTCATCAGAAGGTAATAAAGAATAACTGACAAAGAGCTGGCTTTGGAGTCAGAAGCATCTGGTTTAACATCCTGCTCTTCCTCATATTGACCCTGTCATCCTGGGCAGATTACAAGAATCCTCAGAGCCCCAGGGGGCTTTCAAGGACTCAGTAGTACTGGGAGAGGAAGTTCCTCACCAGGAAGCACCCAAATTCAACAATATCATAGACCCAGTCAAAATAAATCATGATTGGATTCTAGCTAGAAGGGACTTTATTCAGATTCTTCTCATTCATTCTCAGAGCTCAGCAACCTGGGAAAGACCTTAGCTTAAAAAGGCCACGGTCTCTTACTACATCCAGGGTTGTCACCACTCACTTTGGTCTGTATCTGGCCACTGGATTCCTATGGGTCTAGAGAAGAGAGAGAGGCTAATAATTTATAATTAATTATAACTTATAATTGCTTATAATTTGCTTGCAAATCAAGACATCACCCTTTTGATGTTCCTGGTTCTTTTCGAAAATGAAGGATGAACAGAGCTCAGAAAGATCAACAAGAAGGAATTCTATTTTTCACAAAGATACATCCTAAATTCCATTCCCTCTCCTACTACTCTGGGAGCCATTCCCTCTCTTGATATACTTTTGATCTCTTTCTCTTCACTGGCTTGTTATAAACTTAAAAGCATGCTCAGATTCCTCTGATTTTTCTACCTATTTCGATTTCCACACTAATTTCTAGCTGTCTCCCTTCCTTCACTGCCAGACTTCTTGAAAAGAAGTTATGCTGTGAAGTGATGATTCCTTTTCCTCATTATCCAATTCTTCCTAAATCCTTGGCCATCTCACCCCTACCTCCACCACTGAAATGACTCTCAAAGGCCAACAGTGGCCTCCCAAATCACCATTTCTTTCGTCATCCTCCTTGATTTCATTTTACCTTGTTGACCTCTGCTGTAAGATCTCTCTCCCTACCCCCAACTGTTTCTCTCTGTATGTTCGTCTATCTCAATCTCTCTATTTCTCACCCTTATAGCATCCCTCCCAAGGTTTCAGTTCCTGCTTCTCTATGCCAATGGAACACAGGAGATATTTCATTAACATTTCAAATTCAGCACGTCCAAATTCAAGTTTATTATATGACCTTCTTCTACCATCCAACATGACATGGGAATTTCACACACACACACACACACACACACACACACACACACACTTCATTTCCTCCTTCAAGCCCTTTTGCATTTTAAAAAAAAAAAAAATGTCGTTCTTCCTGATAGTCTTAAAAGTAGACATGTCTCTTAGCCCTTTAGAACAACAAATATTAACTTGTACTTTGAACATACATACATCTGGGTACTAGAATACAAGTGAATCACTCTTTCAGGTCCCCCAAAAAGGCCTTCTATACCTGTTCAAAGCAAGATGCAAAGTTCTTTGCTAATCCTTGAATGAGACACGTCAAACTGCCACATTTGGGAGAAGTGATATTTAAAATGCAAACAGATCCATTTACCTCATTTTACCTTCTCATTAGCTTCTACAATCTTCTCCTCTATTTTCCTACATAACTGGACTCCTTGGTCCCACTTGGTAGGTGATACTAAATTTATTTAGGAGACATATATAAGCATCTAAGTACAGAAGACCAAACCCAAACATCTAATGAGATCCATATTGCTTCATTTTGCTCAAGCTTTTTCAAACCTCTCCAGCCCTGTTTTCTCATCGGTACAATGGAGATTGAGAGGCAGCACAGAATAGTTGACAGAAAGCTGGCCTCAAGAAGAATTGAGGATGGCCTCCAGAGTGTGACCTCTACTATCTCTGTGATCTTGGGTAAGTAATTTAATATCTTGATGCCCAGGCAATTTAAGACTACAAATTGCAAAAAGGTAGAGAGAATTTCCTCATCAGTAGTTCCCTCTCTTTATGAAATCATAGATCAGGTCCCAAAATGACGATAAAACTTTAAAAAAAAACTTTCCTAAAGTTTTATTCCTGCCTATTGCTTTTACAACACTCATTTCTATTTAGACATACCTCCCCCATTGAAGCCTTCCTTATAACAAAAAGAAATACTTAAGCAAAACTAATCAATAGCAACTGCATCTAACAGTTATCCCATATGCAATCCCAGACCCCAAACCCATTGGTATAGGATTCTTAAAGCATTGCACCTTAAAAGCATTACATAAATGCCAATTATTTTCTTTTTATCTTTTTCATTGAAGTTTAAATAAGTTACTGCTAGAATAAATTATTACAATGATATTTTATTGTTGTATACTGAATGTTCTGCAGATTATCATGCAGATAAGTAAAATGACTATTTTATGTAATGGGATAAAAGTACTGAGATGGGAACGTCATTTTCCAAGGTTCACTGAATTCATCTTTGGATCACCTCTTAACAGTAAACAGGACAAAGGGAATGATACAATCATTAGATTCTGTTCTCACAGGGTTTTGATTTTCTTTTGCACTCTGTGTTTTAAGAACTAGCCATTTAATGTAGCTTGGAAAGTAAAAGTATTTGGTAAAAAATTTAAGTATCTATTTAAAACTTATTAAGTTTTATGAATCATTGCTATGTGTGAATGATAGTGAGCAACAGTTTTGTCTATGACATGATGCTGATATTTCAGTATGGTTTATGCAATGAATTCTTAAATATATACAGAAGTCTATATCTGTAATTTAGGGATTTGGCATCTGTTATTTTACAAAAGCAAATGACCTTCTGATGTATAATTCTGGCTACTTGGTTGAGTTTTCTAGTTATTTAGTGAGCAGCTAAGAGGTACAGTGGATAAAGCACTAGATCTGGAGTTTATAACACATAAATTCAAATCTGATTTCCGATGATACTGGACAAGTCATTTAACTTTTATTTGCCTCAGTTTACTCCATTATAAAATAGGGACTTACTATTAACTGCATTAGTTAATTAACTATTAATAGTAAGTCCTATTAACTGCACTTACACCACAGGTTTGTTGTGAGGCTCAAATGAATAATCTTAATAAAGCATTTTGCACAGGTTTGGCACATAGTAGGTGGTAGAAAAATACTTTTTTTCTTTTCCCCTTATTCTCTTTTTCCCATTCCCACCCCATAGGTACATTTTTTAAAAAATAATATACGACCTCATATTACACAGTTTTTTCTTGCACAATCTGCTTTGATCATTACACCAAACTTCCTTAAAGATAAGCTTTCCATGATTTCTCGTAGAAATGATCTAGTCCTTAATTAGCATCATAAATCTATTTTCTGTTAACAAATCCAAATGACTTGGTCATTTGTTCAATGCTTTGTGAACAAATTGTTGGTTGAGCTGTTATATTAAATGCTATAGTTAATTGACAGGGATTCATTTGTAGATTAATAGATCAGCATGATGTTTTGTTTTTCATTTCTTTATATTTCTCTCTTACTCATAGGATCTATATGCCCAATAACAGTTAAAAAGTATCTAACTTAAAATATTTAATTAGAAAAATAAAATCAGAGAGAAACTTTAAAGACAGCCAACCTTAATTCTGGTTTGTACAAAGGAGACTTTACAAGTTAACCATGGTTTCCAAACCATGGCATTTATGACTAAGCTATGTCTCATCACTAAGATGCTTACTATATGTATATGGACTAAAGACATTAATAACTTGTTCTTAACAGCAACAGCTGTAAGATTAAAATAGATTCTTTGACATCTTCTTGTATTACAAGATTGATTCTTTGGGAATAAAACCTCTACTGTAGCTACAATTACTAAAAACTGGTTTTTCCTCAATAGACAAGTAGGATTTAAAAAAAAAAATAGGGTGTGGGGTGTGTGTGTCCCCAAGTGTTGAACTTGGAGAGAACAACATATTCAGTGAAAGGGCTGAGTGACCAACAAATATAGGGAATTCGATTGTATTCTGGGGCTGTGATTTATAAACAATGCATTTTTTTCATTTTCTTTTTTTGTTTTGTTTTTGTTTTTCTGCTGAGGCAATTGGGGTGAAGTGACTTGCCCAAGGTCACACACCCAGTAATTATTAAGTGTCTGAGAGGCTGGATTTGAACTCAGATCCTCCTAATTTCAGAGCCATTTCTCTATCCATTGAGCCATCTACTTCCTCAACTGAATGACGTTCTAATCAAGTCTAAAATAAGATAACTTTTCTTTACCTACTGGAACCGAAAAATTACATATACTTCCTAAGATTTAGATACAAACAAACTTCTTTGGTGGTTGTATTTACCTTAGTTTTCTTCTTTCCCTTAGTCACAAGCCTAAATAATCTTCCTTTCAGCTGTTCCAGTTTCAGGATTTCATTTCTGATTATTACAAAAAAGTCAATGGTTTCAATCATTAATTTAAAAAAAAATTAAGATTTCATTTCTTGGGGCTCTGTCATATGTCCTGACCACCTCAGGTGGTATTTCTCAACAAATCAGAGAGGTAGTTTCTGGAAGAATTGTTATTATATGTAAGAGAGACTGAAAGATTGGAGCAGATGTGGAATTTCAGAACATGGGTCTGATCAGCTAGTCTGTTAAAAGACACTTTTATTAATTACAGAGGCATTAAAAAAAACTTGGCAACTTCAGTTACTGTCTTTGCCAATTTATCTGTATCTGGCATGGGGAAATCTCAGTGATTCCTTTGATTATGGGATATGGTAAAAGGAATATAGTATTCAATCTTGGGAGATCCAAAAGGTTGAGAGCAAGGGACAGAAATTGGAAGTTTAAAGTTTAGACTGAATTTCTCATCCAAGGCAGCATGGATTCTCTAAGAAGCAAAGAACAAGCTCTGGGACTGCAGCCCATCTTGAGTCATCTGTCACCCAGTAGCATTTTAACATAAATTTGATGGGATTAATAAGGTATAGGAACTGACCTAAGTTTCAAATCCATTCTTCTAGAGACAGAGATAGTATACACATGAGAAGTTAAGGGAAATGCTAGCTTTTTAATGCTATGTCTTTGAGGTAAATATTGCTTTATTAAGAGCTACCTGATGGTAGGTAAGTGATTAAAACTAGAGGTGCTTGTCAATGGCTCCATAACAAATGGGATTTAACATAGTCAGGGAAGGTTGAACCCATGACAGAAAAAAAGATACATCCCATCCCTTTCAAGACATCTGAGGAACCTGAAGGGAGGTTAAGGAAAGATATAATAGGAAGACTCTTGGAGAACAGGGCCAGTAAACTCTAAATAAAAGGAATTCTCCTTGAAAAGGTGAGCTCACAAAGTAAACCAAAATATAAATAAACTCAGCTATGACTTCTGCCAGAAGAGACACTTGTAGGGAGAAAAATAATTCAATCTATTCCTAAGCATTTAGGGAGGCTACTATGTGCCTAGATCTAATTCTCCATTTAAAACTAAGAATTAGGGACCAAACTCTGTATTTGGCAGCCACTCCAGGTGCCATAGACTTCAAATACATTATAAATGTCTATGTTCCAAGAAAGAACAAAAATATAGAAACTAGAACCTATGTAGAGCAACTAGACAACTCCCCACCCACATAAATCCTATGGAATGATCAGTTGTGATGTGTTCCCTGTGGTAGACCATTTGCAACTAATGGAAAGCACAATTTAACTGACTCTGTATTTCTCTCCAGGTGCTTAAAACAGGGGGCTATTTAAACCCTACATTGTACAAAGGGAGGGAAATAACTTTGATTTTAATTCCAAGCTGCTCTATGACTAACTCCACCATTATTTGGATGACCCCTTTCAGGCCTTCTTAAACTTTTTTCCACTCATAACCACTTTTCATCAGAGAAATTTTTACATGACTTCAGATATATAAAATAGGTGTACAAACCCAACATTTGTTGATAATAAATCATAATTTTGTTATTCAGTTATGAGACCTCATATGAGGTTGAGAGCCACAGTTTACGAAGCTGGGACTTTAGACAATGTAGGGTTAATTCTTTGCAGTGGAAAATTATAGAATCTCCAAGTGAGAATCTCATCAGCCCACTCCTTGAAAAAACATTCCTCCATAGTATATGCAACAAGTGGCCATCCAGCCTTTGCTTAAGAGACTCCAGTGACAGCCTACTACCTCCCTATATAGTCCAGTGAAGTTGGGGGAAGCAATGGGTAGGATATTTTCTATTAGATCAGCCTAAATCATCCTTTCTTCATCTTTCACTTATTCTAGTTCTTCCCTTTTGGCCCAACAAGTTAGGTGATCAATAAGCACTTCTTGAAGTACTTAGTGTGTAGCAAACATTATGCAAAGGGCTTAGGTATACAAAGGAAGGAAAGAAACTAATGTACAATTATTTAGCGAAGACAACATACAAATAAATAAATACATGTGACATAGAGGATGGTAAGTAACTACAGAGGGTAAGTTAGTAGCAGCTGGGGTTTTCAAATGAATTTTAAAAGAATGGGCGACTTATGGAGAAACTGAGGCACAAAGTGGCATCAACTTGCCCAGGCCACCTAAATAGTCTGGGATTTGAATTTAGGTCTTCCTAATTCTAAAGACTAGCTCTCTTTCCACTATATTACCTTGCTTTGAGGTTGAGCAAGATAAGGAAATAGCATATAAAGACTCAACCAATTTGGGCCATCAAACACACTTTTGTAGACAGAAAAAAAAAAAAAAATCAAGATCGTATTGAAGAACACTTGGTCTTTTTTCATAACAAAATAATGCTTCTATCACTTGCTATTAGACCTTATTTTTATGCTGCAGCATAGAAAATAAGTTCTTAATAAAGAAAACTTGTAAAAGTTCTTTTATAATGGAAAAAAATAGATGCTGGTTCATTTAGGTGCCTGTCACGCTTTAGTTCTCTAATTTCTGGTTCTGACTCAGTAGGCCCTAAAAGAAAGTGTCTGGATTGGAGCCATAACACTTGACACATCCACAAAACTTCTGAACCAGCTGACAACTTGGAGTGGAAAACGTCTTGTTTTAGATACCAGCTAGTGAGCCTTTTCAAAGCCCCATTTATTGCAACTTGAAGGTAGGAATTTGAGGAAGGCACTATGAATTAATAAGCTCAGAGTTCTTATGAGGCAGTGGACTGGAAAATATTTTAATTGCTATTCAGCTTTGGGCTCATTAATAGTCAGGTGACTAGTTGGGGAGGGGGAGGGGATCCTTTTATACTTAACCCTTCTTTTCAGGCAGTGAATTCCATCCCACAAAACGACTTCCACACAGCATTTTCTGGATGCATGATTGCCCTTAAGAAGTGCCTAGAAAACCTGCTGCAAGCCAAGGGAGCAAGATAAAATTCTGAAATCCCAGGAATCATATGGAGAAGAAAGATTGTTCTTTTTTCTGGTAGACCTTTTATTAAAGGGTGGTTCATGGTTCATTTGGACTTAACTGGAATCAAGTAAAGTGTTTATTGTGGGTTTAATTCCATAGGGTTCCAACAAAGGCCAGAACAAATCAGAATTCATATCTAGAACTTTTAATCATTTCAGAAAGATCATTTTGGGTTTTTTGTGGCCTCATTTGGAGTTTTCCTGGCAAAGATATCGGAGTGGTTTGCCATTTCTTTCTCCACCTCATTTTATTGATGAGGAAATTGAGGCAGACAGGATAAAATGACTTGCTTGAGGTCATACAGCTAATAAGTATCTGAAGCCATATTTGAATTTAGGTTTTCCCCAGCATTCTATCCACTCTGCCATCTAGCTGCCCTTCAAACAGATGACATTCTATATTTATTTCTTCATTATCATGGTGACTTTTGAGTAATAGTTCAACTAACCTCATACTGTCAAGTCAACAAGTGTTTATTAAGGGCCTACTATGTGCTGAACACCGTGCTAAGCAATGACGAAAGGTAAAAAAATAGTCCCTACTTTCAAAGAACTCTGACAACATAACATGCAAACAACTGTATAAGTAAGACATACGCAGGATGAATTGGAGGTAATCTGAGAGGGAGAGGGAAGGCACTAAAGTTAAAAGGGGTTAAGAAAGCTATCTAGCAGAAATAGGACTCTTGGTGAGATATGAAGCCAAGGAAGTTCCAATGTGGAAGGGAAGGGAGAAAGAGTTCTTGATGACATACTATAGGAAAGCAGTTAGCCAATGACTACAATACGACTCCAGATTCCAGTGATTCAGCTATCGATGCTTCAGAGAGCTTAGGTAGTAAGGTACCACGATTCAGCTTTATCTTGTCTCTCACCATTCAATCATGGAGAATGGAAGAGAGATATCATTCGTTGTTGAGTCATTTCAGTTTCTAACTCTATGTGACCCCATTTGGGGTTTTCTTTACAAAGGTAATGGAGGGTTTGCATTTTCCTTCTCTTCTTTTACAGATCTGGAAACTGAGGTAATTAGGGTTAAGTGACGTGCCCAGGTTCATATATTAAGTGTCTGACATCAGATTTAAACTCAACCCTGCTTACTCTATTCACTGTGCCTCCATAGCATGGAGGAAAAAATACTTAACAAGTAAAACAGCCTGTTAAGGCAGCTTTGGGAATAAAATGAGGAAGAGGAGACTCAAAAAGAGAAACACATTGTGAGAGAGAGGCTTTCCAGTTCTTCAGCTGTATCTTGCTTCTCAGTTTGATTATTTTTAAGAATGTCTCTGCCTTCAGCTTCAATGGCTCCTTATATTGTTTCTTTACTCTAGAATAGTGAGGTCTGAGTACCTACAGAAAGAACAACAATAATAGTTATGCAGAAGAGCCATTGGGGAGAAGTTTCAAAACCATTTTTTGAATTCATTTCCCTCTCTTCTTTGTAAAAGTAGGGGCCTACAGGTATGGCGCAATGCATATACTGTCAGACTTAGTAGATGTCACATGCACTTTGAAAGATTTGATTTTTTTCCCTCTTTTTCAAATCTCTGATACAAGGAATTGGGACTTAGGTAAAGGAGTAAGGAGTCATATAACTAGGAATGAAGGGAATATAAAACCAAAATATATATAATAAGTAGTTATAAGGGTTTGCTCTTGAAAGAACATATTTTTAGCATCTCTTGTTTGAACAAGTGAAGAGGTACCTCCCTCTCAGCTCTTGTAACTAAAGGCTGCACAAGTTAGACCAATCCCAGAGGTCTTTCAACTCATGTATCCTGAGTTTTTTTCAAAGGGTACTTCTGGCCAATTAATCTGCTTTTGCACCTTTATGCAGATTAAATGCTTTGATTGGAGACCACTCTACAATTTGCTCCTCTCTCCATCATCTGACAACTTCCAGCATGAATGTCGGTATTTAGTTTGTACTGGTGAATGCTGATTGTGCACAGAAACAAAGCACATTTTGTCCATGCTCATGGCATAGGCTTGGGATGCAAAGATGCTGGAAAAGGAGCCATTCAGGCACAGTATTGCTGGTTTCAAAAATTCCCCAAGTTGCTCTCTATTGGAGGAAATGAACAATTGATTCATAAATGGCTGCTGGAGAACCCATTTAGCTACATTCTGGGCCCATTTTTTCCCCCAATCTCTTCTTTCAAAGTGGCTATTTCTATACATTGTCAGTTGGTCCCTGACCTTTTTGATGCTAGGAATAATAGATTCAGATAAAAAGAGAGAAGGTCATTTCTTTATCAATGTCTCTGTTAGTACTGAAAAGAGATGTATGATCTTTTTTTTCCCACCATTCCAGAATGACTGGTGAAGAGCCAGAAGAATAAAAAAAGACATTATCAAATCTAGAGACAGAGGGAAAATGCTACCAGTTTGTTCTGTATATGCTTTAAGATTTAAACACATCGCTTTGTATCCCTGAGCTTCGGTAAAGTACTAGACCATCAACTGTAGTTTTTAAGGTGTTGATGTGATTTCCTTCTGTTACAGACAATTTCATGAATACAACCTTCAACTGGGCATGACTAGCTTATGAATGATATCCAATTACAAGTTGCAGAGAAAATGCTGACCTACATTGGAAGAGGAAGAAATCACTTGGGAGTCCCTTATTTATATTCCATAAAATCACATGTCCAGTCTCTTTCCTTAACTCCCTGGTAGGGAATGATGTAAGAGGCTTGGAAGGTGATGCAACTGTCTTAAGTGCCTCCAAGATCTAATTAATTATATAAATGTTTTCTGATTCAAAAGAACATGGCTGCTGGAATTAAGATTCTGGAAATTAAACCTCCTTGTCCTGATGAAAAGAGCAGTTTTCCTTTTTCTCTGATGACTGGATGTGTAAGGCTCATAGACATTTTTGGATGATGGATTCAGTACCGCTGATCTTCAGGAATGGATTATATCAACATGTATAGAGAAATGCTCCACAGGTGCTGATGTATTTCCTTCATATCTCCATCCCCTAGGCATCAGTATCTCTCTAGACTGAACTGAGCCTTCATCTCTCTACAAATCTTTTGGGCTATCTTATTGATTTCCATGCAGGCAACCTATATGTCTAACCCAGTTTCTTTTCTGAAGTCCAATCCAATAGCTAAGGCATGATGAAGAAGTCCAGATAATCAGAAGCAGAGATGAGAGAAGAATACTCAAATAATTAAAAAGTTGGACATGCTTTCAATGGCTATTTAATCCAACCCATTCATCAAAGAAATCTCCACTATTCTATATCTGACCTTTCAGTCTTCCAGGGCCTTCTATCCCTTAAATGAAAACAGCCTGAAGGTCCAGGGAGAAACCTGGCCAAGAATCACATAGGATGACTAAGTAAAGAAGATACAATTTGCATTTGTCTCATGCTAGTGAAACTATGGCTACAGTCAGATCAGGAGATTTCCTCTTGTCAGAATCGGCCCAAGAGTTCCTAGGGGCCAGAAACTTGTTTTTCTCTTTCAGAGAATCTAAGATAAGCTTTCTGACCCATGAGGCTCCCAGAGAAGTCACCCTTTGCTCAAAGTGTGGCCACATCCATTCAAAACTACAGTTCACAAACCCTTACCAATGTATGGTTACTGTTACTAGAGAAGGGAATAAACATTATATACATGTGTGTGTGCCAACCATGTGCCAGACACTGCACTAAGTGCTTTTACTAATATTAAACATCATCTGATCCTCACAACCACCCTGCAAGGTAGGTGCAATTATTATTCTTATTTTACAGTTAAACTGAAGCAAACAGAAGTTAAATAATTTGTCCAGAATCACACAGATGGTAACTGTCTAGATCAGATCTTAATCTCAGGTCTTCCTGTCTTTATTTACTATACTAACTAGCTATCAAACAGATATTTGAACAGATTTGAACAGATTCAAATCAAAGGTATTAGATGAATTAGCCTAAGAAAAAAATCACTAGAAAATTCTCCATTTCCCTACCAGATTACCTTTCACCTTCTATTCTGTATATGTTGTGAAGATGTCTGGTTATTTAGATGTTATTTCCCCGTGAGACTGTAAGCTCTAGGAAGACAAGAATTGTCTTTTTTTCTTTTGTATCTGGAGCACTTCCATGTACTGCCTTGTGCACAGAGCAAGCATTTTATCATTGACCAACACTTTCTACAAAATTACATACCATCAAACTAGACAAGGTTAGGAATCACACGTGATAGGGACACACGCAAAGCATGTGGACAACCAAGTAACACACATGGGAAGACACATTAACGTGTACGAGAGCAGGGGTGCTATTTACATTTTTTATGCTGCTTGAACACTGATGTATTCTTAGGTCACAGAGTTTTTCAATGATGTCTACCAGATCCCAATGTCTCTTGCTTTTTGCTGGGTAAGGCAAGAAATCTCTACTGGAGAGGCAGAGGGGGTGAGGAACACATTTTAAGTTTGCAATCTCTGCTTTGTATAGCTTTACTGGTCTCATCTCTTACACCTGGCCGTGCCCCAACTGCTATAATTTGAGAGTATTAGTGCTCCACAATCCTCCCTTTTCAAAGAGGACTTCTGGCCAATTAATCAGTTTTTACACCTTTATTGTAGCCCTCAGGCAAAGTGTTCTCTCACCCTTAAGAGGACATCAGGTCTGCCATTTTTCTTTTTCCCTTAGACCCGAGTCTAACTAGAGCTCTTTCAGAAATGGCAGGGGCCTACAAATATCAGACTAGAGCAAATATTAGCCCTCCTTACACTGTTGCTTCCTCCTCCCTCTTGACTTTGAATATTGCGTCCTCTTGCCTGTTATAACATGGATTTCCTGGAGCCTTTCCAGGCACACTACCTGCCAGATGGTTGAATCATTGAGTGTCTTGAACAGTCTAATCACCTGCCCCTTTCAATAAACTACTAACATTTTTTTCCTAGATTTCTCAATGGTTTCTGTACTCCCACCCCTCTTATTCTTCCTATCCCAGTGTAGAATTCTAGCCTATATATAAACTCCATTTCCCTTATCCACTCTCTTCCACCATCATCCTTCAGCTCCCTCCCCAGCCCACTCCAGATGTGACTACCCCTTGTTCTATACTCTCTGCAGTGCCCTTTCCATAGTTGAAACTTGTTTTCATTTCAAAACTTTTTTATCTGTCCTTCAATCTTCTGGCACTCACAGAGACCTGATTTCTTCCTGATGACACTATATCCCTGGCCACTCTTGCTATATAAAGTTCAACTTTTAACTCATACCCCTACTCAGTGGTTGTGGTAAAGCCCTCGGAATGCTCCTTTTCCCCCAGTGCTACTTCCAGATTCTCTCTCCCTCACCACTGCTCTACAACCATTCCTCCTTGGAGAGTTGATGTTATCCAAATTTATCTCCAATGCACATGCTGGTTACCATCATCTATCAATCAACAGAAATATCCTTTTTGCTTCCTCAATGAATTTGTCATCTAGTTTACAGTCATTCTTACCCTTCCAACTCCTGTTTTCATATTAGGGACTTCAACATATATATTAATGGTCTCTCAACTACCTTAACTTCCTATTTTTTTAATCTATTCAGTTTCCATGACTCCTCCCCTTATGGGACCTTCCTATATCTGTGATTTCTTTAATGACTAGATAACAACAAACACAAACATTTCTGTATTCAAATGCTAAAAGAGTATTGGAAATAGTCATAAGTATGTTACAAATAGCTCATTTTTTTCTTAATATGAATTAATTTAATGTGGTAGCACCAGTACGGTCCTTATCTGGGCCCCCATTTGAACTTTTTTTCAGTGTTTTTTCTTTTCTCTTCTTTTTTAAAATTATTCCTACCTCTACCCTTCTCCCACCGAAAGTAAAAAGATCATCCTTACGAATGTTTGTGGCAGCCCTTTTCGTAGTGGCTAAAAACTGGAAACTGAATGGATGTCCATCAGTTGGAGAATGGCTGAATAAATTGTGGTATATGAATATTATGGAATATTACTGTTCTGTAAGAAATGACCAACAGGATGATTTCAGAAAGGCCTGGAGAGACTTACACGAACTGATGCTGAGTGAAATGAGCAGGACCAGGAGATCATTATATACTTCAACAACAATACTATATGATGACCAGTTCTGATGGACCAGGCCATCCTCAGCAACGAGATCAACCAAATCATTTCTAATGGAGCAGTAATGAACTGAACTAGCTATGCCCAGAAAAAGAACGCTGGGAGATGACTAAAAACCATTACATTGAATTCCCAATCCCTATATTTATGCCCACCTGCATTTTTGATTTCCTTCACAAGCTAATTGTACAATATTTCAGAGTCTGATTCTTTTTGTACAGCAAAATAACGTTTTGGTCATGTATACTTATTGTGTATCTAATTTATATTTTAATATATTTAACATCTACTGGTCATCCTGCCATCTAGGGGAGGGGGTGGGGGGGGGTAAGAGGTGAAAAATTGGAAACAAGAGGTTTGGCAATTGTTAATGCTGTAAAGTTACCCATGTATATATCCTGTAAATAAAAGGCTATTAAATAAAAAATAAAATAAAATAAATAAATAAATAAATAAAAAATAAAAAGATCATCCTTATGACCAAATGTTCAAGAAAAAAGAAATGTACTGATCATGACTCTAGATATCTTTCATTCTATACCTACCATTCATCATCTTTCTACTCTGCACACATCTTCTTCAATCTTTTGGAATCTTTTGGACTGGTCATTCTCAAGTGTTTTAAAATTCTTTCCTTTGCCATGCTTGTGCATTCCTATAAAATAGCTGTCTGTTCACTTCATTCTGTATAATTTCATATAAAATTTTGCTAAGTTTTTCCACATCACCCTCTTTTGTAATTTCTTAGCATAAAATAAAATTCTATTATATTCATATTGTATAATTTGTTCAGGCATTCCTCAATTGATGGATACTCAATCTGTTTCTAGTTCTTCACCATGGCAAAAAGTGTTGCCACAAATTTTTTGAACCAACAGGTCCTTTCCCTCTCTTTTTTTCCTTTAGGATACATGATTTGATATATTGTTGAGGCAAAGGATAAACACACCTTAGTGTCTTTGAGAGCAAATTGCAAATAGCTTTACAGAATGGTGGGACCAAATTATAGTTCCATCAACAGTTTATTAATAATGTTTGGTCTATACCTTTAGTGGGGTAGACACAAAATTGGTAGACACAAAGTTAACACTTCTTAAAAGTTTCCAATAGCCTCTTCCCAGATAAATTCATTTTGGTCATCTACACATGTAAGAATGCTGAGTTACTGAATTTTATTATGTCCACATATGTGAATAATTAACAACAATAACAATAGCAACATGTATATAGTATTTACTATGATGTGTCAGGCGCAATGCTAAGTACTTTATATTTCAAAGTTTGGCAGTGTCTTGGAGAGCAAGTTTAATATTCTTCAGCTGTACCAAGCACGTAAGTGAATAATAGAACACTGGCCATCCAAATCAGAAACCAAGAGGGGACAGAGAGATAGATTCCCTAACACTATTTTCTCAGATGGAGATTCAAAAAGAAATTGCTTTCTTTCTGACTTCAGGCTACATTCCAAGCTCCATGGTCCTTAACTTTTGCAAGGACTCAACTGCTTCCTACATTTCAAAAAACCATTGAGCTAAGATTTGTCTGTTCTAATGACTTTCTTTTTTCCATTTGTGTGAGATTTAATTAATGTTTCTTCTACCCGATAGAGGGCTGGGTCTGTTCCCGACATGTTCTGGTTGTATGAACCTGGGAAAGTCACTTTACCCTGTTTGCCTTGGTTTCCCCATCTGTAAAACAAGTTGGAAAAGGAAATGGCAAACCAATATTTTTGCCAAGAAAATCCCAAATAAGGTAAGGAGTTGGACACAACTAGAAATCAATTGTATGGCAACAACAACAATAATGTTTCTGTATCTCTGGGTTTTTATTGCTTGGGATTTTTGTTGTTAAGATTGCAGTCAGTTCCTGTCTAAATCAGAAGGGTGTTTTGAGGATCTCTATTTATACATTCTCTAATGTGCAATATGAATGCAGTTACAATAGATAGGTCCTAGGATCCAGCTTGAATCAAACTCTTGAGAGAAATAATTGCTAATTTATTACTAAGATTTTTGTTCTTTCTAAGTCCACAAAAGCTACAGATCAGAGCTTGATCATTATCTATGGTCTACAGATCATTAACTATGACCAGGGTTCAGTAAATAATAAAGGCCAAATCTGAATTTGTGACCTGTTTTTGTGGTAGTAATGGTTTTTATATTTTTAAGTGCAATAAAAATTTACTTAAAGATGGAAAAACTGGTAAAAACAGGATCTCAAAAAATATATTCACAACGTATTTTTAAGTTAACTGCATTAATATTCTTCCAGTTCAGAATTTTTAGTTTTTTTAAATTTTCAATAATATTTAATATATGAGGATAGTTCTCAACAATCATTTTTGTTAAGACTGTATGTTCCAGATTTTTCTCCCTCCCTTACATCCTCTTCTCCCCAGGGCAGTAAGCAATCTAGATTAAATGTATGCAATTCTTTTAAACATTTTCATGTGGCTATATTAATATACTCTAGACTTAAGAAAAGATGGAGAAGATATTAATAATGCAGTTTAAAATTAAGAGTATGTCATGAGTACTTTTTTTTTTTTTGATAGCAGGTTGTTTAAAACTTTTACCAGCATACTCCTGGTTACAGAATTTATCACTAACAGGGTTGTAGGAATTCCTTGTTCTAGAACTTCCTTTCCCAATGCAGATCACAGTCCATCCACAATAAGAGTTCCATCCAAGGGAGAGTAAATGATTTATCTAGCATCTCATAGCTAGTGTCAGAAAAAATATTTGAAGCAGGACTTTCTGAATCCAAACCCAGAACTCTATCCACTATACTATGTTGTCTAGATTTTACTTCTAAATCTGTTCATTGTTAGATCCTAAGGATAAGAGAGGTTCACAGATTTAATACGAAGATAATCAAAGATAATTGAGAAAAAATAAATTCATAAGTATAAATATAGGTAAAGAAACCAAGGGGTATTAGTTCTCATTTGTGGCTCAGTTACTATTGCATTAATGATCTTTTTATGTCCCTCAGCACCTACTAGACTGATTTTTTCAGGGAACACACATTTAAATAAAAAAATGCCAGATGTATGACTTCTGTCATACTTCTGTCAGTCACTTCAATGAGAGCCACACTAGAAAATCTCTCAAGTCCTTTCCCTGCTATGAAGTTGTATGATGCTAGTTTATGAGGTCCTTTTACCTCCATGTGTGAGACCCTATGATATATATATGGTCTATTTGCCTCCGATGCGTTCCTTTTATCTGAAAGAATATTGGCAGGGAAGGAATGTTTTCCCCCCAGTGTATTGACTACAGTTCCATCTCTGGTCAGCAGATGGCACCTACATTATTCCCCAAATGAAACTGAACTGTGATAAATATCAAGGGCTAAAATTCAAGAAATTAATTTCATAATTACAGAATGAGAAAGATATGGCCAGACCATCATTCCTATCAAAAATCCTTGGAGGTTTTAGTAATCTGGGAGCTCAAAATCAGTGAACAAGGTGAGATGAGAACCAAAATGTTAGTATGACATGCAGCTTTGGTGAGGAACCATGGTGTTGTGCTGGGCTCCGAGTCCCAGGACGTCCGAGGCAGTGACCCGTGGGAGGGCAGGGGTCCCCCCTGCTAGGGGCAGGCAAATCCCCAAATGCAGGCAATCTACCCATCTTGTTTCTGGACAACTCTGATTTTTAGTAAGCAAAGATCTCTGTTGCTGCTGTTTGTCCTTTGTTCTGGGAGAGGACCATGACATCAAGGAGGAGATGCCATAACTCCTAAGTGAATTGAACTGGAGGAGGGAGGATTGTGAAAAGTCACCAGTCTCTTTCCTCCAGAGCCAGCTGGCCCATCTCGTCAGGATGACGAGAGATGGCCCTGAATGGAGACACAGACCTTGGCTTTTCACAGGTCTCAGTTTAACTGAGTTAACCACTCAATTGGTGATTAAGGCCAGGTAAGAAATGAGGCAGAGAATGACCTTTTTTACCTAGTCCAAAAAAAGTAATAGTCTGGGAAAAATCCTTAGGGTTTCTGGCCAAAATAGCAATAATTGCTATTTCCATTCACTCAGAGGGAATCAGGGCCCAAACAATATCCAAGTGAGCTTGGCCTGACATTTATTATGGATCAAAGAGAGCCAGCGTGATTTGGGCTTAAGGCAAAGCTTCTTTCTTTTTTTAAAAAAAGTTAATTTATTTTTAATACACAATTGTATATTGGGAGAGAAAAATGGCAGAGAAAAAAAAAAAAACAGAAAAAAGAACTGAACATAGCACGTGTTGATTTACATTGAGTCTCCTTAGTTCTTTTTCTAGATGCTGATGGCATTTTCTGTCCAAAGTCTGTTGGGATTGTTTTGAATCACTGAACTACTGATCAGAATCAAGGCTTTCATCGTTAATTATCACACATTCTTGTTCTTATTGTGTACAATGTATTCCTGGTTCTGCTTGTTTCACTCAGCATCAGTTCATGTAAATCTTTCCAAGCCTTTTCTATAATCAGCTTGTTCATCAATTTTTATAGAATAATAATATTCCAATTTCCTTCATATATCACAACTTGCTCAGCCATTCCCCAACTGATGGAAATCCACTAAATTTCCAATTCTTTGCTACCACAAAAAGAGCTGCTACAAACATTTTTGCACATGTGGGTCCCTTCTCCCTCCTTTATGATTTCCTTGGGATACAAACGCATTAATGGCACCGCTGGGTCAAAGGGTATGGCAAAGCTTAAGATTTTAGACGTGTGAGTTTATTCCCAATACAGGGTCAAGTAACAATGTCAGGGGAGCGTAAAAAAAATGGCAAACAGTAAAATATTTCTGAATGCAACTACAAAAAATTCAAAATCAAAATCAATAATGAATCCAAGATGTTTCATGTTTCTGGCAGAGCTTGTCTATGTCTCATTGGGTGACTTTACTACTGCCTTGGTTCAGAATACACAACATGCACACTTTACAGTGCATACAGAAATCACAAACGCTGCCAGAAACACATTGGCTCAGATTTGAAACTGAGTGAGCGAAAATTTATGGGGCAAAGAGAGTTTACCAGAGGAAAAAAGTTTAACAAGTTCTGGTTTATATCAGCAAGTATCATATGTGATGGGGATAAATTAGAACCATTCCCAGGGTGAAACAAGGTTGTCCCCATCATCATTACTATTCAATATTATATTAGAAATAATAGCTTTGACAATAAGAGAAGAAAAAGAAATGAAAGGAATTAGAGTAGGTAAAGAGGAAAACAAATTATCATTCTTTGCAGATGATGATAGTATATTTAGAGAAACCTAGAGAATCAATTAAAAAACTACTAAAAACAATTCACAACTTTAGTAAAGTTTCAGGATACAAAATAAATCCACATAAATCATCAACATTTCTATTTATGTTACCAACAAATACAAAAAGAAATTCCATTTAAAATAACTTTTGATTACATAAAATATTTTCCAAGGCAAAGTCAGGAAATATATGAACACAATTATAAAACATTTTCCACACGAATTCCACAGTCAGATCTAATCAACTGGAAAAATATCAAGTGCTCTTAGGTAGGAGAGGAGAGGAGTAGAGTGGCAAAATGGTAGGAGAAGGAAAGGACGAATGTAAGGGGAAGGAAGGAAGGAAGGAAGGAAGGAAGGAAGGAAGGAAGGAAGGAAGGAACAGAGGGAGGGAGGAAGGGAAGGAGGGAATGGAAGGAGGGAGGGAGGAAGGGAAGGAGGGAAGAGAGGGAGGAAGGGAAGGAGAGAAGAGAGGGAGGGAGGGAGGAAGGGAAGGAGGGAATGGAGGGAGGAAGGGAAGGAGGGAACGGAGGGAGGGATGGAAGGGGGAAGGAAGGAAGAGAGGGAGGGAGGGAAGGGGGAGGGAAGGAAGAGGGGGAGGGAAAGGGAGAAGGGAGGGAAGAGAGAAGGGGAGGGAGGGAAGGGAAAGGGAATAAAAGTTTTGTTGTCCAAACTGGCCTGTTCTAGTTGGGTCTCCAGTGGGGCAGCACCTAATACTACTCACAGAGGCTGTTATCCTTTGTTCTCAAAGATAATCATGAAATGCTTTCTAGGGTCATGCAGAATAGATCTAATACCTTCTCTATAAAACAAATCTTTCAGATACTTGAAGACAGCTATCAAATATTCTCTATAGTTTTGTTTTTTTTTTTTTCTTAAGAACAGCCAGCTCCTTCAATTCTCATAGAGTACAGTCCTGAGGACTTTTACCATCCTAATAAAGTCCTGTCCTCTGTAAATTACTAAGTTTATAAGTTTCTTTTCTAAAATGACCCCCCCACCTTTCCCTCTTTCTGGTCTTTCTCCTCTCTCCCCTTCCTCCCTCCCCCTTCTGTTCTATCTACATCTATATACACATATATAGACATGTTATATTCTGATTAAGCCAGAGTAGTGAGGCTTCTCACCTTTCTAGTCCTGTAGATCATGCTTCTCTTGATAAAACCTATGACTGCATTCTTTTGGCTGCCATTATCAAATAAATGACAGGCCCGGAGAAAAGTACTCTTGGAGTCTAGAAGGCCTGAGTCCAAGTCCTGACCCTCACTAAGTCATTTAACCTGTGACCCAGATAGCCTTTTTAAGGCATGGGCTTCTAGAGGTATGGATTTATGATCTATCCCTCTTGGGAGTTCACTATAACAAGTCCAGACTAAAACAAGACTAAAAAACACAGCTGACTCATCCTAAGCTTGCCAACCGCTAAAACTCCAAGAGGTTTTTTTTTTTTTTTTTTTCAGATGAATTTTTATCTTCCAGGACCTCTGTCCTACAGCTCACCTCCCCATGCCTGTCTAACAGGTATCACCATAAAGTCTTCCCCTTTCTTTTATTTAAACATTTCCTGAATCTTGACTTTACTTCATTCATAAATATAATTTATTAAACTAATATTATATACTGAACCAATGCAAAGAAAAGGGGAATAGGTTAATAGATAATATTTAAGTTAGAAAAGAGTTTCAAACTACTGTTCAAAACAAGGAATTTTCCTAACTGGAAGTTTTGAGGGACAATGAATGCGTTTCTTTTCATCTGATATAAATTCCTTAAGTTAAGAGTTAACATAGCTGACTGAGAAAGGAATCAAGTGAACCAAAGGGCCATTATGTTGTCTCTAGGTTAAAGTGAATTAATTGAGAAGCAAGCTGAGTTGAAATTCAGTGAAGCTGATTAAATTTCCTGAGGGTTGGGGAGAAGAGCTGGGAAGAGGTAGACCTCTTCCCAAGTAACACTTGGGAAGGTAACACCTAAACTTAACCTTCCAGGGAGGAGATAAGGAAGACCAGGAGGAATTAGCTCCAGGAGAAAAGGAAATAAAAAAGATCCAGTTATCAGTTGGCCAGAGATAATCACCACTATTATTACACAGACTTTTCATTTTAGAGATGAAGAAACTGAGGTTCAATGGGTTTATGTATATGAACACCAAGTTATTTTCACAGATGGGATTTGAATTTAGGTCCTTCCTGAATCCAAGTGAAACTACTATCTCCACTGCACCATATGGCCTGACAGAGCAAGGAGAGAAGTCCAAGTCTTCTGGCTTCATATGATAACCTTTGGATTATCATATAAAGGAATTCCTTTAGTGACTGAGGAAGCAGACTCTTCTCTGTCTCAGGTCTAAGTTTTCCAAGCCTTAGTACAAGATGGAAAAAAAATGACCGTCATAAACTTTCAAATCTAACTTGAGTAATTTCCCTCCCACCTCCCTTTTCACCTTTGGCCACACCTGGTCCACTCCTGTGACCTAGTTTTTCTTTTCATCATTTCCTGGCTGTTACTTATTCCTTCTCTCAGACAATCACCTGGATCCTTGTTTTGATCCATCATACTGTATGCCACATTTTTGTTTTTCCCCCCCAAAAAATCTCCCTTAATTTTTTTTGGGGGGGGAGGGTGGAACACAAGTGGTTAAATGACTCGCCCAGAGTCACACAACAAAGTGTTAAGTGTCTAAGGCTGAATTGAACTCAGGTTCTGCTGACTCCAGGACCTATGTTCTATCCACTGGGCTATCCAGTTGCTCCCTCCCTCACTCTTCTTTTTATTTTCATCCCTCAAAGTCAAGAACCAGGATTCTGCACCTCTCCTATCTAGTCTCCCCTCCTAGGAAGGCTAAGCCAAGGATCTGGGAGGTAGCATCCACCCCATACATTATATACTCCCTCACAGAACTTTGCCTATTCTCATCACAACATCCCTACGACATAGGTAGAGGTGAAAATCATGATCCTTACTTCACAGCTGGGCGCATGCGTGTGTGTGTGTGTGTGTGTGTGTGTGTATGCGTGTGTGGTTTAATGTCTCAGAACAGATCAGCGGAGAAGCTAAGACCTCATGGCTGCCATTTCAGTGTCTTCCTCCTATGAAACATTTTAATACTAACAGCAACATAAATATTAGCCTATATAAAATTTCCCATTTGCATTTTATAACTTTTCTAGAATAAAATTTATTACCAAGTAAGGAAGGGAGGGTTAAATTTTGGAGGGACATACCTCAAATGTCAAATTTCCATGGGCAAATGCATTTTACAGAGGAAAAAAATCGTATAACAAACGGCATGAAACTGGGAGGTAAAGGCAGCATCTTTAAAGACCTGGATTTATTTATAGTCCTCCTTGCTGCGCTCTGCTGGAATTTGTTTCCCACTGTCAACAGCTCTCCTGGGACTGCTTTAACCCAGGCCGCCTCAGGATTAGGCCCCAAGCTGCTAGGATAAATCACTGCCTGAGTGCTTGTTTGCCTTTCAGATGGGGACAGCTCACAGTAGCACAGCAATCCCTTGTGACTTCTCAATCATTTCTCTTGCTTGAGGGATGAACAAAAATGGATTAATCCCTGGGTGCTCTCTTACGGAAAGGGACCCACTAAGCCATACAGCCTCTTCAGAGGCATCTAATGATCACAAAATAGAATTCAGTAAGAAAAAAGGACGGGCGGGTGGGCGCCGCAGTAGCCAGAATGCCAGGCCCGGTCAGGAAGAACCATGTTCCTGATTTCAAATCCGGCCTCAGACACTCCCTAGCTCTGTGACCCTGGGCAAGTCGCTTCACCCTGTTTGCCTCAGTTTCCTCATGTGTAAAATGAGTTAGAGCAGGAAATGGCGTACCCTCCAGTAGCTTTGCCAAGAAAACCCCAAGTGGGGTCATGAAGAGTCAGACATAACAGAGTGAACTAAACAACAAAAGCAGTAAGGAGATAGATACATGGTCAAGCCCTAAAGGTATCCTACTTCTGGCTTCTGTTTCCTTGTCTGTAAAATGGGATAACTTGTAGCACTGACAAGAGGCCTTGAAATGGTTGCAGAGATGAAAAATTAATCTTAGTCATAGCATTAAAATCCTAATTCCAATACACATTTATTAGGCATCTACTATGTACAATGCCCTTCTTATTTTCTTTTGCCTGTTTTTTTAAAAAAGGGTTCCATGATTAATTAGCTTTTTCAGAAAATGATACATTCAATTTAAGCCTTGAGCAATGGGAGGAGAGCTGATGCAATAACAAATGCCATCAGCCATGGATTCCCATGAAGTATACCCTCTCCCCTTTAAACAAGTTTGTAACATCTGCCACTCACATACACCTAACAGAACTCGTGGCCAACTAGACTTTGGGAGTACCTGTTTAGAATGAGCCACAGCAATACCAACCACCAACTAATCCCCACTGACTAGGAAGGCCCAGGAGCACCAATGCCGCAGAGCCCCCGGAACCCAAACCTGCTGTCAGCAAGCCTCCATAGCTCTCCCCCGTCTTCTTCAGCAGTCACTTGCTCTGAAGACCCAGGAAACCAAGTCCTGGACATGAAGCTCCTTGGCACTGTCATAGGGTTCCCTATCTGAAAAAAGGTTTTATCCATGGAGTCGAGATTATAGAAGATGCGCTGCCAACTGCTTTGTGACCCAAGAACTTACGCGGTTTCCTACTACAAATGTAATCTCCTTGAGAATTATCTATTTGTATCCCCAACACATAGTTCACCTGAAGTTTTTAAATAAATGCTTGTTCCTTCATTCACTCACTCACTCACTCAGCAGCCAGATCTGTCAAGGATGTCTCTTCCCCCCCCCCCCCCCCCAAGAAACTAGTACACTGTAGCATTAAACTTACAGTTATAAAATTTACAGGAAAAAGTTCATTTTGAAATGCAACGTTGCAACAAGTCAGGATTTACTCACAGGGGAAAAGACAAAGCCAATCTTCATGATGACCTCACGGTGACATTTGCTTCTTCAGGCTAGTGAAGTCTCCTCAATAACAAGACACATTTTCAGGGTAGGGAGGGTTGGCTCAAAATTAGGTTATGAAAAGACAAGAGGAACTTCTACCAGGTAAGAGGGACAAAATAAAACAAAATCACTTAGTTACCTACAAAATAAAGGAGCTTTTAGTACATAACAGAGTAGGCAGAAAGGACAAAGATTTGGAATCAGCAGACAGATTCAAGTCTTGATCATGCTACTTACCAGCTGTTTCACTTTGGGCAAATCATTTAAGTTTCTCAACTTCAGATTCTTCATCTGTAAAACAGGAATTTGATCTCCCCAACTCCAATTTATTAAACATCTACTATGTGTAAGGTAGTATTGCTAAGGCACCCCAGGGATAAGAAGACAAAACCAAAAACTCATCACCCACAAGAATACAAATAAAGCTTATTACATTCTACTGGGGTCTATAACTTGGACTATTTATATGTCTTCTACTCCCATCAAAAGCCCAATAGCAATAAGGGAGAGAAGTGACATTTAGGGAAACAAGAAAGGCTTCCTGAAGGAGGTAACTAACATCTTAGTTGGGCCTTTAAAGAACTAAAGATTCTTGGATATAGAGACAGAAATTCCTGGCATATGGACAGTGTGTACAGAGGAATTAGGGAATGGGATTGTTACTTTGGTTAACAGTCAATGAAGCTGCTGGGAATGAAACCCATAAAGGACTAATGTGAAGTAAGTCTCAATACCTAGCTCCCTTCTTTGTTTCCCTTTATCTTCCCTTCCTCAAGAAAAAGTCTTAACTCCCCCCAGGTGATTTTCATATTTTAAAAGTATCAGTTCACAAATTTGCTGCTTGAGTCATGGTCACAATTTCAGTTAATGGACTCTGTTCCCACATTTACCCTGTAAGAGAATTTCCCTTTATTCATCAATGATGAAATTCTCCAGCCGGAGGATCTCCGAAAAACTACACTAAGACGATATGTTCCTAAATAGTAATTTGTTTTAATTGTATGGTATTAAATCACCTTGCAAACAGATTACAGTCACTACCATTTATCAATAGGTACTGTACTATTTTTTTGGCAAACAGAACAAATCGAAAGAAAAAACACCCCAAATTTTCATTTTCATGTAGAAAAAAATAAACCAAAAATAACTATTCACCTACAATTCAAATGATTTCTACGGCAAAACTGAAAATAGAAAATCTACACTTACAGCAGATTTAAAATAAAACCTTAGTGCAAGAAACATAACCAAGTTAATCACAGAATCAGTACTAATGAAAGAGGATGGAAAATTCTCCTATACAGAGGTAGAGTCCAGTGCACAAGGCTAAAACAATATTCAATAGTCTAAACAAGACCGAGCCAAATTTTATGGAATCCACTTTAAATTTTAAGTATCAGACTGTATGTACATACATACAATAAATAGACTATACAATCTTTAAAGTAGTTTTAATAAACTCCACAAAATTATAGCAGATGCATCGAGATATTTACATAATTCAAAGTTTATATGTCTCTCATTCAAATAAAAGGGATAAAACTACAATTTCTGTTAGAAAGGTAACAGAACTTTTTTGAAATGGTTTGGTAAAAGACGACAACCATTGACATTATGGTAGGAACTCATTTTTCTTGAGAGGTATTAAAATTTCAGAAGTTAAGAAAATATGTCCCTTTTTTTTTTTTCAGCTAGATAGATTTTTGGAATACTTTTTTTTTTTTAAACTTTCTATTACATTTTTCTGTTCCAAATTGAACCCGCATGTGAACAGAGAGGCTAGTTGGGGAACCCAAATGAATGGATACAATCAAGGGAAGAAGAAATTTCATTTTAAGGTTTGGGTTTTTCAAAGGGTTTTTTTGGCTTTTTTTTTTAAGATGATCTATCACAAAGAATTAAGATGTATTGTTTTAAGCCAACAATCAGGTAACAAAGGTGATAAATCACATGAGCCTGCAAATAGAGAATATTCAGTCTGGAATTGGTACCTTGGCCCTTAGAAGGCCATTTGTTTAAAAGACATGTTTCACTGAGAGGTGTGAATAAATATATTCATGGATAGGTCTATGACCTTTGGGCACTAAGGTGGGAAAGAAAACTAATGGAAAATTTTTCCATTTTCAATTAGTCCAAAAAAAAATATAAAAAAAAAAACAAAAAACCCTGAAGAAAATCTGCCATCCACATCACTGAATTTAAAAAGAAGGCAGGGGAAGGGAAGGGACCCCTCTCCTCTGTCATCAGATCCAGAGGAAAAGTATAAAAAGAAAAAACCTTTCACAGAATCATATTCATGGACTTGAGTTCAAAATTATCACTCCCCCATCCCCAACCTTGATAAGTTTTTGTGTATATAGGTTCAGACTTGTGATTTCATTGGCATAGGGAACTCCAGAGTGTGAAAATTCCCTCCATGAATGCAGATCAGTAATTCATCTATAACTTTTAATATTAAAGGGTTGCCTGAGGCACAGAAGGATTGAGAAACTTGCTCATGATTTTATAGTTATTAGGTGTCAAGAGTCAGCATTTGAATCCAGGTCTTCCTGATTCAGCTGGCTATCTAATGTACCATGCTTTCTCTCAATCTTCACATTACAATAAAATATTCTGCTTTCATAAAAAAAAAAAACAAGAATAATTAGGAAATGAAAAAGGTACAATCATAATTCATGAAACATCAACCTTCTTCACAGTTTGAATTTTGTTTAAATTTCTCTGAGCACCCACAATGAAAAATACAAGTTCAGTTTATGTTGGTGATGATGGGTTTGTTGTTTTTTTTTAATTCAATCTGTGAAAAATACCTCAATAAAGGTTAACATTCATCTCTTTAATTATCTTCCCAGTGAAACCCTCTTCCCACCCACCCATTTTTTTTAATTTTTAAAAAAATTTTTTATACAAACAGACTTAATTAACTTTGATTTAAAGTAAACATATAAAAATCGAGGAGGATATTGCTTGCAACATGGAGATGGAGGAATGAACTAGGTGGGTTGTACAAAAAAACCACTCTTGGATGGGAATTCAAGCAAGGACCTAAGTGCTTGGGGAAAGGCGAGAACAGGGGAATCAGAATCGCAACCCAATAGAGATTTCTGCAGCACATTGCTTCCTCTTGGCCCATAAAGTCTGAGGGTTTTGACATCTGTGTCTTTAGGTCAGAGAAAACAAAACTGCTTCAAGAACATAGGAAGGCACAAGCATTCTGTGTGAGTTCCCATTTTTTTGTGGGGAAAAAATTAAGAAGAAATAGCACAGGAATGTTGGATCACTTTGTATACTTTTGGTTCAGCATTATGATCAAAGTAACTTTTTTTTTGTTGGGGAAAAAATTAAAGGTACAGTTCAGGGATCTAGAAACATAAGAGATACTTAACACTTCTGAAGGATAATGGCTAAAAAGACAGAGAATAGTTCATTGAGGAACAACCAATACTATTTATTTGGATGTTTGTGCTATGGTAGATACAGACTGTATTCTCTGCTCTGCAGGACCAAAAAAAAAGAAGAAGAAGAAGAAGAACAAAAAAAACATGTCCCCCAAACTCTGAAAAGCAGCTAGAAGGAATGCAAAAAATCCGACAGAATGTACTGAGCTGCATTTTCAGGTTAAGGTAAAAACAATGCCATTCGTTTTCCTTAGTGCACATCCAAACTTGTTTGTCTCCTGTTTTGTTTTCGTTTTGTATTTATCAGTTGATGAGCACAATGTCTCAAAAAGATGACAAAGTCTTTTATATCTTTCTTTCTTGCCTCTACACTACTTTTCTTTTCCTCTGTTTCTTCCTGCAGGATCAGAGTCCTCCGTTCCCTCGCCAAAGGTTAGTGGGAAAAGGCATGGGACAGGATTTCCAAAATACTGATTTAGCTTTCCAATGAAAAGTTGCTGCGTGTGTGCCGCACGGTGAGGAGGCAGTGTAAAGGCAGCTTGTCAGAGCTAAGGATTAAAAACAAAACCAAACAAAAACATAATCAAAAAAGCCCCAGAGTCTTTGTGTTTTCCCAAACCAAATGAGAAACCGGAGGGATGGAAACAGTATTTTTGTAAGAATATCCTACATGCCACTGTTAGGAGATGATGGCTGGAGACCACTTCATTGCAGCCAGATTGTCCGCACTGGCTGATCGCTTTCTTGTAGATCTTCTCAAGTCTTTGTACTTGTCTTCACACAGACGAGAAATGGCCTGCAAGCCAGGAGAGGGGGAGAAGGTCAGAGGTGAACCCACTGAATTCCATCTGATTCCATTTGACAACTATTTACTAAGAATCTTCAATAATAAAAATTACAACCATGATGACAATATATACCTCTGTAACACTTTAAGGCAGAGGGGAATTCATAAGGAGAAAGCTCTTATAAGGAAGAAGAAGCAAGGAAATAAGGCCATTGGATAGTGACGGTCAAGTTAAGGGAATGGATCAAGCAGAGGGCCTTGAACAAAACTGGATATTTGCTTGAAGAATGAATGAATGAAATACATGAATAATGCAGAGTTGCAAGTTGGAGGTAAAAAAGAATTTCCTCTTAAATCTACTTTACAGATCAGGTAACAGGGATATTCTCAAATGACTGATTCCAGAGAAGGCTCCCAAATGTATAAAGGCAGTAAGAAGTACTTCCAGCATCTGAACTGAAATCATCCGACTCTACATGATTTGCTATAAATCAAAGCAAGTCCTGAAAAAACCAAGTCTATAGATGCCTGACCCAAACACCAGGGACTTTTAGCTTCCAGAGTATCTGTAACTTCTATCTGGCTATTCATTGAAAGGTACTTCCTATACTTTTGCTCTAAGTACTTTACTCAAAGTCATAGCAAATCTCTGGAAGAGCCAGGACCAGAACACAAGGCTGCTGGACCTCTACTGAGGTCCAGTACAAAGTTTAGCTAGACCTTTTAGTTCTCAAAGAATTTGTTAGCATGTTTTAAGCCTTTCATTTGAAAAGAACTTTATACATATGTGGTGGCAATATCAAGAATCAATCTCTGGGTATTATAAAATAAAACTAGTTCAACCAATCTCTGAGCTATTGTGAAATAAAACTAGTTCCTTCTTTAAGAGCATGCAACTGGCCATTTTTTAAAAGCAAAGTCATTTCTGAATTTTCTTATTAAAACATTTGAGATTATCTAACACTTCTCATCTCTGGGGAGCCTCTCTGATAAACAGAGCTACAAAATCTGACTATACTATCTATCTATCTATTCTCTGTCTACAAACATATATAACATAAGCAAAAATCAGCAAGGTTCCAAATCACATTTAGCATCTTATTATGGAAACTGGCATTAACTGTAATTAAATATTGTAAATATTCGTATAATTTTCTTTACTTAGAAAAAGATCCCTGGCAAATGAAAAGGTTACTGCGTAAATAGGTTTCTTTTCAAACTCAAGTAAATGATCAGTGTAACAAGTCCAAAGTTTATCTGAAAAACACTAGAATATAGGATCATGAAAGTCCCAATATACATATGCAAAATGGCCTTCACACCTCCTTGATATTTATTTAGCAAGGTTACTTCCCTTCCTAATGTTCTTTCCTTCTCTCCTCCCCCCCTTTCTATCCTCTTCTTCCCCAATTTCACCAGATTACTAATTCAATAATTAACACATGATTTTTTAATTTAAGTTTTCATTTTTACTTTCCTAACACATCACAATGCAAAGGAAAAAAACACTGAAAGGAGATCAGAAGTTCTGGGTTATGATCCTGCTTCTTCAACCAACTAAAGTAACTAACTTGCCTTTTATCTGAACTTCAGTTTCCTCATCTTTAAAAATGAGAAAGATTGGCTTAGATACCTTTTGAAATACCTTGTAGTTCTCTGGGATTTTTCTCAGCAAAATGTAAATGCTTTGAAAGCACAAACTCTTTATTTTGTGTCTATCTCTTTAATTACATACTAGGAGCTTAATAAAGGAATAAGCATATAGTAAACACCTGTTATATGCCAGGGACTCTGCTGAGTCCTTTTTACAAAACAGAATGGCTTCCATGGAGAACTACGGCTCTCCCTTGTTGTAGATCTTTAAGCAGAGGCTGAATGATCACTTCACTTTTTAAGTATGCCCTAATTAGTTTTCTTTTTCAGATACAGGTTACACTGGACGCCCACTGAGTTTTCACTTTCACCTCTCTAAGATTCTATAATTCTGTGGTTTCCAACATTAGCTGGGCATGAGCTGGGGGGTTCTAAGGTATAGCAGGGCTAAAAGTCAATCAAGCATCTGCATGAAGTATGGCTTCAAGATGACAAGCCTTCTAGGACTGGGAGGACACCAGGTGGCCTAAGGCAGGATGAACCATCCTGAATCAGCAAAGGAGCTGGTCAAAGTTTCCTTGATGACCACGTGTAAGATGGAACCCATGAGTGGTCCCTCCACTTCCACTCCATGGAACATGGAGAATCCCAGGAGGCAAACAAATGAAATATTTACGTTAAATGAAAAATGATATTGAGAAAATGATCAGAATCTTAGGCAGAGAGCTTTTTAAATATGCATGGACCTCAAAGCTGCTAATCTGGCTTTTGTTCAAGCACCATGAGCACTCTGTGTTTAATACCATACCCCTACCTACTTTTGATTTTATATGATAACAACCTCTACTTTCTTCTTCCTCCTTCATCCACATTCAGGGCTGACAGCGAATGATCAGAATGCAGCTCTAACAGTGCATTGTGATCTTTTGTTCTTTAGCATCTCACCTCAAGTTTGTGAGCTCTTTCCTTGCTGAGGGGCTCCAAGGGAAAGCTGAGATTATTTGCTTCTGCTAGAGAACGAAGATCAAAATAATACTTGGCGTAAACACTGGAAGGAACGTTGATGTTAAACTGTAGCAATTCAAGAAACTGTCGCTCCAACTCATTCCTGAAAAACAAAGGCAGAGCATTAGGGCACACTTAGCTGTGGGGTTCAGATGAACAGTCACTCGCATGCCTTGGGAAAGCAAGCCTGAGAAACGGGATCCTCCAAGAGGGGGAAATGTAGCTTAATTTGGAAGGTTGAGCTGCAGTTTAACCACAGATCCTGTCAGTGCCCGAAGCCCGATTCAATGGGATGATCGCACCAAGAATATTACCAAATGCTTCACTTACTCAGTCTGACTCAGTACAGACAGTGAACTTCTGACAGCAGGACCCACAAAAGGAGCCCATGAACTCCCCTGATTTAAACTTAAATGAAAAACTTTGGGTTACAATTAAAACTATAATTGGGAAAATAGACTGTTCATCAAGGCAATAGTTAATATCCAATGTGATAAAAGTGTGGATTTATGGTGAAGGCTGAAAGAATGTGTCAAAATCTTGTGAACTCAAAACCAAATTGTGTAAATGAAGTGACTTGAATGGAGGATATATTGTACATTCAATATTTTTAAAAAGTTGTAGAAAGCAATAATAATGTTGAAGCTATCAGATTTAATTATTAACCAACTAACTCATATATATTTCTGTCATCTATTTTACTCTAATCATTTCTAATTTTAATAGGTTTTAATCAGAGACTTATTTTATGAAATATTTTGAGCCAAGATGAGACTTTAACAGCAAGTAAGAAGAAAAACATTTTTAATTGAGGAGGTCAAAGTGTTAAGGAATTCATGAATTAGGAAATGAGAGACAGATGTCAACCCAGTGATGGCCAGAAGATGTCGCCACAGAGTTTCTAAATTTTAAGAGGATACCCCTTTTTATTTAGTATCAGGAGAGCTGAAAATTATTCTGCTAGAAATGCAGGAAGACCACTCTTCAAGGTTCTCAAATCAAGCCTAAGTGAGTCTATTTTTAGTTTAATTTAGACAAGGTCCATCTTCCCAGAGGCTCTGCTTAAGGAAGGAACATGGTTCCCACAGTTCTTTCTGTCCCATTTCTCTCCAAACCTCTCAGGCAGCCCTGGGCAAACAGAGGAAGAGGAGTCAAAGATGGCAATCAGGTCTCTAATCTGGTGGGGTTGTTAACAGAAACTGGGAAAAACAGAAAGTAGATTTTAGATTTGAATATGGGGATGTTGTTGCAAGCACTGAATGGGGGGAGACTGGTTCAAATCGTACCATATCAGTTTTGCTCTTAATTTCTCTGGTTTCCATTTTCATCATTTGTCAAATACCAGCAGGCTGGTATTCAAGAAAAAGGTTAAGGCAAAAGATACCGACTTGGAGAGTCACTGAAGGGATAGTTGAAGCAATAGGAATGGGAGAGACTATCTCTAAGAAAGAGGGATTAGAGAAAGAACAGAGAGGGTTGAGAAGAAAACTCTAGAGAATACCAGATTTGGCCAGAGATTCATTGGAAGATGGTTTGAAAGGAGGAATGCTCAGAAAGAGATCTAAAGGAGACCAAGGAAGTAGGACTGAGGAGGAGGAGAACCAGAAAAATAGTTTCACTTCTCTGAACACTGATGCAATATCAAAAATCACTAATAGCTCTGAATCAGGTCTATACAAAAATCTCTGGGAGTACATAAAAGTTTCTTGATAAAAGCTGAATAAGAGCTTTAATTTTTTTTAATGCTATAGATAAGCCTGTAATTCAATGCTGATCTTGCAAATTTGCCCACAGTCTAGAACACAGTTTTGCATGGACAGCGTTTTCTCCTTTTTCTTGTTTTTAAAAATCAATACATTTTGTTCTTATGTATGAATCATATCCCAATAAATAATTTCCCACATCACTTTTCCATGAAAAATCGAATCCAAGATTTGCTAATATAATGATTGCATGAATGCTTGAGTGAAAAGGCATTTATTAAGTGTTTACTATGTGCTGGGAATGATACAAAGCAGTGGGAAGACAAATAAAGCCAAAGACAACCCTACCGTTGTGGAGGTTATTTTAACAAGGAGAGGCTGACCACATAGAGAAGAATTAGAAGGACAAAAGGGCATACAAGTAGAAGCACAGTTTGGAAATAACTAGAAGTGTAGACTTAGTGTCAGGCAACAGAAGACAAAAACTCCCCTTTCAGAAATTTAAGTACCAGAAACAGAATCCTGAATCTGAAGTGGAAGTGGGGACAGAGGAGAGGGCTACTAGGTTTGGAGAGGGCTAGGATATATAACTTTTCAATCTTGTACATTCCCATTTTTCAAATGAAAGAATAACAAAATCCATCAAGAAACAGAGAAATTCCATTCACAATAACCACTGAATATATAAAATATTTGGGAATCTTTTTACCAGGACACAAGGAAGTATTTGAATATAATTTCAAAGAAGTCTTTATAAAAATAATATCAAACCTAAATAAATAATAAGAGAAATGCTAATTGCTCATGGGTAGGCTGTGTCAACATAATAAAAATATAACTATCTATAAATTTATTTATTTAATGTCTTAACAATCAAACTACCAAACAGTTACTTTAGAGAGCTAGAGAAAATATTAGTCAAAAATAATAGCTAGCATTCATAAAGTGTTTCAAGATTTACAAAGAACTAGGTGCTCCAGTGAATAGAGCCCTGGGCCCTGGAGTCAGGAGAACCCTGAGTTCAAAACTAGCTTCAGAATTTTACTCACTATATGACCTTGTACAAATCTCTTTAATCCCAACTCCTCCCTCCAAAAAGTACTTTATGTATGATATCTCATTTAATTCCCACAACTACCCCATGAGTTAAATGGTATTATTTCCTCCACTTTAAGGATGAGGAAATTGAAAAATTTCCTCTGAGAGAGGAAGTGATTTGCCCAGGATCACATAGCATTAACACTAACAAATGTCTGGAGGCAGGATTTGAATTCAGGTCTTCTTGACTAAGTCCAGGACTCTCAAATGCTTACCATGCACTGTGCTAAGCATAGGGAATTCAAAACAATGGCACAAATCCAACTTCTGCATTCAAAGAGTTTATATTCAAAGGCAGGGAGACAACATTTATACAAGATATATACAGTATATGTGCACTAGTCAGGGAAATGACCAGTGGAGGGGGATGCTAAGTTTAGCTAGAATGCAGTGTGTAGGAAGGAGAGGGATGTCCAAAAAGTCTGGCCAGATAGGCAAGAGTTATATGGGCCAAGCTGGATAGTTTTTATTTCATCTTAGAGGCAAAAGGGAGCCACTGATAATTCATGAGCTGAAGAATGACATGCTCAGACACATACTTCGGGAAAATTATTTTGGCTACTGTGTTGGGAGTGGACTGAGAAGGAAGGCTATTCTAACAATCAAGCTGGGGGAAATAAGAGGCCAAACTAGTATAAGCAGGGAAAAGATGTGAGACACAGCATGATGAAAGAATGGAAAAGACTCAGCAAATGACTGATTATCAGGGAGGGGATGGTAGTGAGGATAAAGATTGAGTATGATGAAAAGATACCCAGGTTTTAAACCAGAGTGATCAGAAATCGGTGGTGTTTTTAATGGAAAAAAAGAAAGCTCTGTTAAGTGGGTGGAGAAAGAGAAGTAATGGTAAAACAGCTAGGAATGGTACAACGGCACATCTCAGGAAAGAGAAATCCAGCCGTCCCCCTCCAAAAAGTCATGGTCAAGAGACAAGAGTGATTTTCCAAATCAACAGTCTGAGTGATTGCATGAACACTCATTTACAACTTCAAACCACTTTCAGGTGAGTCTTCAGTCCCATTACTGAGTTGGCCAGATGTAGAATGTTCTACATTGCCACACAATTCCCAAAAGGGAATAGAAGGTGCCCCTTTTATTACTAATTATTTCTCATACTCACAAAAACTTAGCCCACGGAGAAGAAACAGTACCCTTATCCTAGGGTCAAGCTATTAAAAATTATTTAGACTTCTACTACCCTAACTTTGTAGTTTGACCTTTTAAAAGTAGAACAAAAAAGTTAAGCCTATGTAAACATTTATTATTTCCTTCCTCTGCCCATGAGATATTTGGAGACATCCATCAACTTCTGTAAGAATTTTTAATGCTCTGATCATTGGCTCACACATGATGGATGGGACAGTCTTGTCAACATCATTTTCCACAAAGGACAGAGAGTTCAGGTCAAAAGGTTCAGTAATTTTCCTTGGCTAAAATGCTAAATTCAACCTGTATTTATACACACCAGCCACTTTAATCTTTCTAATTCTTTCAAAAAATATTTGTGAACCACGTTGCTCAAATCAACTAAAAATTTCTCATTTCAATGCAAAAAAGGCTTATTATTTAGGTTTAGGGTAGGGCAAAAGGAGCTCATGATTCATAAACCCTAGGGGAATCCAATAAATTAAAGGAAAACCAAAAATTATTAATAAACATAATCTAGAATTCTAAATTTGATATTACTATTTTAGAGTGAATTTTGGCCAAGCATTCATTATACTTTTGAGCAGTGTTAAGGACTGGGCACAGGGCTGGTCATGCTGAAATGTAGTCACACACAATAATGCTGGCCAATCAAAGGCTGGAGTCTTTAATTGATCCAAAATAAATTTGTGATTTCTACCTTAATGCTAACATAAAGAATCTAACAATCAATGGCTAGTTTTCTGGTGGTTTTATTTTTATTTAGAAATTGGAATTAGCTCTTTCAATTATTTAGAAAGTAAAGACTATTACAAAAATTTCTGCCTTTGTTATAATCTAACTCCATAAAACCCTGGTTAATAGTAATAATAATTATGATGATATAATAACAAGCATTTCATAGATTATAAACACTTTACTATAATCATATCTTCACAACAAACCTGTGAAGTAGGCAGGATATTATTGTCTTCATTTGACAAATGAGTAAATTGAGGCTGAGAGCTATTAAGTGACTTGCCCATCTATTAAGTGACCAGCTAGTGACTATCTGAGGCAGACTCTGAATGGATTTCACACTAACTCCAACTCTCTATTACCTAGTACTCTCTTCATTATTCCTAATAGACAGCTAGGCAGCTGCTTCATTAATAAAACCTAAATCTCCAAAACTTTCAATCTGATTTTGGGGGGCATCCAGACATATGATCTTTTTTTTTTTTAAATCAGGCAACTCCTATTATGGAAACTTCTTCCATCAAATGCTTTTTAGTAACTCATCTGTTATTCACTAAGTCACTTAACAACTCTTTCACATTCAGTTTTATCATTTGCCCAATGGAGATAATTAAAACACTTATAGAACTAGGGGTTAACACATAGTTAAGTGTTTAATAAAACTTCAAAGCATTGTAGAAATGCTACTTATTATTATTAATACTATTAGCAAGTATTATCTCAGAATTTTTATTAGTTCTATGTGACAAATTAATGATATTAACTCACATATCTTCTACTGTGATGTCTTTCAGGATCTGGCAATAATCCACGTTCCAGACAGCCTGGTCATCCCAAACTTTGGATGCTAATAAAATTGCTCCAAGTACAATCCTCTTCCAATTTGCGGGACAGATATCTATCTCTGCGTAAGTTAAAAGTCTTTCAAGGTATACCTGAGAAGATAAGAAAATGGCAAAGCTAAATGACTTTAGGTTTTTTTTTTCATTTACCAACATAAATAGAAAGAAAAATTATTTAAGTTTTGAAAACACAACCCTTCATTTCCCTTTAAACAGGAAGTTACAGTTTGAGTTCATTTGATTTGTTAAGATCAAAGGGTAAAGGGTTCAACAATTCCAATGGAGTCTCTTACAAAGATCAGTTCTGGTGACCTGACTGGATCTGACTTGCTTAATCTTACCAAAATTATTAAAGAGACCAAATAATTCCCAGAAATCACAAAGCAGCTGTTCTCATTTCAAGTAACTAGTATCAATATCCTTTCAAATATCAAAGAATGTTCCAACAAGTAACCAAAAGAACAATGAAAACATGAAGGAGGCAAAATAGTTGTAATCAGTTTTGTTTTCTAAAAAGATCAGGCCCAAGTTGGAAAATTAGAATAATGAGGAAAGAGTTATAAAACTGACATAATTTATCCCAAATGCAAACAAGTAATATTGATGGTCATCTTTAATGATGGTTCATCAAATCAAAAAGGTCATCAAAGAAACTCTGTGACATAGGAGACAAAGCTCTAGATTCTGTGGTCAGGAAAATTTTGATTTCAAATTAGCTATGGAATGATGGGCATCTTCTGTGATCTTCAGTGTTCCCATCTGGAAAACAGGGATGCTCTCTGTGGCACCTACCTCACAGGGTTGTCAGCAAGTTAAAAGACCCCCTAGGTGCTAGGCATTGTAATTACTAAATATTTTACATTGATTATCTCATTTGATCCTTACCACAACCCCTGGATGTACATACATGCTATTATCTCCATTTTACAGATGTGGAAACTATAATCTGAGAAAGGATAAGTGACTTATCTAGTATCACACCAAACTTCAAAGCATATATAACTGCTTTTATTACAATTTTATGAACCCATGTTAATCCTTAGCTCTGTAATGAAGAAAGTATTTTTTAATCATTAGTAACACATTTTATCAGGTAAATACATTTGACTATGATAAGACTTAGCAAAATGGATGAAAGAGACATTATCATCCCTGTCTTATGCATGCTTGTACTTTAAAACGAAGGCATGAAACACAGAACTACCATTACTACTGACAAACGCAATTTCACATATTTCTACCCACAGTATATATTTCTGGACTTTTGAGTTTCATTTATATGGAAATTACATTAAAACCTCTCTATAAAGGCATTCAGGAATACTGATATATTTGAGAAGAATGATGATAATGAATTATATAGGGAGAATTCCTACATAGTTTTCAAGCTAAGGGATTCTAATATGAATGAACAGGCAGAAGAAGTCAAAATGGAGTCTATAACATAATTTAAATAGGAAAGGTTTCATGAAAAAAGTGAAAACCTTAGGAAGGAATTGACAAAGGAAGATATTAAAGAAGAGTTGAGGCAAGAAATATTAAACATAAAGGGCAACACTTGAAAAGCTATAAAGTAGGAATATCTGTGTGTACAGAAATTCTTAAGTATGAAAAATCAAAAATCAGATCCAGGAAGAGGAAGGAAATGAGGAAGACTAACCTATATGCAAATTCTGAGATGAAGTAAAATACTGGAGATAAAGTAGTACTGGACTCAGATTTGGAAAGACCTAAGTTCAAATCCTGTCTCATGTAACTTGGATGAGACATTTAATTTTTTTCAATGATCTATAAAATGGAGATAATTATAGCACAGGGTGGTTGTGAGAATCCAAAGAAATACTATTTGACCAAATCTGACAGACTGTCTCTGTTTCTCTCTTTCTCTCTCTCTATATATGTATATATTAACATATATACATATATATATACATACACATGCACACATATAAATACGTACATACACACACATACACATACAAAGTATCTTGTCCTCAACTCTACAACCAGAAGATCAAGTATGCTTCATTACATCTACTCTAGGACCTTCACTGATTTCAAATTGAGTCTTGAGGGATCTTTTAATTTACATTTTGCTGTTACAATATATAGTTTCCTTGTTTCTACTTCTATTATTCTGTGTCAGTTCATGCAATCTTCCATTTTCCCTCTAAATTCCTCATATTTTAACATTTCTTACATTAAATTAACATTTCTTCATTAAAATTCCAATCCATTCACATGCCATGGCCTCTCCAGCCATTCTAAGATCAATAATCTATCACTTTGTTCCAGTTCTTTGTTACCACAGAATGCTGCTATGAATATTCTGGTATATAATGGAGCTTTGTTTTTGTCTGACTTCTTTGAAGGTATTATCTATAGTGGGATCACTTGTCAGAGGAAGTGGACAGTTCCCAAAAATCTATTAATTGCTAATTTCAATCCTTTTCTCAGTTCTTAGCATCTTCACTGGCATTTCAGCAACATTCCCATTCCCCATAACCTTCTCCTTCTATATATCCACTCTTGTCTTTTCTTGGCTCTCCTCCTAACTAGTGACCAATATCATCTCTGCTGTTTCATCTTTCTCCCTTGCCTCTTTACTACAAGACTCTCTTCTAGGTTCTCTAGGCCTTCTTCTTTCCCTACATTCTCTTGGTGATCATATTTATTACTGCTCATTTATCACTTCTATGTAAATGATCCCCAAATCTGTATATTTATTCCCAATGTCCTCACTATCTCCAAATGCCTAACAAATATCTCTACTTGCACAGAAGAAATGTATATGTCCCAAATGGAGGTCAGTCATCATCCCTACAACCCCCTGTATTTAATCACCACCTTCTAAGTTCCCTATTTTGTTTGAGGGTACTATTTTGCCACGCAGATTGAAAACTTTGATGTCATTTACAATGTTTGGAGTGAAGAATTTAAAAGAATTGAAAATGACAAATATTTTCAATATTCTTGCCACATGTCAGAGGTTTGACCTTTATCTTTTGCTATCACTGTCTAAGCAAAAATTACCTATTTATTTATTTTATTATAGGTATTTATTACCTATCATAGACCTATTTTAACAACTTTGTATTTCTTTTTTCCCCTTCCTTTTCCCTGGCTAATGCATTCTTTACAAAGCTAGCTACCGAAATTATTTTCATAAAGATCAAGTCTACCCAAATAATTTCTTCAGCTTAAAATGGTTCTGTAGGACCACCAGGATAAAAGACAAGTTCCTCAGTCTGGAATTTAAAACTCTCCTCAATCTGGCTCTAATAAATCTTTCCAAACTAATGAAAGAAAATAAGAGAAAAAAATCGACCTTCTTCTTGTTGTTATATTAAGCAAGAGAAGGCAGAAAGCATCCCATATACTGCCAGATCTAGAAAAGTGTATACAGTTAATATTTTTCCAAGTGTTCTTGGGCTGAGGCAAGGAATTAGAGGGGACAAATGGAAGAAATAAATATCAAAACCTGGACATGGTATTTTAGCTAAAATAATTATTTCTTGAAATAAACATGTCATTGTCTGGGACTTTAAAATATTTTTATTAAGTGGCAATAAAGAGCTTAAAAATGCTTTTCATTGATTATTGCAGAAAAAAGTGAAGAAAAATAAATTATATTAAAAAATGGTAGAGTATGAAGAGAAAAATCTTAAGTCCATAATAACAAGATTTGACTTTCAGCAGGGCACTGTTTAAGGTTAAAATTTATTTATTAATTACACAAAATCAAATTATCTCAGAGTTAGGATCTCAGTGACCAGTTAGTTTAACTAGTAACTGTATGGCAATCTTGACAAGTGGTCAAGACTCAGAGATGTCCTTTCCTTGAGAATACTTCCCAAGTTCCCTTAGAAGATATCAGCTCTGAAGGCAGCCCAGTCTACTTGTGGTGGTCATCATGCTTCTCCCACGCTCAAGTGTCAACTCAACTCTTCCATGGCATAATCTCATGCTTCCCATCATGCTTGCTACTCTCTTCTTGCCCAGATGGAGTATGTCTGAGACTGAATCCAGAGGCATAAAGGTCTACCACTGCCCTTAATCTAGACACAGAGATACCCCAGTATAACCACAGTGTCGAAGTCCACTGAAATCCTAGGATCTATTTTCAAGCTGTTTCTAGTTTTGCCTCCTTAATCTTATACTCAGTAAAATTAATATTTTTAAACTTAAACATGCTTTACATCTCTTCCTCTTAAATTTCATCTTATTCATTTTTTTTTTGCCAATATTGCTTCCTGTATCTGAAATGTACTCCTCCTCCTCTCCTACCCTGCATTTGCTTCCTGAATTCTTACTCCTAATTTACAATCCTCCTCTCATCCAGAAAGCCTTCCTTAAACTCCATCCCCTTTTCAAGGTCAAAATGGTTACTTTTATCCCTTGTTACCCCTTTATAAAGTATCTTACTTTTTTTTCCATTTAATGCATTATTTTGTACTTACATAGTTGTAAAATACAACTAAGAAAGTGGTCATCGGCCTCTGCTTAAAGCTCTCCCAGGATGGGGAAGCTATTACTCCCTGAGAAAATTCATTCTACTTGCAAGTGGCTCTACTGCCTCAAAAAAGTAATAAAACAAAATAACAAAAAACAAAAAAAAAAAAGTCATGGAAAACCACAGAATTTCCTAGTTATAGAAGCTAATGAATAGCAGGGTCAATGTGGAATCATAAAGACCCGAGTTCAAATTCGGCTTTTCATAGACACTTGCTCTATGACTCTGAATGAGATATCTGATCTCTCAGATTCAACATCGCTGAAGAGAGTCATTCACACCGGGAATGATTTCATCCCATGAAATCACACAGAAGACATCCCATCAATCCCCTCATTCTATGGATGAGGGAACAAAGGCCCTGTGTGGCCAAGCTATCGCCCAGGGTCACACAGCCAGTCAGTGGCTAAGATTAAAACCCTTCTCTCCACCATAATCCCAAGGTCGACCTATCAAGATCCCCACTGCCTTTCAGATCAAACATTAATGAATTAATCACACTCATTAATTTAGTAATTATATTAACTAATTTGCAAACAGGTTTGTAAAGCACTTTATAGACATTATCTCACTGAATCCTCACTGTCAAGTAGATGCTTTTATTTATTCCCATTTTGTGGTAGAACAAACTGCAGCTGAGATGACTTGCTGAGTGTCCTATGGCCCTCAGCTTAAAAAGACCACCATTTCCCACTGCATCTGGGGCCATCACCAGTTGTCTTGACCTATGTCTTTGCACTAGACTCTGAAAGCTCTGGAAAAGGGAGGCTGGTGATTCTGCACAGTCCTGCCTCATTCCAATCAAATTCACTTGCAAGTCAAGACATCATTCTCCTGATGTCATTGGTCCCTTCAAGAATGAAGGATGAACAACAATCTAGGAGTCTTCTACATTTAATATCAAATGAAATCCTGACTCTCATTTCACTTCCTAGACAAACTAACAGACTAAAGAGTGCCAACTGGGTAGGTATTGGTTGCTGTTAGGAATTCTCCCAGCGGGTTATTTCTAGACATATAAATTAATAGTTAAAACATCTCTCTCAGTAATAGGAACCAAAATCCCTGCTATTATTCTGACAGTGAAATATGAATGGACTGGACCATGAACCTAATTCAGCAAAAAGCTGAAAACCTTAATCAATATATCTATCAAATAAAATGAAAACTTAAAGATGTAAATTTGAATTATAAATAAAAATGTGCCAAGATTTAGCTTGCACAGTCTTCAATACATCATCTAAAATCAACATAGACTTTCTAAAAACAAACCAAAAATTGAAGTGGTGTAATATACTGAAAAGATCTTTAAACATTTCTTTTTTCAAATGACATTAGGAAATAAATCAAATCCCTACTGTTCCTTGTCCTAGCTGCTTACCCAACCCGCCTGAGACCAGAAGAGGAAAGATGCAGAATTAGGGAGATACAAATCAGGCAGCCAGAATCACAATTTGACCAGATTTACAAATTTAGAGAGAAAACTATCATGTGACAACAGGGTGGGGGGGAAGGGAGAGAAGCTGGGATGTTGATATTTTGTTTATTCGAACATAATTTGCCAAAATGAAGCAGGCACAGTCTGTTTGCAATGATCTTAATTAACTTATGTGAGATGTTTTACAATTCCACCCCCAAAAGCTTTATTTACAGTTTATTTTTATTTCTCCAAATCAGCCAAGACTTCACCAAGCATTGTTTTCTTGCCAGACAACAATTTTAATGAGCTTGAGGGGCGTGGGGGAGAATGAAGGGGGGAGGGAATGAAGTAAAATCATGGGAAAATTCTTCTGGGTAGCTCCATTCTTTCCCAGCATGCCAGAAAACAGGAGCTATCACTTAAATAATTGGCATTTACAAATTCTTTTTAACTAAGGCATTTTATATGGATGCTCTCTTACTTGAGATTCACAATCATAACTGCCTCCTGGACAAGAAAACCAAAGTTCAGAGTAGTAAGTGACTTGCCCATGGTCACCCAGACAATCAGAATCAGATTCAGGCCACGGATAACCTCGCTCCCTGAGCCCAGGCCTGGCATGCTTGGTATAGACATGCCCCCTTCCCTCATCCAATGTCTGCCTACAAAGCCAGCAAGGCTTTATTCTTTAAGATTAAAGGCAGGCAGAATGTCTACAGAACGTCTCATTTCTTCTCAAACCAAATTTTATCTCCTTGTCTTATATCCTTTATCTTAACTGTAGTCCGGAGTAAAGGATAAGAAAAACTGAGTACTTCACCGGCAAGGGACTCAAGCTTCCTCCTTTGTAAAGATCAGTCTAAAAATCCTCTGCCCATCTCCCGTGATTGTTGAGATAATGAAATAAAACAACATATGCAAAAACATTTTGCAAATTAAATTGCTATAGAATTTTAAGTCCCCTAAACCCTCCTAAATTAATTTTGAAAAGAAATCTTATACCTAAGTCAGCGATCCAATCCCATAAGGTCAATGTTTATTAAGCACCTACCATGAGCAAAAGTAGTGTACTGGGCCCAGGAGCTGGCTGCTTCTACAATAGCAGAAAATCTTTTCATAATGTGATGAATAGGATTTAAAATTTAGGCACTGGAGTCTAGCAGAACATGCCCAATGAGCATTATTTACAACGTCTGCTTTATAATAGGCACTTCTGACTCTAACTCCATAATATTTCCCCCCAATATCCCTCCTTGTGCAATTGAAGACTGTGTGTGTAGCTAGCACAGTGGACAGCTTAGCAGGCTTGGAGTCAGGAAAACTCTTCTTCCTCAGTTCAAATCTGGCCTCAGACACTTACTAGCTGTGTGGCCCCGGACAAGTCACTTAACTCTGTCTGCCTCAGTTTCTTTACCTGTAATGAGTTTGAAAACAACAAGAAGTTCTCATCCACTGAATCCTTTGCACTCTCCAGCCACCACCACTTAGTCCCTTATCACCTCTCACTGGACTGCTGCCAGAGCTTCCTTTATAGGGTCTCCCTCCCCTTCATTCTCCACACAAGAACTGAGGGCTTCTTCCTACAGCACAGCCTTGACCTTGTCACTCCCCTGCTCAAGATGACCCACTCTTGCTTCTAGTATAAAGCACAAACTCGCTGGGCCATTAAAGCCCTGCAGAATCCGGCTCAAGGCTTGCTTTCCAGCCTCCTTAGACACTGCTCTCTCACCTCACACTAAATTACTGCCAAATTGGCCTTCCCTGTAAACACTGTTTCCTCCTTTCTTTCTATGCTGGGAACAACACGGACTTTCTTCCTCACCTCAGCTTCACAGAAACCCCGGCTTCTTCAGATTTCTGATCAAGCGCTATCTTATGAAAACCTCAGAACATCCCTTTGGAAAACGGCTTTGTATTTCTTTTTCTGTGCACATGATGAATGCCTGTCGTCTGACTGCTCATCTCCCCTCATAAAGAACGCAAGCTCTGTTCAGAGCAAGGATTCCCCCCAGCCCCTATCTCTGGGTCTCTATCTCTCTTCTCTGTTTCTCTCATTGTGTCTCTGTGTCTTTGTCTCTCTGTGTGTTTCTGTCTGTGTCTCTGCCTGTCTCTCTGTGTGTGTCTGTCTCTGTGTGTCTCTATCTCTCGTGTCTCTGTCTCTGTCTCTCTCTGTAGGTATCTGTCTGTCCGTCTGTCTCTCTGTGTGTCTGTCTCTGTATGTATCTGTCTGTCTGTCCATCTGTCTCTGTGTCTCTGTCTCTGTTTCAAAAACATACAAATGAATAAAGAGGACAAACAGAGGAATTAGGAGGACATTTCCTTTAAGGACAAGCAATAAGGTCAACAACACCACCGAAGGGCAAGTAGAGTGAGCCGTGGAAGAGGTCACAGGCAAGGGCCGAGTGTCTTTTCTGCCTGGATTTGTATCCCCTGAATCTCCACCACTTGGCATAGCACCCAGCACAGAAGAAGCACTCAATAAACACTTTTTCACTAATATTCACTGAGCACAATTTAGAATAAATGAAAGCTTTAAAAGAAACATTCGGAAAAATTAAGTGCTAATTGATTATGGTTAAAAGTTCAAATCCACACCTTCAACTGGCATAACGATCTGTTGTGACTATGCAGCCAACTATAATAAAAGTTCTGATCCATAGTTACTCAGCTGCACATTTGGTTTTTCAAGTAAACCAAGGGTCAAGCATGTAGTAGAAGTGGTTGTTAAGTGATAAAACAGTAGAGCCAAATGTGCATAAAAACAATTCTTGTGTTTTTTTTAAAGAGATTACTGAAAAATGTTCTCCCACCATTCTTCTCTGCACCATCTATTTTCCTAAATCAGACATTCTTTTTAAGTTACTCTACATTCCCATTTTCTTTGAAGAAAAAGGTCATATAAAAATAGATTGAATTTTCCCAGGTGATGACAAGCTAATACTTATCCAAGTCAAGAATTTATAGTAATGAAAGAGGGTTTTTTATGTTTTTCATTAAAATGACTATTTTTGGTCTTAGCAATGAAATGGAGACACTGCAAAAAAAAAAAAAAAAAAAAAAAAAAAAAAAAAGGAAATTCTTTAGCCATTCTTATATTCATCCCAAATACCACTTTTTCCTCTTTGGGGGGATATAGCACTGTTCTAGAGAGAGGGGTTGGTTGGTTTGACACAGGAGAAAAAGCATTGCTCTGAGAAGATATAACTCCAAAGTAGGAATAACAATGATGGTTGTTGTCCAGTTGTTTTAGTTTGTATCTGACTCTCTGTTGTCTTTGCTCTTTGTGCAGAGCGGCTGTAATTATTTGCCATTTTTTTTCTCTAGATCATTTTACAGATGAGGAAACCGAGGCAGAAAGAGTAAGTGACTAGCTCAGAGTCACATAGCTAGAAAGTGCCTAAGGTTGAATGTGAATTCAACTCTTCCAGAGTCTAGCCCCCTGAATTCTATCCCCTGGTCACCTGGCTGCCCTAATAGTAACAACAGCACACATTTGTACAGTGTCTACCATGCATCTGGCACACTGTAGAGGAAGCCTTTTACAAACCTCTCACCTGAGACTCACACCAACCCTGGGGGTGGCGCTGTGAGTGTCCCCACTTTACCTAGGTGGATGTTTGTCCTTCCTTCTCAGAGGCCCACAATATCAAAGGCTGATGTCCTGATCTGCAGGTGAGAGAGGTTGGGCCAGGTCACCTGCCTCACTCTCCCCCAGAGCCACCGGGGGCCAGTGGCCAGGTACAGATGAGGAGGCCTGGAGAGGGTGCCCTGGATGCAGTGGGAGACCTTGGCCTTTTTAAGCTAAGATTTTTCAGGGCCTCAGTCTGAGCTACCTGCCTGGGTGAAGATGGGCAAGAAGCACTTCTCCTCAACTGTGAAGTGAGGATTATGAGAGAATGCACAGAGAAAGAACAAGTGCCCACTACGTGCCAAAGCTGCTGCTACACTCTGGGGATGCAGAGAAGTTCAATTTAATTCTGCCCTTACACACATACATTTATACACGCCTATGTATTTATTTATGTATATGTGTGTGTATCATACACTTATGTGTGTCCCACAGTATGTTGTGCACTGTGCTAAGTGCTAGGGATACAAAAAGAGACAAAAAGGCAGTCCCTGTCCTCAAAGAGCTTACAATCTAATGGGGGAGATAAAATGCAGACAAATATATACAAAGTCACCAATAGAGAGAACAAACAGGAAATAACTAACAGGGGAAGGCACTGGCATGAAGAGGGACTGGGGGAGGCTCCTGTAGGAGCTAAGATTCTGTTGTTTTCATCCTTCATTTTCGAAGAGGACTGGTGCTATCACAGGGATTATCTGTGATTTGTGAAACGGACTTAAGTGAAGAAGGTTGAAACCCAGGCATCCACCTCATAGTCTCTTCCAGAGTCGCCGAAGACCAGTGGCAAGACCCAAGTCTGGGCCAGGATGCAGCCTCTGCCTGAGCTCTAAGTGTTCCACAGGATTTGCTTCAGCTGCCTTCATGGGCATGGGAACAAACCGTTCTCATCTGTGCATTCTGCCAGCAAAGTCTTCACGTGCTTGGGACAGCACCCGTGTAACCCGCTGGCGATCCCCAATCCAGCTTAGTCCATCTGCCAACCAGAGCACTGGGGCATGGCTGCTGCAGTCTCAGCTTCCTGGAGTCACAGGGAGCCATCAAGGGCGAATGAGCTTCCCTGAGAGGGTCTTGGCAAGCCTTTACACTGGAGGGGCTGGTCCTTCTTGAAAATCCATATACTTGAATGGGATTTTAATTGGTCCTTAAAGGACCAGGGGTCAGTGATCAGAATGGAGACAGGAGAACATTTCAGGCATGAAGGACAAGGTAAAAGAATTCCCTAACGAGTTCATAGCATAATGAGGAAGACAATAAGAAAACCTCTATGTACAAATATAAAACTCAGTATTCTTATCAACAGTTATGATCTATCCAGCCTATTTACATCAAACAACAGAGGCCCAGAAAGATAAGTGCTTTACACAAAGCCATATTGCTAGGAATAAGCAGCTAAATTCACAGAACCCTTTGAATATTCTTTGAATTTTTGAACCCTGAACATCTGAGTGGGAATTTCTGATGACAAACACAAGACTTCAGCATCATAATACTATGCTAAAACAAAATCAACTGAAGCAAATCCCCACAGGCAGAACTACCTCACAAAGTCATGATGTCCCCTTTAACAGAAGGCTTAGATAAGATATCCATCTAAGCCCAACTGTTTATTGAATATTCAAGAGGAACTAGGCAGTGAGCTAGATACTGTGACTGTGTGCCTGTCTAAAGTCACACTCCCCGGGAGTGAGTGGGGAGCTGAGACCTGAAAATTTCAAGTTCATTCTACCCCATCTTCCATTGCCTGGGTGTTGGTAACCTAAAACTGAGTCCTTGTATTCCTCCTCCTCCTCCTCTTCCTCTTGATCCCAAAGAAAAGGAGAGCTAGCATTAAAATAGCTACACCCTCCCCATATAAAATGTAAACATTAAATGCAGCTCATTTTTCATCATAAATTCATCTGGCTATATAACTCATCCTCTGGTTTAACTTAAACCCTGGGGATTTTCAGTTCTTTCATTTGGCCAGAAAGCCGGATTTCTGCCCCAGACATGAAGGCTGCAATCTGGTCTCTCAGCATCAGTGGCTGCAGCTGCTGTGCCCACCGCTCCTTTTCACTTTTCTCCCATCTCACAGTGGGCAGCATGCCAAGGTGCCAAGATTACACCCAGAGGAGGAGAAGGAAGCAATGCATCTCCCTCAAGAGGAAGCCCAGACTCAGTACCGATGGCTGCCATCGGTACTGGAGGCCAGAAACAGACAAGAAGAAGAGGACAAATGTCCTGCTCAAAGCCCATTTCCAGCCTGACAGGCCTCCTAGACAGTGAGCGGTGGACCCGGTCACACTGCAGCCTCCCTCCCGTGGGGGACGAGGGGACAAGACTGGACGAAGGTTTAACTCAACTCCCTGGGTTGGGCTGAAAAATGGATATTAGCTTCTGACAATCAGATCCCAGAACACAAATTTCCAACCCATTCCACAGCTTCAATTTAACTCATAGGATTGCTAAAGAGTTGAAGAATTGTGACTGTTCCCATGTACAATCAAATTCATAACCTTCCATTGACTCAAACTAATTCTCTATACTGTCACCCTCTGTGATAATGGAAACCGATGGGGAAACAGAGAAAAAGAGAAGGTAAAACATATCTTCATTAAGTTCCAGAACCGATCTCAATTCTTGTAACTGATTTCACATTATAGAGGAAAAGAATAATTGTATATCTGGCTTTTTTGGCTCCTGAACAGACCTGATATAAGCAAAGTTAAATTATACCCATATTCTTTTATCAGAGGGAAATACATTTTATTTGTTCAGTTTTGATCCCAAATAAGGCCTAAGCAGCCCAAAAATATTTATTAATCTATTAGAATCATAGGATCTCAAGTCCAAAGGCCCTTAGAAATCATCTGGCCAAACTTTTCTCCTTATAGATGAGGAAGACTCTGAGAGAGAAAGCAATGCGGACAAAATCTCGGAAGTATTAACTAGCAGCCAAAACTCAAACCCAGGTCTTCTGCCTTCTGTCTTTTGTGTTCTCTTCCACCATACCATGGCTTAAGAAGCCACATTCTTCTCTAGATACAGATGTTACCATATACAGAAAGCTAGACTGATTATACTCCTAAAACAATAAACACAGAAGCGACCAATCTGCCCCAGTCCTTTGCACAGCAAGCTACGCATCCATCATTTCTTGTTAGCATTATTAAACTGCCTTAAAATTTAATTAGAAGTTATGATGGTAAATCATTAACCAGTACCTTCAATGGCAAGCCATGCTATCAATCCAGGGTGTCTCCCGCCAGCCAACATTTTTCACCTCCCTGTATCATCAGGGATTAAGCATGTCAGACTGAATGACTTACTTTATTGAAGAACTCAAGTTTCTTTTTTTTTTTTTTTTTTTTTTTTTTTTTTTTGGGTGGTGGCTAAGAATAGGAAATCAAAGAGATGCTCATCCATTGAGAAATAGCTAAACAAGTTGCAGTATATGACTGTGATGGAACATTATTGTGCTATAAGAAAAGATCCTCAGGATGATTTCAGCCAAGCTGGAAAGACTTTACATGAACTGATAGTTAAGTGAATCGAACCAGGGAAACAAATACAGTAACAGTAATGGTGTAGGACGAAGAATTGTGAATGACAACTATCTCAGTAATGCAATGACCAAGACAATCCAAAGGATTGATGGTGAAGCATACTATCTGCCTCCAGAAAAATAACTGATATTGATTGATACAAACTAAAGCATGCTATTTTTCACTATATTTCATTTTATTAGAATCTTCTTGTACAAAACGACTACTATGGAAATATTTTACATAATTACACATAAGAAAACTGCTACGTACAAATATAAAATTCAGTATTCATATCAACAATTATTGATCTTTCCAATGTACTCACTTTACATCATACAACAGAGGCCCAGAAAGGTAAGTGATTTACACAAAATCATCTCACTAGGGATAAGCAGCTAAACTTGTGGCACTCTGAATATTCTTTGAATATAATCTTTATCTGATTGCTTACAATCTCAGGGAAGAGTAAAGATAGCGGGAAGAATAGAATTTGGAACTCAAAATTTTAAATAAAAATGTTAAAAAATATTGGAGGAAATAAAGCTTCAAGCTTGATCTGTTCATGAAGGTCTTCATGGCTTCTTTTAAGATTTCAGGGGCTTACCTCCCCAGAAATACAAAATTATTAAATCTGGTTGTAAGCTTCACTCAGTTCAAAAAAGATGAAGCAATACTGTGAAGCACTTTGAAAATCTTAAAACAATATATAAATGTCAACAGTAAACAAATGGGATGACCGGATAGGACAGTGGCTTGAACACTACAGCTTGGAGTCAAGAAGAACAGAATTCAAATGCAGCCTCACACTCTTAATAGCTACGTGAGTGACTCAGACATATCACACAACCTCTATCAGTCTTAGCTTTCTTATCTGTAAAATGAGCACCTACCTCTTAGAATTGTTATGGGGATCAAATGAAATAATTATTGTAAAGCACTTAGCACAGTGCCCGGCATATGATAAGTGCTATATAAATGTTAATTATTAGCTTAGTTAATTATTAGTTGTGTCCATATGCACAGATGAAGAAAAGGCAGAAAAGGAAGGAAGGGAGGGAGGAAGGGAGGAAGGGGAGGGAGGGATAGATAATCTACAAAAGCAGGGTGTATGCCTTTTGGTCATCAGAAATCAGAGTGTTGCAAGAATCATGGAATCTTATTCCTGAAAAGGCTTCATCTAGTCTTGGGACTCCGGTTTCAGAGCTGGAAGGGGCCCCAGCACCTAAATCTAATGCCTTCATTGTAGCATTTCCCAGCATTACTCAGGAAGACCGCAGAGCTCCCTAGGAAGTGAGCCAAGACTCCACCAGGACAATCTGCACAACCAGGAAGTCAGTGCCCACAGGTACTCACCAGGGTGACAATGGCGCACTCAGCAGTCAGTTGGGCAGCGCTGAACAGCGTTCGAACAAACCGGTAAATCTGCTTTTGCTCTGGGTTGTGTTTGTCGTAGTCTGGTGGCACTTCGGATTTCTGCAGAAGGAAATCATTTTCAGGTGACTCACCTCTGAACCCGAAGAACAGAAATAATGAAACTCTATCTCATAAAGGAAAGCAGGGGAGAGGGAAGGAGATTACCGAAAGGGGGTGAAGATTTTCATCAAAAATATCTAAGAGCATCCTTCCATCTGCATCCCTGAGGAAGGAAAAAAAAAAAGAATGTAGAATTTACTATTTACAAGAATGTGTGCTATTCAGAAAATGATCAAAAAATACATTTTAATTTGAAAGTACTTTAAGAAGAGAAGGCAATAATCAAGTGTGTAACTTGAAGAACTGTTATCTATTGCCATTCAATAACCCCCTATATATTCATATCACAGTGAAATTCTTTTTATTCTAGAAATCCAGCATAGCAAAAGCAATGAGTTGTAATTCATAAATTGTACTAAGGAGAAAACTTGAGCCATTACTTTCCTTTAGATCCTTTTATGAATATTCATAGAATGTTATTAGGGGTTGTGGGTGCATAATACACATGATATGTATGTATATACATGCCTACATATATTCAAAGTTTTCTATTTGTAAATATGTGTATATATATATATATATATATATGTGTGTGTGTGTGTATATGTGTATATATATATGTGTGTATATACATATATATATATATACAAACATGTACCTAGAACATAGAGAATGGATTTGCATTCATATGTACTTTTATATTTTATCTATATATATATATGTGTGTGTGTGTGTGTGTGTGTGTGTGTGTGAATATATGGCTATGTATATGTGTATAAACATATAAGAATATGTACACACATATGCATATATTCATATATTGCATGTGTGAGTGTATGCATGTGCATAGGCATATATACTAAGAAAGGTCTTCCTGCAGTATCTCCACTCTTCAGAGATCCAAAGCCGCTCTAGGAAGGACACTCACTGACTAAGGTATATGTTAGGGTAACTGATAAACTCTAATTGGTGGGAAAGAAATCATAGACTATAAACAGCAAATACCCCAAGGATAATTTGTGATTTTCACATTCAATTTATACAGTGAAATTAATTCGGACTTTAACCTTGGTCTCTTTTTATGTGGAACAAGATTATTCACATGACACATTTAATTGATAAAATAGTGTCTGGAAAATTTTCAAGATATTAAGCTTCCAATCAGTCTACAAAATACACACAGGTATACCCCTATAACACCTCCAAAATACTTCCCTAACCAGTTGTACTTTGCCATAAAGGTGCATCTAACATTATAAAACCTCTCTCACTACTCAGTCAGTTCCAGCCTATATGTAACTTTTATGATACTGCCCCTACTAAACTAACTGTCCCCATGAATAATATTTTACCTATCATGTTTTCACTAATCAATTAATCTTGTTAGGTAGGGTACATCTGTAGAATCCTTAAGTTAGCACAAAGGAATTTCTGTTACCTGTTCTTCCAAAATATTTTGCTAAATGAAACCAGAGAAGGTATTCATGAGACTAAAAATTCCTTGATGGCAGGTGTTATTTTTTTGGCTTTTAGCTCATCTGTCTCGGTAGGATTACTTGATCATAATTCCTTACATATAATAGACACTTGGCTGCAAGATGGTACAGTGGATAAGAGCTCTGGGTCTCAAGTCATGAAGATTCCTATTCACAGGCTCAAATCCAGCCTCTGACACTGACTAGACATGTGACTGCACAAATCACTTCACCCTGTTTGCCTCAGTTCCCTTATCTGTAAAATGAGCTGGAGAAGCAAATGGCAAGCAAGCACTCCAGTGTCTTTGTCAAGAAAATCCCAAAACAGGTCATTAAAAGTTATATAAAAAAGAGAACCTCGAAAAAATTTGGTTATAGGATAAGATTCAGATCTAGATCTCAAAAGATCTAATCTGATCGTCTCACAAAGTAACTAACATTAGAAGGGAGATCTGAACCCAAGTCCTCCGATGTGAGAACCAGTATTCTTTCCACTGTTCTACCTACCATTTGGATCTATTTACAGGCAAAAATAAATTTTCCTTTCTATAAAATATTTGACTAAATGATAAAAGAGGAAAGAAGTTGACAAAACAATCATTCAAATGTAAAACCCAAATTTACAAAACTAAAATTCCTAAGGAATTACTAAAAAAAGTATGTAAATCATTTTTCAAACATTGAAGTACTTATATATGAATGCTTCATTACTATTAAGCATTTATTAAATGTCTAACATGTACACACAACAAAATTTATAGATAGCCCTGCTCTCCTCAAGGAGTTTACAATCCAGTAGAGGAATCACTCAAGTGATTCTGATGCAGGTATAACTCCAATCATGTTTCTTTCTGTCTTTTTATCTTTATTTATTTATTTTTAGGTGAGGTGACTGGGGGTAAGTGACTTGTTCTGGATCACCCAGCTGGTATGTATCAAATGCCTGAGGCCAGACTTGAATTCAGGTTCTCCTGACTCTAGAGTCAGTGCTTTATTCACTATGTCACCTAGATGCCCCTACATTATTTTTCAAAGAGGGTCAATTATTACTCACTTTGCCTTTTCCACTGTGAACACAAGTAACTACAAGCTGATGTTTTAAAGTTTCAGGTAAGAATCAGCACGACTGAGGCAGACATCTAAAGGGAATAAAGAGCCCCCTTTTTCTGCAACACCAATAAAATTTTTAACACACAATGTTTTAACAATGTCCCTAAATTTCTTTTCTGAGTGGTATCTGGTTGACATCATTGAATTTTCTTTTTCCCTGAAAAATGAAAAAAAATTTAAATATCCATCCAGATACTCCAACAACCAGGAACCTTCCCACACACAAAAAAAGGTACAAAGTGACCAGAGGTTCATAGCACTGAAAATGCAGGGAGTCCCTAAAAGAATCTGGATGGAATTTTGAGAAACTGGAGCTGCAATGGCTCTTGGAGAGAGTGGGGAATGCATCTTCCCTAAAGCTCATAAACACTGAACCCCTCTTGCTCCCTTTCTCCTGCTTCCATGGATATATATATTCTACTTGAATAGCATTCTCCCTATCAAGCAAATAGACCTGTCACAGGCTCCAAGTTTTCAGCCAGCATAATTTATAAAGCAGAAACTGGGTCAGGAAGAGAGGCCACCTCTTCCCCAAAGAGACCTACAACTTATAATACTTGAGATTAATCACATGTGGGAATATCATCTCCCCTCTCTCATTGGTGCCTGCCCCAGATGTTCACCACTGCAGCTGGCTCATCAATAACTCCGTCACACAGAAAGTGCTTAATAAATGCTTGTTACCTTGCCTATCCACTGCTAAACTGTAATGGAGCATGTTACTACAAAGTCCACAAAAAATGCTGGGAAACATGGCTAAATGTCACTTTAGGAGCACCTGAAGGTCATCAAAAAGGCTACACTGTCCTTTTGGATTTACATGGCAAATCTGGTTAAGATTAGGAAATTTGGTAAGAATTACAGAAATAAGATATGAGACAAGGTTTTGATTTACATGTTTTATTCTGTTTCATGAGACAAAACTACCAAGTCCTATATTTTGCAAATTTTAAAAATCATGCATTTTCCAGTTCCATGTGATCTATGCATGGTTCATGATTACAAAACAGAATACTTCAATGTATTGGAAGTCTCTCATAATCAACTTTCAAATCTGGGGTATCCCCCAGAATAAACTATTTTTGACTTTATGTAAAACTGTACTCAAAATACAAAAAAAAAAAAAGGTATGTTTTCCTGTTACTGAAAAATACCTACTGAAATTTCTTTATGAATTTCCATAGTCTGAGAATTTTTAATTCCAGGTAATGGGAATAATCATAGATATTCACTGTGATCTAAAAAAGCTGGTCACCCTGCAGACATGTGGGAGTAATTAGTGGGCTTTATTTTAGCATATCATCTCTTTTTTTTATTAGGACTCCACCCAGTTTAAGGGGAGTTGTATATTATGAAGGATCTGCATAAGTACTGAGAGGGTACAAGCAAATATAACAATTTACAAGTTTTAGCAAAGTGTGATTTTAAAGTACAAGTCCTATAATCTAAAGGAAAAGAACAAAAATTATACTTTAATATCTTGGGAAAAAAATACATAATCCACATACCTGTTTTTTATGTGATAATATATTGCAAGCGCTACACTGTAAAGCAAAACACAAGAGTTAATGTTTTATTTTTTAAAATTAGGAACTTAACATAGAAACACCATCTGATTATAAATGTCTACATTTGCATACCATTTCCCCTTTTAGAAATCAGATCTAGAAAATGTAGTTTTAAAAAACCTATAACTCTGCCTCTCTTTCCTGACCAGTGCTGCTATTTTTACATCATCCTTTTCTGCAAAACTAGAATTTGTCCCTTAATGTTTATAAAGAAATCACTGCAAATGCCAGATCTTGTCAGACTTTGGTGTGGCAGAAAGGGCACAGGCTGTGGCATCCTGAGTGTCAATATACTTATATACTTATAATATACTTACTATAACATTGATTGTACTCAAGTCACTTTGCCTCTTTCAACCTCAGTTTTCTCATCAGTAAAATGAAGGACCTAGACCTCTAGGTGCTGCCTTCCATCCATCAATGCTAAGATTGCATTAAAACATAGGCATTTGTATATTTAAAAGTCCCTTCAAATGCCACAGCAAAATGCCTATAAGGATTTTTTAAACTATTAAACTGCCAGGAAACTTTATAATTGTATTACATTACTTAAATTGTTTATTAGTTTTTAAAGCAACTACTTTCTCTTCTTCATTCAGTTGCTAAAACGCTATTAAATATATAATTTGTATCTATCTTGGTAGGAAAATCTCAAAATCGGTGGTGGGTGAGAAAATGCCTTTTTTCCCCTTTTTTATTTTGATCTGAGGATAATCTACACAGATCAACTAGTCTGTTTTGATTTTGTGTGAACTTAAGAGAAATGGCACATTGGGTTTGTGCCAGGGTCCATCCAGATAAATATTTCAGTTTGTCAGCAAAATCGGGAAACATTCTATGAGTCATCATAGTAAGCTGCCCTTCAGGACATCAAATTTAGAAGTATGGAATTAATCCTGTACTCCTAATTTCCTCTTAATCAGTGCATGTCTAGTGATCTGAGGTATGCTGCTAATTCGATATACCTTCGGTTTTGGGCTAACTTTCTTTACGAATGAATACCAGATAAAATATGAATAATGAATAAAATTTCATTCCAGGGAATCATTTTGTCTAGTTCTAACAGCTCAAAGAAAGGGGAGCTCTAAAGCATCTCGGAATAATAAGAAAATCAATACCCCATCTACTTTTAGAATCTTTAAAAGCATTTTTGAAAAAAAAGGAGTTCACAAGCTCAGAATTATACAAATGGGTTTAGATCAATATAATTCCAATATGACTTTGGGGTTCTAAGATCAGGAGTCATGTATTATATTAAGCAAAGAAGAGAAACAAAAGGAAAAAAAATAATTTCCTTAAGCTTTTTAGAGTACAAAAGCCTGGAAGTGAGGAAAATTTTGTAACAGACTGGTTGGTCTTAGAATCCTCCGTATTTCCCTATCCCTCTGCTACCTCCTGGGACTTTTCTCCAGAGCTCTCCATTAGCCACCACATGTTGGCTCAAGTGTAAGCACTCTGAGACCAGAGTACCACGATACCAAATTACTTATCCTCCTCTTTCTAATCAAAACTAGTCTTCCTTCAAAACAATGGTTATCTCAAGTATTAAGAGAAAATAACCTAATTGAACTAGTTAGCCCACACTAATGTGTCAATGATTGATAGTCCACCTGAACCACTACCAAGTGCAATTTCAAACAGTATTTAAAAAGAGAAATGAAAATATCTCTAGCAATGTAGGGACTAGCATTTAGGTCAGGAGATAGGTGGGAGCCTACCATTCAGGTCAGTTCCTCTAAGGTAGGCTTTTCCATTTATTCACTTCTACTTCTGAACTAATCATATAGGGCGCTAATGGCTTTTATACTCAACAAGGATGTAACTTCAGAGATGCTGAGGGTGAGAATGAAATCGGGGGGGGGGGGGGGGGGGGGGGGGGGGGGCAGAGATCTCTTTATAAATGGAGGGTAATTTAGATATTAACAGTACAATGTCCAAAGCTAATGTGTCCGCGTTTGTGCGTACACACCCGCCTGTGTGACTTTCACATCATACAGGTTCATCAGATGGTGATTTTTGAGACAATAATCTAACACAAATGAATCCACTAGTGCTGGTGTAGGAGATGGATATGATGATATCTGCTTTATTGTGAATCACTTCCTGTTACCCAGAACTAAAGGAAAATTAGGAGCTTCTGCATTTTGTGATTTTCCCAAGCATTAGCCAGTGAGATAAGATATGGTTCTCTCCAGCTTCTTATTTTCTTCTGCACATAGTAATTAGTTAAAAAAAATTTTTTTTTTCCAGCAATTACGTCCATGCAATAAATTGTGAACCAAGGGTCTTTAAAAGTAATTTGGAAGAGGCCACACGTAAAGGGGCAGCCAAACTATCATAAATACCTCTCTTCCCATCATGAATCATGGGCACAGGTTTCTGTCAATACAACTCTGAGCCCATAAAACCAAAGGAATGAAAAAAAAAAAAAAAAAACACATTTCCATGAATAACTTGGCAAAGATAACATATACTGGGGGTGGGGGGACCCTCTATCTAAATAGTGAAGTCTTTTCCACCTCACTCAACAGAATGCTGTCAGGTCAGCTCAAACATGCTTGTTGGATTTTTAGCCACCATTATAATAGATAGTGATACCATAAAGAATGGGGTAATGCAACCTAGAGAACATGACTCAACGAAAAGCAACATTTTTTCATTTAAAAATTTGAATAACTTAAAAATTGTTCTAAACCATATGTAAAATATGTATTATATGTTTGTATGTGTGTGTGTACTCATGCATGTATTACGTGTGTATTCCCATTATATATATACCAATATACACTGTCCTAGAAGAGGACATTTGTGTCTCAGTGCCCTTCTTTCGGAACCTGGCTGTTGTCTACACATTTCAAGGGATGTCATCTAAGCATGGTTTCTTATTTATAAATTGGGGGTGGTATTACCTACTTCCTAGAGCTGTCATAAAGGAAGCATTTTGTAGGCTCTGAAGGGCTATTCACAGGTTCATCGTTTTTGATACTTCCACGCTGGCTGTGTCAGAATGCTAGCCCTAGAAGGCCCTCTCTAGGACAAACCCCCTTATTTTTTTTTTTTTTTGCGGCATTTTTTTTTAATTTAATAGCCTTTTATTTACAGGTTATATGCATGGGTAACTTTACAGCGTTAACAACTGCCAAACCTCTTGTTCCAATTTTTCACCTCTTACCCCCCACCCCCTCCCCTAGATGGCAGGATGACCAGTAGATGTTAAATACATTAAAATATAAATTAGATACACAATAAGTATACATGACCAAAACATTATCTTGCTGTATAAAAAGAATCAGACTCTGAAATAGTGTACAATTAGCTTGTGAAGGAAATCAAAAATGCAGGTGGGAAAAAATGTAGCAAACCCCCTTATTTTAATAGATGAGGAAGCTGAGGCTTGCTGAGGTGACGGGGCTTGCTTACAGTCCCACCAAGCACCAGAGCTCAGACCAGAAGCCGGGGTGGCTGATGGCCACTTCAGCGTCCTCCCCACACCACCATGCTTATCTTTTCACTTCCTTTTTTTGCTTTTAATACTCAACATCCTGAAACATCCTTACATTTCTGAAGAAAAGGTGGTAGGAGTGCTGTGCCTTTAAAAAGAAAAGGTAGGGGAAAAGGAGCATGCTGTGGAAATGAGTGTCAATACTTTGAATACCTAACAACAAAAGTAAGGAATATTTGAAAATAATTCCCTTTAAAAATTTTTGAATTGTGTGCAATTCTTTTCAATTTTATGAGAATATATTGTTGATGAATATTAAGTTTAGAATGAAAAGAAATGAAAAGGGGGAAAAAAGAAAAGGACAGAGACAAAAGGAAGCAAGTCCAAGAAGGGAGTGAAAGACAGAAACCTGCAACCATCAGTAAGTGTTGACTATTTGTGACCTCCCATGAGCCATGTTGGCCACCCAGAAGTTAGGTGGCCGCTGCTCTTGTCATGAAAGGAAGATCATGGGAGCTATGAGAAATTGAGTGGGACCACTGCACTGACCAGGGGGCAAGCCCACCTGCTTCCCCCTTGTTCCTTCTTTTTAAAAGGTGATCTCCAGCCCACAGGACCTTGACCTTAAGTCCTGTACATTTCATAAGCATAACCACTTTTTCAACTTTCCAATCCGATATGATGATTCCTCGACCCCACCCACAAGCACCCCCATGTACGCCCATGCACACATACACACACTTTCCTTTCAGCCATCACTAAGGTACAGTAGCATTTGAAGTAAAGGCACAGATCTGAATACTCACCATTTAATTGTATACTTGAGGTTTGGTTGACTGACTGTGCTATCATCTAGGAAAATAGTGGAACAGGAGCTATACTTCCTTCCCATCTGTCCTGGGGGATGCTAGGAAACAACAGGCAACAAAATGAGGACAATTACACACTGCTGAATACTCTTCTCAGAGAGCCCCCACCCACCCACCTTTGCTGGTGATGATCACCCACCAAGAAATAGCAAACCTGGTGAAAGCTTTTTAAAGCCCAATGAAAAAAGGATTAAAAGGTTTTATCTGCCAAAGCAAAAAAGCATGTGCTCTTCCTTGAGTTTAAAAAAATAAAAACAAATTTTACATCAAAAAAAGAAGAGATTAGAAAAACCACATTACAAAACAACATGAATTCAATTGTATGATGAGGAAGATTTGATTCCAACAGTGAAACAGTGTTTTCAACAGGGAAAACAACTAGCATTTATACAGTGCTTAAAGGTAAGTAAAGAGCTTTCTACGTATCTCATTTGGTTGTCTTCACAGCAACCCTATGAGGCACACCTACTTTTTGATAATCTCTTTTTACAGATAAGGAAACTAAGGCAATCCCAAAATTAAGTGCTTTGTCCAGGGTCACCCGGGGTAGGAAAGGTCAGAGGCAAGATTCAAAAGGATGTGATAGGTTTTTCACTTTGCTACTGAAAGGTTATAATTTAGGGTTCCTCAAGCAATTCCCTGGAATTTATTTACTGAGTCCTAAATCAGAGCTGAGTTGCCATGTTTTCCAGTATAAGGAGTTCTCATATTTTAAGCTTCCAAGGCCAACAATAAAGATCCTTGTTCTACATTGTCACTATAATAGCAAGATACCACCGAACCAGCTCTCTCTTATTCTTATGGGTTTATTTGAAATCTAGAGGTCTTTAACCTTTAACTTTAGTCTTTAGAAGATATATTTAATGTAAGATGCATGTTAAAGGAATATTCATCTCCTTGACCAAGAAGCTTTGTCAGAACTATGTAGGAGATGAAAAAGTAAAGTTATTGATCCAAGTGATGGAAACTGATGGGCAAAAACCTGTTTTAAAATGTGTTATAAACTGATACATCAAAAAGCAGACAAAATGAATAAACTGTTAAGGTTTCCTATAAATTCAGTTGGACCAAGTATCGGCTGCTACCCATTGAAAGCCAAACTTAAATACTGGTGATGTCACTACTTGTATGATTGTGGGAGAAATCAGTATGATCTCTGTAGGTCTTAGGTTCCTGAACAGATAAGGTCAGACTAAATGATCTAAATCCCCTTTATAATTGTAAACACTGTAAAAATGTGAGTCTACACTGAGAAATAAATACACACAAAATATATTTTTTAATTGACTGTAATGGCAGTCAAGTAGTTAAAGAAACAAATCAAGTAGTTAATTGGTGGAAGTCAAGAAATGAGGAGGATAGAGCAGGATTGGCAAAAAGTGGTAGATGAGTCAGGGAGAGTCAGGCAGGTTTGGGGAACAGCTGACCCACATCAAAGCATATAAACCTCCACAGAATATAGAAAACAATCTCATTACCTACAGTTTGTTTTTACGAGGGTCTAATTATTTTTTATTAAGAAATACAGGTAAAGATAAAAAGAATTCTCACGCCAGAAACTCTGATCAGAGCCAAGAGACATCATACAAAGAGGGAATCGTTTCCTATGAAGCCACAGGGCCAGATTAAGCTAGATGCCAGAAGAAGTCCAAAACTTAAGACTAGCTGTGTGCAAAATATGTCAAGTCTTGTTAGTGCTAAGAAGATACGGACCCCTCCTGACTGGGGCAAAAATGACCCCACAATTCCACCTCCAAACACCCAGGGGAGCCCACCCTGCGACTGACCCTCTCCCATCCCAAGTGGTGGAACAACAGTTGAAGGGCTGGGAGGATCCACTGAGAGCAAACATGCAGGTACCATTCCAGCACAAGGAAGGCAACTAGTATGAGTGGGGGAGAAATGCACCAGTCGTGGGATCCAGAGCACTGAGGAATGAAAACTTGTGGAGGATAGTGGGTCACCAAGACAGCCACCCCTGGTCTGAAGTCCAGTGATTCCTGCAGTTTCTCCTCTCCCTTTGCCTCTCTGCCCCTCTCAGAGGAGTATAAGGGCCTCTGAATCTCCATTTCTTAAGAATTTGTCAGGGCAGCTAGGTGGCCCAGTGGATACAGCCCCAGCCCTGAAGTAAGGAGGATCTGAGTTCAAATGTGGCCTCAGACACAACATTTCCGAGCTGTGGGACCCTGGTCAAAAAAACACTATGATAAATCTGGCCACAACCAATGAATTGCTAAACTGTATTCATCCTTGCTCAGAGTTGAGAGTCCTCTGGAAGAAAGAACAGACAGATCTACATTATTTCGACAGAGCATATTCTCTTTGGCTGGGGTTTTGAGGTGTAGAAATCTAATTACTGATAACGTCTCCAAATGAAGTGAAAAATTCAAAACCAGATCTTTCTAGTTAAATGAGTCAATAATCTAGCTGGCATTGGGAGGTGGGCCTGTGGCCACTTCCCTTCCTTTTTTAAAGGAAAACCTCTCCTCCAGGAATGTAGAAAAGAGGGAGTAGCTGATGAGTCTGGGAGGCTGGGGGCAAGTAAGGGCTCATGACTAACTTTCTAACACAGAATTGTTATCTCACCCCATCCCTGCAACATATTATAATGGACGGCTGAGGACATTTGGGATGGAGAAAAAAGGAATACAGTGAGTGTATCATGAAGATGAGAGGAAGGGGGGAAAACATGCCTTGGGGAATATGAAAGATCTATATTGTTAGAAGAAGCAATTTCAGCTTTGTTTTATATTACAAACTTGATTCTTAGAGCATTTGATAATAAACATTCAGCTAAACCCACATTTCCTATACATGATTCCCAACCCTAAAGTTATGATATGAAAGGAAGGCTAAGGACCTCTTTCCATTCACATAACCATTATACTTATTTACATCACTCCTTTTGGTCTTTACCAATTTTGATGTCATTCCTTTTACTAGGAGAATAATTATAGATTATATCTTACTTTTAACCAATATATATTTTGAGGACCAATATGGTATTTCACATTTTTAAGAAGTATTGATCTCACTGGTGAAATTTAAAACTGAGAAAAGTTATAAATGACAAGGACTGGTAAAGGGAAAATAATGTAAGTTACAAATAAGGGATATCTAAATTAAAATTAAGTGCATTTTTGACATTCTGCCTGGGTATTATGATCAATGGATAGTATTTGTGTAATTCTGATTCTAAAATGGATCTTTTAAAAATAATTAGATTCTCTAGATAGCAGTCAAATTTCCAAAGTTCCAATTGGTTTTGTGTTCATATTGACAGCAAAATTTGGTTCCCTAGAAAATGAAATTATTCCAAAGAAGCTTGAAAGCAGTGACTGACTTCTTCATATCCCAAACAACCATACATAATCAATCTTGTCTGGTGGACTTTAAAGGGACTTTTAAGTCCTAGACAGAACCAGTTGCTTCATTCATTACCCTAATAATAAGGTTTCCTGTATTAAAAATTATAAAACTTACAAACATTTAAGGCCTTTGACAACTGAAGAAGAAGCATTTTCTTCCCTTAAAATTTACCCCCCCCCAAACTGGGATAATTGAGGGAACCCTGAGTCTGCAAAATAATTATTTTATATATGTTGTTATTAAGAAGGCTATATTGCTGTATTACCAAAACATTACTAAGTCTGAAATACTGGTTATTACAACGATTTTTTAAAATCGTTACACATTTACATCCATTATCTAACTTGAATCTCACAATGGCCTTGTGAAATAGGTATTATTCTCATACTACCAAAGGAAATAGAAGCCAAAAGGTTAAGTATCCTCTTAATAGTTAATTATAAACAAATCATGTTTAATGAAACTTGTCACATTAGGGTTTTGAGTAATTTGCTTAATACCATGATCATGTGTTTCATACATCATAAATTCCATATATTTGAAATCCAAGCAGTACCCTTGGTTTTCTTGAAATCAGGACTTCTGTCCTCTATATCACACAGTTAGCCACAATCCAATAGCAAATCAGGAAATCTAAAAGGCATTGTTTGTACGTGGGCCCATGACTACTACGTAAGCTCCCACTTTTCTGTGGCTGTTTAAGGAAAGAACAGAAGGAGAATAGATCAAGTCCAAGTTACAACTTAAATGTCAACTTTTATGTGACATTTCCAGGTTGACAGAATTAAACTCTAACAGTCTCATTAGGAAAATCTAAATATGTACAAATGGTTCTCTCATTTTGTTAAGTGGCTATGGTATTTTAGAGACTAAAATTGGTAAAAATTCCTTTGAAGCTTCAAATGGTAGTGATTAGGGTGGTAGTCTGTAAAGTCAGGCACCAAATATCCTGATGAAAACTAAGAAAGGTAAATTTTACTTTAAGCAATATAAAGAATATATTATATATTCTATATACTGTATATTAAGATACTAATAACCAGTTTATATATATATATATATATATTGGTATAGATAGGTACATATTTCTATGTTTTAAACATTCAAAAATTATTCAACTGTGCTTTAATTTTTTTAGAGGGAATTATTTTTGCAGTTTTGTCAACAATGGAGCAAAATTGACAATAAATGATTTCTGTTTCCTCTTAGGGAACATTCCCCTCAAGGTGACAGTGTGGACAAGGCTCTAGGAGAAAGGGAGACTAAAGAAAAGGCCTCTTGCCCTTTTCATTCATCAGCCTAATTTTTTTCCCCTCTCCACAGATTATAGAACTATCTCAATTAGCTAAATAACAGGAATGTCACCCAAGCAGACAGGGCTGCACAAAGGGCCAAATATCCCCCCCCTCAAAAAAAAAAAATACCCAAGACTCCATGTAGGAAAGCTGCCTGGCTGTTTGAGTTCTTCCATGCTATTAGTATGGATCTTCCAGTTCTAATTCTGATTCACAAAGTACTAATGTCAAGGGAATAGGTGACTTAACTAGATAAGCTTTCAAATTATTTCACATTTGAAGTTTCTTAATCATGAATTATAATGCAATTTGTTACATTAAGCAGAATTTAAGAGTTTTTGGCAATTTCTTCAATATCATGATTCATACTTAATAAAAACCATTTTATCTGAAATCCAAGGAAATGATAACTTCCAGGAACTAGCAATCTTGATTGAAGGAGGAAGGGAAGATGTAGAGAAACAAATTCTTCCACATTCTGCTTTTATGAAATATACAAATAACAAAGCAAATAAACTGATTACCAAGAACTCTTTTAAAACACAAACACACACACACTTCACAGAGTGAGTCACACTGTCATCATAATTTAGATTTCCTATATCACTCAAATTTATGATCTGGTCCAATGGCAAACTGATATTAAAGAGATGACCGCAAGTCACTGCCTGACTGTGAAATCAGTAAAAAGTATTATATCACCCTCAGGATATTTTTTTAAGTTAAGTCTTTATCTCCTGTATTCTGATTCTTTGAAAATTTACAATACATGACTGGTATGTGTGCATATCTAAATATGTATTGTATGACTTTGAATGTATACACATATATATATATGAATGAACTCATGGGCATATAACACATCAATATATAAACATATATACATATATATACAATAAAATTATTTTATCATACATATATCTACTTATTATATATATATATATATATATATATATATATAATAAGTAGATATATATATATAATCTCAGTTAACCAGATTATCTCATTTTTGTTTTACCAAAATATTTAATTACTGAAACATCCTAAATAAATGGGAATTTTTATATGTATATGCAAACATAACATATCTTTTTGTATATGTGCATCTTATAACATCATAATTACCAATTTAATAAATATAGCATTTTGCTTGCCAAGCAACTGAGCTAAGAATGCTGGCTATAGCTTCAGAATATTTACATATATATATATATATATATATGTCCCAGAGTAAGATTGGAAGAGAACATAAAAGAATCTTAACATGACTAAGTACCATAAGCAGCACAGATGGATTTCCCTAAGAATAACAAATATAACTTGCCATAAGTTTAAAAGACTAAAAATATACAAAGAAAAATAAAACTAAATTACATATATTTTTGATATCTATATTCTAAAAATACAGTATTTTAAATAATCTACTGTCTCTCATATAATTCTTTCCAGTAATTCAAACTACAATCAATCACATATGTCTAATCTTTGATAAATTCACACAGAAGGCCTAACTATTTGCATTCCTCAATTTCCAAGTATATAGTATAGGCAATGGACTGTATGGATTATCCATCCATTAATCTCTGACTAGATCTAGCTAAGTGACCAGCCTATCTTTTTTCCTGGCCATATGATTCTTGGATAACAGCAATTACATAATTTCTGTTGCATAATTTCTTATTTTAATCTGTTATAGCCTGCTCATATCTACCATGTGCCAAACCATAATTTATAAGGAGAAAGCAGATGTGAAGAAAAGATCCACCCAAATTTGTGACAAGTTCCAGTTGTAGAATCACCTTCAACAACTTCCCTTCAGATGAAACCTGTTTTATAAACTGAGATACCAACACTATGTAGTAAAATGAAAAATGATTTTAAAAGTTAAAATCTACTTTAGGCCTACATTTTAAATAACTGAATGAATAATCTGTCAAAACAACATAAGGCCTTCAGCAGATATTCAACTATTCAAGAGTATTTTACTTCCCAAGTATTATGTTTAAAAATCTCATAAAATCCAGGAGTTTGAATTATCAGGTCATAAGATAATTTCATTATAATTGTAACCCTAAAATCACAGACCAAAAAACTAGAAAGAACCTTCAGTGACATCTACAAATGAGGGAATATGGCTCAAGAAGGTTTAGTCCTTTTCTGAAGCTCCCAGGGGGAATCAGCAGCAGTGGTCAGAGGCCGCTCTCTCCCTGCAGCACCACTCAGTGATATTAACAGTGCCTCTGCCCTGGATCCCAGGCTGGTGCCCTGTAGGTCCTCTCCCTTTCCCCACATCAGGACAGATGGGTTTCTGGGGCAAGAGAAAGCAAAGGAACCCAATGTCCAAAATGGCTAGCCAGCTCTAAACCAAGCTTCACACTACTGCAGAGGGCAAGTGCATCTTCCTACTGGAGAAAGCATCACTCTTCTTTTTACAACCCAATGATCTTTCTGTCCTCAGCATATGTGATTGAGAGACTAAAAGAGTTAATTAAAAAAAAAAACTGGATAAAAACACCAAAATAAACATGGAATTAGGGATCTATAGCAAAGATCCATCTGATTCATGCATGCACTTATAGTTGCTTTGACTCCTCCATTCCACAGTGCTCACTGTCTGACAACATATTTTATGACCCATTCTGTTAAGATTAAACTCCTTATTCCCATCCATGAAATGCACTCTCTCGCCACAGTTTAGCAGGATGCTTTATTCCTCCTCTCCTCCCTGCCCAGTGTCTATGCTGTAGTTAAGTGACACATATTTCTGTCCCATGTGCAGCTCTCCCAATATTCCCTCTGCATTTCCTGTCCTTCCCCCACCAACCACTTTGTCTTTTTTCAATAGCTTCCCCTGAACCATTCATTATCTAGGGGAACCTAAGATTTTTTTTCCTCTACTCTACTGAAGCTGAGAAGTTCAAAAAAAAAAAAAAAAAAAAAAAAGACAAGAGAGAATAATAATCCTTGGCAAAGAATAGTCAGTAGTACAGGGGCCTTTATCGGTCTCCAGCCCACTCCACTACAGACCTTGCCAAGCTGACATTGGCTGATTAATGACTAACTACTTTTTGAGACCAGTCATTCAGCTAGTTGATGTCATTTAAATGTATCATCATTACTTGATAATAAATTTGCACATAGTGCCTTTCCTTTCAAAATGACCACATGTATACATATATATTCATATCTATTATATACATTTGTATATAGTTTCCCAAAATGAAAAATCTAAGTTCTTCTGTATTCATTTTTGTTCTAGCACAATGCCAAACACTGTTTAGGAACATGATAAATACCTGATTCATTGATTACATTAACATGATTAATATCTTTATTGTAGACAGAATTATTTATAATGGGATCACAGATTACTTATGCTTTTAATAACAAATATTATATTATAAAGCACACATCATAGGACATAACAAATAATATAATTTATTATGTATCATTCTAAATCACATGTAACAATAAAAATAAGTTTTCGTATAACTTAAATATTTTGTCATTATACAATCATTATGGTAATTATGTCTTTGTGTTTGCATATTAACATTAAAAACTTTGAAACCATGAGTTGAATCAAACCTAGGAAACTAGTTGGAAGTTTTCAATTTAGACATAAGGAATTTGGTAGACATTACTGTAAATATTATGTAATGTTATTAACAATAATCAATATGATGATTATTTGTGTATTTGAATATTAACATTAAGACTAAGAATCTATGAGTTGAATCAAAATTTAAAAATTAGCTAATCCAAAGATCTCAGCTTAGAAATAAGGAAACTAACAAAAAGAGGATTAAGAAATTTACCTGAAAATTCCAGAGTGGGTCAGGGAAGTAAAACTGGCAGTAGAGCCCAAATTCTTGACTCCAAAATCTCCAGAACCCATGTACAGTAAAGCATATAGATATAACTACAGGCCCATGAGTTGGTAAAATTCCAAAGTTGCTCATTAAGGAGAACTAGTGAATTTCTCAAAAAGGAAATAGTGATGACAAAGAACCAGCACTGGCTTTATCAAAAACAGGTCAATGGGTTAGAGACCAATAAAGGGCCCCTGTACTGTTAACTAATTTTTTTTTTTTTTTTACCAATTACTTAATAAAGACAAACATGCTTATCACATTAGCAGATGACACAAAGTTGGAAGGTACCATTTAATACAAGAGAGGATGGAGTCAAGATCCAAAAAGATTTTGACAGGCTAGACCAATAAGCTGACTCTTATAAAACAAAATTCTTTATGGATATATATCAGGTCTTATACCTGAGTTTTAAAAAATCAACTTCCCAATTACAAAAAGGAGAAGGAAGGATTAGACAATAGTTTGTCTGAAGCAGTTATAAGACTTTTCAGTGGACTCTTATTTGGATCAGCAATATATTATTGAGGCAGCCCAGAAAATGACTTTAAGAGGCCCAGTTTCCAAAGCCAAGAAGTGATAGCTTTTTTGCACTCTTACCTGGGTCAGAAAACATTTGGAAGACCGTTTTCAATTTGGGGGAATGACAGTTTTAGAAATGCTAAATGATGCTGCTAAGTCAGAATATTCAAAGAAAGACAAACAGGATTGTTCAAAGTTGTGTGCCTTTAACATATGGAATATTAGAGTTGATGGAACAGGGTTTTTTAGCCTAGAGCAGCACTTCTTAAACTTTTTCCACTTGTGAGCCCTTTTGCCCAAGAAATTTTTACATGACCCTGGAACTTTACAGGTGTATAAAATAGGTATACAAATCAAATATTTACTGATAATAAATCATAATTTCCCAACTCCCACGGTTCAGTTTATGAGACCCCATATGGGGGTCATGACCACAGTTTTAAAAAGCTGAGTTCTACAAAAAAAAAAGCTCATGGGAGAGACACAGCTACGTATTAGTACTGGAAATGCTGTCACCAGGAAAAACTGTCCCTAGCTTCATCCTTCTTTTGTTCCCTCCCTTCCTTTTCCCTAGTCCACCACCATAAAAAGAACTAGGAGCAGCAGGACGATACACTTGGGCTTAATGGAAGGAATAGCTTCCTAGCAATTACAGTTGTCCAAAAACAGAGGTAAGGAGATTCTCCTCAGGAGGTACATTTCCAAGCAGAGAAGATGGATGAATACTTGTTTTATATGTTGCAGCAGGGGTTCTTTCTCAGGTATGGCTTGGACCAAATGGCCACTGAAGTATATTCTCACTACAAAATTCTGTCATTCTTCTATGTATCTTAAGAGCTTTACACGCTATGACATGCTATGTTGTTAAGTATGCCCAAGAACGAGTTACCATTTTATAACAGAGGTCCTCCAAAGATAACAAACTTCATCCTTGTAAAGTACCTTGGACATCTCATAACCAAGAATTGTACCCATATGGGGATTTAAGTCAGATCTGATTACAGTATAGCAACAGTAAAGTAGAGAAACATGAGTAACAGAAAGAGACCTGAGTCCTAGTCTTGGCTCTTTTACAAACTAGCTATGTGGTCTTAGGGAAGGCTCTTTGTTATCTAAGATTTCACTCCTGAAAAATAGAGAATATCTGAGAGGAGCATATATGAATTAATAAGTACCACATAAATGTAAGTTATTGTCATAAATGAAAATCCCTAAGAGACAGTGTCTAAGTAATTAATAAGCTAATAAACAATAGTTGTTGTTCAGTGGTTTCTTTCAGTAACCACAGATCTCAAAGGAGACTCAAAAACTTAAATCAGAAGTGTACTCTCTAACAAGGAACTCCCCAGACAAGGGAAACTCAACTTTGATTGGTGGACATTTAATGAGGAGGTGAGCTAAAAGTCTTCAGCTCCTCCTGCTGAGAACACGGCTAGATTGAGCTTCAGCAGCCTCTAGGCAGGCATCTGGACCTTTGTAGCTAATTTTCTCTTTCAAGAGCTGGTTGCCCTAAACTCTAATGAAGTGGATCAAGGACAGAGGGCTCCTATTCTAGGCAAAGACTTGAGTAGACAGTACACTGTTTATACTTAAAACAGAAATTTAGGTTTCCCAGTTGAGTGGAGCAATTTCCAATCTAGCTAAGGAGCACTTGGGAGTTAGGAACAATTATTTTTCTTAGCCATACCCTTCAGAGACTGAAGGACTTTCAGGAAGTGGATCTTAACAAAAGGAAAACGGTAGATCACAAATTAATAACTAGTTACCAATATAATAGCATAATATTAATTTATCAGAATTATAAGGGAAAAGGGAGGCAAAATGAAAGCTTAAAGAATATGAATTGAAATGAAACAGTTAAAGATGTTGGTGATTTTATAGCATTATAGGTGTATTACACACATGACTTGTCTATGTATTATTTCCCCTTGCATGTTCTCTGATCATAAATGTTCCCTGCATATATCCCAGGAGAATATAAGACTTGTGTGTACAGGGAGGAAATAACCTTGTAATTTGTTTTTCTGTCATTGTTTCTCTGTCATTTGCTGGGTGGGAAGGAGAAATACACTTTACTGATGACTTTTGTTTTTACAAGTCTTTTACAAATAAGTTTACAAATTACAAGCTTCCATTCATTCTTTTGAATATACGCAAAAAGGGTTATGATTTTTTAAAAAGTGAGAAAAGGTATAGCTTTGATATAGAAAAAGATAAGGAAAAATTCAATACTAAGCTGAGCAGGATTTATGTGACATGTGCATCAAAGTTCAGTAAAATTAAACCCCTCCTTACTTATGTTAGTGAGCTTTAAATGCTTGCCCTTGTGTACAGAGCACAGAAGAGAACAGAATATAGGGCCACACACACCCAAATTGAGCTTAAAACAAATGAAATCACTCACAACCTTTAGCAAAGTCCACCAAAAATGCCACGTAATTCAATTGGCAGTGGGTTATTAGGTGCCTAAAACACGTAAATATTTGGAATACAGAAACAAATGAAAGGGTCTCTGCCCACAAAAACCTGACATTCTTTTGGAAGAGGAAAAGAGAGAAAGAAAAGAGCAAAGATGAAAATGTCACTGAGTGAAACAGAGAAGGCAGAAGTGTGATCAGAAAGCCAGGAAAGTATGTGGCGTCTATCACTTTCAATTGAAAAAGCCGTGAGATGCCAGGCCAGACAGATATTGGGTCTAGACTGAATGCTAGAGGGGACAAGCTGACAGGGCACTTGGGGCAAAACAATTAATGCCCAGCCTGGAAATGCAATAGAGCAAGGGAAAGTGCTGGCTTGTTTGGTAAAACTTGCCTCTGGTCTGATCTGTGTGTAACATAGCTGCAAATCATTAGCTTATAAAGCGACTTTGTCTTCCTTCAAATGGAGTCAGCCCTAGGTGCCATTATAGCACAATACATTTCCTCTATAGGGATATGAATTTCTTCCTCATTACAGCTAATGACAGGGGGAGGCAGCCCTAGAGATGCATTTAGGATGTAAGTGAGATCCTCAAGGACTGAAATAACAGGGGAAAAAAAGGTTTGCTTGGCAGGATACTGACACTGCTATGGAGCAATGCCCTGGGGCCTTTGCTTCTTAGCAGAGCTACTCCAGCACAAAAACCTGCCCTGGTTTATTATCATTTATACTATTTATGTAATTTTTTTTATGCGAAGGCTTAAGAAGCAATCTGAAAGATCTATTTTCTATTACTGTTTCATCTCCGGGGTCTAATAGTCAGAAATATGCCATACTGTTAGGTACATTTTGGGTGGGATCATACCAGTTCATTTTAGGCGTCAGGCTCAGGTGCTTCTGTGGTTTAAAAAAAATAATTTTCCATAAGAAGAAAAGGGTCAGATTAGATTATTCCAGAAGATACAGAGTTTAAGTTTTTGTACCCACTTTGTTACAAATTCTATTCCCTATACATTAATATGAAAATGGCAAATACAGTTCCAATGATCTTGTGATGAAGAGAGCCATCTATACCCAGAAAGAGGACTGTGGGAATTGAGTGTGGATCATAGCATAGCATTCTCACTCTCTCTTGTTGTTTGCTTGCATTTTTTCTTACTCCGATTTTTATGTAGTGAGATAATTGTATAAATATGTCTACATATATTGTATTTAATATATATTTTAACATCTATAGCATATATTGGATTGCTTGCCATCTAGGGAAGGGGATGGAGGGAAGGAGGGGAAAATCTGGAATACAAGGCTATACAAGGGTCAATGTTGAAAAATTATCCGTGCATATGTTTTGAAAATAAAAAATAAAAAAATTTTTAAAAAGAAACTGGCAAAATATCCTATTTTTACAGGCTAGTCAGACTAGGTCTATTTCTACATGAAGATGGGGGTGGTTGGTAGTGGGTAGTGGGGAGAATCAGGGAACATTTTGACAGAAAGAGTCAAAATGACTGATAAATACATAAGGCATAATGGTGTACCCACCAAAGGAACTGGACCAGTCTCAACGTACGCGCCTATCTGCTTAACTTATGAGTCATGCATTTGTAAAGCATCCCTGAATTTAGTTTAAGCATGATAGAAATAGGGTAGATGATGAAGAAATGGTCACTCCTTTCAACTCAACCAGTTCTAAGTTTGGATCGTGCTAACAAGCTTAGACTCTAGTTGGCTATATTAAAGAAGTACACAAGTCTTCACAGTATCCTTCATTTAGTAAGCTATAATTCAAAGGGAGCATAACATAGGAGATAAAGGGCTAGCCTTCAAGAAAGGAAGCCCAGGTTTTAGGTTCAGCCTCTGACATATACTAACTTTGTGACCAAGAGCAAATGATTTAACTTTTGAGCACCAAGGCAATTCTCTCATACTTTTAAATTAATACAACTTGCTGGTCTTGCTGTGGAAAAGGGAAATTCCACATTGGTATTTTCCAATACCTAAGATACTATAAGCTCCAGACCCAAAGACCAACATCATTTAGCTAAGTTATTTGGGACATGATCTGTCTCCTCCTTTGATCCATAAATTGCCTTATATGCAAATAATGACCTTTCTTCATTGAAGGAGGACATGGCAAAGTACTCCAGCATATTTGCCAAGAAAACCTTATCAATAGTATTGGCATATAATGGTCCCCAGGGTCATGAAGAATCATCAGGCACTCTGCATTTATATAACAACTTTTTTTTTTAATTTTAAAAAAATATTAAAACTTTTTATTTACAAAACATACATAGGTAAGTTTTCAACATTGACGCTTGCAAAACCTTCTTTTCAAAATGTTGCCCTCCTTCCTCCCACCCTTCTCCCCTAGATAGCAGGTAGTCCAATATATGTTAAATATGTTTTCTTTCCGCACAGAAAAATTTCATCAAGATGGAAAAAAAAACTGAGAAAGAAAACAAAATGCAAGCAAACAACAACAGAGAACGAGAATGTTATGTTGTAATCCACACTCAATTCCCATAGGCTTCTCTTTGGGTGTAGATGGCTCTATTCATCACTGAACAATTGGGACTGATTTGAATCATCTCATTGTTGAAGAGAGCCACGTCTATCAGAATTGATCATTCTGTAGTCTTCTGTAGTCTTGTTGTTGCCGTGTATATAACAATTCTTATGTACCATTTTAATACTAATTACTTGATTTTCTCCACAACCAATTTGTGAAGCAGGGAAACAGGCAATAGTGATTCCCATTTTACAGAAGATGTCTCACATATTTTATGAAGAGATTAAGTTAAGTGCCCCCAAGTTAGTTTGTGACAGATCTCAAATAGCTGTTCTCACTGTAGCCAGCAGAGAAAGATGAAGCAAGCTTCCTTCTCCTTTAGGAAACAAATTTCATAGGTCAATAAAACTTAAGTGGGACCTTCTTTCCTTAATCTTTTTCCTTAAAAAGCTGGTTCTTCTTTTTGTCCTTGATTTTAAATTTTGTAGGATAATTGACTGCCACAACTCACTATTCACTGGGAGCAGAGAAAAAGAAAGCTCTACTTTGGAAGGCAACATATGTTTTTCCATGTTTTCCAATGGTGGTGATGTTTGTGGTAGTAAATATGAAATGAGATGAGCTATGCTATGTGATATATATATGCATATATAACATGTATATGTATACATACACACACACATATATATATGTATTCTCATTTATAGAAGTAAAAATAAGTGAAGTATTAAATCAGGAAAAGCAAATCACCACATTTTATAAGGAGATGGGGCAAGAGAATGTGCCATCTTCTTCTGGATGGTTTTTGTTACTAAGTTCAGACCCCAAAGCATTATCTGATCCTGATAAAAAGGATGTTGTTTGTTTCTTCAACTTCACACTTTCCCCCCTTTCTCAGTTCAGAGGTTTACTCAATGGCATGAGTTGACTCAATTTAAAAAAAATGAGCAAGCTAAAAGAGAGATGGGGTGAGAGAGTGAAAATGGACTAGTGAATGAAAGAAGATCAAGCATTCCAGAAAAAGCCTGAGAGCCAAATTGATTTACTGAAAAATTGTGTATTATTACATTCCTACACTCATCCTCAGAACTCCAAAATTACAACAATGGAGTTATAACCTTCAAGGTCACTAGCATATTACACAAGAGAAATACTGTAACCTCACAGCAAAGATATACAAAAGCTTTTGTTGCAAGAAAATAAAAAGGTAGAGGTCAGAAAATCACAAGGAAAGAGGAATGAAAGTATAAAAAAAGAAATACAATCATATTTTACATTTGTAAGCTTTCCAAATCATTTTCATAAACATCTAAGTCAAAGGGGAGGGTTGACGGGAAAAGGGGGAGAAAGAGGGAGTGTGAAGAAAGGAGAGAGAGAGAGAGAGAGAGAGAGAGAGAGAGAGAGCAAGGGAGGAAGAGACAGAGAGAAAGACAGAAAGACACAGAGAGAAAGACAGACAGACAGACAGACAGACAGGCAGACAATATGAAGATAATGTTTTTAGGAAATCTCCCCTGATCCCAGTAAAGATACTTATGTGATAACATTTCTCTGGGAAGACAATTCACCTGCAGTAATCAATAATGTGACTTTCCAGGAATTTTGTGAAAGAAAATGTTTAAAAAAGGAAAAAAATAGGGTAAACTTCCTCTGACTCAGCCTCTAGAATGGTCACAGGCTCTAAATCATCTAATGAGAACCATCTCAAGCTCCTGGGAATGTTTAGCCTGGAAAAAAAACTTGGGGTGGGAAAAACATAACTATTTTCAAATAGATAAAGGGCAGCCAACTGAAAGGACTAGATTTCCTCATAACATAAGAGAGCAGAATTAGAAATTCTCTGTCTCTGTCTCTCTGTCCCTCCTTCCTTCTCTCCTCTCTCTCTCTCTCTCTCTCCCTTCCCCCCCCCCCCGCCCTTGTTTTAAAGCAGAACATTCTGTTTTTGGTTCAAAAACATGGCATTCAGGCAAAGAAAAAGGCAGTTAATTTTTTTTTCCATTCACAGACAAGAAATGAACTGGATAATGCAAACATGCAGGGTCTGAAGCCTGACCACATTCTTTTGTAGGTCACTTGACTTTGATCTTCCATTTGACTCTTGTTGCAATATATTTAATTTGTTAATCCCAAACTCTACAGTAATCTAGGAGTATTCTTGATAACATATTCCTCATTAATAAATTTGAAATTTCTCCTCATTAATTTGAACCCCCATTCGAATTTATGAAATATTATTTAATGAATCTGAGAAGCCTTCTTTGTCCCTAGAATTTATTTTACTCATCTAATATCCTTAAATATTTAAAGTTACCAAATATTCATACAATTAGCAAAATATCACCTTTTAAAGTCTCCTCAGACCTTAAAAATGACAGCAGATGATTCCTCTGTACTTTCTGGCAACAAATCTCAAGGTATTCATCTCACTCCAGATAACTGATCAAAGCCTATGAAGGTTCTTCATATTCCTCTTCAATATTAATCTCTTCTCTGTGTCTTTTCTTTAATAACAATGGAAAATCACTCCCAAAATATACGGAGCTGCTAGCTCCTTACAGACTATATTCAGTTCTTTTTATAGGATTTCCATTAAAAACAAAAGCAAGTCCTTCCTCCTCACTCTCTCACTCTTCTCTCCTGTTCTTCCCACAGTGCCTGGCAAACACTAGACTTTTAACAAGTGTTTGTTGACTGGTTGACTGTCACAGATCTTAATTGGTTAGCAGATCAAAAAGAAAAACTTCATTTTCCCCTCATCTTCAGAGAGAGGTTCTTCATGGCAAACATCTCTCCCATCCAATCAACCCCTCTTCCAACTGTGACTCCAACTGCCTTTTTCCCAACATGACATCTTAGCTTTTAAAGCCACAGTACCAGTAACTGAGTTCCTTCTCCTTGGTTCTTAAAGAGAAAGTAACAGTTTTCATGGGCTATGTATATAAAAGAGATGTTACAATGAAATAATAGCTGGAAAATATTAAGAAAGGTCAGAATAGCAATGAGCTTCAAGAATATGACAAATAGTTACACTAGAGAAGGCATTTCAAAAGGGAATGGAAGAGCCATCTTTAAGATCTAAAGGACTGCCATAAATGAAAAGAAATTAGACATTTTACTTGGCTTCAAAGGGTAAAATTAAACAACAGTAATAATGATAACAATAATAATATTATTATATAGCACTTGTTATATGTTGAACACTCTACTAAGGGCTTTACAATTATTATCTCACTTGGTACTCACAGCAATCCAGAAAGATAGGGTTATTACTGTCCCTATTTTACAGATGAAGAAACTGAGGTGAACAAGGATTAAGTGATGTGTGTCAGTATTACACAGCTAGGAAATATCTAAAGCCAGATTTGAGATCAGCACTCTGCACTGTGCCACCTAATGCATTATAAGCAAGTAATCAAGTTACAGAGCAAGATTTAGACTTGATCTAAGCTAAGGACAGCTCAAAACACAATAAATGTGTAATAAGTTACACATATAAAATAAAGAAATAAATATAAAATAGAGAATTAAGACCTCACCATAATTTCACTTTGTTTTTGTTGTTGTTCTTGCCTCCCTCCTTTCATTTCTATGAAAGATCCAAAGGATACTGGGGATCTGAGGAAAACTGGAGAATTTCAATTTTACACAGAGTTTGTTAAAAAGGGTTGCCTGTGAATGCAATTCAGTGGGGAATGTAATATGGCCATCAAAAATGAAAAAGGAAACATATGGACTCTTAACTCTAAGTAAGTCAGATAGAGGACTGAAGTGATCTGATCCTCCTAAGAGGAGGTAGGGTCAAAAGCAGATAATACCTACAGGCTCTATATAGCTGGCTGGCTATTATTCTGTGTCCCCCAAAGAATGATGCCCCTTGGAGTCAGATCTTTTGACTAATGGTCAAAAATCACCTAAGTTTTCCCCAGTATGAATACTGTATTAAAAAGGTTCTTCCTTTTTCACTAAATAAGCTAAAGCTGAATTTTCAGGGTTCTAAGAGATGGGGGAAGAGGTAAACACTTAACTGAAGACTTCAGCTACAATCACACGCCTAACAAGGAGCACAAGATCAGGGGAGCAATGTCCAGGAGTTATCATACCCAGGAGCAATCATGAGACTAGGAAGACTAGCACAAAGACATCACCAGAAGCCAGTGACCATCCTACACTGTCAAAGCTATGGGCTTTTCCTCCACGTGTGATATTTGACACAGTTGTTCCCAACCATAAGCTTCTCCAAATACTCCCTAATGTATTACATTATATTATTATATTACATATATTACAATATGCTTTATATATTGTTCTATTCGCTCTTCTTAAATGATATGTGTATACAGGTATATCTCATTTTATTGTGCCTTACTTTTTTATTGCACTTTATTGCATTTCAAAGATATTTCATTTTTTACAAATTGAAGGTTTGTAGCAACACTGCAAAAAACAAGTCTATCAACACCATTTTCCCAAAAGTATGTGATCACATCATGTCTTTGTGTCACATTTTGGTAATTCTTATGATATTTCAATTTTTTCATTAACATAATGATCTAAGATCAATGATCTTTGATGTTACTATTGTAATTATTTTAGATTCCAGGAACCACTCCCATGTAAGAGAAAGCTTAAGAAATAAAGGTTTTATATATTCTAACTGCATTCCCCCATCTCTCTCTCTCTCTCTCTCTCTCTCTCTCTCTCTCTGAGTTCTCAGTCCTCCCTAGTTCCTGAGACACAATTGAAGGATATTACATAAACTTAGCTCATAAAGCAATGACAGGATTTGAGAAAATTGTCTCCAATTTTGAAATAAATTCAACCATGGCTAAAATTCTATCAACAGCATCATGCTACAGAGAAATAGTTTGTAAAAGGAAGAATCAATCAATATAACAAACTTCACCGTTATCTTCTTTTAAGAAATTGCCTCCATTCCCCAATCTTCAGCAATCATTACCCTGATCTGTCAGCACCATCAACATAGATGCAAGACCTTCCACCATGAAAAAGAAAGGATCAAATGATGATTAGCATTTTTAGCAATAAAGTATTTTTAAATTAAGGTACATGCATTTTCAAGATAAAATAATATTGTACACTTAATAGACTATAGCATAAACATGATTTTTATATGCAATGAGAAACCAAAAAGTTCATGTGACTCACTATATTCACTTTATTGCAATGGGCTGAAATCAAATCCACAATATCTCCAAGGTATGCCTGGAATTGCAGAAGAACATGCCCCCAGCTTATGAGAAAAACATTATGTCCTTTGGCTTTAGTGGGGGCCCACAAGCCAAGATTTTCAGTAGCTGTGGAATCAATGAGTAAATTCAAACTGAAACATGTTTTAGGGGGATGGGGAAGAGCTTTTCCACTATTGTAACTTTTTTCTAGTAAAACTTTCCAGTAAAAATATAAAAAGAAAAACCTTCCTAATAATTAATACTGTATAATCAAAAAGTAGAATGGATTTTGGGAAGTAGTGGGTTCTTTCTGTCTTATCTTTATCTCTGTTTTTCAAAGACCAGATGACCACTTGTAAATTATAGAAGGGATGCTAATTCAGGAATAGATTGGTCCAAATAGCATTAGAGTTGTCTTCTAATTTTGACATCTGAGTTAGATTCCAATTCTGAGTAGGAAGAAGATAGTGGTGATTTTAAGACAATTTTAAGGATGTCACCTACCCCACTACAACAAGTACACAGAAAGTACATTCAAATACCCTAAGTTGAAAACTAACAATAAAGATCTAGGTTTTCAGCTTTCTGGAAATGGAAAGAGAAAGGCATCTGAGGGTTTAACAAAAGTGAGTTTAAGCCCCATCAAACTATCACATTTCAGCAGTCATCAAATTATAAATTGGAGAAATGGATCCTTTGCACATCAAAACTCACAACAAGAAAGCTTGTCAGCTGTCCACACCATCATCTGATATAGCAGTTTCTAAGCCCAGCACAGGCAAGTTCAACCTATTAACTATCTTCTTAATTCATCAGCAAAAGTGAAAGCTTTACAATGCAATTTTTTTAAAATTCATCTTAACTATGGAAGGGTAGTCTATATGCATTTTAAAGAAGACAAATTCCTGTTCACTTGAAGTAACTGGTTATAAACTAAAGAACTAGCAAATATGTTCACATATTACTTTATGCTGTTGTCTCCAATTTCCCAGAGATGTAGCCATGAAAGAGGCTGAAGAAAAATTTATTTTCCATTACCATCTAGTATCTATTTAAAACCCTCTAACAATGAATTAGGACTTTCAAGGGGGAAGGCACTTTGTACCTTCCCCCTAAATCTAAAATCCAACTCATTAATCTTACAAATGAAGAAAGTGAACTAAGGGAACTAAAAAAAAAAAAAAAAGCAATAATTACTTAAGGTCACATAACTTATGATAGAACTGGTATTAAAATACAGATTTTCTGACTCCCAATCTAATTAATGTTCTTTACATAAAACCAGATACTAGACTTACAAGATGGTAGACTACAGTTTGGAATATTGCATATATTATAAGACAGTTATTGTGTTCTGATGGACCTGGCCATCCTCAGCAATGAGATGAACCAAATCCGTTCCAATGGAGCAGTAATGAACTGAACCAGCTACGCCCAGAGAAAGAACTCTGGGAGATGACTAAAAACCATTACATTGAATTCCCAATCCCTATATTTTTGCCCACCTGCATTTTTGATTTCCTTCACAGGCTAATTATACAATATTTCAGAGTCCGATTCTTTTTGTACAGCAAAACAATGGTTTGGTCATGAATACTTATTGTGTATCTAATTTATATTTTAATATATTTAACATCTACTGGTCATCCTGCTATCTGGGGTGGGAAAAAGGAGGGGAAAAATTGGAACAAGAGGTTTGGCAATTGTCAATGCTGTAAAGTTACCCATACATATAACCTGTAAATAAAAGACTATTAACATTTTTTTAAAAAGACAGTTATTGTGTTGAATAATTTTTTTTAGCTTTTGTTCCCCTTCTTTTTTTGTCCCTCTATTAGAAGTAACAATTTTAAGTAGTGAGGAGGAAGGACAGATTTGGAAATGAAGGTAATATGAAAATAAGATATCAATAAAAATTTTAAACAACAATACCACCTACTAGGCGCCATAAACAAATATAAAAGACATATGGCATGTTTATTCTTAAATCCAATTTTCAAATATATCAAATTAAATAGATGCTATAACATCCCTTGGTAATTTTCTCTGGAATTCAATGTATTTAGTGCACTTAAGAATCTTGGTACAGAAAAAGAGCACAAGGCAATGGAAAGGCAGAAGTCATGACAAATGGATTCCCCTCCGAATTCTATCATTTATTAGCTGAAAGACCATTGGAAAGGCTCATTTCACCTTTCCTGAGGTTTAAGTTCCTTACTTGTAAATAAGTATGATAATGCTCCCAAGAGCCAGATTCATTTAACAGAAGGTAATTCGAACCTGGAGTCAGAAGATGTCTGGGTTCCAAATCTCAGCTTTGGTATTTACTGAGTGTGAGCATAGACAAGGCACGTCAAACATAAATTCTCAATATTACTTCACTTTATCTACTTTTCCCCTAGTCATTAAATATGAGATGCAATAAGAGACTTCAGGAATCATGTAACAGTGACTAGACTAGCTAAACCAGGAGAACAAAAGAATAAATTTTTTTGCATTAACCTGCAGAAAACTTAAAAGGCTGAATTCGGAAAAAAAAAATTTAATTTGGTCAAACCCCTAAGAACAAAGCTAGTAAAATATAATAATTACATCAGAATTACTAAACAGATATATAGACAAGATTGATAAACAAAGGATAAAAGATACTTGGCTTCCTTGCAAATAATGAGGACGACCAGTTAGCCTACAGTAAGTACTTCAGAGATGGCAAGTTTACTACCTTCCTGAATGGCTGCAGACAGGGAAATAAAAATTTCAGAGAATGCCCTTTAATTTTAAAGGGTCCCAGAGGAAAAAAAAAATCTTTAAATTAGGACTGCCAAAGAGCATGATTTGTTATGCAGTTTCAGCATTTTGTTGGTATGCATTACTACAACTACATTTCAGATATAATCCCACCAAGAGTTGGTAGGGTGCCAGGATTACACAACACAAGGTATAGGTTTTTCCTAAGATTTAAAATGGTAGTTTTCTACTTCAAGCTCACCTTAGGTTAAAATTAGAGATTTCCAATTTTTAAAAAAATTAACTTTATTGAAGTATATTATGAAAAATACTTTGTTATGTGTAATACAATATTTAAGTTATTTAGTTGATTGTTGTAAAGACCAACAGAATCATTCATTCTGACTTTAAATAAAATACTGCATAGCCCCAAAACCTCAAAGCAGTAACTCTTTTTTTCTATCTTTGGGAAAAGAAATAAGGATGTATATGTTAAGTGGTTTTTCCCCCCCTAAAACAAATATCTGATTATCATAATAACCCTAAGAGCTAGTTGCTACTATTTCTCATACTTTACAGTTAAGGAAACTGAGGCACAAGTTAAGTGACCTGCCTTGGGAAACAGAGCTATGAAGTATCCAAGGTTAGATCTGAAATCACAGCTATCTTCTTGAGGGCCATCAATTGCCTCTCTGTGACAAATCAAACTGGTTTCTCTAAGTTTGAACGTTTTACACACATACCCTTTTTTTGCCAGACAATCATGGTTAAGTGACTTAGCCAGGATTGCATATTTAGGAAGTTTCAATTGTCTGGCACCAGATTTAAATTCAGGTACTCCTGACTCAAGAGACAGTGCTCTACCTACTATACTCCCTAGATGCCCCTAAAAGACCTTTTTAATCCATTTCACTGTTTTATTGCTCTTAATGTAACCCCAATTTTATATATTTCCACTAACTACAAAAAAGAACCTAATATAACAATTTGTTTTACAACTCTCCTGTAATAAAAGTTCTATGGTTTCTTAAATTCTGCCCTCAACAGTGTCAACTGTGAATTTCAGGAGGGTAGGAAATATGTCTTTTATAAATTTTTATCTTTCCCAGCAAGCACTCTGCCTGCAACCAGTACTAATATGTCAGTAAAATGAATGCTGAATGGATGAAAGAATGCCTTATTTTGAAATATGTTGATATTTCAATGTTTCAAATGGGCTGTGGTGTTTTATGCCCAAATGGGTGGAGTTCCTAGACCCACTGCAGACAGATTGGTTTGCAGGCAGATGTGCCTCACTCCAGACCAGTGCCCAAATATGATCTTCCTGATTCTAAATATGGAACTCTATGAGCTGCTAGAGAAGAGAGAGGTTCTTGGCTTCATTCAAGTCATAGATATAATCCATCTATATTTATCTATATCAATCTCTCTACATAAATCTTATATATCTACATCTATAAATATTGATATATACAGATGTAGATAAATATATAGAGAGAGAGAAAGAAAAGAAAGAGAGAAAGAGAAGAAAGAAAGAAAATAAAGAAGAAAAGAAAAGAAAGAAAGAAAAGAAAGAGAGAGAGAGGGAAAGAGAAGAGAAGGAAAGAGAAAGAGAGAGAGAGAGAGAGAGAGAGAGAGAGAGAGAGAGAGAGAGAGAAAGAATCTATCATTAATCTATCTCACTCTGAACTGCACTTGTGATGGGCATAATATTTTTTGTTAGTTTCTGTCCATAAGCAGAAGTTTCTTCAGTGACAAGTTGTAGGGAAGTTAATGGTTGGAGATACTCTTCCCAGTCTAAAATATCATGGAGGAGAAATAAGGAGGAGGTAAATAAATATATACATACATGGTAATTGACTTATATTGATATAATATTTTAATGTCCACAAGATACTTAATTTGAATATTATTCCCATTGTATAGATGAAGAACCTGAGGTATAACTAAGTTAATCTGAATCAGAAAACAAGCAAATAACTATCCAAGAATCAAACTCCTAAGCCTCTGACTTCAAAACCATTGTTTCATATATAGTTGAATATTTAATATCTATGATGATGGGGGGTGGAAAAATGGCATGAATAAATCTAAAAAAAATTCTTCCTTCATACTATTCATGAACAATGCACACACACACACACACACACACACACACACACTTCTTTTGAATGTTGATTCTATCATTTTCCTTTGCTATTGGGGAAAGTGCTGATAAAAAGTGAAATGTCCAAATACAATAGGAGAAAAGACAAAGAAAGGCAAAGAGTTGGGATCACTAGATTCCATCCTTAAGAACTGACTGAGCAAAAATGATTTGCTTTAAAGAAAAGCATATTCGTAACCAGATATGTGTAAATCATAACAAACCATTCCCCCACTGACCTATGTTCTAATATCACAGATGATTTTTAAAGAATTATTATGGTTCTATTAATATTCACTTTCTAAAGCTGTACCCTCAAGTTTGCTCCCATCTTCTCAATAAGTATTTAAAAATCTAAAGAAATACTTAACTGTATTACAAATGCTACCATTTTAAAAATAACCAATGAGGAACTTCTTTTAAAGTGAAGAATTCTTTTTCAAGCCTAATATACATCATCCCACAAACCTTCACAGGAGTATTTACAAATATGTTGATTTTCCCCCTCTAAAAATTTGGTGGCTTTTTTAAAAAAAGAATGCTGCATATCTAAAGGGCAGAAGGAGGGGAGCAGGGATCAAAATTTGCCTCTGATGCAAGCCAAGACACCTCAGCATGTTGTACATTGGAATATCCCAGCTAAGCTGGAGCCAGAGCCTTGCAAGCCAACAGTTTGCAAGCCACACCTGCACCTGGCTGCAGCTACACTTGAGCCTCAAGAAAGGATAGAGTAAAAGGAATCATTCCCTACTGAGCTGGGCCAGAGCCAGAGCCAGAGAGAGCAGAGCTAGGGATACCTTTTAAAACAAGGTTTTCTGTTTCTTCTAGTAATGAACTGTTCCTTCTAGTAACAAAAGGCCTCTTACAACTGCTAAGTCCACTAAGAACTACTCTGGGGGTTAGGGAGAGGTACAGAAGGGAGGAAAAAAGGAGGGAGGGTGGGAAGGAAGGGAGGAAGGAAAAGAAGGAAGGGAGGAATAAAGGGAGGAAAGAAGGAAGGGAGAAAAGATGAGAGATAAGGGAGGAAGGAAAAGAGGGAGGAAGAGATGGAAGGAGGGAGGGAGGAGAGGAAGAAGGGAGGAAAGGAGAGAGGGAAGGAGGAAGGGAGGGAAAGAAGAGGGGAAGGAGGAGGGAAGGGAGCTTTCAGTGCAAAGCTGTGATATCACTGGAGTGCATATTTACACATGTTCTAAGTTGAAAAAGCAGTAGGTTGGAATCTCAATAGAATACACCCTGATTATGGAGTCACAAAGAGAAAATACATTTCAGCATCATTGGCAATCTTCTAAATAACATTAAAGAATAACAATTAAATTTTAGTCAGCAGGAAACATCATTAAGTTTTCAACTGTTAAGTGTCACCAATGTAGCACTTGCCCAGGACAGCTTGAGGAAGCGGTTTCACTTACGTGGTTGATGAAGAGGCTCTTTCGTTTTTCTCTCACTGTGGAAACAAAAGATGCAACAGAAAGGTTACACTGCTAGAAACCACAATTACCTCACAAGGCTGAGATTGGCTAAGCCTCTGGCAAGATGGACTCATCCCTCATTCCCACCAGGTACCTGTTGCTCAAATACCACCTGAAGAAGAAACTTCATTCTGTACTTGGCTAATGAGTGAAACCTTCACTTGAGATCATACTCTCTGAAGCTGAAAGCATTAAACATAAATAGCTGAGACCCTTATGGAAGTAGGGGTGAGCCAAGATACAATATGTGGAAAATATTATCTGGATGAAGTCCTCGATTAAAAAATTACAAGTTCTCATAAACTTTGAGAGGCTTAATGAAAATTGTTTCTATCCCAACTAAATGTAATATAACAATACTAATGATAATAGCATTTATATAATTCTTTAAGGTTCAGAAAATGTTTTACATGTGTTATCTTATTTATCCTTATATGAGATAAATATCCTCATTTTAAAGATGAGAAAACTGGAAAATTTTAAATGATCTGCCCAGGGACACCCACAGATAAAAAGATTAAATTCAGTATCTCTTGTCTCAAAGCCCATTACATTATCCCACTGTGCCAGTACTTTAAAATTTTTCCAGACCAAAGAAATGAAAAAGTGACAGGAATATGATGACACTCCTATGTCAGGATACAGGTTACTGTCAGGATACAGATTATACATGTAGAGACAATTATTGATCATCAAGGTCAATGACTTGACTTTGAAATATCCCTCACAGGGGGATGGAGCCAAGATGGCAGAAAGCAGACTCAACTCTATGTGACCTTCTCCGAGCTTCCCTCAAATTAACAGCAGATTAAGCCTCTGAACTGGATTTGGAGTCACAGAACTCACAAATATTTTGAATACAACAAATTTCCATTAGAAGCTATTTTGGAAGAACTTCAGAACAGGTTTGTTTCAGTCATGCTGGGGGAGAGGCTACAGAGCCCAGATCATAGAGCAAGGAGCCTGGGGTAAGGAGCTGGGGCAGGGAGCCAGGGAGCCAGGGTGGAGAATCTACTAAAAGGCTCTTAGGAACCATTCTGTCCTCGTTACAAGCCGGTGCTTCAGCAGATTTACTGTTAGACACTCAAAAGCAGATTCAAAGGCAAATTGTGAGCCATTGAACCCCAGAAGAATGTGGACCTGTCCATGCCTGCCCAGCACTGGAAGTCAGTCAGCAGAACCATCTCAGGGCAAACTAAAGGTTCTGTAGCCCCTTTGCCTTAAAACCTTAACCTTTAAAAAAAGAACTCTGACCATAGACAGCTTTTATGAAGAAAGGGAAGAACAGATCTCAATCCCTGAGGATTCTAAAGGCAAATCAACTCTAGATGAAGCCCCAAAGGGGGATATGAGTTGGTCTCCTTTTCACAAGGCTCTCTTGAAAAAATTCAAAAAGGATCTTAAAAGAGAGTTTGAAGAAAAATGGGGAAAAGAAAAGAGATCTTTGCAAGAGGGGATGGAAAAGGAAAAATCAGAAATTATCTAAAGAAAACTCCTTAAAAAACAGACTTGATGAAATGGAAAAAGCACTATTGTAGAGGATTTCTTAAAAGATATTCTTATATTCATTGTTTCATTCAGATTTATGGCCTGCATAGCATTAAATGTAGTAAACAATCCAAAAACTGTTAAAATTAAATTGAACTGCAGCAGAGGGAAACTAGATGCTCTGAACAAGGTGATCCATTTCTAATATTCCAATTTTCAGGAAAGACTATGATTCTAAGGAGACTAGAACTCAAATGTCACCTCTTCCATAAAACCTTCCTTTATGTCCTGAACTGGACATCATTTTTGCTTAAGCTGATCTCACAGAACTTTAAAATTCCCATACATATTGATCAGATTCTAATTTGTATTATATTTATCTTTAGAAGGAAAGCATCCTGTAATAATAGAGAGCTAGCTCTCCTCCAAATCAGAAAAAAATTATGTTCAGGTCCTGCCCCCAACATATACTGGCTATTTGATACTGAGCAAACAATTTAGGTCCTCAGGACTCTAAACCAGTGATGTCAAGCTCCCATAGAAATGAGAACCCACTAAACGGTACTGTCTCTTTCAGGCATCATATTGATTTGGTTTAAAAATCTGATCGTTTATTGTTTTTATTTTGTTAAATATTCCCCAATTACATTACCCCCATTATTTAGTATTTTATTTCCTCCATTTATATGTAAAACAATCTTTTGTTTTTAAAACTTTGAGTTTCAGATTCTTTCACTTCCTCCCTCCCCACTCCTCACATTGAGAAGTTACATGGGAAGTCATGTAAAACATTTTCATAAAAGTTATATTGTGACAGAAAATATAAATATGCATTGCCCTCAAAAAAATCAAGAAAAATAAAGTTTTAAAATATGCTTTAATTTGTGTTCAGACACAATCAATTCTTTTTCTGGATGTGGGATAGCATTTTTCATCATAAATCCTTCAGATTGTCTTGAATCACTGTGTTGCTGAAAATAGCCAAGTCATTCATAGCTGATCATTTTACACCCAATTATATATTAATCTGGTTCAGAGGCATGCTGGAATATTAGGGACCCCCAATACTCTGTGTATGACATCTTTGCTCCATGTACCTCACTAAGACCACAATTTATAGAGAAGGCACTGTCAATCAATCAAAAATATTTATTAAGCACCTAAAATGTATCCTGCTTTGGTGGAAAGTATAACCCCTTCCAGGAACTTCCTGTACCGGATGAGTTTCCTACGTCATATCCTAGTCAATTAATCAAATAACTATTTAAACACTATTATAACGCCACATATTATTCTTAAGAGGCTACAAGAAACACCAATAAGCCATAATAACTTGCCTTGAAGGAATTTAACAATACAGGGTGAAAAGTCAACTTAATTGAGCTAAACTAATCTACAATCTTTTTTTTTTCCTTTGACTAGGGTAAAAGAAGGCATTCTCTGCTTCATTTCTTACATCCCCCTTAAGGGGAATGCTAAGGATATGAGTTACTCAAATTTTAGTAAAGCTTTAGATAAAGTCTCATATTATTCATGTGGGGAAATGGGATAACAATTAAAAGGTAATAAAATCATATGAATCCATATTTAATGTCAAGTTGGGAGGAGGTCTCCAGTAGAGTGCCTCAAGCGTCTATATTGGAGTCTATCCTGTTTGATTTTTATCAGTGACTTGGATAAGAGCATAGAGAGTATGCTCATTAAATATGCAGATAATAAAAAAACCAGAGAGGCAATTAACAGACATAATCAGAGTCTAAGAGTATCTTGAAAAGCCAGAAGCATTGGGTTTAATAACAACAACAAAAACCACCATAACAATTATATAGCACTTACTATATCCTATATGCCAGGCACTGTACTAAGCACTTTACAATTATTATCTCCTTTGATCTAATTCATCTAAGAAAATGAAACTAAAGAGGGGTACATGTCTTATACTTGGGCCCAAAGAAAAAACTAGATTAGTTCAAAGTGGGAGAGAAATCATTAACTGTCATTTGTTCTGAAAAAATAAAATAAAATCTACAGTTTTCAGTGGACTACAAGCTCACTATTAGTTAGCAGTGGGATGTCAGTCACTTATAAAGAGATGACTATGTGCTGTGGCAGCCAAAAAAAGCTAATTAGGATTACATTAAGAAAGCATAGCCTCTAACAAAAGGAAAGTGAGAGTCTGCCACATCTCATACCACAGCTTTTCAGATGTTACATTTTTCTACTAATCAATCTACTAACCAATTAGTAGGTACCAGGGCACTTATATATAACCCTCCCTCTTGCACTACTGCACTAAACAGCATGATTCATTGTAAGGACCCTAAAGAGAAAAATTAAGAAATAATAATAAAATAATGATGGTGGTGGTGGTGGTGGTGGTGGTGGTGGTGGTGGTGATGTGAGAAAATGACACAGCTTGTAGCTAGTCTCACCAAAAGATTAAAAAAAAAAAATCCAGAGTTAATTAAGAATAAAAAAGTACCTTTGAGACTCCGAATATAAATTTCTCTGTCTTTTATTTTCCCCAGTCTTGATTCATTGGCCAAATTTTTATTGATTAATTAACCCACAAGCAATGTTCCAAAGTATCCTACTCAAAGACAGAATGTCTCTCCCTCTTTTTGTCTCTGTTTCTTTCTGTCACTCTCTCTATAGAGAAATCAAATAAGGAAACCACTGAATAATCAACACTGAAAGGCTGAGTGCATTAGCTGCTTTGTTTTATTATTATAGAAGAGAGATGCCAAGTCATCTGTAATGAGGTATTTTAATTTTTTAATGCTCTGTATCCTTAGATTGGTATTACTACAACTATCAAAATTTCTGTTGTTTTCAGAGTTCCCTGAGTAACTGAACACATTAATAGTCACATTTCCCTTTTTAGAAGGTAATTATAATCTTAATCATGTTTTGTTTTAGTTATATGGAAGGAGTGTGTCAATATTGTCTCCGATTCAATTTATAAGGTGTTTTGATATTCTTTTTAAAAATATGAAGATGGGGATAGCTAGATGGCAAAATGGATAAAGCACTGGCCCTGAAGTCAAGAGCACCAGAGTTCAAATGTGGTCTCACCCACTTATTACTTACTAGCTGTGTGATACTGGGCAAGTCACTTAACCACAATTGATTCATCAAAATAACAATAATGATAATTTTAAAAATGTAGATACTAATTCATGAATTTTAAATTGAATATAGTAAATAAATGCAATCCATAGCAATGGGACTTTCAAAAAGTATTGGGCACTTTTTAAAATGATTTTTTTTTAAATAATTCTACCACCACCCCACAACACACATAGAGCAAATGAGAGCCTACTAAATAGTGAAAAGAACACTTAATTTGGAGTTGGATATCACCTTAGCTACTGGCTATCTGTGTAGATGTGGCAAGTTACAATTTGTCAATTTATTGATCTGTTAAAAGAGGAATTTAATCATTAATTGTGTAAAATTCCTTCTGGCTTTAAATTCTGATTCCTACTATGCTGAAAAGCTCTTTGAGGGCAGAGAACATGCAGAATTTAGAGCTGGAAGGGTGCTTAGGGATTATCTAAGCCAAGATTTATTAAATTAGGGTATTTTAAAAATATTTTGATAACTGTACTTAAATATTACCAGGTGTTTTTTCCAATCCTATATATTTCATTTCATGCATTTTAAAAATATTTATTTTTAAGAGTCCATAAGCTTTAGCAGACTACCAAAAAGATCCATTTTAAAAAAATGGATAATCCAGGATCTCTCCTAATATAGACAGCATAAGTCTGACCCTAAAACAGAGTGGATTTTTATTGTTCTTTTTTTACCCTTCCTCCTTTGCCCCTGGTCTCTGAATTGATCAAACTAATATTACCTTCTTTTGAAATGGGGAATTACACAAGAGAGGGCAAAAAGGATCATGGGATTTTACAACTAGAAATGACAATGGAGATTATCTGACGTTACCTGTTAATTTTACAAATGAGAAAACTACCGCTTTGAGACAGGAAAAGGATTTGTCCAAGTCAAGAGCAGGGCTGAGACTAGACAGCAAGGTCTCCTAATCAAAGATCTAGAGCCTGACACCTTGTCACTTAGACATCTGACAATTGGGTAAAAACTATCATGTACACATCATTTCAAAGGAATGCAATTCAGAGCTCAGAATCATAGATGGAGAGTTAGAAGGGACTTCAAAGGTTATCCGGTCCAGAGGGATCAAACCCACATTAGCCCACAACACTCCAGGGTGCAGCCAGAACCAAATTAAAATGTAATTGGAAGGTATTTAAGAAAACAAATAAAACTAGAAAACAACATGGATAATATTAATATGTGATTTTCTAAGTCACTATGCCTTTTACAAATTCTTATGAATGGTTTAGTGGCCTCTATTTCTATCTGAATTTGATGTCATTGACTTAGTCCAACTTTTTTTATAAATGAGAAAAAAATAAGGTCCAGAAAGGTATGGAGTAACCTACATGTCACAGCAGAAGGAAAAAGCAAGTCTAAGCTCTAAACTCCAATCTACTGGCTTCAAATCTAGCCCTTTATCCACCAAGCCACAATGGACTCATTGAATCAACAAATATTAATCAGTTATCTAATATATGTTTAAGGCAAATATATATTTGCAACTTTCTCTATAAAATCCTATGGAACAGGGTGTAATGAGATCTTTATTCAAAACAGAACTCCAGAGGTTTGGATATAGAACTCTGCTTACTCTGAAGTGAATTGAATATGTGTTCACTAATACCTTCTGGGTTCAGAGATACCAGGAATATTTTAGATGATATAAATTTGGATTTGGCTTTGTAAAAGCTAATAAAAGACTCAGACTAGAGAACACACACACACAAACACACACACACACACACACACACAGACTAGATAAGAAAAAAATTCATTATGGAATATAAAAGGCTGGGGTCAAAGAAAGCACAAACGGCTAACTAAATTCAGATGGTTTTCATTTCCCAGGGGTCACTGCAAGCTCAGAGAACTTCTCCTGGGATATCTGGATTTGAATTTGGTTGGATTCTCTTATAGTTTCTCTTATGTGAGCACTGACCCTGGTGTTAAAGAACCTGACTTTAAATCTTGCTTGTCATTTACTATCTGTGTGACTTTGGGTAAATCACAATTTCACTGAGTGTTGGTTTTCTCAACTATAAAAGAAAGTTGACATAGCCTCTGAAGTCCTTTTCCAGCTCTGGTCCTGTGGGTTTAAGGTACTTTGTATGATCCCAAATGTTTAAAGGAATCTCTTTAGTTAATGTCCCAGATAGATAATGTCCCAGACTAATGTAATTATAGTCAGACCCTGATTCTTAGCCATACCTGTGATTCTCACATATCCCAAGAATATGGGCAAAGCCCCTGACCTCACCCATCTTCCTCTATGTGGAAATGGGGAAAAAGCAGACTCAGGGTAAAAATTATTATTATAGGGAACTAAATTCAGTAAATAGAAGTCCAGAAGGAAAAAAGGGGGGAAGGATCAATGGGCTTCCCACATCTAGGACAAAATGTAACTGAAAAAGGGACAAATAAAGAAGTCAGAGGACCGATATCCTACTCAAATGAAATTCACAAAAATCCACCATCATGAATAAGAATAGTTGTCTAAGAGAAATCTCCCATACAAATTCTTCCCATAAGATAATGAACTGTTTGTAGGGAAAACTATCCAAAAAAGTGAAGTTTGGGGAAAAATTAGGATGGATAGTAAGAATTTGTCAGTGATGCTTCAGCATTAACAAAGAGGGAAAAAAGGCCATATCCGGGGTAAGCACAAATATCTGATTGCTAGCAAAGTAAATGCGACAGAGGGATGAGGAAAGCTCATCAGGTTCTACATGATTGAAATATTTTCATAAGACACTAATGCTCACCAAGCAACTTAATTATAAATTTGACTTAATGTCAAGAAGGAAGAAGCCCTTGATGGGGAACAAGATTATTTGATCAAAAGAAAAGGATATTACCCACTGAAAATTAACAAACTGATATTATGGGTGCAGATCTACCTTAACTTGGAATAATGTGACAGTTTTAGGAGAATATAATAAATCCTGTAAGAACTACTAAAGTTCCAGACTTGTAGAGCTAAAAGACCAAATCCTAGAAAAATTCCCATCAAAGGACAGGGCAGCACCCTGGGGGCCCTAATTCTGAAAAGGGCAGTTTTCAATCCAATTTACTATAAGGATCTAACTGACTAAAACCCAGTATCTGACATGATCCAGGAGAAGCTCCTACTATACTGAGATTGGGAAATCAACCACAAGGCATGCAGATGCTAAAAATAAAGTAATTGATTATCATGTCATTCCCTTCTATTCTGAGTAGTTAGAGAAGAAAAAGACTTAAAAGAGCAATTATTAAAGTGAGTTGGGACTATAGAAATTTCCATCTTTGCCCTTTTTGCCACTTTTACATCCCCCACTTAGGTGAACCATGAGAGTAATTAAATCAGTGGCAATACTGGTGATATGCTGAACATATCACAAACATGAAAACAGAGGTGTATGCTTGTAAAGTTTTAAGAATCAGACCTTCCAGGAAAAACATTTCATGATCCACTTTTAAGCTTAACTAGCATTAACATTTTCTCCACCACTTTCTTAAGTCGAGACCCTCCAATACCACAATAATTCAAATCCTAATTTGTAGCATTCGCCAATTTCTGAAGTATAAATGCTCACGGTGAAAAATTAGAAATCAGGTCTCACACAAACTAGTACAAGCTGGTTACAATAGAGGTGTCTATAAGATCCAACAATGTATCTGAGCAACAGTTTGTTTCTTTTAGTGAAACTGAAGAGAATCCTGGATGTGCACATTTACCAGCTGGATGATTGTGAAGGGCTTATTTCTTAGTGGGAGTTTGAGGAAGCACATCCAGGTGTAAGTTTTAGAATTTGGGCAAGAAAAAAAAGGCAACAAAATATAAGGTTACTTTAACCACTGCTTTAAAAATTAAAAAGAGAAACAATTATACTTCCAGTCAATGGTTTACAAACCTGAAAATGTTAGTCTTCATCATTTAAAAAAAATATTATGAAGTCAAGTATATCCTGAATTCCCAAGGAAAACCTACTGGGGCTCTAAGACACTCAACACACCTGCAAAATACCATCTTATATTCTTTAGTCTTTTGCAAATATGAGTGCAAAATGGAGACAACCACCAACTGACTTTCAGAACAAAACAGGTGTTTCCCATGTCTATTCATGGTTGTAGATTTTTTCCCCCCATGGAGAAATTAATGAGCTAAATATCTAAGCAGAATTAAGGAACTACAGAAAAATAAAACATTTCAGCCAAAAGGGATCTTGTTTCTGTTCAAGTAGAAGAGAAAAATTTAAAGAGACCATGACTTGCCCAAAAGCACAAAGCTAACTTGTGTTAGGCAGGGCAAGGATACATTTGAGACCTCCTACAAAGGGTATCAAAAGGGTATTAGTCATTTCGTGACTAATTAGGCTATTGCAAGGTTGGACTAAATTCCCATTAGACATGTTAGATGATAGTTCCCCAAATAGAATCCCTATCTTTGCTCATGATGACATTTCTTAGAGCATCCATTGTGTGTTGAAGGTTTTCTACATACTTATACCATTTTGAATCTTACCTATCCCAGGTTCTCCTAGAGGAAAAAATGTTGCAATTATTTTCTTCTCCTCTCCCTGAGTCTTCCTCAAAAATCTATTCTGAAGGTATCAATATACATTTCTGAGATTGGCTAAAATGACAGGAAAAAATAACAACAAATGTTGCAGGGAATGTGGGAAAACTAGGACTGATTCCATGCTGCTTCTCATTAGCACTATTCTCAAGATAATTTTTAAACCTGTTTTCAATAGTTTAAATCCAATGCCAGAAATGATGGGAAAAACAGAGTCAAGGAATATAAAAATTGGGGGCAACTTCAGTTCTCTCCCTCCTCCGCAACAGCAATGACAGAACTGCTACTGGCGCTAAGTAAAAAAAGTGGTCTATCCCTTCCCAAGCAGAATACACATCCTGAGCATAGAAATGTCTTTCTTTTTAAATGGGTCATAACATCTGTTTGCTAATAACAAGGGTTGCAGAGAAAAATCACTCTAGCTTTGCATAAAATATCTAACTAATTACATCTAGCAAGAAAGGTCTGATCAGATAAACCATCATGGTGAAGAGACTATTAACATCCTGTTGTGCAGGGGTTTCCCATCTAGTTATGAATGCAGAGATAAAGTCTCCAAGCACAGCCAGCTTTTCTGATATCTAAGATAAAAAGAAGTTTAATAGCTCCACTTCAAGAAAGCACCAATGACTTACAGATCTAATCTAAATCAGTCCTATTAATTTATTATATTCATATATATAGATATAATTAAATATGAATACGTATATATATATTATCATTAAGGATGGGGGTCCAAAACACGGCCACCATCCTGTTATGAGCACTATCACCTCAGCCTGACAACTGCAACAGCCTGCTCATTAATCTTCTTGCCTCAATTCTTTCCCTCTTTCACCCATCCTCAACCTTGTTCTCCAATTGATTTTCCTAAAATACAAGGTCTGATCATGTCACCACCTTAGGTTCAATAAGCTTCAATAGCTCCCTATTGCCTCCAATATCCAATATAAAATCCTTTATCTTTTCATGTCATTCATAACCTGATCCCCTGGACATTCCCAGTCTTATTACACCTCATAATTCCTACTCAATATGCCATTCTTCAAGCCAGTGACACTGACCTCTATTCTTGTTCCTTTCCAACCATATACCATCTCCATCTCTCATTTTCCCTGACTGGGCCACGTGCCTGGAATGTTTTCCACCGTCATCTCTCCTTTTCTTTAAATCTCAACTAAAGTTCCACTTTCTATAAGCTTCCTTAATCTTAGCACCTTCCCTTTGAGATCATCTGCAACTTACTCTGTCTATATTTTGTTTGCATATAACTATATGTATGACACCTCCTCCATTACGCTATGTTCTCATTGAGAATAGGGACTGTCCAGCCATTCTGGAGAGCAATTTGGAACTATGCTCAAAAAGTTATCAAACTGTGCATACCCTTTGATCCAGCAGTGCTACTACTGGGCTTATACCCCAAAGAGATACTAAAGAAGGGAAAGGGACCTATATGTGCCAAAATGTTTGTGGCAGCCCTGTTTGTAGTGGCTAGAAGCTGGAAAGTGAATGGATGCCCATCAATTGGAGAATGGTTGGGTAAATTGTGGTATATGAATGTTATGGAATATTATTGTTCTGTAAGAAACGACCAGCAGGATGAATACAGAGAGGCTTGGAGAGAGTTACATGAACTGATGCTGAGTGAAATGAGCAGAACCAGGAGATCATTATATACCTCAACAACAATACTGTATGAGGATGTATTCTGATGGAAGTGGATTTCTTCGACAAAGAGAATATCTAATTCAGTTTCAATTGATCAAGGATGGACAGAAGCAGCTACACCCAAAGAAATAACACTGGGAAATGAATGTAAACGGTTTGCATTTTTGTCTTTCTTCCCAGGTTATTTTTAACCTTCTGAATCCAATTCTCCTTGTGCAACAAGAGAACTGTTTGGTTCTGCACACATATATTGTATCTAAGATATACTGTGACCTATTTAACATATGTATAGGACTGCTTGCCATCTGGGGGAGGGGAAAAATCGGAATAGAAGTGAGTGCAAGGGATAATGTAAAAAATTACCCTGGCATGGGTTCTGTCAATAAAAACTTATTTTAAAAAAAGAGAATGGGGACTGTCTTTTGCTTTTCTTTAGGTCCCCAGAACATAACACAATATATGGCACATAGAAAGCACTTAAAAATGACAGTTCATTGATGACAAAAACCTAGACCATTGCCAAGAACTAAGTTTTTATTACTGGTAAAAGAATATTGGGTGCAGATTTATTATATAGATATAAAGTCTCCAAATGACTCCATGATAGGTTAAAGAGTTAATTTCTAATTACAAACCTATTATGAATTATGAAAAGATGCCATTAAGATGCAAAGAAGAGAAAGAACATTAGGTTCCACAGAAAGGAAAACTGAAGAAAATGAAAAAAATTTTCTCCTACTTTTAAAATGTCTTTTGTATCAGAATAATAAAAGAGAAAAAGACAGAAGCATCTCGAAACCAAAGAATATGAAGACAGAGAGATCAAGAGAATGTATATATAATAGTACACATATAAGGAATCTCACAATGGAAACCTGTCCAAATGAACTCTAGTCAATAATTTTCAATCTGTTCTGTTTTGAGACCCTCAACTGCCTTCCCTAGCCATACAACTTTATGATTCAGTTTCTGGATCTGGTCAATACAAAAAAAAAAAAAAAAAAAAAAAAGCCTTGGTAAAGGACATCCACATATTTTCCCTAATGCAGCTTCTCCTTGGGATGACCACGCTGACATTATGAACTTGGGAGTTCTCAAGAATAGGATTTGATTTCTATCATTCTTACACTTGAGGTAAGGAAGCAGGGGGAGAAAGGCGAAGAGGGAGAAAGGAGGGACAGAATTTGAAACTCAAAACTTTTAAAATATTTTTAAATTTATAAAAATATGTTTTAACATGGAATTGGGGGAAATAAATTATTATTTTAAAAAATTTTAAATGCAGATTAAACTTAAGTGTCATGAAAATATATTTTCCCCCAAAACTGGTGGTTAATGTTTACCCATACACCCCTGCTTGGATCCCAGAACAAAAGTCAAAGAAATTAAGCAAACCTTCTCATTATTTTCACTTACGGAATTCATAGGACTTATACAAATTTCTTTTAACCTTCATATTTTTCACTGGCCCAAATTTTCCAGCCATCCCAAATCCTCTGACACCTCCAATTTCACTAGAACTAGAGAACAAAAGCTTCCTCTCCTTTATTACATAGACTTAAAAGTTCCTTCACAAGTATAGTTCCCCCTTGAAAACTAAAAGAAAAATTGGACAAAAAGAACAGGCACAATGTACTCATTTTCTTTTTGGGTCATAATGATTTCTTTCAAGCTCTCAGCACATTCTTATTTGTTATGAATAAAATGAACCATATGATACCCAAAGTCTTCCTTGCAGTATACCTGACAAGGGTAAGATGAATGAATGAATAAATGAAAAGCATCTAATGAGTGCTTACTATATAACAAGCACAGCACTGAGAACAGGATGTATAAATACAAAAGCAAAGACAGTCTTTACTCTCCAAGAGCTTACAGTCTGACGGAAGAGACGATACTTACAGTAGTGACCAAGAAATGAAATGGTGAGTGGTGCCATGGAAGAGCATATTGAAAAACCCCTTCCAGGGGCAAAGAATTCATTTGATTGTGGCTCCAAAACTGCAAAGGGAGGAGGAGTGGGGAAGGGGGAAATGGTGGCCTGGTAGATAATAAAGAGCCAGTAGATGTCCCAGGGCACTGGGGAAGCCACCAGTCAGCTAGCACCGCCCAGGATAGGTGCACCAGTCATGAAAGTGCCCAGTCCTCCGGGGATGGGCAGAGCCTGGGTCAAATCTTAAAGTCTAAACACCTACTACCAATGGAGCAAAAAGTTCTGTATAGCTTCATTAAACTGGAAAGTTCAACAGACTGTTTATTTTATTTGAGGATTACCCTGGATAAGCTCATAGAGAAACACTGCCAAATGACTAATCATAAAGCAATTAATATTTTGGGCTATGTCATCTCATGAAGGCTATAAATTAAGGTCTAGACAAAGGGAGTTACAATTTGCATTAGAGGGATTAGACTCTTCAAATGTAATCACATGAATTCTTACAGGCACTGAAATTAAACCATCAAGTTCAAGAAAGTGATCCATCTGGATAGAGGTCATGAACAATAAATTAACATAATGATAATTCATACCCCTTCACAAAGAAACCATATACAACATCATTATCTAACAAATCTTACAAAAGGCTTTAATCCTTTAGATTAAATGTCAAATCTGAAACCCATTTAGACTATTGCCTAAACCGGTCCAGTACTCAAAGTTTTTCCCAGTTTATTTAATTAAGCAGAGTCTCAGAAGGAGTTTTTTGAAGATCCATGTGTTTCAATCTAATGTGTTAAGTTAACTAATAAACATCCCCTGCTTAAGCATTCTCTCTATTATCTCATCAACTTTTAATAAACTCATTTCTATTTTAGTTTTGTTATATAAGTTTTTCCCCCCAGATAGCATAGGGCAAGCAGAGTAGCAAGATGGAACTTGATCCATTGATCAAGATGAGCAAGATGGCTTTTGTGATAGACTTTCTTAAAGTCTGAGCAGCTAGAAGGCACAGTGGATAGAGATCAGGGTTTGACCTGGAGTCATGAACATCTAAGTTCAAAACTGGACTTCTACATTTCCTAGCTGTGAGATCCTAGGCAAGGCATTTAACTTCTCTCTGTCTCAATTTCCCTTTTCTATATAATAAGGAGATAATAATAGCACCTACTTCCCAGGGCTGTTGAAAGAACAAATAAGACATTATTTATTTATGAAATGCTTCGCAAATCTTAAAGTATTACATAAATGCTAATCATCATCATCATCACTGTCTTGTTATTGTTATTACTATGCAACAAGAGCATACCTATTCCTGTAATTGAATCAGTGCAAACTAGGGAACATTTGTTTTTAGCATTTTCTTTTCTCATGGAGTCTACATAATGATACTGTTAGACCTAAGCCAGATATATTCTTAGGGGAAGGAAGCTACAGCCTCCAAAAAAAACACATGTCCAAGAGACATCATAAAAATGTGGATTGAAACATGTCTCTCTACAATTTGGAAGAACTGGAAGGATTGGAATACTTCTCTCAAGAATGAGGAGCAAGGATTATAATTTAAAGTCCACTCCTCCTCTACTAGAGGCAAATATCAAAGCCAATACAATAAAGATCCTGGAAATTACTGTGTGACCTCGCAAATCAAAACAAAAGGCAGAACTTCAATGAAGGTCAATTGCCTACAATGCCATTTAAAAGAGGAAAGAGACATAAATAATAACTTACCATCAGTCTGAGATTTACTGAGGAATATTGTGCTGGCCCGAGGATGGTCTGAAGGGTTGAATTCCATGTTCAAATCTTTAAAGAAACAAAATAAGAAAAAAATTAACAATTGCAAAACTGAGAATCAATATTATAGTAAATGTAAGATTTCCTAATGATTAAGTTGATCATAGTTAGGAATCTGAAAGAAGGGGGGAGGAGAGAAAAAGGAAAGGAGGGAAGGAGAGAAGGAAGGGAAAGAAGAAAAAAGAAGTGAGGAAAGAAAGGAAGGAAGGGAGGAAGGAAAGGAAGGAAGAAAGGGAAGAAGGGAGGGAAGGAGGGAGGACAAAAAAAAAAAAAAAGACAAAGACAATTAGGATTATTTAGGGGTTAACAAACCAAAAAGGGAAGAGGTCAATAGAGAAATATGACTGGAGAGAAAGCAGTATGGGAAAGAAAGAAAACGGTTAAAGTAAATAGATTACTCTTCAGATTAGTTTGAAACATTCAAAATGTATAATTATATAAATGAGTTTACAACCTAATTTAAATTCAACCACTGCTGCAAGAAATGGACAAAGATCAAAGAGAGGGAAGGGAGGAAGGATTGGACAGAATGAACTTAATTGAAGAAGCCCAGGGAGATGAAATCATCAAGTAGAGAGTTGATCAATGGGGTCAAAAGCTACCAAGAGGCCCAGGAGGGGTAGAACAGAGAAAAGATAACTAGATTTGAGCACTGATTTAGACACTGGTGAACTTGTTGAGAACAGTTTCAATGGCAGGGAAGGACTGGTTGAGAATGAGGAGCAAAAGCCAGATTGCAACAGGCCTATGTTTGTCCTTTGCCAATCACAGCGTCTGGCACATAGCAACTATTTAATAAATGTTTAGTGAATTCACTAGTGAGGAAAGAACTTTGCAAAATACAATCCGTAAACAAAATGATGCTTTTCTTGTTTCAGAGAAGGAAGAACAACATCATAACTATCAATACTTCATAAATGTAGGTTTTGCTTCTAAGTTCAAGGCAGTATCATTATTTTCAAGGAACAGAATCTAGATATCCTCTTGAATACAAACTAAAAAAGCTAACCACTAAAACCACTAAAATGTGGAAGTCTCTTCAAAAGTAAATCAATTGGACTGAACTTGCTACCTTTCTCTTAGCATTTTGTTCATCATCTTTCCCTGGGGAGAAAAAATGCTTGTATTCCTTCAGCCCATCAGAATTCTCCACCAAACAAGCGACACCATTGGGAAGTTTAGAGGAGAATCCCTATTTTATCCCCAGGTATTCAAGTAGAAAACTCAACTTCTGAAAAGACAATCAGAGTCAGACCCAAAAAACAAACCAAAAAAAAAAAAAAAACCCTAGGGGGGGTTCTTTCTATTCACCACAACCCTTCCAGGAAGTTATCAGCATATTACAAAAAGCAAAAATGCTAATCATTAAGCCACATATTATATCAAGATTGTCTATAAAATGAAAATAGGACCACACTGGGCTTCAATAGCCTTAGATTCCCAGAATCATTCATTTCAGCATTAGAGGGAATTTCTGAAGGTCATCTAGCTAAAGCCATACTTGGGGGGAAAAAAAAAAAAAAACATTTCTTTTATAATATGTCAGATGGCTGGCTGTTTAGGTTTTGTTTCAGGATCTCCTCTTAAGAGGTCTTAATAAATGTCCATTCTCCTTATGAATTACTCCAAAGATTTTGAAATCTTTCCCAATGTCAAGCCCAACTATGCCCTTTTGCACTTTCTACCCACTGATTCTAATTCTGCTTTCTGGGGCCCAAAAGAACTAATTCATCTTCCAAGGCACAGACCTTCAAATAATTATAGATAGCTATTGTTCCCTTCCCACTTCTAATAAGTTTTCCATTTTTCAAGCCTATTTCCTTCAACTTATCTTCAGAGGCCCTTAGAATATCTTTCACTTGTACCCTGCCTCTTCATTAAATGTCCACCAAAGGCTGATTTTCACTTGTCAGAGCATTCCTTTAAAAAAGTTTTCTGGGTCTCCATAGTTTTGTCATTGGTTACTGAAATTACTGACCATCAATTATTAATTGATCAATAACCTAATTAATAAATTGATTATTACCCAGAAATTTTGTTTCTTGGCGTTTTTTCTTTCAATATACTATTTAGCCCTTTACTACTTTCCTCCCTTCCTCTCCAGTTTCTCTCTCCTTTTACCCTCTTCCCAATACATACATCTAGCACATTTCTTTTAAAATTTCAAAGCAGTGAAAAATTTATTTGAATTGACTAATTGTTTTTAGTAAAGTAGTCTACTCACTATCTGAATTACATGAGCTGTAAGGATGAGGAACAAAACAGACAATGGACCTCTTCTAGCCTCAAGAACACATAAAACATACTTGTATATGCTTTCACAACTTGGCCCCATGTTTATCAAAACGTAGTAAGTAGATTTGGGCTCTAGGTGGCACCATGGTATACAGAAGGCTGGGCCTGGAATAGGGAAAACAACTTTCTAAGTTCAAATCCAGCCTCAAACCCTTTATAGCTGTGTGACCCTGAGCAAGTCTCTTTAACCTAGTTTGTCTCAGTTTCCTCATCTGTTAAATGAGTTGGAGAAGGAAATGAGAACCTACTCTAGGATGCTACCAAGAATACCTCAGATGGGGTCATAAAGAGTCAGACATGACTGAAATAACTAAACAAAAATGAGTAGATTTTGCACTCTGGGCTCATTGCATTTGCAAAGCACTATTTAGTCTCAATCACAGGGACTGTCGTGCCTCAGATTTGGATTTGCAATACTAGAACACAACAATCTGGACGAGTGTGAATCCAGTCTTTGATGGAAGAGCACAAGGCATGAAGAACTCAAAAACAAAGCAAGCTATTACACTCTTAAACATCTGCTAATTAATTGATTGATTGATTGATTAATGTTAACTGTAGAAACTTGTGGCAAAATCCCTAGGATTATTCTCCCAACTCACATTTGCATTAACAGGCTAAGCACCTAGAATATGGCTAATTATCTCTCCCTTTACAATTATAGCCATTGAAAAGTTGGGGTAATTTTTTTTAATCCTATTACTTATGATCTATCTGGTATATTCCCTCTCAATATCAATCATTAGTTGACATCTTCTTAATATAATTTATAACTAGTTAATAAAAATTAGTTTTTTTTTAAAGGAGATATTTAATGTGAAAGGATATCAAAGACCTGTGAAAAGATTGTGGGTGAGGCACACAAAAAAAAAAAGCACTCAAAGGATCACAAGTTAGACAGATTACTACAAAAAAAAGTGTACAAGCATGAAGATTCTTCAGGCCTTCAATCTCTTGCATAAGGATGAGTCAATGGCATGAGGGAGTACATGATGAATGCCCTGATTGCCCAGAGCTCTGGATATTTACTTATATCTGCTGTTTCTTCATGAATTCACAGAGAATATAGTAGAAGAAGTCAGTCAGTGAGCAACCCTGACTTTTAGCAATCAGAAGGACATTGTAATGATTTAGATGAAGCTTACCAAACTGATTATGATCAGGAGAACCTTGCAATTCTTACCTAATGAAATTGATTAATTAAACCAGTATTGAGTACCTGGAACACAGGTAAGTCATTACTGGTCAATTGTTCTATCAGCAAGATCTAGCAATATACCAGTCCTCACAGGACCAAAGTACAACAATTTCACAAATCAAAAGCATCCTCCATCCTCCACATACCTGTGTCTTATGGAAAGTGAACTCAGGAAAGTAAATGCTACGAAACCTTTTCCCCGCTAAATTCACTTCTGGGTGCAACATAGTCAATGGATGAGTTCTTTCCTAGCATATTCTATCTTTGCTCTAGGAATAATCCACTGGTAGACTGGATCCAACAGGTCACCTGTCTATTTCACAGTCTCCTCAGATCCCTCAGCGCCTTTGGCTGTTGCAGTTATTGAAAGATTCTATTAACACTCCGTTTACTGGATCTCAAATTATTCTTATTTTTCAAAGTTCACAAGGTTGTAATCTGGTCTAATTCATCTCTGATATTTATTTATGTAAGACTAGAAAAATAATAAACACAATGGAGACAGAGCAAACAAAAGTGCCATGTGTTCACAGACACATGGTACTTGGGTAGGGAAAAGGGCCTACAGTCCCATCTGGAAGCCCATAGGAGTTGTGCCTTCTCGCCAAGGAAAAAAGATTCTTTTCTGTTGAAGCCATTTGTATGCACACTCATTTCTAGCTTAGCAGCCAATTAAAAAACTTTTTGCCAATTTCATTAAGGAAAAAGTAATAATCCCTCCTTCATACATTTCCAAAAACAGCCTCATCAACCCTCCATGTAGACTGACGCCAGGTAGAGTTCATACTATTAAGAATGAGCCCCCTCACTGGTAGGTGTACCTGGAAGAGTACACCTACTTTTCTTTAGACAAAATGACCTCTGAAACTTCTATTTTTTGCATGTGGTTTTACTAAATGGAATTACCTAGTCTTGGATTTCTGAGAGTGGAAGACTGTGTCCCCTCTATATACAATCACATAGGCTCCCCACATGTGTAAAGAGGGAGGAAGCTACCATATTGGAAAGAAACACAGAGGAAGGAAGCTACAAGGGGGAAGGGAGATTAGGAACTACAAAGGAGGAGAATAAGGCTGCTATCCCTGTTCCTCTTCAGCTGCATCCAGCTGTTCCCCTCCCAGATTGTTTTTTGTTTTGTTTTGTTTTTTTAAACTAGGGAAAAGAAGCCATTCTTTGCCTAATTTTTACCTAACCTTAAATCACTAAATGGGTGAGGCCTGGGAAAGACCTTGGCTTAAAAAGGCCAAGGTCTCCCACTGTACCCAGGGTCATTTCCAATTATCTTGCCTATGGATTCAGATGGCTCTGAAGGAGAGAATGAGGCTGGTGGCTTTGCACAGAACATCCAATTCACTTGCAAGTAATGATATCACCGTTCTAATCTATGATACTCTTTGAGCATGAAGGACAAAAAATAATGTTTTCCTCCATGTGTTCTAAATTAACAATTTCCTTTCTTTGCTGAATGTAACATTTAAAATCAGATTTGACCAGGACAGAACACAACAGGATTATTACCTTAATTTTCTTGGCTTTTCACATAATCTCTCTGAACCATAGTTTCCACATCTATAAAAGTCATTTATTCAGTAAATATTTACCAAGTGCTTACTATGCACGAGTATGCTGACTAATGTTTACTAACCAGCTTTTTTTTTTTGGGGGGGGGGGGGGGGTGGTAATGGGAGTTAAATGATTACCAAGGGTGACACAGTTTATAAGTATCTGAGACTGAATTTGAATTCCTGACTTCTGGGCCAATGCTCTATCCCCTGTCCCATACAGCTGCCCCAACAACTAGCTTTAAAAAAAAATTAAGTCCAAATGGCACACTTTAAAATTTAATCTACATTATTAACATTTTCTTGATACTTTCTTAAGCCTAAACAACCAATAAAATACTATCAAGTCCTGCTTCATGTCATTTGCCAATTTCTGAGATAAACATGTTTACACTAAATATTTAACAGTTAGCTCAGGTTAGTCCAAATTAGCTCCAGTAAAGTTCTGCTATTCTATATAATAAATGATATAGAGCTGTAAAGTCTATATAGAATATACAATATAGTCTATATGAGATAGAGTTCCAAAGAGGCATATACAGCTAAGAGGAGTCTGACTATATGACTAGTACTGTTCCTTTTAAATGTTGAAGTTCCATGGTTCCAAGAACATTCTTTCCATTATATGAGTTTCAGAATGTTTTGGTTTTAGTTTTGGTTTGGTTTTTAACTGAAATAGGCTATCAAGAACTCAACAAAAACAGCCAACAGCCAAGCAAACAAACACCTGTGGTCATGGTGTCTAAACAGATCATTATGTTTTCATTGGTGCAAAAACTCCCTCCATGGATGCAGAGTGGAACTCCCCTGTAATTTATAAGGAGCTGTGTAGGGCACTAATAGATTAAGCAATCTGCTTGTGATCTTCTAGATGTCAGATATAGGACTTGAATTCAAGTCTTGATAATTCCCAGGCCAGTCATTTATCCACTCTGCCAGGGCTGCCTCTAATCTCCAGGATAACAGCCCTGTGATCATACAAGAAAGCAGAGACTTGAACAAGTTAAATGTCAGAAATAATTGAGACTTCATTAACAGCTGTGTAACTGGATTGTTGGACTCTGCCCAGCAGGATTCAACTGGCACTCCTGGGGATTTTGTCCAGGGCCAAATGACACTTTCATGGCTAGTTCAGCCATGTCTGATTTTACAAAAAGCAGTTTGTACTCGAGCCCATTAGGGAAAACGGTTATGAAGTCAGCCAGTGCATTCCATTACGCATGGAATCAGTCTTCCTGCCATGTCCTACTGCAGGTCACACACATACTTTCTCCCCTGCTGGGTAAAGCAAAGAGATCCTGTAGACAAGTACTCTGGCTGAGGGGAGGCAATATAAATCAGGGACAAAGGAAGAGAGAGGGAGAAAAGTAGCTCCCCCTTGTAGAAGGAGACAGCAATTAGGAATTTTGTCCCTAACTACAAAGGAGCTAGAGGTCCAAAGAATCTGATTCATGAGGGCAATAGCCTTTTTTTATTTATGGGATATGGTGAACCTAACATACAGGTATTTGGACTTGATCCATTTCACTTCCTAAATAGAAGCATAACAAGCATTATAAGAAACTGTATTTTGTATTAAGATGAAAAAAGAATAGAAATCCCCATCACATTTCTTTTATAAAAGATTCATGGAACATACCGCTTGGGAGGACCTTAGAGATTGTCTCATTCAACCTACTCATTTTTATAGATGAGATAATTAAGGCCCAGAGAATTAAGTCAGTTGGAAATAGGTGGTTTAGTGGCAAAACTGGAATTAAAACTTGGGTCTCTTTCCATATCTTTCACTACCTCCCACCATGGCATCCATCACCATAGCTCCAAGCAAACAAAATATATCAAGAGCAACTCAAACAGCAAAATAGCAAAAGGCAAATGGGAACAGAATTCATGCCCTTCCCCCAAATCTAAGTCCACATAATAAAGAATCCTTCTCAAGTTCTGCTAGAAATGTTAACTTTCAGATGTAAAAGCAGATAGGCATCTGCTCTGACACAAATTCAAGAAATTTGTAGCCCTTTGGAAACAATGGAGTGGGATGCTTCTAAGGAAAATTTCTGAGATCATCAACTAATTTCCATTGGAAACCATGCTTAAATGTTTACAATGGTGGGGAAAAGCATTTTCAGGAGGTTCCTGTAGATTACACAGAAAAACAACATCTGAGAATGCACTGTTTTGCATTTTTCTTTGATCACAGCACAGGGTAATATTTCTGACTGTTGGCATAGAGAAAGGGAATAAAACTCGATCTTAACTATACATATCTCTAGATCACTTTGGACAATACTTTACCAATGGAAAACAGTTTTTATTTACCATGAATTCCAAGGAAGGACAGTCACAGAATCTACAAGGTATATTGTATAATCTACAATCTATACCTTGCTTAAATCTGAGAAATAGACACAAACTCAACTGCTGACATTTAATGAAAACAAAAAAACCCAGAGTACCAGGTGTTTCCTTTTATTCAAATCTCCTCTAACAGAGAAGCTTCTGATCTTAAAGAGAAATAAATAATGGCAATACAAAGTGGTGAGGAGACTACCCTTTTCAAGAAATGTGAAATGAATATGGAGGGAAGGAAGGAAAGGATAATAGATATTCCAAACTAAGCACATACTGAGGGGCTGTTTTCTAATATTGATACTTATTAAGAACAGACCTAAAGACTCTATCATACATAAGAATTTCCACACCAAAGACAAGAAATTAAGACTATAATTTCTCCAACACTACTTCTTTCAAATAAATAAACAAATAAAAATAGAATAAAACATTTAAATAAAATTATTTATCAGTACAATTTCACCTCAATGAAATTATAACAGCAATAATAAAATTAGAATTCCAAGTTCATTAAAATGAACTTTAAAATAAAATTGCACATATATGTATATGTACATATTTATGGCACACATATGTATATGGATATGAAGATGTATATAATATATAAATGTGTGGCTATAGTAAAGAACATTGGTTTTGGAATTAAGAGAACTATATTAAGTGTTTAGTAAATGATGTGAGTGGGTGGGTAGGTGTGGGAGGTGTTTTTAATTTATTCATTCAACTCAACAATGAAGATTCACTTAAGTGCAAAACATTGTTCTCAGTACAAAAAAGAAAAAATAATAGCCCTTGCTCTCAAGAGCTTATATTCTACCTTACTTATGTAAGGTCTTATGTAAACATGAGTTTATGATTATTGTTTGGTCTTGGGAATATTATTACCATGCTACACGTGGAGTCAGAAGAACTGAATTTAAATCCCAGCTCTACCATTTACTTCTAGCTAATTCTGGGCAAGACACATCATCTTCAAGATTAGGAATTGAGCCAGATGAACTCAAAGATGCCTTACAACTCTGAAAATAAGTGATGATGATGATGATGATGATATCCAGCACTTACATAATGCTTAAGGTTTGTAAGCTCCTGATAATTTATACAAATATCTCATAATATACCTATAGTCTCATATAAACTGAGAGGGGAGTGCTATTATTATCCCCATTTTACATCTGAGGAAACAAACACATAAAGGTTATGTGACTTGCCCAGGTTCCTACAACTTCTGTGTCAAAGGCAAGATTCAAAACTTCCTGATTCCAAGTCCAGCACTCTTCCAATCATGTCACCTAGATGCCTTTACCTTTATACCTCCTTAACATACTTTCATTAGTATGAGTGCCATGATTTGCATGGCAATGCCTGATGCTTTACTGGATAACTTAATTAGTTATTAGTTATGGTGAGCCTCCATCTGGTCATCAGGTGCCTCAAATCATCACCTGATGACCAATCATCAAAGACGTAACTCTCAAGTTAGTCTGGACTTATGATACGAGAAAGCCTGTTATTCAGCCTATACTCAAAGGCTGCTCTAATTTGATAGAATATTAACAGAATCACAGATTCTATGTTTTTTCAATGTTATCTAGTCCATTTCTTCAGTTGTCAAATAAGAATACCATGGCTGACATAGCAATCAAAAAGTGTGAATTCAAGTGCCCCAAAAAAGCACTAAAGTGGTACATTAGTACACCATAATGTTCTTTTAATTAAGATAACAATAATCACAGATTCATAGTATGGCAGAATTAGACTGAATTATAAATATAACATGGAACCATCCCTCTGTTTTTACTAATAAGGAAACTGAAGTCAAGGGAGATAAAATGACTTATCCAGCTGGTTGTTTAGTGACAAAACCAGGTCTAGAATGCTAGTCTCCTGACTTTCAATTTAGAGCTATTTCTAATATATTGTCTTCCTCAAATGGTCCCATACAATGCCAAAAAATTTCAAGCTGAAAAGGTCCTTTGAAATTATCTAATGTAAGACCTCCTATTAGAACAATAACTGAAGTCCATAGAGGGAAAAATTATGTGCAAGGCAAGTAACAAAACTGATATTTGAACCCAAAGTCTTCAGCACTATTTCTTTCCTTCAAGTAACAAAACTGATATTTGAACAAAGTCTTCAGCACTATTTCTTTACTGAGTGAAGTGAACTTAGAGGTAGTCCGTGCTAATGTTAAACTTTCATTATTCAGCATTCTTTCCCCAGGAAAAACAAATCACAGCAAAACAGATGTAGTCTACAACGATAGGGAAAACATCCTCCTTTGCAACAAGAGTTTTCATAGTTCCTATGAAGTTTCTTGAGGCTTTTAAAGTAACTTAAGACAAGACAGGCAAAGTGTCCTTTGAGGCTATACTACAATTTGTTGATAAAATGACAACTTTAAAATGTGTTATGAAAGTCTAGTAATTATAAGAACCTACATAATGGGAAAAGACCAAGGGAAAAAAATGGATTCAAATCCCATCCTGACATTTAGTAACATTGTGCCTTTGCTAATTTACAATCTGGTTGTGAGCTGTGATCTATGCTAATTGAACAAGCAGAATCTTCTTCAAAAAATATTTCATGTAATTGCATGTGAAAAGATAAATCAGATATATCTTTAATTTTTATCAAGTTACATGTTTTTAATCACTAAATCATTTTTCCCATCTGATAAGAATTACAGCTATTCCTTAAGAAAAAAAAAGGAACATTAAGTGATCTCTAAAGACACTTTCGCCTCTAAATCCCAGGATTCTAATTTTAAAATAATAGTGGGTTTGTGGTGGTATGTTTTTTTTTTTTTTTGGGGGGGGGGGTGCAGTTGTTTCTTTTCTTTTTTTTTTAAACTAACATAATGACCAGAGTATGTTCAATTTCAGGTAATAAAGAAAAGGAATGGCCTCACTACTTATAGTTTACATTTAAATAACACAAAGGAATAGACTGAACACAATTCACTGGAAGAACAAAGACCTTCACTCAACCTGAAAATTAAACCACAAATTGCACACTTTACTACCTAATGCAAGGAAGAACATTTCATTGTTCTAGCCTTTCCAAATTGCCTTTGTGTAACTCACCCACCATTACCTGTTTCACTTCTTAAGTCATAGTAACTGAATTTCAGTGCAATAAGAATTTGGAAATGTTAATACCCAAGAGAATCAGAAGTGACTAGACAATTTCATTGATCATATGCAGGGTCAGAAAGCTCATCTGGAATAACAATAGGCAGTGATATGGATATCAGTATGGAAAGTAAGGGAAAAAGCGAATGATCAACATAAGACCAAGGTTTAACATCATGCTTGTTTCTTGGATTCTGATTCTACTACATGAAGAATAGTGTGAAGAATAAGAATGATCCAAGAACATTCTCCACACAATGGGACATACTCTAGTAGGGAGATAACTCCTATCCCCACTTTTTTTTCTTTTTCTCTTCTTGTCACTCAAAAGATCACAGATCTAGAGCTGGAAGAGATTTAAAAGTCATCCAATCTTATTTTACATCTAAAGAAACTAAAATATAAGACAGAGATAAGAATGGTAAAATTACAATGAAAAGAGAGGAGTATAATCCAACTTGATTAGGGTGACAGAAGGATGCAAGGTATAAGTTGGACCTGGAAAGATTATTAGTTAGGTGGAAACTAAAGAAAAAGCACATTCTGGAATAGAACAGGATGGACAAAGCAACAAAAGCAGGAAATTCTTCTGTGGGTTGGAGCATAAAGTACTGAAAAGTAATGGGAGATAAGGCTGAGAGCCTGGAACGTCATGCTTAGGAGTTTGGACTTCATTACTTAGCCTTTGCTACTGAGTATAAAAATGGGGGGTGGGGGAAGAACGTGAGTTTTCCTCCCTGAAAGAGCTGACAATCCTGTAAAAGGATATTAAAGATGAACAAGTAGTTGTAATACCAGGCAGAATGTGGAAAGCAATGTAAGATAAACAGAAGTACAGAGGACAAAGAAATGAGTCCCTGAAAGGGAATGTTTATTTTCATGAGAGAATCAGCATGTGAACAAGAAAAGCATTAGGAAAGAATTATGACAAATGGAGAAGAGAAGGCTATTTGAAGGGGCATCATAAGACCTTCAAGTGGAAAAGCCACAGAATGACACTGAGGAGTTAGGGAACTGAAATCTGGCTGCAATGTGGGTTACTTGTTGGAAAAGCCATGGGAGATAAATACTGAAAAGGTCAGATTACAGAGGACCCTAGATGCCATATCAATGATGTGAAAAAGTGGAAAACTACTGAAGTTTTCTGGGTAAGGATGGGACATGATCAGACACTGGCGGCAGGAAGTGCAAGTCAGCAGGCTACGCATATAACAGGTGATGAGGTTAATAATGACTTCAACCATGTAATAGCAATAGAAATTGAAAGGAAGGTACAGAGGCAGGAGAAAGGGAGGAGGAAGAATCAATAAGATTTGGTGACAAGGATGTAAGATTAAAAATACATACCAGTAAAAACAGAAGAAAAGAAGAAAGATAACTAAGACTGTGGGGAGCCAGCACTAATCTACAGCCATATAAGGCCAACCTTGAATAGAATGAATCTCCTAATCACATTATACCAAAGACTTCCTGAATAGGAATCTCCTAATCACATCCTAACTTTGAATAGGCAGATATCTAGGCATCCCCTAATCACATCATAGAGCTTCCTGCCACCAGAAACATCTGAGCAGCTCATCCTTGGGCGGGATACCAACCCTTTGTCTAGGACCCCCACCCTATACTGTGTTTGAACAACCCTGCCTTCTTTTCTACTGCTATATATATCTGTACTATTGCACCCATTAAAATGAGGCTTGATCAGATGGATTTGACTTGCCTCCATTTTGCGCGTCCCCTCTCTCTTGCCCTTATCTCTTTTCTTCCAGGGTCCACACACTCTGCCTCGCGGGCCGAGGCATAAGACCATGGGCAGCAAAAAGAGAGAGAGTATTACAGCATGTCAAATGCTGAGAAATCAAAGAATCTGCATGTAGCCTGAAGAAAAGATGAGGTAACAAGAGTCACTGATGACTCAGAAAGAAAGTATTTTCAGTAGAGGTTAGAAGCAAAATTGCAAGAAGCTAAGAACTGAGTAGGATGGAAGAAGTAGAGGCAAGTATAAATTACCCTCTCAAGAAATTTGGCAATAAAATAAAAAGACAAAGATGGAACAAAACGGTGATTTTCTTAACAGAGGGAGAAATGAATAATTTGAGGCTGATTAAAAAAGAGAAGATTGAATACACAAGAGTAAAATCATAATTTGTGAAACAAGATCCTGGCCAGATTTCCAACACATCCTCAAAATCTAAAAAAATCTAAAAATCTCATCTCAAAATAAAGTCAGACCTTGTTCATTTCAAATAGCTGGACCAAAGAAAAAGAAAATTTATTTCCTAATCTGGCTAATGTAAAATTCATCATTTTAATTACTTTAAAATTATTTTTAAAAAAACAGCTTTTACTATATCTTCTAATAAAAAACATTATTCATTTAGTCTCATAAAATTGATACCTGGTTTCAGTTTTCAAAGTTCATAACCATTTTCTTGCTTTGCTATACTGTTGAACAAAGTGAAGCAAGTATTTTTTCAATTTTAAAAAGACTGAACAATAATCCAAATAGTCACAAAAGTCCCAGTAGATTGTTAGCTGAAGTAAATTTTAAACAACAACACAAAATAGAGGGTGTAAGATCATACTTGTGATATCACAGGAAGAAATTCCTTCTATCAAAGTACATTGGTACCAGTTCTATACCTTCAAATCCTGGAGCTACCCAGGGCATTGAAAAGTGGACCATCATAACACAGAAAGGATGTGACCAAGGCAGGTTATAAAGAAATTTCTTTTCATGACACTGGACTGAAATAAGGCTATTTGTCAAAAATGTTTTTTTCATTAATATAGAGACCTTAATAGATGCTTTTTGAGCTGTTAATCAACTTTTTATAAAAATGCTTCTGAAGTAGATATATAAAATATCTCAAGCATAATACCAAAAGAGGGGGGAAAAGATAGCTGAAGTAAATTTTAAACAACAACACAAAATAGAGGGTGTAAGATCATACTTGTGATATCACAGGAAGAAATTCCTTCTATCAAAGTACATTGGTACCAGTTCTATACCTTCAAATCCTGGAGCTACCCAGGGCATTGAAAAGTGGACCATCATAACACAGAAAGGATGTGACCAAGGCAGGTTATAAAGAAATTTCTTTTCATGACACTGGACTGAAATAAGGCTATTTGTCAAAAATGTTTTTTTCATTAATATAGAGACCTTAATAGATGCTTTTTGAGCTGTTAATCAACTTTTTATAAAAATGCTTCTGAAGTAGATATATAAAATATCTCAAGCATAATACCAAAAGAGGGGGGAAAAGATAGCATACAAAAGTTATACATTAAGTAGCTCATGAACCAGAAAATTCAAAAGATTAAAGTTAGACACAAAACTAGGCTAGGAGAAAGAAGAAATAAACTCTTGATTATTGAAATCAATTATTAAGGTTCTCACCATTTGTCCATTTCAATAGTCATTGACACCTCCACTAGAGGTCAGGCAAGGCAAGGAAAAAGATGGTCCAGTTCCAATTAGAAAAATAGCCCAAACACCTGACCTAAGATGTTCAAATTGGAAAGCACCTTAGAAATAGTAGAATCCATACTTTTAAGAATAGCTAAGTGGATGGAATGCTGGATCTGGAATCAGAATGCCCTAATTCAAATCCAGCCTCAGACACTTATTAGGTATTTTATTTAACTCTCTTTGTCTCAGCTTTCTTACCTGTAAAAATAAGCTTGAGAAGAAAATGGCAAACCACTCCTAGATCTTTACCCAGAAAACCCCAAAAAGGGTCACAAAGACTCAGACCCAACTGAACAATAAAGTCCAAACTAGCATTTTCTTCAGTGATCTAAATGTCTATCATTTTGTCATTGTGGATAGTTTCTAAACTAATATAAACCACAATCACTTTGTAACCCAGCAGATTTTTTTTTCTAAGAATTATTGTGGCCAAAAACATCATCACCTTGCAACCAACCTAGTAGAAAGCATCTCTAAACTTAGCTAAGCTGGTCTTTGGACAACAGACACACATCCCATTCTTAGCTCTATATTTGAAGCCTTTTCAGCCTAGCAGAATTTGGCGGAGCAGACATTTCTCTGGCACAGTGTTTTAAAACCCAGGAAACTGAAACCTAGAGAAGTTAAATGATTTAACCTATGGTCACAGAGCTGTAAATATTAGCAACTTATAGAAGCACAGCTTCAAATGCTAATATAAAATTGTGGCTCTATTTGTGGCTTTCATTTCATTTGCCCACAATCATCAACAAATCTTTTGAGTTGGAAGAGAAACTGAAAATCAGTTCTTCAGTTATGCAAGAAATTTCTCCATGGTATCTATGATAGTCATCTAGCTGCTACCTCTGTTTGCTTCCAGGAATAGGGAAAATCACAACAGCAAGAAGCAATAATTATTCCATGTATAAAAAAAAATCTTTTTATACTAAATCAAAATCCCCTTCTTGGTATTTTCTATCTATTACTGATCTTAGTCCTAGTTTGGATTTCTGGAAGCAAGTAACATAAGCCGCCGAAGTGATCTTTCTTATGACAGTCTTTCAAATATTTGAAAACATAATATGACTTCAATTTCTAAAATCAGTCAATAAGCATTTATTGAACAAAAACTATATTAAGCATGTGCTAAGTGCTAGGAAGTCAAAAAGAGGCAAAAGACCTTTAAGAAGCTCACAATTTAGTGAAGAAAACAATATAACCCACATACAAAATATATACATATAACAAATATATACACAACACAAGCTATATACAGGGTAAACAGAAAATTATCAATACAGGGAAGGCACTATATTTAAGAGGGATGAGGAAAAGCTTCCTAAAATGAGATTTAAATAGAAGTATCCTAGGCCCCTATAATCTCTTCCCTCTCGTTGACTAAATTCTCTAATTTTAAGAAGGATGCCCAAGTTAGCCACTCTTGATCTCTCTCCTGATTAATGCTTCAGACTCTTTTGGACTTTCCCTATAATTCACCCAGGACTGTTAATCTTCCCCTCTTCCCCACCCTCCTTTTAGCTTCTTTTAATATGTAGTCTTTTCCCATTAGAATATAAGCTTCTTGAGGAAAAAGGCTGTCTTTTTGTCTGTCCTTGTATTCTCAGTCCTTAACATAATTCCTCCACATGGTACAGGGCTGATAAATGCCAGTTGATCTGACACCCATGTCAGATGACCTGTCTCTTTAAACTAATAAAATAGTCCTCACAAGATATAAGTTTCCAGACTCTTTACCACCCTTATCAACATTCTTTTGGTGTTTTCTGGTATATAAGTGTGTGCTCACACCTTGAACTGATAGTTCAGATGATGTCTGACCATCACTGTAAGCCATACAACAATCTATCACCTTCCTTCTTCTGGGCACTTATTATTAATAAATGCATCCTACGATTGTCTTAACTGTCTTGGCCACAAAATCACCCTTCTGATTCACATAGAATTTACAATCTATTAACTCTCTAAGAACTTTTTCACATGAATCACTATTTAGCTATATTTCCTATATTTATGCAGTTTATTATGCAACCCTATGGGAAGGACTTCACCAATAACAGAGTTCATCTTTAATATCATAATAATAGCTAACATTTATATGGTTGCCTAGTATGTATCATGCTTTACAAATATCTCATTTGATCCTCATTAGCAATTCTGGGAGCTAGGTGCTATTACTGTCCCCATTTTACAGATAAGGAAAGATGCAGAGGTTAAATGATTTGCTCAGGATCAGATGGCTACCAAGTGTCCAAGGCTGAATATGAACTCAAGATATTCTTGACTTCATTGAACTTCTCAGAGTGCCCCTCAATGAAGCTCACCAATTTGTCTTGCTAGATCTTTTTGGACCCAAAATCTGTCATTCACTTTTAACTAGCCTTTTCTGCTTCTGGTAAACACAGTGTCACTGATATCTTCAATTAAGATACTATCAATGAGTCAGAACAAGAGATGGCTGAGCACATGCCTTATGGCATGCAAACACACCACGAGGAACTACTTCTTTAGTTTGATTGTATTCCATTAATCAACAGTTATAAAGAAAAAGATGCCAGAATAAGGAAGGAAGGGGCTTCAATAAATGGAAAGACCTCCACAAATGGAATCTAGGTGAAGGAACATCCATTTGAGATTTGAGCAAAGGCAAAAGAAAAACTAAAGAACAGAGAATGGTCTAATTTGGCTGGAATACAAAGTACATGGAAGAAAGTACATTATGAAAAGGCTTCAAGATTAGTGCAAGAAAAAGACAACTTTAGCAGTCGGGGAAAGAAAAGTAGAGTGTTTATAAACTAGAATCTAGAAGACCAGTAATTATTACAATAGTCTAAGTAGGGGTCCTCAAACTACGGCCCGTGGGCCAGATGCAGAACTGAGGACGTTTATCCCCCTCACCCAGGGCTATGAAGTTTCTTTATTTAAAGGCCCACAAAACAAAGTTTTTGTTTTTACTATAGTCCGACCCTTCAACAGTCTGAGGGGCAGTGAACTGGCCCCCTATTTCAAAAGTTTGAGGACCCCTGGAAGAGAAAAGAAATGTATTCCTAAACTGCACTAGTAGCAATGGAAATTTTCAAGAAGGAACAGATATTTAAAATATTACATAGGACTTGGCAACAGACTGGATGTGTGAATAAAAAAAGGGGAAAGTGTCAAAGATGATTCAAGGTATATTCCAAAGATGATTCCACAAGTCTAAGAAAGTGAGAGAAAAATGACACTCTTAACAGAACCAGGAAAGTTAAAGAGTTTGAGAGCAGGTTTGGGGGTAAAGAAAATGAAGTTCTGATTTGGACTTGTTGAATTTGGAGTTCTGATAAACAGGACAACTAGATGAAGTTATCTAACTAGCAAGCAATAAGAAACTAGAGCAAACTCTGAGCAAAGTCTAAAGGTAGGGCTATTAATTTGGGATCATTAGTGATGGCTGAAACCATTAATTAAACAATTAATGCTTACTAATTTAATATATGTAAGATTTAGAGAGACATTCCTCCATCCTACCCTATCCTCCAAAAAGACAAAGTGGAGGGGTATATGAAGCATTGATTTTTTTTTTTTAAACCACACTAGCTAAAATTATCCATTCAACTATATCTGATTTGACCTGAGGTTACTCTGTATCAGAGTACTAAGTAAATTTTCATTATTGTTACACTGTATTGATGATCCTCTCTTCCCAGATGAGATCATAATCTCCTTAAGATAAAAATGACATTTATTCTCAGATGGGTATAGAGCTGAGCCAAACATAACAATAAGTCAATAAAGCAAGCCCAGTTAATGACAGTAATGAAGAATTTGAAATAACTAAATGGATCAAATAAAATAGAGCAGCACTTTTGAAAATGAAAAAGGAGCAAGGCCCATCTTTTAACTCAATGTGTAGAAACAAAAAGATTAACGTTAAGAGAGAAAGGAGAATCTCCTAGCAACGAGTATCTTCTGAGATGCATGAATCAGAGCTTTCCTTGCCCTAGAAAAGGAAAAACACTCTGATGGCTGGTTTTAAAAATACCACGTAAATTAATGGCTCCCCGTGTATAGGACCATACCCGATTAAATTTACTGTTATGTGATACTTTAAAATGTGCTCCTGACTCCTTGAAAGCAAATAGGAGACACTTGGGTTCTTCCCAGTAAAGCAGTTATTGGTTGACTAGCCTAAATTAAGCTTGATGCTTTTGCACCGATAAGAAAAAGCTTGTCAAATTGCTTACCTGATAACTTGGCTTCCAAAACTTAATGTAAAAACATAGCATTGTACTGAAACATGAGATGTACTCAGAATGAGTTTCCCTCAAGTCTGAATTATCAAGAAAAAACTGTCCTGATACCCTAAAACCAAAGGATAAAATAGTAACTGAAAGAATCCACTGATCACCTCCTGAAAGAGATTTCAAAATAAAAACTCCAAGTAATAGTGCAGCAAAATTCTAGAATTATTACATCATAAAGAAAATACTGCAAACTGTCAGAAACAATTCAAATATGAAGAAGCCAAGTTAGGATGACACAGGATTTAACTGCTTCTGCATTAAAGGATCAGAAAGCATAAAATATGATATTCTGGAAGCAAAGAAAATGTGAAGACTGACAGAAGGAAGGACAGAAATAGGAGGAGAAAGAGGAAAGAAAATAAGAGGGACCTGAGAGAAGGCAGGGCAAATTGAGGGAGGTAATGAACCAAACAACAATCAAAAAAAAAATTAATTTAAAGTTAAATAGCATAACCTTAAAGAAACAAACAACAAAACAAAGAAACAATAATTTCATCAGAGAGAATGACAATATTGGGACAACAAACATTCAAATCTATGGAATATAGACAAAGCAGTTTTTAGGGGAAATTTTATATCTCTAAATGTTTACATGAATAAAATAGACAAAGACCTAGTCAATAAACTGAACATGCAACTAAAAAGCTAGAAGACAAATTTTAAATACCAAATTAGAAATTATGAAAATTAAAGGAAATATTAATAAAATTATAAGTAGAAAGCTATTAAATTAATAACAATATTAAATTAATAACAATAAAATAGTTAGCCTTTGGTTAATTTCATTTTTTAAAGAAAAAGAAAATCAAATTACTAGTATCAAAAATGAAAATGATGAATTCACCACCAATGAAAAGGAAATTAAAGCAATAATCAGCAGCTATTTTTTTCAACTGTATAAATGAATAAATAAGTAGACAAGTGAATTAAAACAATAAATAAATCTGACAATCTAAGTGAAATGGATGAATATTTGCAAAAAATAAAAATTTCGTGAATTAAAAGAAGAGGAAATAAAATATTTACTCTCTAAGGGGAAAAAAAAGATTTCCTACATTAGATGGATTTAGAAGTCAGTTCGACCAAATATTTAAAAACCAATTCATTTCAATATTATAAAAACTATTTGGAAAAAAAGATGGAGTTCTACCAATTTCCTCTTATGACACAAATATGGTGCCAATACTTAAACCAGGAAGAGCCATAACAGAGAAAGAAAATCATAGATGAATTTTCCTAATGAATTATTGATGCAAAAATTTTAAGTAAAATATTAGCAAAGAGTTTACAGCAATTTATCTCAAGAATAATATACTATGACCAGCGGGAGCTATACCTGGAATGCAGTGTTGGTTCAATATTAAAAAAAAAAAAAAAAACTATCAATACATTAGACTGTATAAATTAGAAAACTAACAGAAATCATATGATTATCTCAATAGATTTGGGAAAAGTTTTTGAAAAATATATACCCATTCATATTAAAAACATAAAAGAGAATAGGAATAAAGGGAGGTAAATAGTATCTATCTAAAACCATCAGCAAGCATTTTATGTAATGAAGATAAGCTAGAAGCTTTCCCAGTAAGATCAGGGGGGAAACAAGGATGCCCATTATCATCCATATTATTCAATATTGGATTTGAAATGTTAACTTAATCACTAAGAGAAGGGCAGGCAGGACCAGAGCTAGGCAAGATGGAAGAGGAAAAGCCAGGAATAAAAGGTAATAACTCATCACTTATGTCTAAAGAATAGCGCCTTGTTTTCTTCTGGGTCTAGGAAACTTCCAAAACAAAATTAAAATATGTGAACAAGATGACTCTTGATACACTAGAGGTATAAATTGCTACATGGTTGTTTTGGGGTTTTTTTTTTTTTTTTTTGCGGAAAGGGAGTTTCATTACTCCATACTCAAATTTCCTAATCAATCCTCTGAAATGGATAATAAAAGGAAATCCTAATGCTCTGCTGACAGCTACAATCGACTATTATAAAGCAACACATGGACTTGTAGCAGAAATGGAAAAAACTTTATTTTTTACATTTAGCCTTAAATTAGGCCCCATATACCTTTGAGTTTAATCACCTTTTCCAAGTCAAAGCTTTGAGGCTTTTAGAAACCATGAGACAACAACATGGGGGAAAAGGCAAAGGAGGGAAAACATAACACACACATTCAATAACTTTAAGGGTACCTATGCTTTCTTTAATATTGGAGAATGAGGTAAGGCTGTTTGTGTTGATGAAGCAGAAAAATTCTTGGCTTTTCAACAGAAAGCAACAACTTAATCCTCCCCACCTCACTCTCATACATATGTGCTTGGTCTGAGGAAATTAATAAATTTTTTAAATAAAGCAGCAAATCAATTTCTCTTTAAAAACTGAGCAGCTCTATAAACTCTCCAAAGTATTTTTCAAAGATGTTTGCCAAAATCTATTTAAAGAAATCCTTCTAAATCCTATAACCTAGAGAATCCCATGAAGCCCAATAAGTCTTGCTTACTGAGGTGACAAGAAGATAAATGTAGGTTTTCTCAAGGGTCATGCCAGTGGACCACAAGATCTGTCAAGTTCTACCACAAAGAAAAGGGTTTTGAACTCAATTTCACAATGAGGCAGCTTTTACAAGTCAAGTTGGAGAACCATACTTTCTAAGTACAGAAATACTCATCACCAGCAGAATGATAAGTAGAACTTTTTGACCATGGGCACCTAACCTGTGAAACCTAAGAAAAATACAAAATAGCCCTCAGTTCTGAGTATGTATGTTTGCATGTATGTTTGCAAACTGCACTACTGGAAGGATGATTTACATTGGAAGAAGCATAGAATCTCAGAGTTGGAAGAGAGCCAAGAGACCAAATTGCACCATATACAATTTGAATCAATCCAATAAAAACATTTTTCAAAATATAAAAAAAATTATCCAATTTAGGTCTCTGTATGATGACAGTGTGTTTAAATTATTTATATACAAATTAGCAAGGTGTTTTGTTTTGTTTTTATACTCAAGAATACACTATTTAGAATTTACTAAGGAGCCCTCAACAATGAAATATACCCATTTCTACAGCTATGCCTTAGATAAAATCTCTCTCCCCATCCAAATTCTATTTTTTAAGGCTCAATACCTTGACTGTTGATATTCACACTAATTGGTCCACTTTTTTCATTTCACTCTATAAACTCAAAGTCTAAACCTCAATTACCAGACTAAACTATGAATTCTTTCTCTTTGGGGTAATGATCTTATTTTATGGTTTTTTTCATATTCCCCACACTTTCTTACCTAGGATTGAGCACATAGTATAACTCCTCAACAAGTATTAAATTCATTTAAAGTTTATGGCCAGCCAGCAATTAATAAATACTCAATAAGTGATTTTTACTATTGATTGAATTTACTAATGATTGATTTTAAAACACCTATCTTCAGCAAAGTTTCCCTATTCCAGTTTGGAAAAATACCTTATTTGTCACATAAATAAAAACTAAATAGGCTTTGAATGAGGGCTTGTGCACCACCTGTTAGTCCAATGCTAGAGTTGGTAATACATAGGGTTTTTTCCATCTATCTTGGCTTCATGGAGATTTTTTTTCCTGCTTATTTGCTGATTTTTTAGCTATAATCCAGATAGCTGAGTTTGATGGATGATTGATTACTAGATAAGTGAAATAGTACTGAATGCAGATTAATGATCAGTAGGGTCCTTGAACCAAAAGATGAATTTTTCTTTCCATCCCTGAAAAGGGAAGGAAAAATGTCATTTCCTCAAGATAATCAGCTAAGGCTACAGTGATCATGGGGAACATATTCCACCGAGAGAAGGCTCATACAACATGCTGCCATCCACTAAAAAGCCTACTCTTTTAGAACAACCAGATTCAAGGAAAAAGAAATTGTCATGTTGTGAAAACTTGAAACATTTTTTGTTCTCTTAAAAAAGATATTGCCTTTTAGAGATTAAAAACCAAAACCAAAACAAGCAATCATGTCTCTGTCCTATTATACCTTCAAAAAGCAGGCCCCAGAGGAAAGTAAAACATGTCAAAATGAATGATGTTTTATTTTGAAAAGTTAGAGCCTCATCCTTACCCAGTGAAAATACTGAGAACAACAAAAAGATTACTGGATTCTGATTTCTGTATTTGCTATTCCCTAACTAGAGCTTTTTTAAAATAAAGTGTGATCTTGGTTTTCACTTAAAATTAATATGAAATATAATAGGGGCTTGTCTAAGAGAGAAGACTATATTTCTCATGGGGTTTTGACTCTCATTGGAGAACTTAATGAAGATTCCTGGGATTTCAGAGTTCATGTGAATGTGTGTTGCCTTTGGTTTTGGAGGACTGACTGCCTCAAAGTTCTAACCCAGATGGCAAGGAAAATCAAGAAGACATACAAATAATAGAGAAAAACTTTAAGGGATTCCAAGTAGCATTGCTGACCAGGAATATAACTAAGAATGAAGCAGATGTGTCACCTGCTACCTAATATGCAGTGGAATAAAGTAGCAGACCCACTCATGGCCAGAGTCCACCACCACCATAAAGAGATGGAAGGAAAGCTGCAGTCAAGAGCAGAATGACAACTAAATGCTGTGACCAGTTCATAATCAAGGTTTGTTTTTCCCAATTAACAAAGAAGAACCTGTTTCCCCAGAGTAGACTGTCCTTAGGGAAAAGGACAAATGGGAAGATGCTCATTTGATAGTAGATGCAGAAAATGTTTCCATTTTTTAAAAAGAAGTTTCCAGTTTATAATGAAACATTTTAATGATCTCATGCTGTTGTTTGCCTGAGTTTCCATTAGCAATGCAGCAAACTAGATTATCTAGACCTGAGTTCGACTTTAGAGACTTAACAGTTTCTTTCTAGGATGAGGGCTCAAACCAAGGATGAGCCATTTACCAATGAGATTCCCCACCCACTATATGAAACCAGTTCTCTGAGGGGCTTGTACTAGCTTGTCCAAAGGCAAGAAAACAATCTTCCAACCACTGTTTTCTATTGTAATTATTCCTGTGTTCTAGGAAAATATGAAGAGATGTCACACATGGTGAACACTAACATAGAATATTTCGTGTGATTCCTAAAACAACCCTGTAAATTAGGGACTACAGATAGGATGTTCACTTTATAGAAAAGCAAAGCTACAATATTTGCCCAGGATCATTCAGATATTAAGTGTTAGAATTGGGCTCTAAACCTTATCTCTCTTGACAAAGCTATACTGGAGTCATTTGCCATTTTCTTTTCCAGTTCATTTTTTACAGATGAGGAAACTGTGGCAGACAATTAAGTAATTTGCCTGCAGTCACACAGCTATTAAGTATCACATGCCATATATTAATTCAGATCTTCCTGACCTCAGGACAGGTGCTCTATCTACTGCTCCACGTAGCTGCCCTACTTTTTCCCACATATATCCAATTCCTACTGGAAGAAAAAAACAAAACAAAACAAAAAATAAAAGTCCTATTACAAATATTTATGATCTATGTCTAAAATGAAAAAAATCTCAATCTCCACTCGCAATTTATTACCTCTCTTATTAGAAACTTTAAAAAATACTCTAACAAAATACACTAAGGTTTTGTGGGCAAAGATCACATTCTTTTTTGGTACTCCATAGCACCTAATGTACAGTTGGGCAAAATGGTAACCACCAGTCAGCTGGGGCAAACAACAAAAGTTGGAGGTTAGGTGGATGGGCACTACTCGATAGGGTGAATCAAAACTCCCAAGAAAACATCAAACTACATGTGTGAAAATCCTTGCATACCCATAAAAATGAAGTTGAAATGTACTATCTATTAATTTCCTATGTTAACTAATAAATGTTGCCAACTAGGTGCTAACATTTAGCATCAAAGAAGCTTGATTGAGAGAATGAGAAAGAAGTCTAACTCCTTGGCAAAGACTTACTTTGGAAGAAATGTCACAAAGTCAACCCCCCCCCCCCCCCCCCATTCTCAATATACTACAATAAAATGCTAGAGCTGAAAGGAACCATAAGGATTACTGTAATCAAACTCCACTTTGTAGAGGAGGATACAGGTAGCTCACCTAAGATCATGAATGCTTATCTCCAACTGAGGCAGAGTCCAGAGTGGTCAGATGGATTTACAATCTAATAAACTCATAGAATATTAGAGCTGGAAGAGACCTTTGAGACCACCTCATTAACTCCATTTTAGAGTGTCCAAGCAAAGTCTAAAACCTAGACTCTTAAATCCAAGTCCAGATCTTTTTTTTTAATCAGGCTACTGAAACGTGACCTTTTAAGATATGGTCAAGTTATTCAAAAGCACTGGCCTCCAGGCTCATAACTGAGCATGACTGACAGAAAGTTGGACCTTTGTATCCCCCCCTCTGGGGTATTCTCTGGCCCCAAGCTCATCTATCCCTAGGAGGCCAACTCAGCAGACTCTTCTAGATGCTTATTTCAATCTGCAAAAAGATAAGGAGAGGGTATGGAAAGTGGATGGACCGATCCATCTACCAATATCCCCATCAGCTTTCCCTGTTTCATTACTTGGGAGCCCAGGTCACCAAAGTGAGCAAAAAGCTTTACAAAGTTGGGCCCTTCCCTCCCTAGTCCTTGATAGGTCGTTTCTTATGTAGGAGCATTCTTAATCTATGCCTTCAATTTCCCTCATTTGGAAATTCTCTAACACCAGACTACCCCTTTCCCCCTAATCTGTCAAAGGATTCTAATTATTTTTTTTTGTTTGTTTAGAAAAGCGTAAATACTCTCTATATGTCTTGCCATTGTACAAACTCCCCATCCTGGGGCAAAAATCTCAACAAACCAAACCTCCCAACCTACCATCAATTCTGGCTCTGGGGCTGGGCAAAGAGAAGACAATAGATTTTTAACATCCAATGTCATTGAAGAAACACTTGTGCCAACCTAAGTTCTATTACTAAAAGTGATACATATTAGTGAAAAAATGTACTTGATTTGCAGCATCAGTCTCAAGCAAAATGCCATTTCATTTATGTATTTTTAATTAAAAGTAGAGTTTTAAAATAAATGCAATACATAATGCCACTGATATGCGACAGATAATTTCTGGTTTGGGCAATGGCTTATGCCAGTTAAATTCATTATAAAAAACTTCATACTATAAAAATGTTCAAATCCAGCATATTTCAGGTACCTTTTAAATTGAATATACAATGAGTAATAAAGATGTTTTTTCTCCTGCTACTAATTTCTACACCAGAAGAAAAAAATTAATGGGAAAAATATGTAAGTTCATTTTGAAACTTTCATTCCAGCTTGTTTTGAACCTGCAAATGCCTCTGAATAAATCTGCCTTTTGAAACTTCAGTGATTCTAAGATCAGGCAGACAGAAAGAGAATACCTCAGCTTCTCTGGGTCACAAAGATACAAAGAAATTTGATGCGCAACTAATGCTAAAATTTGAGATGCTACCACCAAAGCAGAGCTATTCAGAATTTAATCTAGTCTGTTGAGCCTGGGAAGGATGGATAATAGGCAGCCAGATGGACAAGATTTGCATTCAGAAAAGCGACTGAGGAAGAGCCAAATAAGCCGTGCTTCAGAACACTGCCATCAGAGACTGGCTGTGGTTTAATAAAACTTGAGTTAAGCCAATCACAGAAACAAAGAATGTTTAAACAGTTCATTTCATTTCAAAATTCGTCAATAATAAGGCAATTAGTCTAGCAGAAGGGATTCCTCCTCCTGAACATATTCTATATGAGTGCTAAGAAATCAGTGGCACCAGAGTGGGCAGAAGGAAGACTCGAGTTCAAGGCTGTGTGTGACTCTGGGTAAGTGCATCCAAAAACAACTCTGAGATTTCAAGTTACTAGTGAGTTGTCTAAGTGGAGTTGGAATTCTTCACACTAACAATAATGATGGTAACAAAGATAATCACAGCTTTAGGCTTTGCAAAGAGCTTTACAAAAATTTTTATCTCATTTAAACTTCTCAACAATCCTTTGAGGTAGATGCTATCCCATTTTATAGCTTTAAAAAAAACTAACTTTGACAGTCACTCTGCTTACTATCACATAGCTACTGAATCTCTAAGGTGGGAATTGAATCTAGATCTTTAGATTAGTTCAGTGCTCTCTCTGCTACCCTGTGCTGAAATCAGACTGGACTCTTCAACTTTCAGTCCTCCATACCAACCCCTGCCCCCAGAAAAGTGCTGAAATAACACCACTGGGCCATATAACTCTAAATCAGCTTATATTATACTCTGGGAGACTTTTTTTTAAGAATTACATCCTTTTCAAAAGATTGTCTCATTCTCTGCACTCAAATCCCTGGCACAGTGCTGAGCATAGAAAAGGAACTTATATTTGATTACTGACTAAGTCATACTCTCTTCCTCTCAAAGACCATAAAGGTTTAGAAGTTTATAACTTTTCTCCAAACCATAACATGAGAGAAGTCAATCAGTCTAATGAAGGAGAGAGAAAGGAACAATCCATTAAAAGCCAATGACCAATTTAAAAATTGCCATTAACAATTACAAACTACTATTGACAACTAAAGATCAGCTGTGCTTGAAAGTAACAAGATGTTTACATTTTCAATCACCAAACTGGCATTACTCCCTCTTTACTCCTCCAAAAAGAAAAATACCTATTTTGCTGGATAGACTTAGAAACTTCTGTAGGAACATCACTGTTTACTGGTGTGTTAACCAAAAAAAAAAAAAAAAATGGCTAGTGTTCAACAAAATGGAGGGGTATAGTGTGACAAACAACATATGGCCACTGGTCAGACATATAGAATGGATAGTAGAAAGTCCACAGGCCTGAGTCCCTCAGAAAGTACTCAGCCTCAGGCATTCTCTCCACAGAAGCCTCCAGAGCTTCAGACAGACATATCATTTTTGTGAAATTTCTCTAATAGACCCAGTACCTTAAAGTCTTCCCAAAAAGCATCTCATATCTTCTATCTCATCTTTCAAATCTAAATATCCCTTCTTTCTTCTCTTTTGATTGATATGCCTGTGCCCAAGGCAATTTTTCTTCCCTACTGGTTGGAGGGGTAGCTTTCTATGAAAGATGAATTTTTCTGTTCATTTATTCTCTTAATTGTGCCCTTTTGTTAATCCAAAAAAATTGGTGTTACTTTTGGGAAATACTACATCTCATGACAGTTTCTCTTAATATTTTAAGAAATCTAAGATTAGCATTATGGTCCTTTCTTTGGGGAGGGGGGTAAATATGGTCACTGAATATGCGACCACCATAAAATAATAAACAGTATTAGCTGTCTGGCATAAGGACAAAGAGATGCTCCCAGACTTCACAATGATGCAGGTCACAGATTGATGAAGGGGGGTGAGGAGTGGGAAATAGTGTTTTATCCCATTAATTAGAATTAGCCAGGAAACATTTAATTAAAAGCAAAATTCAAAAGAGTTATTACAGCTAGTGGGTAAGTAAGTGACTTGTCACTTGGAAATTTTCAGTCTCCTAAGCAGAAAATAAGGATCACAGGAAACTCTCTGGAGGAAAAAAAATGTATTTTTAACATGACATCTAAAACTATTCTTATTGTCCGCTTGACAAATCAGGACAACCTAAGATTTATTCTGCCACGATCACCATCTACACCCAGAGAGGCTGTATCGCTTTTTTACGGGTTAAAATCCTTCTGAAAACTATAATGATAAAGAATATAGTAAGAAAACTAGAACAAAGATTGCTGATGTATAAAAAGCCCAGCCTGGCTGAATAACAGTTATTTATAAATATCTTTTACCAATAAGGTTCACATCTCTTTCTGTTATCTTCTTTCATCACAAGAAAAATGTCGGTCTAAACTAGTATCTTGGGACCAGTTGAGATTCATCTCATTCATTAATATAGCTATTTCTATAACAAATCACCTCCTCATCCATTAATTCCACAAATGCATTTAGAAGATCACTTATTGTCTGGCCAGTGAAGGAAAAAATCAACAACAGTAAATAGACTGTTCTTTAAAAGGTTCATCTTTAATTTAAAATAAGATATATATACACATTTGCTGATCAGAGTGGCTTTAAAATACAAGGATAGAAGAAAAAAAAGAAAACAAAAAAGTGAGGAGACTGACTATGGAACACATATACTAGGTCAGATTACAATGATGTGTGATCAGTTTGGATGAATAGTTTTCACCCCTTTAGTTTTATATTTATTGTTATAAGCAATTATATTGGGGAGGAGAAAGTAAAGGCATATATGATATGAAAACAGAAGATAATAAATAAAATAAAGGGACAGATCACATTGTACTGAAAAGTTAGGTGACATAATGAATAGAGTGCCAGATCTAGAGCGAGGAAGTCTTGGAGTTCAAATCTAGTCTCAGATGTTCACTACCTTACTTTAATTATTTTTTACTGGTTAAATAAAAACATCCCTTTACTAACTAGAGTAACTCTAAACAAGTCATTGAACCTATATCTCAGTTTCTGTATCTGTGAAACAGGGACAATAACAGTACCTACTTTTCAGGATTGCTATGAGGATATCAAGCAACTTAACAGTTGTAAAGTGCTTTAAAAATATCAAAACACCAAATAAAGGCTAGTTGCTGCTGCTGCTGCTGCTGTTGCTGCTGCTTCTGTTACTGCTGTTGCTGCTATTTCCATCACCTTAAAATTTATCCTCACCAGTTAAATACTGGAGGTGAACCACATCTCAGCAAGTTCCAACTCAATCCCTTTTTCCCATGCTTAGCCCCAGTGAAAGAGAGTAGGCTATACTAAAATCCAACCATTTTCTCCATCAGGAAAACGGTATTCAAGACAGTAGAGACTCTAAAACCTGTTGCATATAAAGCTTCACAATTTATACACTTTATTACATCTTTTTCTGTCTCTTTCATGATTCAGCACTCTATTTCCTTGCTAAAGAAAACTTCTTAGGTAAAAAGAAGCTCTAGGTCTGATTTTCTTCCCTCTATTGAACCATATTATTCAATGAATTTTACAGTCCATTAAAGGTAATCAGGACGCCACTAAAGCTACAATTAACCCACTTGGGTAGACAGCTCCTGCTGGCCTCCTATTTACTTTTTCCTGTCTGTTTTTGCACATTTTGGTCTACGATATGCTAACCTCTTACATTTATTTGGAAGATAATGTAAATTCAACAATGCCTCACAAAATCCCCACTCTTTGTCATATGCAAGCTTATATACACAAGTAAATAATAGTAGGAGCCAGAGAATTGTTGAGCTAGAAGATCCAGAATCCAAAAAAAGCATGTCACAGGCTATAATAATGAACCAAACCTAATGAGTCAAAATACAGATTTTAAAAAATGTAATGGGTGAGCTTGGGCGAGTCACTTAACCCCAATTGCCTTAGCCAAAAACAAATAAATAAATAAATAAATGAAACTGTAATGGGGATAAATAAATGTAAAGAAACAGCATGACATCAAGTAGATAAAAAGCTGGCCACAAGGTCAGGAAATTCAAGTGCAAACTTTGCCTCTGCTACTTAATACCCAGGGACAAGTGGCTTTGTATCCCAGAACTACATAAGATTATGAAGTGTGAAGAGGATACTGAAGTGCATTGATACAGTTTCACAGGTTCACTACTCCATTACCTCTAAATAAATGTAAAACTATACTTGAATTGGGAGGGGGAGGAGTCTATTTCATAAATATAGGAGAGAAGACTTCTTATGAAAAAGATTTGGAGGTTTTAGTTTTAGTGGTCTGCTGGGTCACTAACTTAATAGAGATATCTAAAAGGCAAGTATAGTAAATACAAGCCCTTGGCTGCATATATTTGAATCTACCCCTCTTTGAATCTAGCCTTGTCTTCAAAGACACATAATGTCCATAGTTCTACTTAACTTTAACCCTAATAAAACTAATAAATTCTCATTTATCTAATACCACTTTTCCCAAAGTAATTGGTAGGAAACTAATACTAGGTAATGGGTAAAACATTAAAAATTAAACAAGCAAAGGTTAAATCTATTTACCTCTGAATAAGAATTTTGTTTCACTCCAAGATAAGCAGGGCTATTGCTTGGTTGAAAGGATACCAGACAGTATCACTACCAATCTAATCTGAACTAAAGAGCTGTTCTGACGTCTGAATGGTGGAAAAAACCCACGGTTTTTTTATTTTCATCTGCTGTGCCTACTGACCTGAAAGTATACAAAGGGAATCACAGTAGGATCAGAGAAAAAGGAAAAAAAATAATGCTGAGGAATTTCTTCAATTTTCTCTGTCTTTAAAGTGAAAGAACTAATAATTTTATTTTTTAAAATAAAGATCGGTTTCCAAAAACAAGGCAAACAGCTGTTTCTTGAATGTGCAAAAATATGTCATCTTTTATTATAGGACACTCTGGGGCAATATCACCCCTTCATTCTTTCCCCATAGAGGGGGAAATAATCCATCAGCACAACACAAAATATTAGTTTGCTCTTCACTTAATCATTATGTAGTACAGCAACGAACTGATGCAGTGGATAGTGTGCCCAATCTGAAGTCAGAAAGACATCTTTTTGAATGTAAATCTGGCCCTTGACATCTACTAGCTATATGGCCCTGGGCAAATCATTTAATTTTCTCATCTGTAAAATGAAGTAGAGAAGGAAATGGCAAACAACTCTATTATCTTTGCCAAGAAAATCTCCAATAAGGTCAAGTAGAGTCAGACCTGACTGATATGACTGAACAACAATAAATTGCTATCCAAACCATTAAGTCAAGAAGTGAAGAAAATGCTTATTAGTCACCTCATTAATGGCTTAAAAGTTGAAATAAAATCAAAAAGAAAAAAAAAACTAATTCACTAACATAAGAGGTCTCGATTTCATTCTGCCCATCAGTTCACTATAAAGCAAGAGAAAGGCATTATGAGGGGCAGAAAGCAAAGATAAACAAACCATAAGCTCAGTGTCCCCCAATTTTTAGTTAGAAGCCACTCGCTGTTTCTGAGTCTTTTGTTTAACAGTTGAATAGCCAAAAAGAATTTTAGGTGACATACATTTATTAAATACCTACTATGTGCTTTGTGCTGGAGGGAAAAAAGACAGCTGGTGCTTTTTAGAAGGTGATAGAGCTAACTGCAGGAATATTGGGCATATGCAAGTAAATTATAAGGAAGAAAGTCATAAATAAAAATGAGAGGTCGAGATAAGGTGTTAGAAGAATCTGAAGGGGAGAAATCATTTTCAGCTGCATACATCTAGCAAATCAAATGGCACAGTATAGGTCACTGGACCTAGAATCAAGACAACTGGAAGTCAGATCTAGACTCAGACATACCACTTGTGTGGAAGGCCTACAGTAGGATGATGGCTTTTGCAATAGAAATGAAAAGATAGATGTAAGAGATACTGAAAACCATAAAAATTTATTGGCTGTAAGTAGAGAATGAAAAGAAAAATTAATAAGATATAGCTCCAGATAATTAGGCAAAGGATGGCACCATCAACAGCAACTTAATAGAAAAGAGAAAAGTTTAGGGGATTCCAGTTTTGGAAATGTTGAACTTGTGAATCATCCAGGTAAAAAGGTAAAAAAAAAAAAGTGCTAGTCTTGCCAAGGAATCTGGGTTTCTATCCCGTGTCTCAATCTTATCCTGGAAGCATCACTGTGTAAATCACTTCTAAGCTTTAGTTTTCTCAGTGGCTAATGGGTAGAATGCTACTTTACTATCTACTTCACAGGACTGTTTGTATGAATTTATTGTATAACTGTTCAGTTGTTTCAGTCATGTCCAATTCTTATTGACCCCCTTTGGAATTTTCTTGGCAAAGATAATGGAGTAGTTTGCCATTTCCTTCTCCAGCTCATTTTAGATGAGGAAACTGATTCAAAGCCCAGTGGTTTATCCACTGCACCACCTAGTTTCCCTTTAACTCTAAGATGTGATCGATAAGTTAAAGTTCAAGGTGGTAGTGGGACATTATAGTAGGCAGTCAGGCAGATAGTGGAAAATCCAAATCAGTTTGGAACTCCTGTAATAAATTAAAGGTAGAGAGAGAAAGCTATTAGAATATACTGCAGAGAGGCAGATCCTATGATCCTAGGTGCTAAATGGAACTGGGAAAATGGGTGAAAAATCATCAAAGAAACAGCATTTTGAGAAAACACAGAGACGAGGGAAAAACAGAACCTTGGGAAATACCCAGACTTATAAAGTAAGAGAACTATAAATGGATAGCAAAGATGTAGAAGAATGTAGAAGAATGACGAGATTGCGTCAGAAAAGAACAGAAGCAATCAAAAAGAAGAAAATCAGGTCTACTATATCAAATGATGCAAGGGCTAAATGAGGACAGGGATAAAGGTGCAATCACTAAAGCAGGTGACTAAAATAGAATGGATGTGGAGACGTACAGGACTTGAGGAAATCCAAGAAAATTTGAGAACAGCATGTTCAAAGGGTCATCAAGGTAATATCCAGGTATACAGGCATCCAAGTGGAGAAGGAAGAGTCTGTATTACAGAGAAATGAGAGAGACTAAAGGAAGCTGGTAGACAGCAGTGACAAAGACAGAGAAAGGATGATAATATATTAATATGGTATTAACATGTAAAGAGAGGCTGCCAAATGTTGATGGCAGATCAAGTTTCCCTAAGAGACGATGGAAATTAAAGAGAATGCCCAGTAAGAAATGGGGTGGGAATAATAATAGGAATACCCTTCAGTAGAGAAGTTAGGAGGGTGAAGTCCTCTGGGGACATCCAAGGTTCAATTAATTCCAGAAGGTTTAAGTATAAAAGGAATGGGGGGGGGGGGGAGGAGGAAATCTGTTATCATCAATGAAACAAATTTTAAAGGACACAGTGGAAAGGACAGATTATGTAGCACAAGAACTAGGCTAAGGTGCAGGAGGATAGATAATGGATGATAGTGATTATGCAAATTTAAAAATTCAAAACTAAGTCACATGAATATATTAGATGAAGAGAAATGCCATATCAACCAAGTGGAGATAGTTAATACAGAAAACATTGGATGTATTTAGCATTTTGGTATAAAGGCCTGTTGCAGCCCCCTTGATATAACTCCCAAGATACCTTATTTTCATCCTGTCAGAGGCCCTGGCCACCGTGTCCACTCTGGTTTGAGGTAATGCTAGTACCACTGCAGTAGATAGGCTAAGGCTCAGAGGAACACTGGTTTTTCACCCACACAGAATTCTGCATGACTTCAAATGAAAGTTATTCTTTTACTGATCTCATGACCTCATTTAAGCACATTTAAAACCCCAGATGTAGTCCAGAGGGACAGCCAAAGATATTAAAAACTAAAACATCTCAATTCTGCTTAGGGGAAAAAAGTATAACTTTTCATTCACTTGGCAGGAATTTCTGTTTGTCTGGGTTCTCAAATCAAAAGATCATACTAATTCACTGATAATGTTTTGAAGGTCATGAAAGGAGATGGAAAATTACTGGCCCATTTGGGAGTGCTGGAATTTGTAACGTTCTCATTTTTTGTACAGTATATCAGTATGACTTAAGAGAGCAATGATCTCAGCAGTTACTTCTGAGAATCTTTATACAGTATGCTGTGTTTTTTTTTAAGGATATATAATGAACCAATAATGCTATGATTTGATTTTGTACTATGTCTCAAGAAACATGAGGTTTGCAAAGCACTTTATATACATAACTTTACCACCACACACAGAAGAATAACCAATCTTTTGTTAAGGAAAGCAAACTGGAAGCATAGGTCACACAGAACTCTCCTGCCCTTCCCCAACATGATGGGTACTTCTTTTTTTTTTTTTTTTAATTTAATAGCCTTTTATTTACAGGATATATACATGGGTAACTTTACAGCATTAACAATTGCCAAACCTCTTGTTCCAATTTTTCACCTGTTACCCCCCCACCCCCTCCCCTAAATGGCAGGATGACCAGTAGATGTTAAATATATAAAAATATAAATTAGATACACAATAAGTATACATGACCAAAACGTTATTTTGCTGTACAAAAAGAATCAGACTCTGAAATATTGTACAATTAGCTTGTGAAGGAAATCAAAAATGCAGGTGTGCATAAATATAGGGATTGGGAATTCAATGTAATGGTTTTTAGTATGATGGGTACTTCTAACCTTTGTGGCAAAATAGTATAATAGGAGCTACTACAATAAGCCTTCTAAGCTTTCTGAAATGACAATTTTTTGTGAATAAGACTACAAATCTCTTGAATATTTATAAAATAGGGTTTTATTTGCAGAAAGGTAGAGAGAATCTAAGTCATAGACTTTTAGCTGGAAAGAACCTTGGCTTTCAAGGTCAGCAGCTTCAGATTCATAATGTACACTATACTAGTCTCTAGCAGAGATGAGAATAAATAAAACACAATGTTTCCTTCATCGTTCTTATAGTCTCGTAGAAGGTAAAAAACTGGACTAGAAAATGGTTGACAATTACTTCTAAAAGGAGCAAATACCACTTTGGGGTTCTTAAAACATTTTTGCCCCTTTGGCAAAAGTCTGGTGAAGCTTATTTCTCACAGAAATGGCTTTTAAATGCAAAAATAAGACAAACAGGATTACAAAGAAGACCCATTATATTATAATTATCAATTTTTAAAAATAACTTTACAAATTCCAGATTAAGAACCCCTGAATTAAGGGAATAAGGAAAGGTGCCAAATAAGAATTAGTAGAATTTCTCCTAAGAAGTAACAACTAGAAATAAAATGTTAGGAGGGTAACAACAAGACAGAATAGTAAAAAAAAAAAAAAACTTTAAAAATAATAATTATCCATTAAAAACTCAAATATGTTTTTAAAGTATCTATTGCTTGCAAACCCAAACTCTGATTTGATAAGCAACCAATAAGAATTTATTAGGCATCAACTATGTACCAGGTTATATGCTAGGCCATGAGAATACAAAGACATAAGGCAAAACTACTTCTGACCTCAAAGACCTTACATTCTATGTATTGAGGCAACATGTAATCTTCATGGCATAGCATGAGTGAAGGGCAGCATGGAAGAATAGAAATGACATCAGAGGTGGTCTGGGGCCTATCATTCATTCAACTTTTCTAGACCTAAGTGACCTACCTAGTGGGAATACAATTCTTGATATGATTATTTTAAGTATCACATTGAAATGATTGTGAACAAAGACACTTTGCTGTTATAAAAACACTATTTGGAAATCAGAGTACATGAATTCAAATTGACTCTTCTACTTAATACTACTATTGTGTGTGTGATCTTTGGGCAAGACATTTCAAGTCTAGATTGAATTTTCTTCATCTCTACCATGAGAAAATTGGACTAAATGGACTCTGAAGTTCACTTCCAACTCTCAAATCTATGATTTTGTAGTTTTATATTACCTTTATTACTATAATATGTCCCTAAATACTAACTTTCTGGACTAAAATTTTTTAAATAGTGAAATTTCTTGCCTTTCTGAAATGTCTTTAATTTTAAAAGTCTACTTTTAAGTTTTTAAAACTATTTAACAGAGGTTTCCTACAATGTTGGTTTTGGCACAATCCTTTTTTTGCACTCTAGACCAGACCTTGTATTATGATATCAACAAATCAGACCCATACAATGGGGACTTTGCTAGAAATGAGAAGATATAGAAGATGCATACAAATCTCAAACATCAATTACAAATTGATGTGAAATTTGGAAAATTTCAAGGAATCAAATGATGGCGTTCCAGCAGGGAGGATAAGAAAAGGCCTGATGAAAAGAGACTGCAGATCCCCAGACATCCAGGCAACTACTAGGGAACAGCATGGATGCACAATTCTGTTGGTAGCTGAACAGCCTTTGTTCAAGCCAGTTCTGAAGCTCATTTCCTTCTGCTATTACTAAGTCCCAGAATGTCATATTGAACCCACATTGTCACAGTAATACCTACAAAAGTAAGGTAGAAGGACAGAAGAGCAAATCTATTGTCTATCCAATAGAGTAAGAAAAAATGGAGGGAAAGGGAAAGGAAGAAAACTCATATAGTTGTCAATATGATATTCTCCACCAACATAATCCACCTTTTAGCATCTCAAGTGCTTGCACCAAAAATGTTTTTTAAGTTGTGACACCTTAATATAATTCATATCTATAAATTATGTAAATAAAATGGGCACTATGAACATACACTCCCAAAATATTGCGAATTTTGTAACCAATAAAACATACATATACAATTTAGCACAATTAAATAGAATTTAAATGAACCTGTTCTGTATATTTTATTAAGTCTCTAAATTTACCCTCAATACTTTGACCCCAAGTATAAACTAGAGGTAAACCATAAGGTACTTGTTAAGTGCTTCAGTTATGAAATAAGAACAGCCTTCTTTTCCCACACTGGTGAAAATACTGGACTATGAAACTGAACCATATCATTGAAAGAAGTCTACATCTCAGTCACTTGCACTCATTGTCTCTGCTGACCAGGCTAGGTCATTTCCAAAATCAATTAAAGGAAATATGGAAAAAAAATCTTTCAGTCTAAGACATTTAATTTGGCCCTCATTCTAAGGCTTAAGCTTCACTTCCCCCCAAAAAGAATAAATAGGAAATTTCTCAGCAAATGCTATTTTTAAATAGTGTTTGTCATACACCTGTTCTTAGTGAAATCACATAAGCATCAAATTTGAGAAATGAAAATGAATTTAACAGTCAGCTAGTCCCACCCAGATCCAAAGATGTCTCTCATACAGCACGGGCTTCATCCCCTCTGACCCAAATTATGACAATTTTTTTTGTCCTTCATTCGTACAAACAACCACAGGAAGGTGATGACAGTATTCTAAGTGATCTTCTGCCCTCAACTCTTCAAACCACCCTTGGCAGATCTTTGGTCAAAATAGTCTTCCTAACATATGGGTCTGTCTATGTTATTTCCTGTCTCAGAATCCTTTCCCGGCTGTTGTTTATTAGATAAAAATATAAACTCTATAATTTAGCATTTAAGGTCCTCTCCCATCTGCCTCACACCTACATTTCCAGTCTTCCTTCATCCAAGTTCCTTTCAAATCCACCACAGGGACAAGACCGGGGTAGACCCTTGATCTATGACTTCAGTGATTTAGGGAATTGCTAGGTGAGGCCATAGTGCAGAGGTCCAGGCCTGAAGTAGGGATGACTCATTTTCCTGAGTTCAAATCTGACTTCAGATACTTACTAGCTTGTGACCCTGGGCAAGTCATTTAACCCTGTGTGCCCCAGTTTTCTCATTTGTAAAATAAGCTGGAAAGGAAAATGGCCAACCCCTCCAGTATCTTTGCCAAGAAAACCCCAAATGGAGTCACAAAGAGTCAGGCATGACTAAAATGACTGGATAACAAACAACAAAAAAGTTAGTCCACATGGATCCTCATCTCAATTTGCTAAAATTTTTACACCTAGAGTACCAGCTCTTCCAGGAAGTCTTTCAGAGCTACTACCCAGAACCAAGGGATCCCTTATCTTCTCTAATTTTCCTGGATTATCACATTTTTCTCTGCATCATATTTACTTTGGATTTATCATATCCTTGTATGTGTATGTGTATGAGGGGAGAAGGAGGCTGGGAAAGGAAGAAGAGAGAAAGAAAAGGATAAGGAGAAAGAGAATGAGAGAGAAAGAAAAGGAGAAGAAAAGAAAAAGAAAGAGAAAGAATAAAAAAGAGACAGAGAAAGGGAAGGAAGAGAGAATGAGAGAAAAGAAAGAAAGAGACAAAGAGAGAGAAAGGGAAGGAAGAGAGAGAAAGAGGGAAGGAGAAAGAGAATGAGAGAGAAAGAAAAGGGGAAGGAAAGAAAGAGAAAGAATGAGAGAGACAAAGGGACAGAGAGAGAAAGAGACAGAGAGACAGACAGAGAAAGAAAGGGAGATTGTAAGCTCACTGAGAGCCAGGGACTGTGGCACATTTTCCTTCTGGGTATCCACAGCACCTACTTCATTGTCTTACTTGGATGAGTGATTGGTGAATGGTTGTTGAAACGAACACACTTCATGCTATTTTATACAAAAGCAAAGCTCCTGATCAAATAAATCATTTGTGAAAATCTACTATTGGGTCTGGCTGGTTAGATGGAACTTCAAATATAACTGAGCTTTATGGTGAAAGTGTGAAAAGACTACTTGGCAGAGTAAGTAGAAAACTAAGCTTGGTATCATATAAACATACATGCAAGTGCCTCTACTATATCTTAGTTACATGACCAGGGGCAAGATAAGTGATCATTCAGACTCAAAGGGAAATTCTCCCACAGTGTCATAGTCTGATGAATTGCTAATCTGTATTTGTAGGTAATGTTTCCACCCTAGAAGTTCTCCATGCTGATAAAATTAGAGCTTCACACCAACATGGGCTAAGATAGTGAAGCACGGTCAATTTTCAGTTACACAAGGATCCGTTATTGAGTGGGTGAGCCAAATCTCTGACTAGGTTCCTTCTCTCACTCACAACTGATAGAGGAAGGATTATTACGATCAGTCACTTTGGATTTTGCCAGCCAGGGAGTGTAGGGTTCTGGACTAGGAGGCAAGGATAATCTGGATTTACCCTCTGCCTAACTTGCTTAACCCCTCTCAGCCTCAGTTCCCTCATCTATAAAATGGAAACAATAATAGTATCTACTTTGCAAGGTTGTTGTGAAGATCAAAGGAGATTTGTTTTAGAAATCTTAAAGCGCTGTATAAACGTTAGTTATTATTTTTCCCAGTTGTTTTGGAAATGGCTTGCCATAGAAGCAAGAGTGAAATCAATGGCTAAAATCATTGGTCAGAGGAAGCTGTAAAAAATTATTTTGGCTTCCCAAGGATATTCAAACACCAATACACCTTGCTTTCAATATACTTAAGATTTATCAGCAGTTGACTCAATTATCATAATTATATTTCATAGACAAAAATTAGCTATCCAGGTAGAAAAAAAATTATCAACAAATTTATAAAATCAGAGAATGGATTCAAAATATATTATCTGGTGACTCGTTTTTTTCAGATCACCTTGTTTGTGGACTTCAGTTGCCATGCTCCCTTTTGCTTATTAACTACTCCATTTTAAATTGCTGCCTTTCCTATTGGCTTCCACAAAGAAGTAGAATAGGATCGGAGCAAAGAGAGTTGTGTATTATCCTTGTAGATAAAATGGAAGTGGACTGAAGAGAAACTGATCTTTAGTCCTGTATTTTGCACTATCTGCTGGGTATCTTTATCATTACCTCAAATTTAGTATATCCAAAATCAAACACATAAACTCCTTCTTACTCCCACCAAAAAATATTTATAATTTTTTCCTTTGAGATTTTTTTTTATTTTTATCAACCACCATTTTCCCAATCCTAAAACTTTTGAGTCATCTTTAGTTAGATAACTGATTAGCCTAGAAGAGATCCCTCTACCCTTGGTCATGGCATCTTTTTCTTACCACATTTCATTCCCCAAATACCTCCCCAATCTAGCTAACTACCTGTTCCTGTCCATTTTTCCTTCAAAACTTTTTTAAATCCATACCTTACTTTCCATTCTCACTGCCATTGTCTTAGTTTAGACACTTATCACATCTTTCTTGGACTGTTACATCTATCTCTCTTAGTTGTTCATTGTTTCTCTCATCCTATACATCACAGACAGACTGATAATTCCAAAATACTACTTTATAAAAGTCATCACCCTCTTCATAATCTTCAGTGGCTCTTGGTGCCCATTAGAAAAATCCAACCTCTTTAGATTGGCTGCCTTCAAGGCCTTGTGCCATCTGGCAATTACCTATACTATGTCTGTTTACAAAAACCTTCACTACAGCCAAAATGGCTGACCTAAACCTTGATAAACCTCTCTCATACAAATGTGGGCTACTACTATTGCCAATAATATTTCTTGAAGAACCACAAGCCTTGAATACCTTCTCTTGCATCATATACTATTTGAGGAAGGAGGTACAACAGCATTATCACCAGCATTTATATAGGGTGTCCCAAATTGCACTACGACTTTTGGAACACCCACTTTATCTATTATGTCATTTGAACCTCACAGCAATCCGATGAGGCGGGTTACCTCCATTGTACAGATAAAGAAACTGATTCTTGAGAAAAATTGAGTGTCTTGCCAAGAGCCATACAGCCAATAAACATTGACAGAATCTTTCGGAATCCAAGTCCAGCATTCTATCTACTGCTCTAATGATTTTAATTAGATTATGTATCTTTTTTCCTTTGGGACTTTTAAAGGACTCTATCAAATGTAAAAAAAAAAAAAAAATAAGCTTGATTACCCTGCATTCAGCAATTCTTTAATATTTCAAAAACCTATGATTTTGTCATTATGCGTACATTTCCTTCACCAAGACATATATCAACTCCTTTCTGCCCTAGGAGATTTCTGTAAATGGAGGGGGAAAAATACACCCTGAGGACCAACTTGTAGGTGAGGAAGTTCTGAGTAAAGGTTGTGGGGTGGTCCTCAGAGGAAAGACTGAAGCTGTTTTATCTTGGATCAGTCAGAGCTTTGTGCCCTGATGGATTATCCTGAATTAAGAAAATTGAAGTTACCTCTGTCCCCTTCTGAAGCATCAAGAGACCTGTAAAAGGGTTTATTTTGCATTTACATTGTGACTTCTTCTAATATAATTTTAAAATATCCTTCAGCAGAAGTTTAAGACCAAAATAAATGTATTTTCTTGACCAGAGTATCACAAAAAGACCTTCTATTAAGCCACAGAAGAAAAGCCATCTGCGTTGGTGGGGGGAGTACCCATCCAATGCATTTAAAGCACTGAATTATTTTCAATTACAGCTACCAACATTTTATATGATAAGGTTATTTTTAAATATGTGGTGTGAAAGGGTTGGCTGTTCTTTTCAATATAATTTTGTTGTATCCCAAGGCCAATTCTTTTTCAGAGGGAAATCATCCTTAATTGTATAACTAAAGTCAAAAGGAAAATAAGATTAAATTACTAGAATCAGCTCTATAGGAAGACATCTATTCAGCAAAATGAGACAGTATCTGTACTTTCGTGAATTGTATTCATTCAGGCAATTTCTTTTCTTACATTTGACATTCTTAATTTTTAATTAAAGTTCTAATGACAGTTTACTAAAACTAAAAAAAAAAATGAGAATCAAAGGAAATAAAGAAAAACATGAAAAGTGGAGGAGATGCTTATTACAAAAGATCAGAAATATATAATATCTGGGGAAAAACCTATTATTCTGGCCATTTTCCTCCCAAAGACAAAGAAATCTGGAAAGATGGGGGAGAAGGTGTTCTAGTTTGCTTTCAACAAAAGATAAAAAGTCCATTTGTCCATAGATCACAATAGCTTTATCCAACAACATGCTAAAAACATAGCCATATTTTAAAAGGAAGAATTTCAATAAGAAATGAAAAAGCACCTAACAATGGCCCAAAATATATGTCTGTATGTGTATTCCAAGTAAGTGGAATAAGTAAGGAGGAGGAAGAGGAGGAGGAGGAGGAGGATGATAAGGAGAAAGAGGAGGAAAAAGCTGGAGAGAAAACACAGAAGAGTCAAAAGAGAGAAGAAAAGAGAAAAAAGAGAAAGAAGAAAGGAAGAGAGGACAGGATGAGGAGGAGAAAAAATAAAAAGGGGAGAAATGAGAAAGTGAGAGAAGGGAGGAGAAAAGGAATAGAGAAAAGGAAAAAAAAAAAACAGGCAGATCAGATTTAAAAGCAGGCGCCCATTACTTTGGCTAAACTCGCTAGCTTTAGAATTTATGGGAGGATATAGAAAAGAATCACAAGAATGAGAGGACAGAAATAGGATGCAGTTTACATCATGGCAGGATAGTGGGGAAAGGAGCTGCATTTGTCCTGAGAATATATATTTTACATAGAATGTAGATGTGGTGATCATCCTGAATTACTTCTCCTAAGTTAGGTGACAAGAAATATTCAGAATGAGGCTTGTGCATTTTGATAAAAGTTAGTTTTCTTGCACAATTTATATTAATTTCAAAAAAGTTAAAGAAGCCCAAAAATTCCAATCTAAGGGATTTCAAAATATAAATTTCCCCAGGGACAAAGTGGAGGTGGCAGGAAATTCTAGGCCATAACAAAAGGAAATAATCACATTTTCATATTGAAAAATTGGCACATGTAATTTTAACTTTTGATTTTAATTAAATTTTAATTTTTAATTTTGTACATGTATCTTTCAAAAAGATATATGTATCAATTCATAGTTTATCATTTGGAAAGGAAAATATCACTATAATTAATAGTTCATCATGACATCCAATTCGCATTACTTAAAATACCAAGGTTTCACAGAAGAGGGTAAGAAGCCGTATCTTTCAATTTAAATACTAATCTTCTCAAATATTTTAGTATTTTAGGCCACAAATACCACACAAAAAAGTCCGGTTCCAAAGAAAGTTTCAGTTTAAAATCTCCCTCTTTTTTTATCAAGCAAACATGTATTGAGTCCCTAATTTATACCAGCCTCTGTGCTGCATTCTGGAAAAACAAAAACAAAAATCAGTAGTTCTTGCTATTCTTTTGAGGGAGAAAATGTGTACACATATCTGTAGAAAATATATGTGAAATAAATAACAGTTTCATGGAAGGGTTTGGTATGTGTAATTTGCAAATATTGGGAAAGATCTCATATAGGAAGTGGTGTTTATGCTGAGTTGTGAAAGATTCTAAGACAAGGTGAAGGAGGGTACTCCAGAGGAGAAGGGGCTATTTGGATGGCCCAGGGTGGAACTTGAGTATTCTAGGTAAGGAACATCAAGACCAGTTCAGTTCCTAAAGGATCACTCTCTACTTCTAAGAGGTTTTTGACCAAGCTGGCCACAGAGTGGGGTATTTTTGATCACTGACATACACAAAGATCCCACTCAGGGTAAGGGACTATGTATGAATGTGAAGGGAGCTAGAAGCTCTCTCAGAAGAGGACTGTCTTTTGCCTTTCTTTGTATCCACATTGCTTAGCCCAAGACCTGGCCAGCGGCAGGCTTTTAACAAATATTTAATAACTGACAACTGATTGACAAAATTCCCATATAGAAATTATAGAACCTATTAAAAACATTTGGTAGGATGAACATTAACTGTTCCCAAACTACATTATTAGACCATTATGAAAATAAATTTGAGTGAAAAGTGCTGATAATGCCTTAAAATAAAGAGGTTGCAGAAAAAATCACATAACTTTCTAGCTTAGTTTACTATCTAGGTTAATGAGTATCTGTCTAACAGCATAATTAACAAGCATTGTTAACAAATGTTTAAAATGCTTAACACATCAGTCAAAGTTTACTGAGGGCTGAAGTCTCAATCTGTTTAACTATTGTTACATTGCTTTGGTTCCTGACAAAGACAATTTCCTGGATTGCCTTTTTTTTTCTTTTCTTCTCAGTTTTTCCTCCTACATTCACAGGTTGCTTATGGAAACTTCTTTTCTTCACAGGCGACCCTACTCCCCTCATCCCCACCCTCACCATTTCCAGTAAGTGTCAGGTGCTATTTCTAGAACACTAGAATATTCCAGTTTCACCCATCCATACCAGGGGCTATTATAAAACCATAAAGTCCCTGAGCGGTAATAGTGTAGGGGGACAGTGATTACTCTTGAGATTTCAAACTGCATCTCAAACTCATCATGATGACAAAATTCATGATTGAGTTCTTCAAACTTCCCTAAAACTTTCTTATTTCCAGGTTCAGAATGTCAACACCATTCTTAACTTCTCAGTTCCCCCTAACCTCCCACATATAATTAGATGCTAAGCCTGGCCATTTCCCCCTTTACAACTTCTGTCCCTCTTGACATCTGGGCCCCTATTCTTACAGGTCTCACCTTAGTTCAAGCTCGTATCATCTCTCCCCAAATTATTCCAAGAGCTTCCTAGTTGATCTCCTTGCCTCAAGTTTTCTCTTCACTCTAGTCCACCCCTACTCACATCACATCCATATAATTCCCAAAGTGACCTCTCAAGTACCAATATGACCTATGACTCTCTTACTCAACAAACTTTAGTGGCTCTAGATTAATAGTGAAATTTCTATTTACCTTTTAAAGTTTTTTACAAACTGTCCCCAAACTATCTTTTCAAGTTCAGTACATATTAATTCCCCCCCTCCCTTGCACACTCTTTAAGTAAGCTAAATTAGCTTTCTCTCGCTTTCTCCATCTATTATGGGTATAACTGTATTTGCCATCAGTTCCTCATGCCTGAAACGCACTCTCTCCTTACCTTTGCTTCATAGCAGTTGCTTAAGCACATGTGAAACTTTTCCTGATCACCCCCAATTGCCTGTGCCTTCCTTCTCTAACTGCAGTAAATTTAACTGCCTTGTACTTATTTCCAGTTTTCTCTTAATATTTATTCCATATAGCCTTACATATGCATTTGTTGTCTTCCTTATTGTCTCCCTACTCTTTGAGAGTAAGAATGTTTCATTCTTTGGAATTATATGTCCTCAGAATTATGCAAAATGCTTAGCACATAATGGGCTATATTGTTGTGTTATTTGGATTATTGATCAATCCTAACCAAGACAGTATGAACCAACTGAAATTCTAGAACCATATTTACCCACCCCCTATGCCAATTTTGGGTATTCTCAAGGTGGCCATGATATTAAGGGTCAACTTCATCTCCCAATATACTGTTACACTTGATTACAATGTATATATGTACTGAAAATACCCAGACTTTATGGAGTACAATATACTATATACTATTTATGGAATATAACATATTATATATAATATATATTATATAATATTTATGGAGTATAATATACTATATACTACCAAAATATATCTGCATATACTATATTGTATGTATATGCTATACTATAGTATACTATATGTATATACTATACCAGCATTTCTTAATTTTTTTCCATTCACAAACTCTTTTCACCCAAGAAATTTTTACGTAACCCTGGGTATATAGTTATATAAAACAGGTATACAAATCAAACATTCACTTATAATAAATTATAATTTCATGACCCACATATTCAGTTACAAGATCCCATATGGAGTCATGAACTACAATTTAAGTAGCTGGACACTATAGTATAGTATATACAATTGTGTATATACTATATGTATATATACTATATTATGTATATGTGCATTGTATACTACATAGTATAGTACAAACTACATATATAATATATACCATAAAATACTATATTATATATTACTCATAGTTTATTTAATGTACTCCATTATGCATTTAATATGTATATTTACTACACACACACACATTTTCTTTATCTTAAATCAAATTATTTTCCTTTCAAATCATATTGGGAAGAAAGGCTTTTACTTGCCACCAAATAAATCCATTACTCCATATTGCTACTCCATGAAATCAATTACTTAATCCAGAAATATTCACTGGATATCTATTATTTGTAACATATGCTGTAGACCAGCAGGGGGCAATGGGAGTGGGGGGGCAAGGTGAGATGGAAGGAAATGCTTAGCCTAGGAGGTGGACAACAGCAAAATTATAATTATATCCCATTTCGGGAATCATATATGAAAATAAGGGGGAAAATCTTTCCTTGGTACTATTTTTCCTATTTAGCTGAAAATAACACTGGAACTTCCATGCCCAAGCCTTCCTTTCTCAAATAATTTCCTCCGTGTTTCACTAATTTATTGTTACATCCCCCCACACACACCCTATTCCTTTCTGCCTTCTTTCTGAATTCTTTATTGCTGCTCAGGAACTTCCTTACCACAAGGCCCTCTACAGCTTCAGAATTGCCAAGAGTCCTTTGAAATTATGTGCTTTCTCTTTCTGTAGAAGAGCCTCCTTTTGACACTGCCAGTGCCCTCTTTCCTGGGGGTCCTGGTCCTATCAACATTATTTCCCTTACAAAAGCTTACTTCTGAGAGCAGATGACCCTCCTGTGCTTCTAAATAACACTGTCAAAAGAAGCTACTAGAGCTAAACTGGTTTCACTTTGGATTTCTGGAAGTAAAAAGGAAAAATACATTTTGGACTCAATGATACTTTATCATCCATCTGTGGAGGAAGTCCAGGAGCATCTCATTTGTCTAAAAGCCAACTGTTAAACAACCTTGATCATTCAGAATAAAGTTAAAGCCCAGAAAGGAAGTCATAAGAAATAGCAGCAGCAGCCATAGAAGTAATTGTTGTTGTCATAATAACTCATATTTATATAGCACTTCATGGTTTACAAAATAGTTTCCTTATAACTACCCTACTCTATAAACTATATAAGTACTATTCCCACATAAATTAATTTTCCAGATGAGGAAACTAAGGTTTAGCCAGTAAGTGACATGCCCTGGGTTACAGAACCACTAAATTTAAGAGTCAGGATCAGGTCTTCTGACACCAAACAACAACCTAGTGCTCATTCCGTTGTACTTTATAAGAGAGAGTCCTTCCAAAACTATTATTACTTTTTTTAAAAAAAGATTATCTGATTTCCCAATCTACAGAAGAATGAAACAAAAAATTGGAAAAGGGAGGGGAGAACCTATGCCAAAAACACAGCCAAGAACGGACATTAGAGGTACATACAATGACAATGGAAATAATCAACAGCTGACAGCTAGAAAATAGGAGAAGAAACTCAAAAAGATTTGATTTGGGTTTTTTTTTTTTTTAAGTGAAAACAAGATCTCATAAACTACAATGAGCAGTCAAATAGTCCTATAAATTACACCAAGCCTGGAAATCTCAATATTTCAGCATAGCTCCACGTCTAATGTTCATAAACCTCCCTCTTGGTCATTAAGAAAGAGTTAAATTATATTATATTCACTCTTGAAAAAAATACGGAAATGAATAAATCCATCTGAGAAATATTTCTGTAAACAGGGTTAAATACTGAGGCGTGGAATGGTATTAGGATTAGAAACAGACCTACCAGTCTCGGTTCAAATACCACCTTTGACACCAATTGGCCACAACTGAGCAATCCACTTAAATCTCAGTGTCCCAGGCAAAAAAAAGATTTTAAGTTACAGAGGCAGTGCCAAGTGCCCTACACTTGGGAAATCCCAAGTCCACTCTAAAAGTAACTAAAGGTTAAAGATAATTAAATTTTTAATAATTGGGGGAAGAAAAACCATACTTCTGCCTTCTGGAAAATTCAACGATGCACCTCATTCCCCGATGATGTCAGACAAAAGAGGACATTGCTGCATATAGGAAGATCCCTAAGAAATAGGCCATAGTTCCTGTCCTTGGGAAGGAAAGCCTTAGTAGGAAGGCTGTCAATGAAATTTAGGAGGCTGCCATTTTCCTGATACTACTAGAATTTCATCAAATCTTACTTCATTGCTCAACTTTGCTGACACCTCACAGTAAGTTCTCCCCTCCTCTGTGTTTAATGTCTTCCTTTGTTGTCAGAGTTCTAGAACAGCCTCTGTGTGCTTTCTCCTCTCTCTCTTCTCTCTCTCTTTCTCTCTTTTCCCTTTTCCAACATAAAGAACCCACTTGCCCCGCTGTTAGTTACCTTTCTTCTTCTTGGCAGTGATCCTAATAGGGAAATAGGAATTCTAAAATCATTTGTCTGAAAGATCCCTTTGTCACTCCCATTGCTCCCCCAAAGTATAACCTATTTTCTGTTTTCTATTTTCAGCTCCCAGCATGTGTTTAAACATGTAGATCAGGTCATCGGAGTTCATGGTCAAGGTTATGAGTGGGAAGTGTTCCCCAGAGATTCTATCTTTAGGAGAACATGGATTTTCCATCTGGCTTTCATAAGCTCCTGCTTTTGAATTCTAAGTATCTATGGGGAATAGGAGATTCTCCCCATAGGTCACTTTTTCAAAAGAGCTTTCCAGGAATTCCCACTGCAACTATAGTGGACTGTCCAGAACTCCTCAAGTAACTCTTGAACTTGTAAGCAAGCAGGATGCCCACTTAAGTCATAACTAAGAAAGTCAATAGAAACATGACTGGTGAGTTAATTCATAATCATAAATCTATAGAAGAACATGACCCCAGAGGTAAACCAGGACTTCTTAAACTTCTTCTACTCAAGAACCCTTTTTGCCAGAGAAATTTTTATGTAATACTAGATATATAGGTATACAAATCAAACATTTACAGATAATAAATCACAATTTCTTAACTCCCCCTATTCAGTTACAAGACCCCATAGGAGTTTGTAACCCACATTTTAAGAAGCCCTAGCCTACAGCAATCCTTCTCCCCCCATTTTCCTATGATATTCTGGGGTTTTGAGAGATTGAGTGATTTAGCTATGGTTCCTACATATGTAGGAGGAACTGACATGGGGGAGAGGGGAGATTTGAAGCCAGAGTCAGTCTCTCCATTTACACCACTTTGTCTCTATTAAATATTCAACAGAATTTAAGATTACTGGATTTTAGTCTTGAAATGAACCTCACTGTTCACCTAATCCAAAATATTTTTACAGATGAATCAGCTAAGGTGCAGAGAATTTAGGTGCTTTGCCAAAAGTCATACAATTATTCAGTTAGAATTAGAAGCAAAGCTTACTAACTCCCAGGTCTAGACTCTTTCTATTACTGTATGCTGCCTAGAATCATTACAACCCTAATTCTAAATACCAGAGAGCTATAATAAGAGAGCCAAGTCAATGGAGGAAAAGTCCTTTTTCTTACTTGGTAAAGGGCACCACTGCAAACATAGAACAAAGTCACATGTGCTCTATCTTTTCTCATCATGGAAGAAGAGAAAAAGTGGAACCCCAGAACTCTCACACTGACAAGAAAGTGCAGAGAAGAAAACTGCCCTGCCCTAGAAATGGTGGGGAAAGCAGTTACAGATAAAAAGGCAAAGTAGACGAAAGAATTGTGGGACTTTTTATATACCTGAAAACATTGCAGAAAATCTAGGGAACTGTTGACAAATTCTGGGAAGGTCTATTTTATAAAAATCTCAAGGTGAATTAGGCTTATGTTCTACATAAGCACCAAAAGAAAACTAGGATTAGATTAGGCATAACTGGGAAGAAAGTTAAAAATTATTTTCTCATACTTTAAAATGTTATACCATTTTCCTTACTTTTTATATTACCTTCACTTAATATATAATATGTAGGAAATATGATCTATATAAAAATATTAATAAATGAGCTCTTTTTTAGAACAAGTATATCTCAAAGGGCAATTCTACTTATAAACGGAATATCGCAGAATGGACGGTTCTTGATGGGAAGGATCACTTTTCCCTTCTGTCTTTATTTTCAACACCAAGGAATGTAGAGCCCAGCACATAGTGCTCACTTAATAAATACCTATTTAATTGAGGATATATTGGAAGTCACTATGAGCATATATTTGGAAAATCAGGTTCCTGATACTGGTTATCAGATATTTATGCATAAGTGGGAAATTGGGTTGCTTATACCATAACACTGTGTCTCAGTTACAGACTAGTGATACATTATCTACCAGGTAAGAGCTTTCACAGACCATACGCACGATATCTAAGAAGAAACCAATAGCTTTTTGTGCTCACTTTTCCAACCTAAACTACTAGGAGATGACAAATATAATACTTTGGGCCTGAAAATTTTAAGCTCTAGGTTTTTATTGTTGTTGTTGTTAATTTGTTTTAAGTACAAGCCACTAGTTTCCAGAAAATATGGGAAAAAAGGAGGGGAAAGAAAGATCAGTAAGTCAATTTTAAGTACTTAGAAATTTCAATAACTATGTAATAGCCAGAAATCATAAGCAGTCTAGAATATGAAAGAATATAAGCAATACAATATTGCTAACATAAATATTAGATAAGAAACACAAATGGAATATTCTAAAATAAAGCTAAAAGAAGTGCAAAGGAAAAGTATCTAAATAACTCTCCCTCAGGCACCATTATAGAACTTCCTTCCTACCACTTTAAGTGAGCAAAAGACATCATTAAGTCAATGACTTATTTCATCACATCTCACATATGGAAAGGGCAACAAAAAGTCTAATCAAATCCTTTCATTTTTCCAAAGTTACATGATCCTGGGAAAGATCTTAGAGGCCATTCTCATTTACTGTATACTTGAGAAATTTAAAACATGCTTAAGTTACAGATTAAGAAAGTTGCCCAAGATCAAAGATAAGTCCAACAACATTTACACAATGTTCATCACAACACAATTCTTTGGAGCAAGATATGCACTAAGAAAAATGAGTTAATGAAGAGATGGAAGAACCAGCTGGAATTTTAAAGTACACCCTGAAAAACAAAAATCCCAACAGTCCAAAGTAACAAGTGAGTTTGGGGCAAAAGATATTAGCTTAGGTAGAGCTAAAATCAAGAAGTGAGGAACTCTTTGTGGATGAAGGTTTTAGGAATATGTGTCTAGATTCTAAAAATAAAAGGGAGCCATGAGGCTCTGCAAACAGTGGGGGATACTGAATCACAGGGCAATACAGTGTCAGAAGGATATAGTGACTTATGCTGAAAAGGCATCTCTCTGTTCAACCCACTTCCTATCTCCAGAGTAATATGTAACAGCAATATTCTCTAAAACAAAAGTTCTTAATCCTTTTTTATGTCAGAACCCACTTTGGCAGTTTGGTGAAGTCTATGGACTTCTCAGAACAATGTTCTCAAATGCCTAAAGTTTAAAAAGAAAAGGGAAAGGGAAAGGGAAATACTACCATCTGTTTTTTTGTTGTTGTTTGTTTTTATGTTCAGGGACTACAGGTTAACAGCTATTTTTTTCAATCACATCCAACTCTTCATGATCCCATTTGGGATTTTCTTGGCCAAGATATTAAAGTAGTTTTGTCAGTTCATTTTATAAATGAGGAAGCCGAGGCAAACAGGATTAAAGTGACTTATCCAGGGTCACACAGTAAGTTTCTAAGGGCAAATTTGAATTCAGGAAGGAAAGCAAGTTTTCCTGACTCCAGGCCCAATGCTCTATCCACTGTACCATCCAACTACCTACCAGTTAATAATAATTGCTCTACCAGTAAGAAGAAAACACTTTTTCCTTACCCCCACCCCAAAAAAAAATTTTTTAGATTCTTAAGAAATAAAATACTGATATTCATGATATTACCACATCTTCCCAGGCTTTAGGGAAGAGAAGAAGGTAATAATTCTCATTCCCTCTAAAGTACTTCTTTCTTCTAGTGGTTTAAAATGGATCCAAGAAACTTTCAAGATACTTTACAAATTACTGGGCTACTAAACTAAGAATCATTCTAAGATTCCTAGGATCTATAGTAAGAATCCCTTCTAACAGAATTTAGATAGTCAAAACTCCTATAGAATAAACAGAAACTTTCCTTCCTTACCTCCTCTCCCTCCCAGTTTTTCTAGCTTCAAATTTCGGCTAAAATCCCATCTGCTTCAAGAAGCCCTTCTTGATTTCCCCTTAAATCTAATGCCTCCCCTCTTCTGTCAATTATTACCATCTTCTTCTGGATGTAGCTTATTTTGTACATAGTTGTTTGCAGCTCCTTGAGAGCAGGGATTGTCTTTAACCTTTCTTTATATAAGTACAGTATCCAGCACATAGTAGGAGCCTAATAAATGTTTATTGACTGACTGCATTGTGCATTGCTTTCAATTATTTGAAGCTTCTCCTCACCACAAATGCCCATCATTAGACAACAACATTTGCCAGGTAATATAAAAAATGGATACTATGATCTGGGAAGAATAAAAAACAAATTTAGCTCAAAGGAAAATGGAAAGACAGTGGGTATAGTTATTCTTCAGGTTACAGCAAGTTTCTAACAATCATTTGCATTTAAAAACCTATGTATGTTGAGTTGATGTCCTGTGCAAAATCCCTGACAAGCAGCCATGCAGTCTTCCTTTGAATAATTCCAGTGATGATGAACTTATGACTTATGGAGATTGCTCATTCCATTTCTAGAAGGTTTTAAATGTTAAGTGGTTTTCCCTTAGAATGAAGCTGAAGCTAAATCCAGCAGTGGACAGATTGTTATTGGATTTAGAATTAGGAAGATCTGAGTTCAAATATTGTACGTCATCAATGTTTGTGTAATTGTGAGCAAATAACTTCTAACTTCCATTTAATTATTTTGAAATTGGTGGTAGGGATAAAACATGTGGGTTTTTGTTTTTGGTTTTTTTTTGTTTTGTTTTTTTTTGGTTTTTTGAGGATTAAATGAGATAACATGTAAAGCATATTGAAAACCTGAGTGACATAAATTCTATTAGTAGTATTGTTGCTATTACTATTGCTTTGATGGTGGTGATGATGATGATGATGATGGAAGAAGGAAGGAGGAAGAAGAAAAAAGAGGAGAAAAGTGAGGAAGAGGAGGAGGAAAAGGGAAGGAGAAAGAGAAGTGAAAGGGAAAGGAAGAGGAGGAAAAGGGGGGAGGAAGAGGAGGAACAAGGAGAAATATAAAAGACGCGGCTGAAGACACAAATGATAAGGAAAAAACAATCTGGTCTCAACATACAGTAAGAATGACACAAAGGACAATCAGCTCAAGATATATTATTGAAAGAAGTCTGGAAGGGGGAAAAGCCTATCAAATGTTAGCTGAATACATAAGAGTTATGAGAAAATATAGGTAAGAATCACACTGAATAAAGGCATCATGGAAAGATTGCACTCTGCCTTGATGGAGGGTATCTGTTCAGCAAGGAAATCAAGAATGAATTCAAGTGTCAATCAGATATAACTACTCTCAAAGGATGGGAGAAAATAAGAATTCAGCTATGAGGAAAAAAATTATGAAGTTTTCTTCTAGAAACAAAGTTTTGTTTTCTCCAAAAGCTTGATTAGTGCAAAAAAGCAATATTTTACAGGCTACCAAAGGTTTTTATTTTGTTTTGATCAAAGACTATGAGGGAGGGAGAAAGGGTAACATAAGGAGAAAGAACAAAGGAGGAGAGAGCAGGAAAGAATGCCTCTAAGTAAGTCCAAAGGAATCATCTTAGATGGATTTGAATTGATGGCTTGGCTTACCAAAAGCTGCTTGTCCCTCAAAATCTGCATTCAAATATAGGCATTTGCAGTCTCAAAATTATGAAAAGGGGCAAACTCAAGTTGACAGCCAGCCTTCTAACAAACAAGCAGCTTGACTCATCAAAGTTATGAAGAGAACCTTTTTCCTCAGTGTTATGAGGGGTTATGACTAATTCATGAAAACCAGCAAAAACACACTGATCCCTTTCCCCTGAACCTGTTATATCCCAAGCCGCATTTCAGACAGAGGGAGACAACATAATAACCTGATGGCATTATTCTGGTCTTCCAGCCAGACTTTCCTACCCTTAAAACATTTCCAAAAAAATACCAAACCTCTAATCAAAGTCTATGTTAGGATTACAATATGAAGTTGGCTTGTAACATTCTTTCTGCTCTGTGTCACTGTTTTTGTTTTTGTGTTTTGGTTTTTTTTTGGGGGGGTTTTTTTTTGGATTCTGCTTCTAAATACTAGAGGGAAAAAATTGAAATTAATATAAATCACTTCCCAACAAGCCCACAATTCTAATGGAATCCTCATTACTATTAATTATAATGGCTTAATAATGTGTATTCTAACAAGACCCACTAATATTACGATGCAAGAAAAAAATGTAAAAAAGCATTGGAATAGGAAAACCTTTGGGGCAAAGAAGGGTCCTCAACCAATGGGAATCCATATAGGCTCTGAAACTTGTTTTAGAGAGTTACCCAGGACTATGAGAAATGAAGTAGCTTAGCTTACAGACAGTGACATGGCCTATATGAGGTAGGGCTCAAATTCATCTTCTTGACTCTAAAGCTAGCTCTTTTATCACTAAGGCATAGCATTTCATTTTACAAAAATAGCCATCACCATTAGTCAAGTTATCCAGAAATGTTCATCAGGAGTCTACTACATTGTGTTAGCATTTTTAACATATATAATAAGATTACTTGCTGTCTTGGGGATGAGGGAATAGAGAGAGGGAGAAAAAATTGGAACTCAAAATGTCATTTTAAAAATGAATATTCAAAATTATCTTAACACATAATTAGAAAATTAAATACTATTTTAAAAATACATATATAGTATTAGGTGCTAGGGAGGGGGGAGTAACTATCAGAAGACAGAATGTTAATATACTTTAAAGGAAGAGGACAATATTTAAAATTTAATGTGTGTGTGCATCTGAATTCATGAAAGCATGAAACAGTAAATATAGAGCTGACCTCAGAGCCAGAAGATCCAAATTCAAATCCTGCCTCTAACATATATTGATATGTCCCTGGGTAAGTCATTTAATCTCACAGATACTAATATTTATATATTTCCTCTGAAATTTCTACTAAAAAGAATTATCCAAAAAAAAATGAAATTGTTCCCAATGTTTTTTATAGGAAAATGAGCATCTTGTACCATTAGAACAAATATATCCTAATAGGGGGAAATGGTGTCAGTTTTGGTTCACAATGAGAGAATATTATTCACACTGAAAATTCTAAACACTTTTTTTTATAGAATTCTAAACTAATGCAGAAAATGTAGATCTTCAAAGAGAAAGATGCTGGGTCTTACATACTGGGCTGAGAGTTTGCTGGAATGCAAAGTAGACTGGAGTGAGAGTTGGTAGACCCAAATTGAGTCATAACCCCTCAGCTCTTCAGTTCTCCAAGTATGAGAAGATTAGATTAGAAAATCCATTAGATCTCTTTTCAGTTCTCTTTATCAATAAACCAACCCACCACATGATAACCTTGGGATACCCAATGGAAAACCAAATTTCAGAAATACAATTTCCAAAAACCTTGACTTAGGGCTTTGTCTTGCATGATCCTGGGCAAGTAAAACTCAAGTTTTCCCATCTGTAAAATGAGAATTATTATAGTACCTGCCTTATGGTAATTTTTTTTTTTTTTTGGTAAACTGTAAGTGATATAAAAATTAGCCTTTATTTTTCTACATAGAACATTGCAAATGTCTTTAATAGTAAATAATAATAGCTAGCATTGCATATTTATCTCATTTAATCTTCACATCAACCCTAGAAAGTAGGTGATAATATTATTTCCATTTTACAGATGAGGAAACTAAAGATATTGAGACAGATTAAATGTCTTGCTCAGGATCAAATAGTAAGAATCTATGGCAAGATTTGAATTCAGGTCTTCTTAACTCCAAATAAACTAATCTCACCTACCTGGCCACTTAGTGGTCTTTCTTCTTTCACATTCTACTATTCATTCTTGTAGGAGGGGAACAGTTTGCATGAAGAAAATTAGGAAATTAATTTCCAAAAAAGAATATTCCCATTTGTAGTCATGACAACCATTGTGTTTATATCAAAATCATGAAAGATATGTGATTTCAGTCATGAGGAATATTTAGTATGGAAACTCTATTACCCTAACTGCTCACCCATAGTTGATCCTAGATACTCATCTGATATAAGGAAAGATGGAATAATTGGTCCAGTATCCCCATGACCACCAATTTTCAGTTTTGAACGGAAATCTTCCTAACTCCTACCTTCAGAGTCTTTTAATATGCCATGTAACCTTCTGCCAAAAAGCTTCCAAAATTAAAGCTTATCTAACTTAAAAGACAAAACCAGATTTACTCAATCCTGATTTTACTTTCTGTCCTTGACTTTTTTCCAGTAATGTTTTTAATTTTTTTCTTTCCAATTACATGTAATATATTTTTTTAAATTTTGAATTCAAAATTCTCTTCCTTCCTTCTCCTCCTCCTTCCTTGAGAAAGAAAGCAATTTAGTATAGATTTTACATGTGCAGTCATGCAAAACATATTTCCATGTTAATCACTGAGGAAAAAAGACCAAAAAGAAAAAAAAGAAAGGTCTTTAAAACTATGCTTCGATCTGTCATTCCGACTTCATCAGTTCCTTCTCTGGAAAGCACTTTTCATCATGTGTCCTTGAGAACTTACATTACTGTATTCCTAAGAAAAGCTATGTCATTCACAGTTGATCATTTTCTTGGTTCTGCTCATTTCATTCAGTATCAGTTCATGTTAAGTTTTTCCAAGTTTTTCTGAAATCATCCTGCTCGTCATTTCTTTTGGCACAATAGTATTTCATCATAATCACATACCACATCATGTTCATCCATTCCCCAACTGATGGGCATCCACTCAATTTCTCACTTTTTACAATCACAAAAGGAGCTGCTATAAATATTTATGAACATACATGTCCTTTTCCTTTTTTAAGATAATCTCTTTGGGATACAAACCTAATAGTATCATTACTTTGTCCAAGGATATGCAGTTTTATAGTTCTTTGGGTATAGTTTTAAATTTCTCTCCAGAATGGCTGGAGCAGTTCACAATTCCACCAAAAGCATATTAGTTTCTTATTTTTCCCACATCCTTTCCAACATTTGTTATTTTAGTGCAACATCTGTCATTTCATTTTGCTGTGTTCTCAATTACTTTAATATATAATATCTATATATAAACTATTTAAAGTAAATTCTGATCGATATACAGTATTTCTTGGCTAGCCCATCCCAAGAATAAACAAGTTTTAATCCTTCAGGATAAGAAATTTGTACATTTAGATGAGCAACAATATTTTGTGTGTGTGAGGCGGTTGGGTTTAAGTAGTTTGCCCAGGGTCACATAGCTAGCAAGTATCAAATGCTTGAAGTCATATTTTAACTCAGGTCCTCCTGACTCCAAGGCCAGTCTCCTATCCACCACACTACCCAGCTAAATATGAATTGAATTAGCATTTACTTCAACCAGTGCTGGTACCTATGAGCACAAAATCAAAAAAAAAAAAAAAAAAAAAAAAAAACACCTTCAGTGAACTTTCATTACAATTCTTGTGGAAAACATTTTAGATTTAAACAATATTCTAAGTTTTCAAAAAGAGTTCTCTATACTACATGGTGTGCTAGCCAAGTCAAAAGATGTAATAACGATGCTGGAAATTTATTCTTAAGTATTCCAAAGAGAACTCAGAAAAAAGCAAGTAATTACAAATGAATTTTAACTTATTCCACCAATTCTGCATTACATTAGACCAAGACTTAAATGTTCACAAAAAGTGACAATGAAAATTAGATAAAGAAATAGCAATAATAATTTATTTCCAGAATAATAAAAAAGTATTAACATAAGAACAGTTACAGAAATGGATTAATGTTGGACATGGGGCAAAGTTTAAGGGGTTTATCTTCAATATCAACAAAAATAGTAGAAAACACTCCCCGTGTTAACATTTGCAGATCAGATAGGTGGCGCAGTGGACAGAGCACCAGTCTTGGGAGTCAAGAAAACCTGAGTTCAAATATGGCCTCAAACATTTGACATTTACTAGATATAGGATCCTGGGCAAGTTACTTAAACTCTACTCGCATGTCACTTAATCCTAATCACCTTGCCATCACTTAATCCTAATCACCTTGCCAAAAACAAACAAAAAAACAAAAAACACATCAATAGAAGAAAATACATGACAATAAAGGATAACAATGTAAGCATTCAAATGCTGTTCTACAGCCATGGCAGGCTCACATCCACAGTCACCCTCACCAGAGTACTTTGTAAAATGGTCAATTACAAAAAGTTACAAATACTTTCTTTAATAAATATTCAATTTACACAACTCTTCTAGAAGCATTTATTGCACAAAAGCAAGTCACTCCTGCTTGTGAGATAACAGCAAGTATAGCACAAGTTAAAGTGTGAAAATTCTATTTTCCTATTGAATTACATTATAATTTTAGAGCTTTATCTTCATTCCTGATTGAGTTTGAATTGGCCATAGCTACTAACACTTGAGCTTTGAGTTTTTCCAACTCATTTTCACACCTTCCTCTACTTGTAAAGTGAGGAAGTATTTTGTAACAAACAAAAATTCAACTCCACATTATCCACTTGGCAAATATTTTTTACCCATTTATCATAGAGTCTTATTAGAGCACATAGATTATATTTTTAAGGAAGGAAGGGGAAATTATTACAAATACAGACATTTATATGACCTGTTCTCACAGAATCCCTGGCATCCTTCAAAGCCCAGTTCAAGAGCCTTCACCAACATGAGATTTTCCCTGATATCCCTGTTAGTTGGACCTGCTCCTGGTCCAAAATTACCTTGTATTTACTTGGCATATCTTTGGTATATAATTGTGTGTGTGTGAGAGAGAAAGAGAGAGAGAGAGAGAGAGAGAGAGAGAGAGAGAGAGAGAGAGAGAGAAAGAGAGAGAGAGAAAAGGAGGAAGGGAGGGAGAGAAGGAGGGAAGGAAAGAAGGAGGGAAGGAGGGAGAAAAAAAGAAAGAGAAAAGGAGAGAGAGGGAGGGAGAAAGAGGGAAGAAGGGAGGAGGGAAGAGGAGGGAGGAGGAGGGAAGGAGATGGAAAACAGAGAGACACACAGATTTTCTCCTGAAAAGAATAAGTTCATTAAAGATATGACAAGCTCAAACCTAGCCCCTGACTCTTACTAATTATGTGACCCTGGGCAAGTCACATAACTATGTTTGCCTTAATTTCTTCATCTGCAAAATGATTTGGATAAAGAAATGGCAAACCACTCTAGTGTCTCTGCCAAGAAAACCCCAAATAGAGTCATGAAGAGTCTCACACAATTGAAAAATCACTGAACCAAAAAATACATTATTAGTGCCTGAATGATGAGACATATCAAAGTGATGCATTTACTGAGAGAGTCTATGATATCCTGAGAACAAAGGGGTATACACCAAAAAGCAGAAGAAATGTCCCCAAGCCTCTAGAAGCACATACTGTAATTGGCAAGGCAAGAGGTAGCTATAAAAAATGAATCAAGGCTGACATGAGCAGTAAACAATCTAGTTTAGGCTGTGGGATTCAAAATTGAAAAGAGGTTTTTGTTCTCATGGTATACATGAAGTTCAAAGATACTCTCTCCCTAAAGTATTTCCTGGACAGAATGTTCTTTTTAATACATAAATATAACAATAATTTATCTGTAAAATGAGAGAGCAAAACTAAATGGCCTCAAAGGCCTCTTCCAGCTCTACTATATGACCCTAAATTTCAACACTGAAATTGCCAACACTTTCCCCCACCAGCCATGTGCACTATGATCGCAGCATCAAAGATTTCATTATTTAAGTGACAGGTCCTGTTTGGTTTTTTTCTAACATTTTTTAAAATTTTGATTTCCAAATTATTTTCCAACTTCTCTCTCCTCACTAAAAAGGCAAGCAATTCAAGATACATGATTCCATGTGCAGTCATGCAAAACATAATTTCCATATTAGGTGTGTTGAAAAAGAAAACATAAACAAAAGAAAAAGATAAATTTTTTTAAAATACATTTTGATCTGCATTCAGACTCCATAGCTCTTTCTCTGGAAATGGACAGATTCAGAGCTGCAAGCAAACAAACTTAAAGGTCTAATCTAATTCTATCCTTTACAGATGAAGAACTGAGACTGGCTGGTAATCTTCACAAGGTCACATGGGTAATAAGCAACAGAACCAGGATTCAAACAAAAGAGTTCTCTGACGCCAAGCCCAGTACTCTCTACATGGAATCACACTGTCTCCACAGGAAGCTCAAAATCCTCAATTTACAGTTGAAGACACTTTTGACTCAGAAAGCTCTGTTACATGTGTCATTAATATTTTTATTTTAAAGTGCAAAGGCATTTCCAGGCCATGGGTATCATAAATGGGAAGCGAACCACCTCTTTAGTATGGTGAAAATAAATATATACCAGTGCAAAATTAAGGGCCAATGCTGGCAGGATCTCAAGAAGGCAACGAGGTAGCAAGAGAAACTATAGAAGGGGGAAACTTTGCTAGATGTTGCTATAAATATGCCTGATACCTATAAATAACCCCTCAGCCAAGATGCAAAGGAAGGGCACTGCCTTCTATGGTTGCAGCTTATTTCTGTTACTACTGTTCTCCTTAAAGGCTATTCTAAGGTATTGCTAAATTAGAATCACACAAATACACCACGAATCTGAGATTTCATCAATGTAGAGAACGCCATCTATGACTTAGGTCTATGACTTAGTTCCCTCTATGACTTAGTCCCCAAGACCTAGGAAGTGGTCTGAAGTCAATGATTTTCATCAGTTGAAGCATGTTAAGAGAGCAGTGAATTTCAACGGGTCTAGAATTTGAATCCAGATGTTTGTTCATGCCTCCAAGCCCAGTACCCCTATCACCTATGCCAAGCTGCTTCCACAATTAAAAGGGTTTATGTACAACTACTTGAAGGAGTGAGAAAATATAGACTATGCTTTTGCTCTATGCTAGAAACTCACTCTCTCCACCACCCACTTACCCACCAATTTTACGGTCCAGAATTGAAAGTACTAAAGCAAAGACAAGGGAAGTTGATATACAGTAAAAACCTATCACATAAAAAATTCAGGAACAAAAAGAATCCAAATCCAGAGATATATTCTATACAGAATAGGGCAGTAGGAGGAATGAAGGGACAGAGCTGCCCAACCAAGTGTCATTTATTTAGCAAACTAAAATAAATAAGAAAGCTAAATAGGTGTAGCCACTTTATTGCTTTTGTCAGCTCCAGTTTTATATTTCACATTGCTGGTTAGAGCTGAGTGGCAAAACATTATCCTATGGCAACAGGCCTAAGACTGTACTTACATAAAATAAACAGAAAGAGAAAATGAAAATATATATATATATGGTTGTTAAAACTGATGAGAGCAAATGAAATATATATTGTATATATGCCAAGGAAAAATTTACAAAATATATTTTTCTCCTCTTGCTTTATCCTTTGTTAATAAATATAAATGCACATTGGCTGCTATAGTCTACTGAGGCAGTAAAAAGGAGGGAAAGGGCATGGGGCATGAATACTAAACTCTATACCTCCTCCTAATTTCTTGTCAAAAAACTAGTATCATGAACTTTTTTTTAAGTTCAAAAATGTATATATATTGGTTGTTTTCCAAATGAAAGAGCAAAATGTGCCCTCCTGGAGTAACTTCAGAGCCTTGAGTATCTTTGAAGTTTCTCAGAACAAATATAGAATATTAAGCTTTGCAAAATGTAAATCTATTAACTCTCAATACACATTTATCAATTCCATTACCAAAAACTAAAGCTAATAATTATCAAGGGCAAAAATAAATAAGAGAATTTATCTTTTAAGTGTTCCTCCCACCCCTACTCCTATGCCAGTTTCATGTTCTTGCTTCCTCTTCAGTGAAGTAAAAAGTGGTCTAATATTGCAAACTTCAGAATGAAACTTATTGGACTGATTTGGCAAACCCCAAACCTGATGCTTCTCCTCAAAACTTGCACAATGGCTGAAGAAAGATGCCAAGAGCGCAATGGAGTGCTAAGTATACTAGCTTTACATTTAATGTGATTTTCTACTTATTTAATGATCAATACGTCCAAACGTATAAAAACTCTGGGATATTCCAGAGTGTCTAAGAATGGAACTCTTGGAGATTAGTAGGACATATGATGGTGGTGGATGTCAGAAAATTTCAATCATGTCCAACTCTCCCTGGGTTCATTTGGGGATTTCCTGGCAAAGATACTGGAGAGCTTTGCAGTTTCCTTCTCCAGCTGATTTTATAGATGAGGAAACTGAGGCAAACAGGAGCATGTAACTTACTTAGGGTCATATAGTAAGTGTCCAAGGCCAGATTTTACAACGAGTCATCCTGACTTTAGGTCTGGTATTCTATATATGTTGTGCCACCTGGCTGCCCCATCTAGGAGGATATACTGCAACCAAAATACAAAATAAATGAATACTCTTTCCATTAATAATAACAATAACAACAGTTGTCATACTAATGGTAGAAATCGCAGAGGAAAAAGGAAGAAAAGAGGAGAGCTAATAGTATTAGCAATAGTTATAACAACAATTAAAAAAAGTAATAATAATAGCAGCCAACATTTATGTGGTACTTTAACATTTGCAAAGCACTTTACAAATTTTATCTTGTATAATCTTCACAAAAACCCTGGGAAAGAGGTACTATTATTTATCTCCATTTTCCAAATGAGGGAACTGAGATAGACATTAAGACATTAAGTGAATTTCCCAGATCTTCAAGTTAGTGTCTGAGATCATGTTTGAACTTAGTTCTTGATTCTAGTCAAGTGTTTGCTCATTAAAAATAATAACAATAATAATAATAATAAAGCATAATCATAGTTTCTTAGGGAAAATGTTTAGAGAAGAAAAAATTGCTAGCATAATAATGTAGCCATGTGAAGTCCTCTGGCACAATTCAGACTATTTTAAATATAGAAAGACATCCTCTCACTTTGTTATCCCTCTCAAAAAAAATCATTGTAATCACATTTTTTAAATCTAAAGGGGAAAAAAAAATCCTATGACAGAAACAGGTGATGAGTATAAATCAAGAAACTTTAACAAAACATGTTTTCCATGTTTCATAATCAAGTTTCATGTGTTTCATGTTTGCCCCACTCCCCAATACTACACTGGGCTTTTTTTTAAAGGTATCAGACCACAAGTGAAGAAGGGACTACATTTCCCATGAATTTCTGGACCCCAAAGGGAAGGTCTAATTGAAGTTCCTAAAACCCCAATTCCCATGGTACTGTGTGTGTGCCTGTAGTTCAGGGTAACTGTGTGTGGCAAGGCACAGATTCTTTTGGAAACAATGTTTCTGAGAAAAAAGGAAGGAACATTGGAAGAGATAATCATGGAAGCGTGAGTTCTAACAAAAAAGTGCTCAGCAATCCAGCAGTGGCAGAGTCAGCTTTCTGAGAAGTAACTGTAGCAAACTAAGAACCCCCAGCTGTGACCAATATAGCTGAAAACATCAGACTTTATGAACTGGGAGAATGAGATGCTGCAGGAGTCAAACTTCCCTCCACCCCTTGGTCAAGTTACAAGAGACAGACATCTGCTAAACATTCCTCCTTCCTCGAGTGTGAGTTTGAGGGTCAACTGCTTCTCACATCATTTCTCTTTGGGTTGAAACTAATTCTGACTGGGTCTCTGTGTTAACTGCTTTTCTTCTTCCTTTGCTTTTTTTGTCACAATTAAACATGGCTTTTTATAATGCATATTCTTTGTCTAGACTGCTAGCCTGATACAAATTGATTTTGGAGGACAAAGGCTCCCAGCAGAGCTTGGACAGACACTTTGCTCTAACCAAGTGAAGTAGGTACACATGTGTTACCCCATGTCTCTAAAGTATGAATTCATGAGAATCTAGAGTAGACTAGGATATGGACTACATTAATTCAATCATTTTCATTGCTATTATTTCTCTAAATATTCAAATACGCCATTTCAGGTGAAAGTTTTTAATCTAAGCTGGCCAAAGATATCAGGCTGAATACAGAAAATCAAGTAAGAATCCATGTTATATAGTGACATCTTTCCCAAGCTGTTCCTTCTATAAGAATATCCATCATCTCCATCATCTCCTACCCAAGAATAGTCTTCACATGACAGAAAGGAAGATATTCTATTTGATTCAATATGTTTCCTTCAAGGAAGGCTTCACTACATAAAACCACCAGAAGCTGTTTAGACTTGCTAACACTAGATGTCATATTGATATAAAGAGTGATAAGATAGGCACAAATATTTGCATATGCCCAATGTGTATGAAAAATTCTTGCACTAATTTTGAAGAAAGATAGAAATTATTGGAAATAAAGACAATATTGGTCCTAAGGAATTAAAAATCATGGTTTTATAGAGCAAGTTCTACTTTAAGGCCTAAGTTGACCCAGCTAATAGTCCTCTGGCAAATGATAATGAACATTTTTAATGGGTTTCCAACATAGACCAGTACCATGAAGTAGATGAGTTACAAAAATGCCCTGCAGGAAATCCCATGAGTTATACCCTTATTATTTTTGTGCCAAAGAAATCAGGTTAAATGCATATCAAAGAGTTAAAGAAAATTAACAAATATTTTCGGAATTTGACTTTATGTCAGGCTCTCCTGGATACTAGGAAAGCCACCAAAGAGCAAAAAAGCATTCCAACTTTGGTTGTGAAGGGGCAACTAGGCGGTACAGAGAATACAGCACTGGGCTCAGCAACAAGACCACCTGAATTCAAATCCTACTTCAGATACTAGCTGTGTGACCCTAAGCAAGTCACTTAACATGTCTCAGCCTGAATTTTCTCTTCTGTAAAATAAGGGAGAAAGAAGTGGATTTGACAGCCTTTCAGAAGCTCTACATTTACATGATGTAAGAAAGAGAGAAAAAGTTTCAACTGCTTGACCTCAATAGTGATGTGAAGAAAGTGAGTTGTAGGGTTTACTGTGAGTTGGGAAGACTTTCTCTTCATTTCTTTCTCTTTTTTTTAGCAAAAACTTAAGGTATTATCCCTCTACCTAAATTCCTTCATGAAGTTTTAAAATAATGGGTCTCTAAAAACTGAAGACCAATGAGGTGATATCCTGATTCACCATGCCCAAGGAATAGCTTAAGGGCCAATTTTCTGCATGTCCACAATACATTCCTGGTGCTGGGTAAAATAAGGTTTGGTTAGATATTCTATCTCTGGTGGGCAAATCTTAGAAGCTGAATCTTACTAATTGTCTTTTCCTCCAGATCCTGATTTGCTCTTGCCCATAGGCTTGCTTCCCTACCTTCCCAACCTTCAGCTTCCTGCCCAATACACCTCCCCACCTCTGCCCCTGAGTCACTGTTTGCCTACCATATTTTATGATCTGGGTCTTATCACTGACAGGACTCCATCCAAAGGCAATATTTGCTTATCTGCCTAAACTTTGCTTTCCTAAGAGTGACTCTCCTCTTAGGTCCTCCAAGAAGAGCCCTTTATTATGTTTTTATTTCTGTTCCTTGTAAGTCTCACCCTCCTAGCCTAAGGCAGATGACATGGAAAGGATACCCTGAAACCTCTACTAGGTAGATAGTTACTTAAAGATACATTGTTCATAGTTTCTAAAAATTACAAAGAAAAGTCTGGAATGGACTTCAGAAATCCCTAATCCAACCCACTCATTTTACAGCTAAAAAAAAAAACAAAAAACAAAAAAAAAAAACAATCCTTCAAGGTATAACAACAACTGGAATAATAGCTGACACTAATATGCTTCTTAAAAGTTTATAAAGTGCTTTTACAAATACATTATTTTCTTTGATCACTGTAACAACTTTGGGATATAAGAACTTCAGCTATTCACATTCCCAATTCACTAACTAGTCAACTGATTCTAAGACACATAAAATGACTTGCCCATACTCACACCACCAGTAAATGATGTAGATCCAAATGAGACTAACCTCAGTTGAGCAGTCTTGCTACCAAATTTCCCATTAATTACATTTTACAAGAATCTGAAGAACACATTCTTTAAAAGATAAGAATGTGGAAAATGAGATAGTAAAGACTAAGATCCTATGATAAAATATATATATATACATATATATTACATCTTAAAGTACAGATAATTATGCACATATACACATAACCTCAGGAACTGCTCTAGTATCTGTATATGTATGCACATGATCAATTTCTAACAATAATACTCATCAAAAGCTATTCCATATTTTTCAAATGAACAAACAAAACTACCTTAAAACCTTGAGAAGGTAATTTCATGATACAGTCATTTCCTCAAACATACAAATAGCTAGTTTCTTCATCTTGGGCAGAGTTCCACTTTGTAGTGGTGGTGGCAGGGATGGTGATTGGTTTGTTTTTTAAAGGTCCTTCTGTTTTCTGATTTCCTGTTCTTGTCTCAGCCCCCTGGATTTTGATGATCCTGAAAAATCCCAATTTCTAATCTGGCTTTACATTCACGATATGAGCAACTAGGTGATATTGTTGGATCACTAGGTGATCCAGCTCCTCAGGGCTGGAGTCAGGAAAACCTGAACTCAAATCTGGCTTCAGACCCTAGACTAATCACCTAACCTTGTCTGCCTCAGTTTCCTCATCTATAAAATGAGCTGGATAAGGAAATGGCAAACCACTCTAATATCTTTGCCAAGAAAATCTGAAATGGGGTTAGAGTCAGACATGAGTGAAAAACTAAGATTTAGTTCACTTCCCCATCCTTGTTGGTGCAGGTAAAAGAAAGGAGAAATCTCTTAGCTTTAGTTCCTGCACTATTCACTGATATAGAGCATCCACATTGTGTGGAACAGGATAGCTTGTTTGACACTGTCAAAACAAATCACACATGGGAGACAAGGACCAAGCCATTTGCCATACAATAAGATCCTGGAGTAGGGGACTCCTGGAACCTTGAAACTAATGACACATATAGCAACAACAACCTACCGGCACTGAAAGGCATATTGGTGCAACAAGTCCCACCTTCAGTCATGGGTGAAGTTGTAGCAAACTCTCCAGCATTCTGAAAACCTGCCTACTGGAAGTCTGTTGCATGACAGGTGAAGTGTGCGTGAGCATGGAGAATCACCAGGTGTGCTGGCAACCATGAATAAGGGCACAGTGAGAACCCCTTCCTTTCCCCCTGTATTCCATCTTCAGACCAAGTGATCCTCCATCTTCAGACCAACCGATCCTCCCAGCCCATCCAACAGCCCACCTATTCTTATCCTTCTAGATAGAACTGCCAGGGCCCCAGATATTGCAGCTTCCAGCTATGGTGAACTTGAAAACTTCCAAAAACTTTATAAACTCTGTTCTGACCCAAATCCCATGCTTCCCCAGTGGTAGTTAAAACATTCAGTGAGCACCAAATTTAGTTCAGACAAATGACACAGGAGACCAAGCCCTTGTAGTCCTGAGTGGGGAAACATTATGAGGTATTCAGCCAACCCACTCCCCCCACCTCTCTTCACAGTGATGCTGGGGATCAGTTGGCTGGTGCTACATCATCTCCCTGGATAATGGCATTCCAGGAAGATCACATTCAGCTCCTCATCTTGCTAGGTATACAATCCTATAGAAAACTTTGTGATCTAGCTTAGACAAGAAGAAATGGTAGCCCTAGTCTTGGAGTAAAAACTGGAAGAATGGATCTCTCCATTCTTCTACTTCCTTCACTGGAGTCTTTGTGCTATTCCTTAAAAAGAATGGGAGATTATGACTGCCATGTTATAGAGCACTTAATGCCATCACTATGTAGAACTCTCCAGGTCATAAATGAGCTCATAAAATTCTCAGAATAATCTCTTCTCCCTACATATATCAAAACTGGTTTACATAAAGATGGTAATCAGAAGATAATCTTCCTGATCCTGTATGACTTGTAATATGAGACTAACATGGTTTGTTTGGTACTACCTGCCATTTTCCAAAGGCATTCAGAATTTTAGTACCTACTGAACTAAAAGGTAGTAAGCTATTTAAATTGTATTTGCTCTTAATAACAGGGGCCTGCACTATTGCCAACAACCACAACAAATTGGTTCAAGCTCACCTCAATTCCATATTAGTATCGGGGATAATGTCTGAATCTATAATTTCATTGGCTTAGGGAGCTCATGAATGAGGAAACTCCCCCTGACAATCAGGTTGGCACTTTATCTTTAATTGACAAGCTTAGAGAGTTGACTAGGGCACTGAGAAGTGAGTTGAGATTACAAGGCCAGTATGTCAGAGATGGAACTTGAATCCAGGTCTTCTTGGATCCGAGGACCTCTAATCATTACATCACAATGACTTGCCCAATGACTACTACTAGCTGAAGAGAAAGGAGGAGAGGAAGATGAAGGAGAATAGGAAGAGAATAAACATTTATCTTGCCTTTTATGTACAAGGAACCATGCTAAGTGATTCCTCACAAATCTCATTTGATCCTCATAACAACCCTGAGAGTTAGGTGCTATTTATTCACATGTTACAATTGAGAAAATTGAAGAAAACTGATTTAAGTGACTTGTCCAGAGTCATCTAGCACCTAAAGCTGGACTGGAACATAATCATCCTGACTCCATACTCAATGCTCCATCCATTGTTCCACCCTAAGCAAAAAGAATACAGAATACAGTATATTTTCTATTCAAGAGACACTGGAGCTTCCTTCACTAACCAGTAGATTGAATTGAAAATTTATCTGAAGAGACATGGATGGCCCCAAACTAAGATAGACTTTTTTTTAAAAAACCAATCCCACCAAATAAAAGACTCCAGGTCCAGGACTGTAATCAAGGCAAAGGGATGGTATCTGAGCTCATAGATACAATATGGAGGGAATGGAGCAAGCCCATGACCACACAGACCACACTGACAAAAGCAAGTACACCATCATTGCCATAATGAGGAAGCAGACTCTCTTCTAGTGGTCTTTTGGCTCTAGATTCAGGATTCCCAACTTGGAATCTTTTCTTAAATCCTTGCTTCCTATGAACAGACAATTCTCAGATGAAGAAATTGAAACTATTTCTAGACATATGAAAAGATGCTCCAAGTCATTACTAATCAGAGAAATGCAAATTAAGACAACTCTAAGATACCACTACACACCTGTCAGATTGGCTAAGATGACAGGAAAAAATAATGATGATTGTTGGAGGGGATGCGGGAAAACTGGGACATTGATGCATTGTTGGTGGAGTTGTGAACGAATCCAACTATTTTGGAGAGTAGTTTGGAACTATGCTCAAAAAGTTATCAAACTGTGCATACCCTTTGATCCAGCAGTGTTACTACTGGGATTATATCCCAAAGAGATTATAAAGAAGGGAAAGGGACCTGTATGTGCACGAATGTTTGTGGCAGCCCTTTTTTGTAGTGGCTAAAAACTGGAAACTGAATGGATGTCCATCAGTTGGAGAATGGCTGAATAAATTGTGGTATATGAAAATTATGGAATATTACTGTTCTGTAAGAAATGACCAACAGGATGATTTCAGAAAGGCCTGGAGAGACTTACACGAACTGATGCTGAGTGAAATGAGCAGGACCAGGAGATCATTATATACTTCAACAACAATACTAGATGATGACCAGTTCTGATGGATCAGGCCATCCTCAGCAACGAGATCAACCAAATCATTTCTAATGGAGCAGTAATGAACTGAACTAGCTATGCCCAGAAAAAGAACTCTGGGAGATGACTAAAAACCATTACATTGAATTCCCAATCCCTATATTTATGCACACATGCATTTTTGATTTCCTTCACAAGTTAATTGTACAATATTTCAGAGTCTGATTCTTTTTGTACAGCAAAATAACAGTTTGGTCATGTATACTTATTGTGTATCTAATTTATATTTTAATGTATTTAACATCTACTGGTCATCCTGTCACCTGGGGGAGGGGGTAGGGGGGTAAGAGGTAAAAAATTGGAACAAGAAGTTTGGCAATTGTTAATGCTGTAAAGTTACCCATGCATATAACCTGTAAATAAAAGGCTTTAAAAAAAAAAAAATCCTTGCTTCCTGATTCTATTAGAGTTGCTCAAACTTTTGACACTCCTGTAAAATCAATCTTCCAGACTGTGCTCAATTTAGAGTCCACCATCATTTTCTCTTCCCAGATGGTAGGAGAAAGTTTCATTAAGCCCCAGGGATCCAGCTAAGCACTGACAGGTTAGACAGAACCAAGATAAGTGAGTTAAGCACAGTTTACCATTCTCTATATTAATGTAGCTCTTAAAAACACATACCAGGCATTTACACAAAGCATGACACCAATTTTCTCCTATTTGTTATCTCCATTTTTGTAATTTCAAATAAATTTTGCAAATTCAAATGAATTGAAGTTAACCTTTCACTCAAATCCAACAGAAAGAAGTGACAACAAACTTGAAACAGAGGTAATAAACAAACCCAACGAGAACAGCTTTTTTTAAAAAAATTAAGTCAGGGCACATACTTATTCCTGCCAAGTTACACAAGGAAAAAGCTCTAGGAAGTTAACTGGGCAACATTCAAGTTAATGTGATTTGACAGACTCATTAGTACAAGGAATAAGTGTCTTGTCAGCCAAAATAATCCAATTAACAGTGCTCTAAAATCACAAGGACACACATTTCACTTCCTTTGCATATATATGATCCTGTGTTTTTTTTTTATTTCAAAACTTTAAAAAGCCTCAACACAAATGCTGGATATACAAAAATAATGAGAATAGAGTATTTAAATACAATTAATACACATCGTGTTGATATCATCTAGCCTGTGTCTGCTATTTAAGGACCAGCCTAAGTTCAGCAACATAGATCAACCTCCTGGCAGTTGGGCACTAGGTGATGAATGTGGCTGCAGCAATGCATGAAGCAATGGCATATAACAGAAGGGCATTATTATTGTCCAGGTTTTGAATGAAGAGGTATTCTCTGATATCCGGGATCCTTTTTTCATGATTTTGCAGGAAGAAATAAATAATACAGAGATCCAGAATCATTATTAAAGCTGGAATTAAAAAGCCATCCATCTAGGATAATTATTCATTTGAAAATTCAGGATTTTTTTTCTAAATTCCACTGTCATTTTTACTGTGAGCTAACCTAAGATAATATCATTGCCAAGGTACAAGCAATAAAAATTAACCTTATTTACATAGGTTAATTATTAACTCCTAGGAAAATCATATTTCTCTAATTTTTTCTAAGATGAAGAAACCAAGTTTCTTTACAAATCACAGTTTATAAATTTATAAATCACAAGTATATTCATCATCATGCACTATTTTGTATTAAAAAGTCTGTTGTACCATGTCTTTTCAATATCCAGGAGAGTTAATATCCAGGAGAGTTCTAGATGCATATCTGAAAATCTTTCTATCTTCATCCCCACAATGTGGCATGCTGTGCTGCATACAGTGGATAGATTATTTTTAAAAACTGGATTATTCTGTCTCTAAGTTAATACAAAATTTAAGACCTCCTTAGGCACTGATGATTTCATGAGGTCAACACTTGAATTACAACTACACCATTACAGAAGTTTTAAACTGACCAGGGGATAAATAAATCATATTAGTCACAAAGTCTTTAATAGTGAGAGTGTAGGGCTCTCTAGAGGTAGGGTTCAAAGCCTTGGGCTCAAATCTCACCCCAGAAACTCTAAAATTTACTATCTCTCTGACCACAGGCAAATCATTTAACCTCTGTATGGAGTTTCTTCATTTGTAAAATAGAGAATGGGATCAATGTAATTTCAAATGAGATAATAAATGTAAATAAAATTTTAAAATAAAATAAAAATGTGAAAAAATAAAATAAAAACAAATTTTAAATCACAGCTTAAAAACTTTAAAGTCATCATTAATAATAAGTAGTTAATATTTCCCATTTCTAAGCCTCTTCATTTTAAATTAGGTAAAACATAGACTCATTATTTTTAAATTTCTTGTTTAAAAAAATTGTTTATGGAAACAAGATATAATAACTTTTCAAAGAAACAAAAATTAAATCTCATATCATTACTGCATTCTCTTGTCACCAAGCCTTTCCTCTTAGAACTAATTTTACCTAAAGTGGAAGGAGGGAATATTTCATGGGTAATTTGCTCTCACTGGCAGCTGTTGATGGGGTCAATATGAAAGACTGTGGCTGCTGAAGCCTGGATCACACTTTTTCCTCCAGCAAAGTCTCTAGGAAACTCGAGTAGAGCAGTTGGCTACTGTTAGCACTCCCTTCCTTTTAGTTTCAGAAATGAGGTTACTCTTGGCTGGTTCTTGTCCAGTTTTTATCCAAGTTATCAGAGGGAATCCCTTGTGAAGGGACAGGTCAATTCTCCAAGAGGCTCCACAGCTGTGGATCACAGCATCTTAAAGGAGTTGCAGAGCAGCCTTTGCTGACAAAGGTGTTGCAGACAGGAAATGAGATAAATTGGAGGCAAAGGGAAGAAGAGAGAGGTCAGACAACACAACTGCCTCTCAGTCTCCTCTTATCATCCTCTCACAAGAGGAAACCCATTCTGGGTTGGATCTCCAGCAGCCACTGTCAGGTGGCTCCCGTGTATTCCAACAGCTCCCATGTATTCCAACACTCTCTGCTGATATTTCAAACCTCCTTTCCTCCCCATCTCAAAAAAATTTTTTTCATTCAAATTACTCACAACATTACTTCCTTGTCTGATTCTGCATAATATATAGCTGACAATATAATCATCTCCATGTCAAATTGTAGCCTGAGGCCCCCAAAGAGCTGGAAGATAATACTTTGAAGAAAGCATTTGATGGAGAGCTTACTGATAAAGTGGTAACCAAGACAGTAAGGGGTCTCAAATTCATGCTTTTAAAAGGATAAGTTGAAAAATGGTAATTTTTTATCCTGGAGAAGAAAAAAAAACGTTACTGGAAAAATGGAAGATGGATAGAAAATGAGAGCTATCAAGCATTTGCAGGTCTATCCCAGGATAAAGGAAGTATACCTGTAATGATGTTGCTCAGCCGGAGAACTGAAGTAAGTAGAAAGTACAGTGAGGATATTTCAGCTCATTAGTAGAGTTGAATTTATAACAATCTATGGTACCCAAAAATACAACTGGCCTCTTTTGGCTTTAGTGGTTTCTCCTTCATAGAGGGCTTCAACTAAAAGCCTGATGCCCATTTAGTTAGTAATAAAAGGGATTCTTGTACAAGTAAAATCAAACTTAATGATCTTAGGGATCTCACCCAACTCTGAAATTCTGGGGTTCAAGAGTACTCCTTCTCTAGGTGTTTGTCTTTCCATATTTGGCCAACTAAGTGGTGCAGTGAATAGAGCACTAGAAATACCCAAGTTCAATCCAGCCTCAGATTCTTACTGGAAGTCATTTAACAGCTCAGTGTGAATAAAACAAAACATTTAATAAACTTTAAATAACAATTCCAAAATTTTAAACTGTTATCATTAATAATAAGTATGCTGTAACTGCCAATGCTAAGGCTCTTCATGTTAACATGGGAAACAGACTTTCATTATTTTTTAATTTCTTATTTATTCAGAAAATAACTTGATATTGTTTTCAGTTTCTTCATGTGTAAAATGGGAATAATAATAGCACCTATCTTGCAGGGCTAATGTAAGAATATAATACAATAATATTGTAAAGCTCATTGCAAACTTTGAAATGTTATATAAAATGCTATTTATTATTACTGTTGTTATTGTCCATTTCCTCATATTATAAATCTTCCATAAAGCAGCTACTCCAGTTGCTGAGTCCTTAGTCTAATGATTCTCAAAAAAATTTTATGCCTTAGACCCTCTGGCAATCTGGTGAAGTCTAAGGCTTATTCATTCCTTTCTCAGGATAAGGTTTTTAAATACATAAAACAAAATACATAAAATTCCAAAATAAACTAAAGTTTAGTGAAAGGAAAATGTTAATTTTTTTTTCTCATCCAAGGTCATAAACCCTGAAATCCATCCACAGGGATTTTTTGAGAAACTCTACTCTAGACCAATGCTTCTTAAACTGTGGCCATGACCTCATATGGGATCACATAACTGAATATGGGGTCATGAAATTATGATTTATTATCAATAAATGTTTGGTTTGTATACCTATTTTATTTATCTATATATCCAGGGCCACACAAAAATTTCTTGGGCAAAAAAGGAACACAAAATGGAACAAACTGAAGAATCTCTGATCTAAACCTATTTGCATTTTGTGGGGAATAACAAGATGATAATGAGAGCAGCTAGGATTTCTACAGCTTTTTAAGGTTAGTAAAAAACTTTACATGTATTATCTAATTTGTTCCTCACAACAACAGTGATGTGGATGATGTTATTATTTTAAGGCCTTCCTGCTTTCAAGTCTGAGCATTAAGTTAACCACATCAGCTTGCTGCCAATCAAGAGGTATTTATCAAATACCTCTTGTCTTCCAGGTGTGATGCTAAGACCTGAAGATAAAAAGACAAACATGAAGCAGTCTCTGCCCCCATGGAGCTTAAAGATCAGCCTAAAAAGGATCATCTTATATTTCCTTATATCTGTGGCCAAAGAAATGCACATAATTCAAATGCCTACTTTCTCATCTCTACAGAATCTCTGAAAATGCCCTAAATTGGGAATGAGTGTAGCCCTGATGAGAAGAGAAAGAAGCCCTCATTATCACTCAATGGATTGAAATGTATAGATGATTCCATCGTACTTATAGACTTTAAAATCAGCACTTTACTAAACAGAAATAAGGTTCACAACCTCATATTAATTTTAATAGTTTACAGAGTAATTTGTTCACAATTAATCTGTGAGGTATGTAGTTCAAGTTACTATTATTCCCATTTGACAGAAAGAAAAACTGAAGATCGAAGCAATATTGCCCCATAGTTACCCAGCTAGAGAGCATTCTGACAAACAAGAAGTAGGGGGAGGTAGTTCTGTTTCAGCTATTTTTAATTGACTTAATAAGCATCTCTACAATGAATTCAATCAATTTTGATAAAAGTTAGAGGAAGGGATAGGAATTGGATTGTTATTTCATTGGTAGAGAAAAGGTCCAATGAGGAAACTCCCCACAATCAGTATAGGTCAGGGCAGCTTTAGTCTTGGAAAGTTTCATGGAGACTGAGAGGTAAGTGGACTTGCCCAGGGTCACACAACCTGTGTCAGAGGTAATATTAGATTTTCTTGTCTCTCAACAGAGCTATACCAGTTTGGTTGCCTTTAATGATATCAGGGTTTTTTTTTTCAATGTAAAATATAAATATTAGGTATTATAAGCGCAAGACAGGACAGACAACTAGAAAAAGGGGTGACATTTTTGTTGACTGAAAGCTCAAACACAAGTCAAATGGTGTCAGACAAAATCACAGTTGTAATCTGGGGCTCTATTGGTAAATGTATAAAGTCCTAAGGGAGACAATAACCTTGTTACACTCTGCCCTAGTCAGACTACATATGAAGTACTGGGACTAGCTATCATCACCACATTTTAATGCAAAAGTTGACAAGCCAGATCATAATGAGAAGAAATATTTACTAGCATGAAGTGACTCAAAACTATGCATATAAAGAATGATTAAGGGAACTGAGAAGTTTGGTGCAGACAAAAGACACAGCAAGGAAGCTTGTCACTGCCTCCAAATACTTCAAAGGTTGTCATGCAGAAAAGGGATTAGACACTCGGTATAATTTCAGAGGGCAGAAAACCAGGACCAATGGTATATAAGTTGTGGGAAAGCGGAATTTAGTAAACCACAAGGAAGGTCTTCCCAACCATTAGAGCTGTCTAAAAATGGAATGGTCTGCCTCTCAAGATGGTGGTTCCCTTTCTTTGGAGGTACTGAAACATATGCAAAAGGATCACTTGTTCGGAATGTTATGAGCGTTCATGCTTCAGGTAGAATGAACCAAATGACCTCAAAGGTCCCAGCTCTAAAATTTTATGATTCCAATGTGTCTCAGACATTGCTTCAAGCCTTTAGCCCCATTAATCTTTGCCTAGCCAAAGATTTTCATCCTGAAATCATTAATTTGATGTAATAATTAGGAAAGGAGTTTGGGCACTTTATGATCAACACTAGAAACAAAATGTGGCCTCTTCTACAGAAAGGGAATGCAGTTATCCTATTGTCTGCTAATGCAAAAAAGGTCACTGAGAAAATTAGATGAGGATGAAAAGATCCTCATACATCTTTCTGTCTGAAGGTGCTTCTTCACATTTAAGGGAAAGAGCTATAGGAGGAGGCATAATGTTCTCACATTACAGTACTCCATTTATCTGGTTCCAGTGAGAAATGAAGTATTTTCCAGGCAACTTGTGTTTAATACTTTAAGCACCAAAATACATATTGAAATAATTTCTCAAGGAAATCTTTAAAAAGTACCCTGTATACTTCCCTGTCATCTTAAAGAGAGTTTAATATGGGCCAGGCACTGTGATTGGTGCTAATAATACCAAATAAATATCAAAAAAGACCATCTATGTTCTCAAGATCTATAAATTCTAATCAGGGAGACAACATGTAAATAAATTGATACATACATGCTAGAGGGAGCAGCTAGATGGCACAGAGGTCAGAGGGCTGAGCCTGGGGTCATGAAGACTCATCTTGGTAAGTTCAAATCCAACCTCAAACATTTACCAGCTGTGTGACCCTAAACAAGTCACTTAACCCTATTTACCTTAGTTTCCTCATCTGTAAAATGAGCTGGAGAAGGAAATGGCAAACCATTCCAATATCTTTGCCAAGAAAACCCCAAATGGAATCACAAAGAGTACAACACAAATGAAATGACTTAACAACAAAAATCTGAAAAGCAAGACATAAAGAAGTAAGAGATGGGAAAAGGCTCCTGCAGAGGAGAGGTAGGGGGCATTGAGCTAAGTAAGGAAGAAAGCCAATAAGAGGTAAGGCATTCCAAGAATGAGGCATCATAATGAAAATCAAAATTATATGGCTCAGTCATAGACTGCCAAGATAAGGAGTCTACTGGACCTTAATAATAAATGACAGCTCTCAGACTGCTCTAGTTTTTAAGTTATAATTTGTCTTTTTCTGTTTTGTTAAAAGTAAGCTTTTACTTACTTCCAAAACTAAGCTTTCCTGTGACAGTAAACTCATTTAAATTTTCTGTTTTTAATGTGCTGTGCAATGGTATGCGGAATAATCAAATAATACAAATACAACAAAATACAAATAATCAGTAATGATACTCTAAACAATCAAAGTTGTGAGAAATGTATCTTGAGAAAAATTTAACAGATTCTAGATGAAGAGTTCTTATATGTAAAATGCCTGAGCTTTATGATATCCATTTGGACAGGTCAAAAGCTATTTTTATTCTTACTTTTTAGCAGAATCTTGGATAGCTGACATTAATAAATAAGGAAATTTGGGGTGTCTGAGATAAATTATTCTCATTTTCGGCTCAACATATTTGATATGAGAATTTAAAAGAACTAATCAACAAAACAGATATCTCACTTTGAAATCATTACTTAATCTGACTGTGCCCAGAAGTCCCCCAAAATAAGACCGATTAAATTCTTCCTAGAAGAAAAGTTACCATACAAGGTTCAAAGAGAAAGAGACTCAGTAAATTATACTAAACTGGAATATCTGCAATCTAAGGCAGACATACCAAGGAAAAACCCATTCATTTCATAAAATGTTAGTGTATATGCACACCAAAATAACAGGCTGCTTCTAACATCCACCCTCAAGACATATGCCTCGTGAAAACCATGATATTGTCAGAAGACTATTAAATGAGTCAAAGAGGCCTATAAATAGCCATATGTACAAGAGTTGATTCAAACTCCGAACACTACTAAACATTACCCAAGAAAGCCCACCGGTCTTATTTTTGGAGGCGAGTGTGACATGGAAAGCATTCTCAAAATAGAGAATCACAAAATCAAGTCGATTTTTCAATCCCATTAATTAAGGTTCAGTAGTAGCTGCTGCCAGTTCCATGCCATCTAACAATACTAAGCCAGTTAAAAACATTGCAATTAAATGTATGAGAATGATATTTTCTTCACTCCCAAAGAAACCAGCGAATAAACTTACATTACTAGATCTTCTTTGTAAAAACAAGTAAATGAACCATACCATTTATTTGTCTCGATTTTGAGCCATTAGATGTTTTACAGATAAATAGAATATTATGAGGAAAACAGGTACCAAGGACAAACAAATATTTTAATTTTGACAGTTTGACTTTCAAGAATTGAAGGTTTGGGGCGGGGGGGGGGGGGGAGAGAATAGAATCTTCTTTTGTATTACAGCTTACTGCAAATCACAACCTTCAAGAAAAGTGACTGTAAATGGAACTGGAAGAAGATGGTACAAATGCAAATGATCAATTGAGATAATATTTGTAATGTGCTTAACAGGGCTGGCACATAGTAGGAACTTAATAAATGCTCTCTTCCCCTGTTCTCTTCTCTGCCATTTTCTAAATGTATGGTTTAGTGAAAAGAGTTGCTGTACCTGAAAGCAAGAGAGGGTTGACTCCAATCTCATCTGCAACATTTAGTAGCCATGAGGTAATAACAATAATAATAATGATGATGTTAACTAACATTTATATAGTCCTTACTATGTATCAAGTACCTTATAATTATTCTCTCAATTGATCCTCCCAATGACCTTAGGAAGTAGATGCTACCATTATTCTCATTATCTTCATTGTACAAATGAGGAAACTAGTTAAATGTTAAGTGACCTGCATAAGGTCTAGTAGGTATCTGAGGGTCAAACTTAAATGCAAATTTTCCTGACTCCAGGACCAATGCTCTATCCATTGCCCCATCTAGCTGCCCCCCATGAGTAAGCCATCCTCCCTTTATTTTTCTTCCTTTTTTGGGGGGGGGGTGGTGACATGGCCAAAGTATTAATGCTTTACAGGACTATATATATATATAATGGGCAATTTGATGGCTCAATAGAGTCCTGGGCCTGGAGTGGCAAGATTTGAGTTCAAATGTAGCCTCAGATACTTATTAGCAGTGTGACCCTGGGAAATCACTTAATGCTATTTACTTCAGTTTCCTCATCTGTGAAATGTGCTGGAAAAGAAAATGGCAAATCATTCTAGCATCTTTACCAAGAAAATCCCTAAAAAAGGGTCACAAAAAGTCAGACATGACTGAATGACTAAATAGCAAACATGTATAGTAAGTACCCTATTTCTTATTTTTTCATGAGAGAAGGAAGGGACAGAATATGGCACTGAAAATAAAGTTCAAATTATTTTAAAAAGAGAGGCACAAAGAATGTTATAAAGGATGCAGGATGAATTGATCCAAGTGAAGAGACCTCAAAAAACAACTTGCTAACAAAACCTTAGAAGCAAAGACAGGCTAAAAGCAAAAGAAGTCAAGAAAATTTGTATTGTGAGAAATAAAACCCAGTAAATACTGATGGAGACGAACAGCTTGGCCAGGAGCTAGATATCCATAACCAAAAGGTTAGTCAGATACTTCCTGTGGGTACCAATCAAGAGGACATCAATCTAAGTTGGAGAAGTGACTGCCAAAACAATACTTTTATTCAGAAGCCAAAGAAGGTTGGGCCTTGGGCCCAGAGGAAAAACAATTCTGATCTTGCAGAAGCCAAGACTAGAGTGGAGGTAAGAGGAGGAAGAGAAGACAGAAAGAAGCAACGGGAAGGAAAAAGGATGGAGTAAAAGAAAACTGCCTCGCCTTAGAAGGCCAAAATTAAGGGTAAACTGATGAAAACTGTAACCCAGATTTTAGGCCAACTGACTAAAGAGAGTCATGACCCCAAGAGTAAATAGAAAGCACTAGTTAACTATTTACCTAAATCGAGATAACTCAAGAGTTCTTAATCATTTTATGTAAGTCATGACTCCTTGAAGTCTGGTGAAGCTTATGGATCCTTTCTTAGGAGAATTCTTTTAAAACTGCATAAAATAAAGAAAATTGCAAAGAAAATCAATTATTTTGAAATAAAGGTGGATTTCTTTCCCCTGGATCCCCTGAAATCTGTTCATGAAAACCAAATTAAGAACCTCTGAGCTAACTGAAACATGACACAGTGTTTGAGATTCATCTCAGTCATAAAGATTTTGGACTCTGAAATTATCCTACATATGGAAAAGCCTAATTATACCTCTATATGAAAAACTGGGAAATAAAGTGGCTGGCCACAGACAGTGGTATATCAATATAAACTTTTAACACAGGAATATAATGGAATATTCTTGCAAAATAAGATGTGGTGACTACAAAAATTCAGAGATGTGAGAAGCTATACATGAACTGATGCAGAGTGAAAGAAGATCTAGAAAACTATACACAATGATTGCAATGATAAATGGAAAGAATGCTAAAAGATTCTTGGTAAGTGAAAAAGCAATAATTATTCTGATGAGCATACACTAAACCTATACCTCTCCTCCTCTTGGCAAATAAGCAGGGTATTATTGAGGTAGAATGCTGTTTACACTATCAGAGAAGTCACTGCATTAGATGTTTTTTGCTTAATTGTTCTTGTCAAAAGAAAAGAGCTGAATGCAGGGAGAGAGAGGTGTTTCCAGAAATGACTGTGATATATAAACAAAAGGCATTGATAAAAGTTTTTATAAGTAGGATGTGGTCTTGTGCTACATGCATTGTATTCACACACACACAGCACTCTGCTGATGAGTAGATAATATACAAAGAGTGTAGAATATATTCAAAGTCCATGAGCCCAAAGGTGAGCAATCATGGATATGGAATATTGCACCTATCATCAGTCACAGTTATAGGACTGCTTTTTTTCTCAATAATAATAATAACAATAATAACATATAGCCTTGTAAGATTTACAATGCACTTTACATATGTTATCTCATTTGATCCTTATCATACTCCAGTGAGAGAAGTGCTATTGACATCCCCATTTACACATAAGGAATCCAAGATTAAGGGACTCTCCCGGAGTCACACTGCTTATAAATGTCTGAAGAAGGGATTCAAGGATACAAGGATTCCAAGTCTAAGAGATTTGTTGCATGGGATGATTCACTGAGTGGAGAATAAGGGTGGGAATCAAACACTCAACAAACATTAAGCATCAATTAAGGGCCAGGAACTGTGCTAAGTGCTAAGGATATATGTAGAAATTATGATAATATAATAACAGAAGATAACCAATAAAAACAGGATTTCTTTTTTTTCATTAAAAAGAAAGGCATGGTAATCAAAGATACAATTTTGAACCATCTCCCTCTTTCCCTTTTTGGCCCATGGCTGAGATTTTCCTTTGGGTGCTCTATCCTAGGAAGTGGGATTGTCATAATAGCTGTATACTCTATTACCTGAGCAGAAAGCAAGCAGCATCTTAGGACAGCATGAAGCCGAACTCAATTTGGCCGATTCAAAGGGGTTCCAGATACAGAAGCTGTGATAACAAGGTCTGAATAGCAATGTCACCACAGCCATGAAAAGTTCAAATCTGGTCAAAAAACATTACTAGTAAGATTATGAAACAGTAGCCAGGGATGCCATTTTTAGAGTTTATTCAGGACATAGTTCAACCAAGACTTCAAAATAATTACTCAGGCTTGTTTCCAGTTGGGCATGAAAATAACAGTTCACACTAATTTTCCATTCCCATTGAGTTCTGGTTTGACAGGCCAATCAGCCACCAAGAAAGTCATTTTCAGAGTGAAAGAAGTTACTTGTCCAAAAAATCTACTTCACCCTCAGCGCCTGGTTGAACATTGAAGTTCTGCTCCACCTTTCAAACAAGGTAACTCAAGCATGAAGCTCTAAAATTCTTTTCCTTAAGATTCCACCCCTAGTGACTGGCTACAGACTTAAAAGGAATTCTTAGCATCACACTGATCCTTTCCTGATTATTTTTTTTTTCTTCTGGTCAATTAGGAGACTATTCGTATGGAAACTCCCTTAACCAAAGCTGAATAGCAACTCTTCCATAACTTAACCTCTTGGAAAACTGCTCAAAGGTCCAGAGAAATTAAATGATTTAAAATGATCAATCACCTAGTATTTGTCAGAGGCCAGAGGTCATGACTTTGAGGCTATCCAGCCCTCTGGCTATTATAACTGCCACATTGGTTCAATATGTCCTATTCTTTGTGACCCCCAATTGGGGTTTTCTTGGCAAGGATACTGGAGTGGTCTGCAATTTCCTTCTACAGCTCATTTTGCAGATAAGGAAACTGAGGCAAACAGGATTAAGAGACATGCCATGCATGGTCCCATGGCTAAGAATTGTCTGAGGCTGTTTGAACTCAGCTCTTCCTGACCCAAGACAGGGTGCTCTATGTGTCCCCTAGTTACCTTACTGCTTTTCCTGATACTTTATGGCTTCTTAAGATAGTAGTGAGGAAATTGTGAAACCCAATCATCACAAGTGTGAGTATTCAAAGAGATTCTGTATTTATATAATAGATCCCAATAATACAACAGAAATAATCTTGGAAGGAGAGTCAGGAGGTCTGAGTTTCAATCCTAGTTTTACCATCAGGAAAACTGATGGAGTGAAAAGACTCCAGAAAAAGACTATATCCCTGGTAGCAACCCAGTATCTGAGTCATTTCCAATGAGGAGCAAACTGACCACATATAATTATTTTCTACAGACAGAACTATCCTGTATTGACACCCACTGTTACCTTATAGAGTCCTAGAGATTAAGCTATAGATGTCAACTCCTGAGACTATCCCAGATAAACAAGATAACCACAACCAGCAGCTGGTTTACTGACACACACAATTAAACACAGTAGCAGACCTAGCTCTTTCCCCATAAAAGGAGCCACTTTCCCCTTGTTAACAGCAAGTTCATTAGGAACTTTGCTCACTAGGTCCTGAGCTCTGATCTCACAATAGCAACTGCTAAATGGACATCTTTAATTGGTGGTTCCATTTCAATTCAAATTCATTATGTCTAAAACAGAACTCATTTGTCTTCAAAATTCTATCCCTCTTCAAAATTCCCTATTTCTGCTGAAAGCACCATCTCCTTCAAGTTACTCAATGTCATCCACAATTCCTTATTCTTATTTACCCATATATATCAAATCAGTTGCCAAATCTTGTCATTTCTCTGCCTACAACATCTTTTGAATGTCTCCTTCCTTGCACTGACATACAGCAAGTGACTTAGTTCATACCATCATTATTTCTCACTTGTTTTATTACAAAAGTCTCCTATTTGGTCTCAAACTTCTCCCTGCTACAATCCATGTTGCACACAACTGCCAAAGTGACTTTCTTTAAACTCAGTTTTAAATTATGTCAGTTTCCTCCTCAATAACTCCCTAGGCTCCCTAATTGCCTCTCTTCCCTGATCACTGCAATCTCATAAACTCCCTTTCCTGCAAGTTCCAATAGCACTGATATACCAATGCCACTCACTTTTTTCCATATCATGTACTGCCTTATATAAGCTTTTTATTTTATGTGCGCATGCTCTGTCTCCTTGCCTAGAGTGTAAATTCCTTAATGACAGGGACCTTTTATTGTTTATTGTCGCCCATGTATTTATCTAGCACAGCTCTGGGTACATATTATATCCTCAGCATGAAATGCCTATTAATACAGTGATTCATATATTGTTAAGAGTTAAGATGGATTCCTTAAAAATCATCCAACATAGGTTTTCTTTTAATAATCCTACATAGTTTAAGTTTATACATTTGAAAACATCAGTCTGAAAAGAGATCCAGAGAGTTCACTAAATAGAAAAAGTGGTGTATACCATAAAAAAAATTTTAAGAATTCCTGGTTTAATTGAAGCTTAAAAGTTTATTTTTCTTTAAAAAAAAAAAAAAAGAATGCTAAAATTGTCTTTTCATGTAATTGGAAAACAATAAAATATGGTTTAAAAGAACAAAGAAAAAAAAAGAAATTCTGGTCTAGTTTAATCCCTTCATTTCATAGAAGAGGAAACTCAGAAGACAGGCAAGAAAAATGACTTGCTTTGGGGTCACATGACAGTAAAACAGAAGAGCTTGACTTGAAACCAAGTCCTTCAAAACCAATCCCACTCCTGTTTCGATGCTCTCACCATTGCATTGTACTATGGCGGTATTAGGAGTGGGAAATGGCACAATTCTCTCACTTCAATAAGGAAGCGCCTTGCCCATCTGGGTGCCTTCCACTGCAAGCAGTGGCTTTTCCTTCCAGAGAGAAGGCAGAGGACGGAACATTTTCTCCTGGCCCTTTCCCTCCCTGGCTCTTCTTCTCACCAGCACTGTCTGGAATAACAGGTCAAGGCAAGCTTTGAGATCCTGAGACAGACTAACTGGTCAAACAGGAGAAGAAAATTTCAGGTTTCACTGCCACTACCCATTAATATTCACTCGCCAAGATACAAAAAAAAAAGGGGGGGAGGGGAAAGGGGGAGAGCTTATCAGTTCTGTTACATAAATCTTCACTAAAACTAAAGCTAAGTGACACAGCTCCAGGTCCAAATCCCATTTTACACTTAAGGGCCTTAATTAAGGCTTTGCGGCATATTTTTCCCCAAGAAGACATCTTCCAAGAGGCTATAAGGGCTTTTTAGACTGACTTAGAAAAATACTGTCTGAATATCAGAGTTTTATAGTGAAGGCTCTTCATAGACAGCTGACCAGGAAATGAGAGAGATGAAAGGAGGACTTTTTCTCCCGAGGTCCTGTCTCCATCACAGAGTGACGTAACAGAACCTGAGAGCAGTCCAGCTCCTTGCTTTCACTAGCAGGAACAAGGCACACTGAAAGCTGACCCATTTGTTACTACTAAAGCATGCACATTAAAATAAATGAGTGAAATTAAATGACTTGGATCTGCCTAAGGCACTGTTACACTCCCAGAAAAGTCTACAAAGGTAAACATTAGGAGATATCACCCCTCAAAACTCTCCAAGATAATATTTACAAATGTAGACTCCTTAACTTACATCTAGATCCCCTTCCCTTCTTTCTCCCCTCCCCCCATTAAAATAAGAGGATCCTGGTCAAGTATTCTAATTGGACTGGATTACTGCTTTCTATTATTTTTACAAATGGCTATTGGAGCATGACTAGTTATCAACAATAGGTAGAGAAATCTAGTTTGAACCCAACTATAAATTATTTATTAGTACTTTACAGTAAACCTAAGAATGGCTAAGGTCACTGCTGATACTAATGGGCCCTGCCCCTTCTTAGAAGGGAACAGTTCTAAACTGTTATAACAATGGTAACTGAGCAGCGTACTGATGGAGAAGGCTTGCTTCCACCCTGCCCTTAACAGGAGAAAAATGGAGGAAGAAATTGGTCAACAAACATTTACTGAGAGTCTTGATGAAGTGTTAGGCGCTATGCTAGATGCTAAGGATACAAATGTAATTCATCAAAAGTCTGTAGCTGGTCCCAGAGAATATGAAACAGGGAGGGTGGTGGGAAAGGAAGAGTAAAGAAGAGAAGGAGGCAGGGAGGAGGAAGAAGATTAGTAGAAGAAGGAAGAAGAGAAATAACAAAAAGAAATCATTCCTCTCCAAAGTTCTCCCACCAATTCCTTCCCTCTAGCAATCATGGTAGCTCTAAGTTAGCATTCTCTCCTCTAATTAGGGAAAGTTTATGCAAAATGCCCTAAACTTCACTATAAAAGCAAATTAAAGAAAGAAAAATGAAATCATCTCTCTCCCTCAGGCAGTTGTTTCAGTCTTTCAGTGGTCCACCTCTTCTTAAAACCCAATATCCATTTGGGGTTTTCTTGCAGAGACACTGAAGTGTTTTGCCACTTTCTTCTCTACCTCATTTTACAGATGAGGAAACTGAGGCAACAGGTTTAAGTCACTTGCTCAGGGTCACACAGCTAGTACATTTGTGAGGCCAGATTTAACTCAGGTCTTACAATTACAGACCCAAGCTCTATCCAATGTATTCTAGCTACTTTTAGATAGCTTATACTCCATGGAAACACTGGAATATGCATTTGGGAACTTGGGTTTTTAAGGTCTCCACAGTGTATTTTCTCCATTTCTATGAAAGATAGTGGTCACTATTCCTCAGTTTCTTACTGAAAGGAGACTTCCTCACTTCTATTCCTGTTCTTCCTCCCCAGTCCAGAATGTGAACACATACCATTGAAGAACACATAATCAATGTCCCAGCAGCATCTCCTTGACTGCATGATGACTCAGAAATCTATCCTTCATAGATAAGATGGGACCATTACCTTCCCCTCCTCAGGCACCAATCTGGACAGAGTAAAAAACATCACCTACTGACTCACAGTTTTTCTCCTTTCAAGAGACTTAATCTAACAAACAGACCTTCAATTAACATCTCTACAGGGATGACTTTGAACCACACACATCAGCCTGTAGGATATTTTCATTGTCCAATCACTGTTACAGACTCTAAAATTGAAATAATCTTTTCCTAGGAACTGGCTATCCATTTGGACAATTCTAATCAACTGGGCCCTCACTTCCTTAGTCACTGAGGCTCAAAACCTCCCAAACCAATCAGTTGGAAAACTTAGTGAATTCTTTTTTTGAAATCCCTCTCATATGTCTCTTCCTTGCTCCCTTGCTTTTTATTTTATACCTATATTAGAGGGATGATGTTGTATAGTAGATATACTTTATGCCTCTGCTCCTAGCCAGAAGATTTTGGCCAAGTCCTCTCTGAGTTTCACTTTCCTTATCAATAAAACAGGGATAACAGTACTGCAAGTACCTACTTCAAAAGGATTCTTGTGAAGTTGACATGAGATTCCATATGAGTTCCTGCCTTTTACTGCACCATCTTGGCTCCACTTCCAGCAACAACATTAAGATACCATATAAAAGTTGTTGTTCAGTCATTTTTCAGTTGTGTCCAATTCTTTTGCCTCCTTTTGGGTTATTTTTAGCAAAGATATTGCAGTGGTTTGCCATTTCCTTCCCCAGCTCATTTTTAAAGATGACAAAACTGAGGCAAATAGGGTTAAATAACTTGCCCAGGGTCACCCAGCTAATAAGTGTCTGAGACCAGATTTGAACTGAAGACGATGAGTTTTCCTGTCTCTGGGCCAGCAGTCAAATCCAAAAACCTTAAAAGTAAGATATTTCATGCTGGCATGGAATACTCTCCCTATTTACCTCCACCTCCTGGAAAGCATAGCACCCTTCAAGACTCAAGTGATACCTTGACCCAAGGTCCTCCCTGATCATTCCAACTACTGTTCCTCTCAAAGACATTTTTAAAAGAATAGTACTTTGTGCTTATGTTGTACATGTGGCATTTATTTATTCTCCTGCCTTAAAATGTATGCTTCCTGATGGCAAATCAGAGGATCTGGGTTCAAATCCAGCCTCTGATGCTCATTAACTGTGTTCTGCTTATTTCAAAAAGAATCTTGGAATTCTTTTTAATTCAATTTGATTCAATTTCCTCATCTGTAAAATGAGCAGGTTAGACCCCATGACCTCTAAGGTCCTTTCTGTCTCTACAGCCAGGATTCTAAGGCAGGGATGATTTTATTTTGACTTTTGTATACCCAAGAAATATCAAGCATCTACTAAATGTCTGTTGAAATGAATCGAAATTAAAATAAATTAAAGTGACATAAGTCTCCAACATTTGGGTGACAATATTTTTCTTTTTCAAATTTTGGAAACTAAACATCATCTAAACTGATAAAGCACATGACTAAAAATGAAAAGAACTAATGTGTTTGACATACACGGGATCAATGAATGAAGATCCCGTTTAGCTGGACAGATAAGGCAGCAAAATGAAGTCCCACGTCAATTTTGGAGAGCCTTGAAACCCAGCCTAAAGAATCTGGACTTGTATTCAGCAGACCACTGAAAGGCTTTTTTAATTAGTTTTTTTTTTTTTTTTAATTTTTTAAATAGAAGATCAGAGGCATGCATTAATAAGATAAATCTGGCAGTTGCGGATTGGATGGATTGGAACAAAAAGAGAAGGCAGAAAGGGAGACAGGTCATTGCAATATTTCAGCCAAGAGATAATAAGGGCCTGAACATCATGAATGGCAGCAGCAGGAATGAAAAGGAGAGAGTCTAGAGTAACTGAAAAGGCAGATTTACAGGATTTCTGAAAGACTGAATAGAAGGGAGTAGAAGATAAGGAAAGAAAATAGGCGAGTCAAAGAGGAATCCAAAGTGTCAGGTCTCCATGACTGGGAGAATAACAGTCTCATTCGTTGAAATAGGATTGAATCAGGAAATTGAATCAGGAAAAGAGGAGATTTGGGGTTAAATATGAATACAATCTCAAAAACTGTCAGTCCAGGCTTTCTCAGAACTGCAGGAGAGCTGTCAGCCCATATAAAGTCCACTACTGATAAAAGTTGTAAATGTCATCACTGTTGTCAGCTAAAAGCAGCACATTTCCCACCATCTCCATTGTTCCTGGACTTCTTTAGAACTATTCATTCTTTGGAACTATCCATTACACGCTAATGCTGGGTACCCATTTTCCTTCTCTACCCTCCTTTTCAGCTTCTTTTTGTGTATATTCTTTTCCCATTAGATTGGAAGCTTCTTGCAGGCAAGAAATGTCTTTGTTTTCATTTGTATTTGTATCCTAGCAAGTAGAACAGCTCCTAGCATTTAGTAGTTGTTTAATAAATGTTAACTGATTGAGAAATAATTGAAACTTTGGACTGCTAGGTTGATATCCTGGAAAGAACACTGGCTTGGAATTTAAGATGATCCAGATTCAAGTCCCATCTCGTGATTTTGAACAACTTATGTGACTTCAAGCAACTTACTCAGCTTTGTTGGGTCTCAGTTTCCTTTTTTTGTTAAATATTTGACTATGTGGCCTCTAAGATACCTTCCAGTGCCAAATCTATAGTTCTATATTGCCAGATAAAAAACAACACACACAAAACTCATCAGTTTTCCAGGCACTAAATGTTGTTGTCATTTGCACTGTGGTGATTCACATCTATTTTTTCTATAGTATAACATCCTATTCCACAACCCAACCTATATAGACCTAGAACCCTCACCTTCCTCCTTTTTCATCTCTCTACCCATTCTTTAAGCCAGAACACCCCCCACACACACCCCAGCTTCCACAAATGACTTTCCCCTCAGACCTGATAAAGCACTTTACTTATAATACACTGATCTTGAAGTAATATGTATTCTAATTGTCTATGCTGGTGTTTTTTGGTCCTTAAGCCCCTACAAAGCAGGCTCTATTCCTTATCCATTCTTTGCATCTTCCCCAAGTGTTTAATAGAGCTACTTAATGAAAAGTTATTATATTGTTCTCACATAATTTCTAAAGATATCGAAAACAACTAGAAAAGCTGTAATCAATTTACTTTCAAAAAAACATCAACAGGATTACTCAGAGTTTTATAAAGGAAAAGCAGTGATTGATTTCTTTATGTCAAGGAAAGATGACAATTTTTAAAGTCAACAACTTTTAATACATAAAAATATGATTTAAAAACTGGCTATTTAGCAAGGCTGTTTGATATGCTTGTATACCCCATAAATGGATAATGGCACAAATGAAAGTCAATATGAAAAATTATTTGGAAATTGGAAGTGATGGTTTACAAAGGGCACTGGATTATACAGCCTGAAGAGTTGGATTCAAAACTAGCTTTGTCACCTTGGATGGGCCTCTTCTGCTTTCTGGCATTTGTAAGATACAATTGTTAGCCCAGCTGGCCTCTAAAGTCCCTCTCACTTCTAAAAGTATAACTGAGGCAGACAGGTCATGCAAAGAACAGAATATTGGACTCAGAAGTCAGGAAGTACCTAATTCAAATCCTGCCTCTGACTAGCTCTGTGACTCTAGGTATCATTTAAACCCTTTCAGCCTCAGTTTCCTCATCAATAAATAAATATTAGCACCTATTAGAATTGTTGTCAGGATCAAATGAGATCACCTGTATAAAGCACTCTGTCAACCATAAAGTCCTCTGTAGATGCTATTCTATGATCTTTCAAAACTCTTCCTACATCTATTTCTACAACAATTCCTCAAGAGGAGGGGAGGTAGGGAATACAAAGAAAACAGACTTCAATCCCTCCTAGCATTTTGCTGCCTTTTCTTCCAACAATAAATATGATGTCTTGAGCAAGGGACAAGATATTCCAGACCAAAAGAATGAGTACCACCCACTCACTCACCAGGGGAAATCTGATTCTCCTCTCTCTTAGTCACATGTTTACAAGAAGTCTACATACACAGTCTTAACTCTTTACAAATGAAAACTGACACCTTTGAAAATACAGCTCCCTAGAGGCAAAGGGGAGGTTAAATCACCTCTTGCTATTTATTCATTCAAACATTTACTATGGGCGTCTGTGTGCAAAATCTGATTTTGTTATGACACCTAAAGATGTCTCCAATTACCTCAACCGAGTTGAAAGTTTCAAAACAAAATATATTCCAATTTACTTTAATTAAAAATGTAAATATATGATATACAGTACATATATGATGAAAACTAGGGGAAGAAAAATCTGCAGTCACAGTATTTATCAAAAATCAAACATAAACAAAGCAGTGTAACCCCCTCCTCCCAATCAATTTAAATCATCTGGGTTAAATGATTTCTAACTGTAATCCTGTTCGTTTAAATGGATCCATTTTTGACATTCTCCTAATTGGTCTTCTTGACTTTAATCTCTCTCCTCTCTGATATATTCCCCTACATACATCTCCAAATCTTGATCCATATCTTGCCAGTGGTCCCATGGCTCAGAAGGAAAAAGTAAGGCTGATGAGTCTTCATAGCCCTCCCTGACTTAAATGCAACTCACTTGCATGTTATGGTATCATCCTCCTGATATCATGGTCTTCTTCAAGAACAAAGGAGAAACAACAAGCTCAATGAGTAGAACTGAAACTAAACTGGTCAATCAAGCAACACATCTCATCCTTCTTTCTTTCCTTCTTTTTTTCTTCCTTCCTTCATTCTCTCCTTTTTCCCTCCTTCCTTCCTTTCCTGCTTCCTTCCCTCCTTCCCTTCTCTTCTTCCTTCTTTATCTCCCTTCTTCTTTTCCTACTTCCTTTCCTTCCTGCTGTATTTTTTCTTCTTTCCTTCTTTCTTTGCTTTTTTCTCTTCTTTTCTTTCTTTCTTTCTTTCATTTTGTGTATTTCAGATGTCATAAGGCCCTTACTTTACCCTTCAAAAAAGAAAAAACTCCCCAAAGACAATCTAAGCACAGAGTTCAACTTTAAAAGGAAAAAGGAAGGAAACCCATGGGGATGATCCAAACGATAAGTGTCAGGTTGATGGGAATTCTTGTGGTTTCCAAGTTTGACATGAACAATGAAGAACACACTAGACTGGAAGTTAAGGGAGCCAGGATCTGGTCCAGATTTTACAACTAATTGGCTTTATGACCTTGCGAAAGTTTTTTCCTGTCACTGAATGTGTTTCTTTTTCACAAAAGGACAAGCTGGACCACATAATCTCCAAGGTGTCTTCTCCAGCTCTGCCACTGCCTATTCTAAAGAACTTGTTCGTTGAGATGTTTGCTCTATTCCTGGACAAACAAAAGCAGTAGAAAATCAAGTATTAACATTATCTAAGTCATTTCCCAGTTTCATTTTGTTCTGGTTCAAATTTCTATTCTGCATCTGATACCTTGCATCTAAAATGCTATCAAATAGTTCAAGTGAAATCGTTCTTCCTTCCAGTTGTTAGCTTATGGTACTCCTCATGTCCCGTGAAACCCTGAAGAATAATTTTACTCCTTGTTCATAAGACTGTTTTTCAAATATTTAAAGACTTGGGATCCTTCCCCAAGTCTCCAAAGGTAAAAATCTCCAATTCCCTTAGCTATCCCACACCCTGATGAGGCTTCATGTATGCTGAATATTCTGGTCTCTACCAAATGCTTTCTAGTTTGTCAAGATAGAATGACCAAAACTGGCCACAACATTCCAGCAAGGTCCTTTTGTTTTTGTTTGTTTTTGTTTTTTTAGTTTGGAGGAGGATAATAAAAATCTCTGAAATTCTTAATTTTTTTTTAACATGGATTGCTCTCTAGTCATAGTTCCCATCACCTAATTTCACATAATCAATTTTTTAAACTCCAAAACAGAGAAAAGGAACTGTATGTGAAGTCAGAAGTTAGGGACAGGTGAAACTGGGCAAATCACTTAAAGACACTAACTGACCTTCACTTTAAAGTTAAAGGACTGGAATAAATGACCTCTAATTTCTTCCAAATCAAAATCTAAGATACTATGATGCAGAATCATTCAATTTAATCTTGCCTTTTCAGATACATTGCTCAGGCCTAGAGGTAATTCTGGATCTATTAAAACATGTCATACATCAGTCTCAATCTTGTGTTACTTTGAACAACATAATAAATATCTATAGCGTACAAGAGCAGCTAGTGGCACAATGAATAGAGTGAAATCAGGAAGCCCTCAGCTCAAATTCAGCTTCAGATACTGGCTGTACACTGGAGAAGGAGATAGCAAACCACCTCTGCATCTTTGCCAAAAAAAAAAATTCCCAAATGGATTCATAAAGAAGGGGTCACCAGACTGAAATGACTGAACAACATAGTGTACAAAATATTGTATTAAGTAGTTGTGTTTTAAAAGCATGCATGAGAATTCTAGACAACAGCCACAGAGAACCAGCAAAGACTGCAAGGCAAAAAAAGCAAAGGATGCTTACAAATGACCTATAAAGTAGTCTGGTCCAGCTGAAACATATAGAACATAAAAAAGGAAGCAGGATAGCATAGTAGAACAAGCCATGGATTTTTAAGACTTTAGTTTAAATTGTGTCATTTAACTGGAAGGTCCTTGAGTCCAAATTCCAGCTGTGCTAGTTTCTATTTGTGTGACCGTGAAGCAATCTGATAATATGTCTAAGACCCATTCCAGCTCGAAATCTATGGTCCTCCACTTCCTTTTAACATTGTTAATGGATTGAGATTGGGTCTGCAGTTAAGAAGACCCAAGTTCAAGTCTAGTCTCTGACACTGGTTGTGTGACTCTGAGCAAATCACATAACCTGTTTGCCTCAATTTTCTCAATTGCAAAATGGGAATAACAACATTACCTATTTTGGGGGGTTGCTGTGACAATCCAATGAGGTATTTATAAAGCACTTAGCTGATACATACAAGACACTTACTACTTATTTCCTTCTTCCTTCCTTCTAGCTGAAAGACCATTTTGCTTAGTAGAGAAGACAACATTAAAGACTTAAAGTTGTGGCCATCTTACATCTTACAGCTTTCTCAATGGGACCCATTTGATTTAATTCAACAAACATTTATTATCTGATTGCTTCTTCATTCATCTTTTTTGCTTTAAAAATCATTTTGTCTTTACTAATAGTTTGTAAAAGCTATAACTCATCCTGAATTTAAGACTGATACTGTGTTTTATAGGATGTTCAAGTCACTTTTTTGTGTTAAACTTCCTTCCTAAATATGGTCTTTGAACATCTAAAGCCTTTTTTCTTTGAGAGCTCCCTGTGCAGCTATATTGGCTTCCTTATACAATCTCCTAATTTTCTTCATTACTAGCATCACTTGCGATTATAAAGACTGAATGACAGTTTTTACAATTTTGGACGGATTTTCCTGTTCCTAGCTCTGTCATGTAGCCTGAGTCTGCCCTTGATTCTTTCTCCAGCTGTGCCCACAGATCTCAGTCCAGCCGGCATTTTCTTTCAGCAGCTGTGATTTCCCAGCTGCCTATTCCCCACTTACAACAATCCAACCATGTTCTGCTTTATCCTTGAAGAGCTTAGTGACCTCCCTCTGTGAAAGTACCCTCCCTGGGCTTCCCAGACACCAGCTGCTGTGCTAACCCAACTTCCATGCTCTCCTTGGGGTGGCTCAATCTCCCCAGTCGGGGTCTGGAAACAGACTGGGGACAGCATCTTGGAAGATGGGATTGTTGTCCACCCAGGCCGGCCATATCGTGTTCTGAGGGTTATCCTACAGGCGCTGACAGAGGTTTTTCCAACATCTTTACAGGATATAACTAACAGCCGGTTACGGTCTCTCCCCCATTAAAGTCAGTGAGCCGCAGCTCATGGATTGAGATTTGGGTCAGGTATTTGATACCTTTGCCTGCAATACTCAGGCTGTCTATCAAAAGATTCAGCAGCCTACTTAAAGCAGTTCATTTTCTATTCCAATAATAGACTCATGCATAGGACGATAAAACTTGATTTTGGTTTTTATCTCTGTACCTGAGGCAACAGAAAGGCTTGCACATGACTTTTTTTTTTTCTATCACAGCAAAGAGATGTGAGCAAGAGAAGTGTTCCTCCAAAGAAGTGAAAATCATTAGCAAACTCATTTAATGGAGCCCAAAAGAAATAATCTCCTTTTCATTGAAGCCCATTTCCAATATGTACCACCTCCTCATTTGCTAAGAACTCACTCTCTGGCATTCTTCAGCAAAGATCGGATTATTTTTCTTTTTCTCTTCTGCAGGTGATAAATCTTCCTCAATCCATTGTATCCTCTGCTGCTTGTTTTGAGAAAATAAATAGGAGAGGGGGTGCCAGAAGGGGCAGGCTAGTCTGGAAAGTAATATAGACTTTTAGAGAAGCTGTTGGGGGAATTCAGTAGTTATCCTATCCCTGGTAAAACAACATTCTGTTAGAGTTACTCATAAAATAGACTGGCAAATCAAAATTACCAAGCCACACATTCCACTAGGAAAAATAACATCAGAAAATGAGAGGGTTAGGACCTTCCCTGCTAGTTTTTAGTTTTCAACTTCTCTGAAATAAAGATTTAAGTTCTCATTCTAGTTCTCTAGTTCTCAGGCTCAGTCTTTCTTCTCCATCTGTCTGTTTCTGTCTCTCATTCACTCCCACACATACACAACTTAACAGAGCTCTGCAGTTTTCCCTCTTCCAGGAAGTGATTTCCTTTCCAAAAAAGACCCTCAAGTTTTTCAATGTCTTCTTCTTCCCTGCTATGCCCTTCTTATATTACTGCCCTTCTCATGCAATTACCCTCAAAGTTTGTGTATTATATCTTGTTTGTACATAGTTGTACCTAAATCACAGAAGGTGGTTAAGTCAACGTTTGTTAATTTGGCTTGAGTTGCTGAAACTTAAACCCTGAAAAAAGAACTATAGCAAAAGCCTACACTTTACTCCAAAAGTGGGGCAAGGTCATTCATGTCCCTTCACCTCCAAGATTCAGAAGTTGAAACTGCATGGGGGCAAGAAGTTAGGATTCTACAGAACTTCAGGACCAAGCTCTTCCTAGCAGATAGTTCAAATTTTCAGCACTTACACCTCCCAAATATGCACATGCTACAAGTCAGGGCTTGATTGATTGTTTTGTTGACTGTCTAGACTTAAGAAAAAGGTGGAGAAAATGTTAATGACGCAGATTAAACTTTAAAGTGTGTCTTGCTTAAAAATTTACTAGGATATCCTTGCCAACACCAACTATGAATTTTCACAGAAATACAAACTGTAAATACACCTGGTAGAGTAGAAACCCTGTTTCTCATATTGCCCTGAGCCATTTCTGTTAGCTGTTGGATGGGCAGTGACAATGGTGAGAATTGCAATGGCTCTTAAGCATGTATTCCACTCTAATAAATATTCTCTAAAATGGCTATTCAGAAGTCTCCTTCATTTTTTTTTTTTTTTTTTTGGATGAGCTCCTCATCTCAAAAGAAGTTTTAAAAAATGCTAGAAAAGTAATGGATCAATGCCACAGTATGCTGACAATATAAATATACACATTTGCACTTGCCCATGTGCTGGTAGACACACATAACTGTATATATGCTCCTATTTCCCCACCAACTTCACCACAGACACTATTCAGTCACCATATTCCAAAATGCTAAAAATATTCTTTAAAAGATTCTATTGACCAAAAGGAATAGTTGTTATGAGGACAATGGGGTGAAAAGTAAAATATCTAAACTTTTCAGGCCTATACCCTTAAACTTCCTTTTTTAAGAGATAAGTAGTTATTTGCACAGTGTAGAAAGCAGCTAGACAATGCAATGGATAGATCACTGCCTGGAGTCAGGAACCTGAATTAAATTTAGGTTGTGGCACTTACTAGCTGTATGACTCGGAGCAAGTCTCCCTAAATTAATTCTGCCTTAGTTTCCTCAACTATAAAATGAAGACAATAATAGCAGCTATTCTCCAGGATTGTTGGGAGGATCAAATACGATATTTATAAAGTGCTTAGGGCAGAGCCTGAAACAAAATAAGAAGCAAATAAATGTCAGTTATTTACTATGATGATGATGATGATGATGACAACGACGATGACAACAATGTTATTTTGGGGAAACAAAGTATTCTATTGATGTTTCTTGCCAAAGGAGGCTCTATCTGGAGTGGGAGAGAGAAGGAAGAATACGCTCTTCCAATATTTAATCAATTAAATTTTGGCTGTTTTAATTAATTATATTTGTGTGTTTTTAATTGATTAATTAAAAATAAGGGTTTTTTTTTAAAATATCTTTTCTAGTCAGATGGAGAAAGAGGTTTAAAGTAAACCAATAATGCAAGCAATAACAAAGTTCTGGAGAGATATCCTAACATATATCCTTTTCCCTTTTTAAATAAATAGCTAATGTTACTGAAGGAGGCAACTCACAAGCCAGCCTCAGCCTTGGCTGAACATTTTCCTGTTTATACTTATAAGTAGAAGGCATAGAAAAGGAGTAACTAAACTATTCATTATTGTCCTGCTCTCCCACCAAAATGCTTCTCAGTAATCTGCTTTTTCATGATGACGAAGGAATGGGTTTCTGGGTTGTTTGTTTGATCTGGCAAAGCTCTGCAGCCTTTTCCTATGAGACAGCACACTTAAAACCACTTTGCTCTCTAAGCAACAGAGCATAAAGAAGAGGAATCCAAATGGCAAACAAACCGATGAGCTCCCCAAGTGAGGAACCAACCAGGCAAGAGAATTATAGAGCCAAATGAGGGCATTGCATGCCCTAAAAGTGGCAGCCAGAAGTTGTCACAGTTGGCTAAGGATATTGAGAGGGAGGTCAATGACTCTTAATACTTCCTCAGTAGCCTTTCCATACTAATCTACCCCCATGTGGCACATTTGACAACAGTTAATTGGACATTAGATCATTATCTTTAAAAAAGAGAGCATTCAACATGAAAACTAATTACACATGGAAAAAGACTAAATAAATTGTAGTATGTGAATAAAATAAATTGTACCATTAATACAACAAAGAATGATAAATTCTAAGAAATATGAAAAGACCTGTATGAACTAAAACACCAAGAGAACACATATAAGGACTAAAACAATGCAGATGTGAAAGAGCATTAAAGTGAAAAGCTGGGCAACTGTAATGACCAATCTTGGTCCCCAGGAGGAGATAAGGTAAGGAAGAGCCTTTTTCTTCTCAGGAGATAGAAAACTGATGAAGAATTTTGTATACAGTGTCACTATCAGATTCCCTTGCTTTTACTTAACTTTTATTTGTAACAAGAAAAGCCCTGTCTAGGAATGACAACAAAAGAAAAACGAAAGGAATCAATAAGAACAATTTTTTTAAATGGATGACATAGGAAAGACAAAGTATTAGAACACTGAATATTCTTGGATAAAGGGTGAATTTCAATTCAACTAAGGAATAAGTTGTGCTACTTACTCCATGGGCTATTATAAGAAAAGCTTTTTTATAAATTATAACGCGTTAGAAAAATATGAATGGTTAATGATGCTGATGGTCATGATGGTGACTGGTGATAAGGGTGGCAGAAGCTGAGGCACTGGTGAAGGCAGTAAATGCCCAAGTCTAAAAGTGTAAACAGTGCAAAGACCTCTAGGAAAAACCACTTACCAAGGTACTAGAAGATTTGGAGTCTCAGGACTTGAGTTTGAAATCCTGGCTCTGCCAATTACTAGCTGTAAAATCTTGGGCAAGTCACTTAAACCCTCTGAGTCTCATTTTCCTCATCTGTAAAATGAGATTGGATGAAATGACCTCTAAGGTCCCTTTCCAATTCTATATTAATGAGCTAATTAAAAGTTTAGCAAGGGGGATGACCATGCTCCAGTGACTTGAGCAATTAATGGAGAGTTTTGTTACCATGTGCATTTAGGGGAAGGAGTATCATCTACTATGAAATTGGATAGATGAATCAGACTCCATACTCTCAAGTTTTAGTTACAGAACACAGAAAGCTTCCCAAGTATCTATCTATTTAACAATGAGGCTGGGACTAAAAATATCTTCCAAATAATATTTACCATCTCAAATATTCAAATGGCCAAACCAACATTTAAAAGTTAAGAGGAAGGGAAGGGAAGAGGCAAAAGCAATGAGATGCAATGTAAGAGAGGGCAGGGAAATATGAAGGGACAATAGTTGACTGGCAACATTGGACCTAAAAAGATTATCATTTGAAACCTAGAATGACTGAAAAGAAAGGCATTCAGAAAGGCAACAAACATTTCTGTTCCCTGCAAACATTCAACAAGATTATATAAGGTTCCTCAGTGGAACATGAGTAGCACAAAATATTGGGCTAACTGGCAAGATACTTGTAACCTCACAACCACTAAAATGTACCTGCACCTCTGAAACAGGAACTTTTACGCTTAATAAATTATGTATAAAAATGGAAATATGTGGGGAAAAATATGTAGCTCAAGTCCAACTTATAAACAAGTTTCAAAAGGCCTTTTGTACGATAGTTATTGCAAACTCAAGAAAATATTTTCCAGAGAAACCATATTATATATATACATGATGGTCAGGATGAAAGAATGGTCTACAAACCTCTACTGAGTATATTTTATACCTCAAGTACTTCCACTGACTTCTACTCTATCTGCTCTTTTCCAGAGACTCAGCTGACCTTAGGCAAACTTTTGAAACAGGCAGAAACTTCCAATACCCTCCCTTTAATGGTGACCTATTCACAACACACTCAATATTTTCAAGTTACTGAAGGATGCCATATAGCCTTGCCTGATCCCCCAAAACACTCCATTCTCCAAGGTCAACTAACCCATCTAATTTCTCGTTACCTACCAGAGACAAAAATCAATATGCTTCAATCTCCTCTGTGCAAAAATTTTTAGAAATTCAATGCCTTCTTTCTGTTGACTATTTCCAATCTCTCCTGTATATATCTTATTTGTACATGGTTGCCGTCACTCTGTCTCCTCCATTACACTGTGTCTTGAGAACAGAGATTATCTTTTGCCTTCTTTGTATCCCCAGTGCATCGCACAGTGTCTAGCATATGGTAGGCTTAATAAGTTTACTGACTGATTGACTTATTGATTTATCTAAACCAATCTGATTGAAATAATTCTGAGTGATAATCAGCTTAGGGAAAATGTAAGCAATGTTTATATACAAAGATAGTGGGGGGTGAGTTTTGGGGTGAGGATGGAAAGCTGTTAGGTGCATCATACCTAAAGTCAGAAAAGTTCAAATTTGACCTCAGATACTTAGATATGTGGCCTGTTTGCTTTAGGTCCCTCAGCTATAAAAGGAGCTGGAGAAGGAAATGGCAAACCACTCCAATATCTTTGCCAAGAAAATCCCAAATGAGGTCACAAAGAATAAGGTGCATCTGAACAATAGGCAATGTTAAGTCAGTCAAAAGAAAAAGAAAATAAAACAGAAAAGAAAGAAATATTTCAGAGGCAGACAAGCAACCTCCATGAGAGTTTGTCCCTATTTTGCTCTGAAATTATTCTTGATTTTTCATAACTTCGAATCACAGAATTTTATAGCCAGAAAGGACCTTAAAGAGAAAGTTCAACTCCCTCTTTCTGGTAATAAGGAGACTGGGGTTCAGTGAAGATAAATGACTTAACTGTGATCACACATTTTCATTTTCCATTTCTAAATCACCAACATTCCAACCACCACCACTAAGTTCTCAAAAAGTACCACTGCTACATGCAAAGAGAGAAATACATATCAGTGATTTTTAAATGAATACTGCCCATAAGAAAATAAACTTAGACCTGAAAGGGATCTCATTGGTCACCTACTTCAACATTTTAGTTTTGATGTAGTCCAGCTTCTCCTGGAAGAATCAAGACAACAGGATAGTCATGATAAGTCTTGAGTCATGATAAGACTTACTTGAGTGAAACAAGATACATATTCAAGCATTCATTTCCCAAAATTCTCAAGTTTCAGTTTTCTTTCTTGGAGGGACCTCTGCCCCAAAGCTTTTATAAACTGAGATAAAGAAAAGGGAAAAGCCATTCCAAAAATGTCTTTTCTTCCTGCCATGAAGTAGAGAGCCCATAAGCAGAAAAAAGCAAGGCAGGAATCAAAATTTTCTTTCAAGGATGTTCATGGAAGTAAAACAGAAAGAAAGCAGTCATACAGTGAAGGCTAAAATATAGCAGTCAAGAATAGGCCAGAAGAAGAGAGCAGCAACCTGGTGTAGAATGGACTAGACAAAAACTGGAATTTCAATTCACAATTCCTCTCACCTTATTTCTTCTGAGGAAGATCCCATTATTTTTTTTTTTAAACCTGCCCACTCCCGCTCTTATGTGTTCCCCTCCAATGGTGAGAGATGTAGAAAAAGGGGGAAATGAATAAAAACTGTACCATCACTGTAGTCTACTTGACAATGTTTTACTCTTTGAGTTTTCAATGTTATGTGATTGTTGATAAATCACATGATCATTAATTATCAATTGTCAAATACTACGTGTTTGAAGGATGATGGAGGCAAATCCATGCTCAACTAGTTGAAGAGATGGAATTTAACTTTTGGGTATCTTGGGATTTGTAACAGATCATACTTTCTAGACTTCACAGACTCTGAGGCAATCTTAGTTATCAAGTATGTTAGGGAAGATAAAGCTATATATATACTAGGCCTCCATCACCTACTTGTCTTATTTTTAGCATAATTCTTTCCTTAAAAGTAAAGGAAGCAGTTCCCAAAACTTCACTGGCCTTGAAGGCTAAATCTCAAGACTTTGATGAACTTCCTGGTCACTTAAGGGCATAAAGAAAGACCCCATGACTTGGGTTAGGTTGTGGAGAGTTGACAGATTATCCCAAAACCATGGTCCTTCCCTGCTGATAAACAAATCTCTGTATAGAGAGATGACTTGGCCACATCTATTCCAGCTAAGTGATCTAGCCTTGATGAGTATCTTTTCTGTTACAATTAAACTTCTTTTTGTTAACTGTTGAATGATAAATACCTAATATTATTCCAGCACTGAACCTGAGCTGCCATATAACTACTGGCCTACATAACACATTTACTTTTCACAGATGTGGAAGGTTGAGGTGTGGAAGAAATAGGTTTTCATAGGCAGCCCAAGGAATGGAAGCCAAGGAATATACTACAATCCCTTCAAGAAGTTAAATAATTGACAGATCACATAGCCATAGCCATAGCTGCGGAAAACAAGAAATTAAACTTTTTATAATTGGAATATTCTTTAGTCTGTCCTTTGGCTTTCATCTAGCCCCATCCCAAACTTCTCTGTCACATTATAGTTGAGAGAAATGGTCAGCCAGATACATAAATAGGAGATCCCTCAGATTTCACTATCCCAAAATACCGTGATCTTAACAATCTCCCAGCTGCTTCCTGAAGAGATGAAAGGAATAATTCAGTGGAGGGCAGACCAATCACAAAACCTCACTTAGTTTTCAACTACCTCCCTTTGCAAAACTTGTTATTAGGAATGTAAAAACATAGCAAAAGATAATTCTGAAATTAAGGCTTTTACTTCTGCCTGCCTTCTTGTTGGAGGTTTATTAATGAAGTAATCCAGTGTCCAAAGGGCAGATTAGAGGATGGAAGAAGGGAGAAAATGTTAAGGGAATAAGCACTTATAAAAGGTATACCATAGGCCTGGCACTGTGTACTTTAAGTGCTTTGCAAATATCATCCCACTTGATCATCACAACAAATCTGCTAAAATCAAAGAAAAGGGAACAAAGTGACTTGAACAGGGTCACAGAAATATTAAGTGTCTGGGGTCACATTTGAACTCCAGATTTAATGACTCCAGGCCCAGTGCTCTATTCTCTGCATCACCTTGGTGTCAGCAACCATCTGCATATTTACCCTCTAAGAGAAAAATGGTAGATCAGAACAGATAAAAGATAAGGAGACTCACTGGAGAACTATTCCAAGTGAGACAGCTAAGTTCAACAATTAATTAAATAAACACTCTTCAACAAAGTAATCATGGACTTCATAAACTGGAAATTCTAGAATCAAAGGACTGGAAGGAACTTTGCAAATAGCACCTTGCCCATTGTCATTAAGTTATCCCAAGTAAGCAATGCAGAGTGCTAATTAACTTCATGGATTCTACTCACTATATGTACTTCCTGAGAGAAAAGGATCCAAGATCTGCCTGCTCTTCCCCCACAGAAATCTCTTTTTGAAGGCTGGTCCTCCTACAGTGGGAAAATACTTTTGCATAAACTCCTTCCTATAACTCTCCACTCATTCCTTAGCCATCAACAAAAAACATGAAACTAGAGGTAGGCAAATCATTCCTGAAGTGAGCCAGTGGCAACACAGGGGATGTGTTACATTTAACTATATTTGTTTTCAGGGCCTGAAAGAAAATCTGATTTATTCAGTTTATCAGTTAGCCATTAGTTCCTTCTACTTTTCTTTTTCTACCTCAGCTTCTGCCCATCCTCATTAATATTTATAGGGAAGAGTATGAAAAGTAAATAAAAGGAAGAGAAACTGCAATCACTTAGTATGCCCTGTAAATAATAGTTTGGGTACTAAGAATGAAGTTTTTCAAAAATGCTTACTAGCTCTTCCCTAGAACTTTCATTCCTAGATTTCCTTTTCTCTCTATCTACCAGATAGGACATGGGAGGTGAGGAAAGTCTTGGAGCTAGTATTCTGGAGTCAGAGGACCTAAGTTCAAATTCTGACTCTTCCAGTTACTACCCATGGCATTTTTCCTCTCCGAAATTCCATTTCCTCTTCTACGAAATATTGGAACCGTCCTAGATGACCTGGAGTTCCAAATCCTATGTGCCCTCTGAGGTTGAGGCAATGAATAAAAATGTAAATTGAGTGTCCAATAAGCTATACTAGCCAATCTAACTCATAGTTAAACTTTAATCACCTTAAGATTTCTATTTTTGTTTTAGTTATGTTCCTCAAATATCTAATAAAATTTCTTTGGAAGAATACATACCTTCAGAAAGAAAGGAAGGAAAGGAGGGAGAGAGGGAAGAAGGAAGGAAGGAAGGGCAGGGAAGAAGAAGCAAAATGGGTGGAGTGAGGATGGAGAAGCAATGTTCATGATGCCAAAGGAATAAGCCAATATGCAATGTAAGTAACTTGTCCTACCTAGACATGCTACTATCATGAGTTAACTGAATGGCATTTCAGAGAAAAATTGATTGCCTCTCTAGCAATATCAAATTTATTTTTCCTTTTAAGTGGAGAGTTCAAGCCCTTAAATTAAAATAGTATGATGGGCCTGTAAGTCGACATAGGTATCTGAAGCAAAGAAGGGACTTGTTGTAAGAGGGTGGAGTGAGAAGGCGCCTTTCTAGAAATCCTAAATTTATTTCACTTCTGCCCAGCAAGGTGGAATGTGAAATTTCAAAGAGGTAGGAGAATTATATCATGTGTTCATGGATTATTGAGAGTCCTTCATACCATTTGTATTTTCTGTGAGATGACATAAAGGTTGTCCTATATGCAATATAGTATGTTAGCTTGAAAGAACTTCAGCACTATTTTTTACTATCATTTATAGAAACCTAAAAATGAACTATCTCTGAGATCTCCCCAAGGAAACATATGGGTGGGAATAATAAAATGGAGGGGTGAAGGGGAGAAGAATTTATAAGACTGTATTTCCAAAACTTTTAAAAGTGATTAAATTTCTTATATCTAGGTGCTTTAAAGTTTACAAGGCACTTTCATCTCAACATTTCTTTATAAAGAAGGAGAATTTTATTGAGAGGAAGTCAGACATGGCAATAAGAGCATGAGATTTGAAGTCAGAGTTCTGCTATTTACTAGACCAAATATGACCTAGGAAATTCATCTAACTTCCTTGGGTCTCAATCTTCTCCCTAGGTGATCCCTAAAGTCCTTTCCAGCTGTAAATGCAATGATCCTATGATTTTTATTTATGAGGACAATTTACATCATTACTCTGTAATCTCATTCATAGGGATTTATTTAATTTTCCAAGGAAGAAATTCCAGTGATCTACAGAGCTTCTTAAAATTACATGTAAGTAAAAGCAAACTATAAATTACAAAGATACTTCAAAGAGGATCATGGACTCATAGAATTAGAGCTTGAAAGAAATGGAAAGTTCATTGAGTCCAACTCCTTCACTTTAAAGAGGAAAAAAGTGAGATTCATAAGGGGAAAATGGAGATTTTTTTTTAAATGATCATGCAACACTTACTGAGATAACTGTCTTCTGTGGTGCATATGGAAGTGCCTCCCCTGCACAATCTGAATTTTGAAGACACTAAAGACATGAGCAATGCAAGGCTGAGTGCCCTCAGGTAATTATAGTAAACAGAAAAAGAAATTTCCCTGGATGCCACACAATGGAAGGATGTTTAAAGAAAGCAATGCAGAGCTTTGCATCTATCTATGGGGTGTCCTTTCTTTTTCTTTGGATGATCTTTCATCCTTCCTGAGTTCTGAATTTGGATCTTAAACTTAGGGGGTGGTTACTCTTTGTTATGTACACACACAAAGAGACACACACACCCTGGGGAAGTCCTGAAAAGCATATGGAGGAGGTCACTAAGAAAAGATGTAATACTAATGGCACCTGACTTCAGAAACTTTGGTTACCTATCTCCTAAAGCACTAAATCTTAGAGATTACACCTAATTATAAGTCTAGATGTGAATATTACATCTAGAGCCATCAAAATGAATGATCATCACTGGCCACACAGAGAGATAACTGGATAGTAGTGATTTCCACCCCAGTCTTCCGTTTCCCAACCTTTTGATTATTTGGCACAGGGATCTTTGGGATGATATGTCTCAGGGATGACTTGAAAAAGCAGAGCATAAGAAAGAGGGGAGCCAGAAAGTTCAGACTAGCACCCCTGCATATGGCTTACTCAACCTCCAGGAGCTTAAACAATATTATTACCTTTCACATTTTCATTTCATTCAGCAACTTCTCTCCAATTTTTTGGTAAGTAAACCCTTTGTAGCCCAGAGAACAGAGAGAGAGATTAAAACCCCGTGGGAAGAAGAGCTTTAGTTAACATTAATCACTTGAGGAAATCTCCAGACAAATTAAGCAAAGAAATCTAGAAAAGGCAAATTGGGGAAGTAGAGAAAAAATAATGGTTGATGTATGTTTAGTAGAGGTTTAAAAAAAAAAAACTTGCTCAATAATGCATTAAAAGCATTTATTATGTGCCAGATACTATGCTAAGTCCTAAAAATACAAATTCAAAAGAAACAGTTCCTGCCCTCAAGGAGTTTCTGATTTATGAAAGGAAGCCTCTGTGTGTGTATGTGTTATGTATGCTCATACATATACTCATATGTACATATTCACTCATATATACACATATGCACACAGTGTGTGTATATGGATGGATGGATGCTCATATACATACTCATACATGGACATATTTACTCATAGGGTTTATAGGTGTGTATGGCTGGATGGATGCTCATATACATACTTGTATTTGTACAAATTTACTCATATATAAACATATATACCCAATGTGTGTGAGTATATGAGTGGATGTATGCTTATATATGTATATATGTCCATATATGTACATATTCATTCATATATGCACATAGTGTGTGTGTATGAGTATATATATACTCATGTACATATATACCTATTTATTCATATATATACAGGGTATGTGTATGAGTGGATGTATGTTCATATACATATTCATATTTATTTATATATACACATATATACACAGTGTTTGTTTCTATAGGTGAATGTATGCTCGTATATCCTCATATAGATACAAATTTACTCATATATACACATAAACACATTGCATGGGTGGGTAGATATATACTCATATACATACTCATATATGTACATATTTATTCATATAGACACATAAACACTCTGTGTGTGTTTGTGTGTAGAACCAGGGAGGGAATTTTATTCTAGGGAGTAACAGAAATAGAGAACTGTTCCAGAGGCAACCAAAGAGCCATACCCTTTTCCCCACACAATGGTAGTGTTAATTTGATTAGTTTGCTCAATACAGCAAGAGAGAGGATGGGGGATGTAGCAAGATGGTAGGAAGTAAGGTGGCTCTCAACTTGACCTTCCCGGAAAGGCAGAGCAGGATGGCCTTCCAGAAAGATGGTGGTACGGAGCTGTGGGTGAGCTCGGTGGAAGCCAGCTGCAGTAGTTCTTAAAGGGAGTTCCATCTGTTGGTTCACACAAACACGGTCCTCCAAGTAACTGGTCAACTCCCTTCCCCTGGTGTCAATGCAAAAGCAAACCCTCGAGACACTGAGGCTTTATAAATGAACAAATAACACAATTTAGGAGGAAGAATAGGGTCTTAAAAAGATCAGGGCAGGGTAGAATCATGCATTTGGAGCTGGAAAAGAAGTCTTCCATTCCAAGCCCCATATTTTATACATAAAAAAAATTAACGGCAGGAGAGCTTCAACAGTAAGTAAGTAACAGCAGTAAGTGGTGGAACTAGGATTACAAATTCAGGTTTTCTGATGTGAAGACCAGTGCTCTTCTCCATTGCCTCATGCTGTCTCTCCGAGAACCCCACTGCCTTCTCCAAGTTAGAAAAGCATTAAACATACTCCAGGCCCTGATGTAAATAACACTCAATTCTGTTTTCTTGGCTCTGCACCTCATCCATTTAAAATTAAAATGTAGTTCTGAAATCAATCAACCTAAGAGCTAACTAGCATGACTTGGGGTTCTTTCTTTCTCTTTGAAATTATGACACTTTAAAAATCCGAGCTGTTCAAGGATGCGATCAAATGAGAGCTTTTGTTAAATAATTTGAATCACAATTATTTGGGTTCTTTCACAGTGTGCAATTCTTTCTAAGACAGTCTAAAATGAAATGTTAATTTAATCAGGGCAGCTTGGGCATTTCTCACTATTTCAACATTCTCATCATTAACATATCTTTACAAGTAAGCTGTGGGGTTTTACCAAGTAAAAGGAGCTATTTAACAAGCTAACCTTTTTGGGGGGGGAGAAGGAGAGAATGGAGAGTTCTGAAAACTTCAAGGCAGGTCCACAAAAGCAATCTGGAGAGGCCTAAAGAACATTTACAACTTTCAATTCTTAAGCCTGAAAACCTTTCAAGCAAGTTTAGAGATGCCCTCTAAACTACGTAGTCTACTGGCTACCATGAATTAAAGGTTACTCAGAAATGTACAAAGTAGGAAGTGTTCAGAAAACCAAGATGAGCTGATATTGAGACCCACCTGATTGCCTCTTCTTCTCCAGCAAATTCTCAAATTATTCCCTAAAGCAGAACACTGCCCTCTAAAAAGTCAAAGCAGACTCCAAATCCTGCTGTTCACAGGGTCTTTCTGTGTCCAGAAATGCTAGGACTCAGCTCCAGATTGCTGAGAAAGGCTCTCCCATCCAAGTGCATCTTTGCAGAGGAAGGCAAAGAAAGGAAGGAGACGGGAATAACAACTGCAGAGAAATGAAACATTAGCAGTAGGACTTCAAGGACAGCACCTCTCCAGCAATTCTAGGTAAATGTTTGAGGAACCCCAGGTTCAAGAGGGCACAGGGAATAAAAGATGAATGGGCTAAGGAACACATTATCATGGGAACAGACTTCCTCAACAGCTGCCAATTCGCTGCTCTTTTAAAGCTTTAGGAACTGACTCACCATCACATCTCTCCAAATAGCAAGGCCACAATTTTCTTCTGAATAGATAATGAGCACAGTATACAATTTATGTTAAGCCCAATTAGAAAAAAAAAAAAGGCACAAGGGAAGGAAATATTACAGTTTCATCCATCCCTCTATTGCTGCAGGTCAATTAAATGCAACTATTTATCAGCTAGTGGAGGGAGGAGGTAAGCAGCATGAAGGCAATCAAAACGATTTCCCAGCTCCAGTTCTCTCCTCCCCAAACCTTCTTATACACCAAAGCTAAGTCAGCTTTCCTAAAACATTTTTCATTACAGCCCTTTCCCTCTGCACTCTCAAACAGCCATCAGTACATCCTCAAAGCCCCAGAATTAAGTTTAAACCCCTTGACGTGAACCCTCAATCTCTTTCCAGTTTTATTTCCCACTGTGGAGGTTGGGAAAGAGACCCCAAAAGTTTGGGGTCACAGACCAGTGTCAGTGTCTCAAAATAACGTGCAGGCTTGAATCCATCTCCTAATGAAGGGGCAAAGTTTATTGTAATTTTAAAGCCATTACAAAAGCGGGCTTGAATTTCTAAGAGAATCCAGCAGAGAAACAGGAGCAAGGAAACACATTTATCTAGCTTCCAATCATAGATATGCTAATTCTCTGGTTCACAGATAGGAAGGAGAGGTCTAGGGAATTTGGTTCTTATTAACCAGATTGTTACTGACGAGATTACTAATCACTAATGAATGGAGGAGTGGTCTCTGGAATCGGGCAGATTGTCAAAATAATAGCATTCCTAGGTTGGGGAGGGAGGGGACAAAGCTAGAGGACTTTGGAATCAGATAAGATTGCCAGAAGTCCCCCCCTAAAATCAGGGGACCACAAAGAAATATTCCATCACCGCTACCCTCCTCCATCAACCCTCTCTCATAGCTATACTGATCCATTCCATATCCCCCAGATATTTATGGGAGAGCTCCGGTCCCTCACATATGCCCAAACCCCCTCAATTCTCTGCCTTTCTGAATGCCTCTACTCCCTTAAGACCCAGTTCAAACCTCAATAAAATATGAGGCTTTTGCTAATCTTACCCAGTCAGGACTGCTACTTCTCACCTAGCCTCAGAATTCCTCTGAGACATACATAGTAACACTTATTTGCAATTATCATTCACTGCCTGTACCACTGGTTATCTTTGCATGTTTATCTGTTCTATCTCATCTAGCCTTATAAATTATTTGGGAATGCATTATCATATCTCAGAATTTTTTATAATCCCCACAAAATTTGGTAAAATGCTTTATATATAATATAAATTCATAGTTTCTGACCTCCACTGACTTACAACTTTATCATGTAGATAAGGCACATGTAAAACAAAATTATCCACATATTATGATCTTCCTTTGTCTCTTAGGCCCACCTAAAGTCCTATGAATTCTTTTTAGATCTAGATCTAGGAATAATGTCTTGCTTTCTCAAAAACTTTTCAAAATTCTGTCAGAATCAATTATTGCTACCTTGAACACACTGATTTCTGTTTCTTGAAATTGTGTTTTTTCCAGATTTGTTCATACCAGAAAAAATGAAATGTGCCATCCTTAATATAAGAAGATGATATTAACACAATAGTAAGATAAGAATTCTGAAGGCTTTCTTCCCAAGGCAGACACTAAGCCACTGATAACCTGCTGCTTACTGAACTGGACATGAAAGACACACTGAAACTATGATAATGGTCCTGAGGGACTCATCCAATTACTGAGTTGGTCCCAAATGGATATCTATTAGTGGCATGAATTAGGTAAAATATCTCCTAGAGCTCATGGTGCAAAACTTCTTGGAAAAGCTGATTATTTTCCTTCCTCAAGAGAGATTCCTTTCCCCACCACCCAGTTAAGTATAATACTGATTATTGAACCCTTGGTTAGATGAAAAGATCCTTAACCCAGGAAAAAAATGATTCATCAGACAGACTACAATTTCCAGTTCAGAATCTGGAAAACATGGTTCAGAAATTATCTCTCTCTATTTCTCCCTCCTCCTCTGGTGCTTAAAGATGACACCTACTCTAAAATAACCTTTTACACATCAAACTAATGCGTACATAGAAAAGCTACAAATGATTTCAAGGTCAAGTTGAAACACAAATATGATGGAGGAATAAAGAATACTTCTATTATAGCCCAAACATAGAAAAATAAAGGATGAACAATGGAGTGTCTCTTTCAGTTTTATATCTATTGATCCACCTATATACCCACACATAGAGGAATCTGGGGGGATTAAAAGGTGTAATTCAGTGCTGAGGGTGGTTTTTTTTTTTTGGGGGGGGGGGGGGGTTGTAGGGAAGTTCAGAAGTCATATTGTTGTCCCTCCTTGAATCTTGCAGGCTGGCTCACAAGATCTCTCTTTTGCTGAGTTCTCGTTCATTATGAGACATGAGAGAGGCTCAACTTTCTTCCTAACCAGGAATTTTAATACATTCAGCAGCAATAGTCTAACACAAATCTGAGAAGGGTATCTTTATTTCTTTATCCTATCTTCCTAGAGAAACATTGCCTAAAAGTTGTGGGATCTAGTAGAGCAAGAAGTGTATCTGAAATCAAAGAACCTGAATTTAAATTCATTCTCTCTCTCTCTTTCCCTCTCTCTCTCCTCTTTCTCCCTTTCTTTCTTTCTCTGCCTCTGTCTCTCTCTGTCTTTGTCTGTCTGTCTGTCTGTCTCTCTCTCTCTCTCTCTCTCACACACACACACACACACACACACACACACACACACACACTCTCCCCTCTGTGTGACCGGCTAAGTCATGAGATCTTCCCCACAAAATAAGGAAACTGCATCAGACAGTCTCTGAAGTACCATTGAGTTCTAGCTGTATGATCTCATGACCTATAATTTATGAGGAGAGGAGTGGAGGTGGGAGTTCACAGATGATGACCTCTAAGATTCCTTTTAGCATTAAATTCATGATCCTGTTTTTTCCTTCTTCTAACATCTTAGCTGTATTCATCTCCTTTCTTTGTATACATCTTCTCTGACTAACTGGACTGTGTAGGAGTTACTCTTGTAAGTAGACATGACAGAATTAGAGCTGAAAGGGTTCTTAAGAGATTCTGCCCAAACCTCTCATTTTATAGATGAGGCAACTAAGGCCCAGGAAGTTAAATGATTTTTCCAAGTTCACACACACACACATACACACACACACAGAGTAAATGGAAAAGCTAAGATTTAAGTGTTGTCCTCTGACTCCAAGCCCAATGCAATCTGTTCTATAGCCTGTTGCTTCTTCTATAGTTGTCAAAACTAAAGCCTTCAAACAAAAGAGTGATCTGATTAAATTAATTCCCATTTAAGTAAGCAATAATTTGCATTTTAGCTTTAAGCTGAATTTTTTCCAAAATGACCATAGCTTATCTTTATTCTGTATTCTTACTACATTAATACTCCTATTTTCAAAGAGCAATGGATTTCTCCAAATATCATTGAGTACAATCTGCCCAGAACCATTCTTGTCAAAATGAAATGAGGTTAGGTTAAGAATTTGAGAATTCCACTAGTAAAATGAGGTCGGTCCAGATGGTCACTAAGGGTCCCTCTCACCCTTCTCGATTCTGTGAACCCAAGTATAAAAGTATAAAAGGCGTACATGTTCATGAAAGGAAGCTTGAAGAAAGATCATGAAGGTAGTAATAGGCAAAGTCAACATTCAAGTTTTCTTTCTGAAATTGTACATGAAATAGAATTTTGATGGCACCTCATTTGACTATAGCTATACTATTGGGCAGGATCATTCTCTTCATATACACAGCAATATACAATAGAACAAGAGAGTCCTTCTTAGACTTAGAGTCTTTTGTTAAGAGATGAGCCTTTACTAAGAAATGGGTGGTGTGTTCTGCCTATCAACATCACTCAGCAGATATTTCTGCAGTTTTGTTTAAAGGAAAGGAGGGACAGAAAGGAAAAAAAAAAAAGAAAGAAAGAATCCAGCCTGAAATGAGGGGAGGGTAGAATGAAAACAGATGGGGAGGGGAGGATGATATCCCTAAGTATACTGTTCCCTTCTGCTACCACAAAACAAGAAATTTAAAATTTAACATTGCAAAATGTAATATATGAAGCCAAAAAATAGAGCCCTACAAATGAAGGATTTGATCATCACTGACAAGTTATATTGTGATGAACCTATTTTCCAATAACTAATGAAATATTCACCCATTCTTCCCACACACACACATCCCTTCTACAACAGGAAAAAAAAGGGGGGGCATAGAGCCCGGAGAAAATGGCATGATTGGTGGTCCATGTCTACAGATCCTAAGGCTAACATGGGTGAAACACAAATTCTGAAAGTAAAGCTGGTCTCAGGCAAAAAGTGAAATTTTGTTTTGTTTTATTTTGTTTTGTTTTTTTAATCTTCTGTGTCCTTCCTCCTCTTTTTTTCAATTCTCTTTTACCCTTTCCAGTTTCTCACCTCCTGGGTATTTGTCCCTGTGCTTTCCCACTACTTTTGACTCTCAATTTAATTTCTGTTGTCACTTAATCTCTTTAAATAGCATGTAACAGTTTAAGTAAGGCGTTATCTCCTCTCAAAGCTACTTTCATTTCATTTTGGTACAAAAAACAAAAAACACACATACACACACACACACACACCCCTTTAAACCTCAAAGGTATGACTCCCTAATGCTGAAAGGTCAAGCAGCAGGACAAGCCAATGACAGAAAAAATTCTGGACAAGGGACCTATTGGACAGCCCCCAGATCAACCTAAGACGCCAAGCACTAACTTGAACTTGGCTCTGGCAGAAACGGCTTCCCCCAAGGGTGTGGTAAATATGGAAATAAAACATTAAGAGACAGAATTTTGGCAGATATATTTTCTCTTTAGAGACTAACTGGGCTTAGTACAAGTAGAATTCTATGCCCCATTAGTTAAATCTTCACCTACCCTGTCTTCACCCACTTTATTCCTCCTCCTCTATAATATATGCATCTGCCAGAGAATTCCACCATAATAAAACTTTGATAAAGACACAGAAAAAAAGTCCAGAAGAGGCTGTGAAAAACAGAACAATGTCTTTTACTACTTTGTTAAAATATAATATACATATTTTTCATAAGCTACAAGTAAATGAAATTAAAAAGCTATTTTCAAGAAAAAGGTTAATATGATGACAAAAGGGAAACAGTTAACTGGAAAAAAATCTTTATTTTTGAATATCTCTAATGAATTGGCAGCAGAAAATATCAGTGTTAAAAGTGGTTGTCAAAGTCTATGAGCAAAAGAAATGCTCAAAAAGAAACACTAAGTTAACAATTACGTAAAAGTGTCCTCCAAATCATTGATAAGACCAATTCAAATCAAAACAGCTCAGAGATTTCATTTTGCAAGCAGTAGAAATAATAATGATGACAAGATCTGTGACTAACAAGGACACCAATCCCTTGTTAGTGCAACTGTGAACTAATCCAAGAATTCTGAAAAATAATTTGTAATTATAGTAATATAGTGATTAAATTGTCCATATTCCTTGACCGAGATATTCTACTCCTAAGCATCTACCCAAAGGAGGTCAAAAATAAAAAGAAAGGCGTAATATAAACAAAAATATTTATAGCAACTCTTTTTATAGTGGTAAATAACTAAAAATAAAATAGATCCCCTTCAACTAGAGAATAGCTTTTTAAAAAAACCCTGTGTTATTTGAATGTAATGGAACAACATAAAGGAAACATGGGAAGATTTTAATGAACTGATACAGTATATATAAACTTAATCAACCAACAACTCCTGCTTGGAAAGACTCACCAAAGAAATTGGTATTTGAGCAAAATAATTAAGCAGAACTAGGAAAACAATATGCCCAGTGATCACAGTTTAAATGGAAATAACAACAAATGAAATTGAAAGCTTTGAAATTATAATGACCCAAAGCTTAGCCCCAAAAAAGAGTTAATAAAAAGGTATTTTCTTCCTTTTTTTGAGAGATAAAACCAGTTTGATGATTAAAAGCTTGTAACATTAAAATTATTAGTGAAGAACTCGGCACTGCAATCATCACTGACATTCCAAAGGACCAATAATAATCTATATTCCTCACTGCTAGCAGAGTGATAATGGAATCAACATACAGAAAGGTATGCAACTTTCTGGATACAGCCAATGTGAGAATTCATTATTGTTTAACTATGTATATTTGTTATGAAGTTTTGTTTTTAATCTTGATTTTCTTTTTCCACAGGGAGGAAAGTGGGAAGAAAAGAAACCAAATGTATATTCATAAAAAATAAAATTTTAATTAAAAACATGAGAAATGTCAAACTTCTTAGGTATATTGTTGAGTTTTTAAAATTGGTGATCTGTTACAATTTGTTTTTCCTCTTTTTATTCTTTGTTTTTAGAGAAGATTCTGAAAGGGGAAAAGAGAATAATACATTTTTAAATATCAGTGATGTAAAATCAAAAATTATCAATGTCTTCATAAGATTCAAATAAAATGAATGAAGATATGGGGGTAGAGACAAAGAAAGAGAGGTGAGAATAAACATGTGGGACAAGAGAAAAAAATGGCCAGGCTAGGGCAGAGGGCATGTTTGGAAAGTAGGGAGAAGGGCAACTGAATAGGAAGTGAAAGACCAGATTCTGAAGGGCTGACCTTTGAGGGTCAGGCATAGAAATTTAGTTCTGAGGTACTGGATGATCCTCAGGCAGCTATGGTTTTGATTTCACAGATTTCTATCACCGGCCAACAATCAAGTCTAGCAAAGCATTCTTAGAGATACCATATCTATAAAAAAATACTTTTGAAAAGCTATTATTTTCAAAAGTGCTAGATTCTGAATCAATCAAAATAAGAACCTGTTTTTCACTTAAAACAAATTTAATACACATATGACTTTCAAAAACAAGTAAGTTTTTTCAGTCCAACAAAAAGATGTTTATGAATTTTTATTGTATAGGAGCAATAAGATAGCAGGGCAATGACAGTGACACAGAAGACAAGATGAGAGATATAACACTATGTATTTTAGCTTATACATTTTAAAACTTTAGTTTTAAAAAGGATCCATCACCTGGCCATCCTCAGCAACGAGATCAACCAAATCATTTCCAATGGAGCAGTAATGAACTGAACCAGCTACACCCAGAGAAAGAACTCTGGGAGATGACTAAAAACCATTACATTGAATTCCCAATCCCTATATCTATGCCCACCTGCATTTTTGATTTCCTTCACAAGCTAATTGTACAATATTTCAAAGTCTGATTCTTTTTGTACAGCAAAATAACGTTTTGGTCATGTATACTTATTGTGTATCTAATTTATATTTTAATGTATTTAACATCTACTGGTCATCCTGCCATCTAGGGGAGGGGGTGGGGGGTAAGAGGTGAAAAATTGGAACAAGAGGTTTGGCAATTGTTAATGCTGTAAAGTTACCCATGCATATAACCTGTAAATAAAAAGCTATTAAAAAAAAAAGAAAAAGGATCCATCACTTCATTGGATTGCCAAAGAGAGAAAAGGCTCACAATCTTTGCCTTTCTAAATGTATAACTGAGCCAGCTGTTCCTGGACAGAAGGCCACCCAAATCTCTGGGCAGATATTTGTAGCTTATTGATTGGCTACCTCCATTATTCTAACAGCTGGTAATAACTAAAAGACATCCCAAAGATGCCATAATTAAAATTAAGAAATGGAAATACATTTCTTATGTATTACACATATACACAAATACATCAAAACAAAGCTGACCTGAATCATCCCATTGGTCACTGGCTTTATCTCCTATGATTAGTCCAAACTTAATATTGACTTAATATTGACCAAAGCCTAAAAAACCTTATCAATAAGTCAACAAAAGTTTTATATGAGATTTTCTATTCTTCCTACTAGCTAACTTGGGATTCATTTGCTGAGCAGCCTCTTTTACTGAGCAGGATGTAGAGAATAGCTGCCTTCTTTAAATATACAAGTGGTAATTCAGTTGGTTTCATACACATGATCCACATCAGATGATCCTTCCTGAGAGAAAGGACAACAGTGTACTCTTATTTCCACTACATATTTCTTCCCTTTCCTGAAAGAAATGACAGTATTATTTAATTTTGGTATTTGACATTTACTCCTTTGAAACCAAAGGCTAAAAAGGTATGAGAGCTTGGCCAACTATCTTTGTGACTTTGCTAGTCATTGTCTGAGACTTAGTTTTCATATATGTAAAATAAGGTTCAAGCAGGTGATCTCTAAAGTGTCTTACAAACTATAATTCAAGATTAGATGACCCACCCTTGTCTTTTCCCACCAAAAGACCAGACCCATTTCTTTCTGCTTCCATCCTCCCTAACTAACCAGCCACCCCAAAAAGGTAGGGACAATACTATTAGACAAGGAAATCTCAGATTCATCATTACTGATTCACATTTATAAGTCTCTCCCCCCATCCCAATCTACAAAGTCAAAACGTACTTCTACCCATGTGGCAATGAGCTAACCCATTAAACAAAAGATCTGTGATTTCAGAGAATTAAATGGCAGGCAAGCAAACATGGATTCATGGTTCTTAGCCTAGAAACTGCTAGGTTTGGCACTTGAAACACAAAAAATACCACATAAACAAACCCTCATATGGGTCTCCTGGAATATATGCTGTCAGAAATACTATGTTATTTCATCTTGAGTTTACTGAGGAGCTATAAATACAGCCGACTGTTAAACACACTTAAATGTGATACCAGCAAAAGTTATAGAATCATCTTCCAAATGTTGGCAGAGTATCAGAAAGCTTCCGCTGGGCTTAGAATTGTTCTCTAGAGCTCTCAAAAATAGTCAAAAAGCTACCTGCCAGACGATGTCCCAAAATAGGAAAAGAACCCAGAAAAGACACAAAGGGGCCACTTCCCTACTGGACAGAGGCCCAGGATCTGTTTTCTTACTTGGCGTGATTCAGCGGATCACAACCTTGTGGGAAACCTGCCAAAGCCAAAGGACCACACCTAATTTGGATGTATTTGGACATGATGAGCTTCAATGAAAAATTCTGCAACTATTTGCTGGGCCCTTCCTGATGCACTCAGAACCCAGCTGTGGCTTCAGAGTGTCACACAAATCCTGACTGGAAGTCTGCTCAGCAATTCTGCTTTCTCTACAATTCTGTTTATTGTATTGAAAGAAAAAATTATAATGAAAGGGAAAGGCATTTACGCTTCATTCTTTCCTCCTGTTTTTTTTAATCCATTTATTTTATTTCTTTTTCTATGTCAATTGTTCTCATTCTTTATTATCTGATCACTTTGTTTTCAACAATTCAACAAGCATTAAGCTTTGTACAAAGCACTGTTCTATGTGCCAAGAACACAAAAATTCAGTCAGAATATGGCTCCTCTTCCCTGCTTCTGAGGTTATGGCACAGACTGGCCCCTCAGCATGGGATTCCTAGCCTTCGTTACTTCTGCCCTAGCTCTCTTCAAATTTCTGTTCAAGCACAGCCATCTCCTTCCCTGACCCTCAGGTGGTTAGTATTCTTCTCCCTCAAAATGACTTGGTGTTCACTGGAAGCCTTCACTTTGTATTCCCCCAAAAGGAACCCCAGACTCTTGAATTTGGGGGATTTGAGCTTAAGGAATTGTCCTATTTCTGCCTTCTCTCCCCAACATTTAGCTTGACATCTGACTAGTAAAGAGATGGACTTAGTAAATGCTTATTGAAATGAGCCTGATTCTCTGAATTCAAGTAAATTACCTTCTAGTGGCGAGCTTACATACCCATCCTCATTCAACTAGCCCTTCCTTGCCTTACATACATAAATTTAAGAGGTCAGAGGACGAATGTCTTGCCTTTCAGCCTCGGAATTATTTTACCCAATTTCTCCAGATTCATTCCTTTTAGTTTCTGCTCTCCCCTAAGATAGTAAGCTCCTTGAGGTCAGAACCTGTCTCTTGTCTCTTTTTTTTTTAAATCTCTGAAATTTAGCACACTGCCTGATATATAGTAGATACATAATACATGTTTGTTACTAATTACCTAACTGTTCTTTTTCAATAACAATAGTCTCTAAGCTGAATTTTATCAGTTCTTAACTGAAGAGCTGAGAAGTCACAAACTCTTAGTAAAGCAAAAAAAAAAAAAAAAAAAAAAAAAATTATCAGTTGCATCAGCTTATTAAAAGAAATCAAAAGGGTCATCATTTTTCCCCAGGCAGCTCCTCTCCACTAATTATTTTTAAAAGTCTCTTCAGTCATCCATCCTTGATCCTTTGCAGCTTTTCTTCATTCTCCCTGTAGACTGTGGTTCCATTTGTGCTTTAATAATTAAGGCAAGTTTAAAATAATAAAATTCTCTATTGAGGAAAAAAAAATGATCACATAAGAGAAGTAAAACAGGATAAAGGAAAACAAGCCTCCTTTGACATGGCCACAGGCAACAATGGTTTCAGACTCTTGTTCCTCTTCCTACAATTACCATTCTCATTTTTTAATGCCTTTGTTATCATCAAGAATATTTCTTTTTTTAAAGCTTTTTATTTTTAAAATATATGCATAGATAGTTTTCAACATTCACCCCTGTAAAACCTTGCATTCCAATTTTTTTTACTTTTCTTCCCCCCCCCCCCCATCTCTTCCCCTAGATGGCAAGTAATCCCATATGTTAAACATGTGCAATTCTTCTATACATATTTCCACAATTATCATGTTGCATACTCAAAAAATCAGATCAAAAAGGAAAAAAAATGAGAAAGAAAAAAATCCAAGCAAACAACCCCCCAAAAGGTAAAAATACTATATTGATCCACAATCTTCTCTCTAAGTGTAGATGGCTCTCTCCATCACAAGACTATTGGAATTGTCCTGAATCACTTCACTGTTGAAAAGAGCCACGTTCATCAGAACTGATCATCACATAATCTTTTTGTTGCTATGTACAATGACCTGGTTCTACTCAATTCACTTAGCATCAGTTCATGTAAGTCTCTCCAGGCTTCTCTAAAATCATCCTGTTAGTCGTTTGTTACAGAACAATAATATTCCATAACATTCACATACCATAATTTATTCAGCCATTCTCCAACTGATGGGCATCCATTCAGTTTCCAGTTCCTACCTACTACAAAAAGAGTTGCCACAAATATTTTTAGCAATAATATTTCAATGAATTTTTATTTGTATTTCCTTATTTTTTTCTTTATTTAGCCTGTCACAACTATATCCCCCCCCCCCACTTCCCAAAAAATCCCACATTCCTACAAAAGCACCTTGCCACGTGGTTATTATAATCCCTAGGTGATTCTGAACATGATCCTGGACAATTCATATTGCTTTTCTGACCCTCAGTTTCTTGTTCAGGCTGGACAAATGACCTTGAAAACTTTTTCCAGCTCAAGCATCCTGTGACTCAGTTCCAACATGATATAGTAGAGCCTGGTGATGAGGATTTCCATCCTGCCTCAGCCTGGTTCTAGCTATATGACCACCCTCAAGCTACCAAACCCTTTCTGTGTCCCTACCAAATTCGTTTAAGACTTTAAATTATAGTATATAATTTGCCAACCAGAAGGAGGTAGTGTTGGAGGACCTAGATTGTCAATACTTACTATCTAAAAAAATCATTTCATCAACCTCCCCTGGCCTCAGATTCCTATCTATCAAATCAGGGATGTGAATATGACGGTCTCTGAGATTCCTTGTATTTCTAGATCATTGCTCCTATGACTGCATTAATCTATGGAGGGGATTTCCACACAGGAAATTCCCTAGATTAATAAAGCCACATGTTCAGACCAAAATAATATTAGTAAACATAATAACAGGAACCATCATTTGCATCCTCTTTGGGGAACAGAATTTGAAATGTATATCATACTAGTATATCATCTGCTACTAGAACTATACCAAGGATGCTTTAACTGAGCTTACAAAGAGCAGGCCTACAGCCAAATACTTTTCTTTAAATACAAAAAAGCAATTATTTTATCTGCCTATACAATAATCCATAGGCATTAAATATAAAATAACAAGAGCAGGATAGCCAATTGTCACAGAAGCATTTACCTAAGGATAACAGAAAAGACAAGATGATGATGATGATGATGATGATAACAATAACATATTTATATAATGCTTTAAGGTTAGGCAAAGTACCATAGACATATTATGCCATTTGATCTTCAGAGCAACCTTGGGAAACCGTGCTATTTTCATTCCCATTTTGCAGGCAAAGAAACTAAGTATGAGAGAAAATAAATGTCTAGGGAATTTAAGACTAATTAAGAACTTCTGGGAAAATAAAAAGGGAGGCCATCCACCCCCAACTGTCTCCTTGCCACCTCCAAAGCTCCGGTAGTGCCAGAGTATCAGATGGACAGTAACACCCCAGCTATTACCACCACAAGCTAGATTCCAACTCTATTTACTCAAACCATCAGGAGAGCAGTACTTATATCAAGGCAAGACCCTGAGTTTCAAGTATCAAATGTTTAACAGGACGATCTTAGTGCAGGTTCATGCAGCCAGGGAATGGATACAATAGACTAGGGCTCTATTTACGCTGGAATCTAAACATTTCAAACACACCAATATTGCCAAACCCTGTTGCTGCCAAAGACAAGTCCTTAACTCAAGAGCATCAAAGGTCCCCAGCTCCCCAGAGCTCTTTCAAAGGGGCTAATTGCTGGAAACTCACAATAGATAAAGGTATTGTCTCTCAGGAGAGGCAGGTAAGTGGTGCTGCTCTGTTCCATACTCTAGATCACCTTCTTGTCTCATCTTGTCAACATTTTTGAAACCATGGATGACCCTACTCACTGATTCTGACAAATTGAGGAAGGTCAAAGGAGAAAAGAAACTTCTGAATATGTTTTATTCTCTCTTCACAAACCGGAGGGTGGTAGTTTTATAGGCCCCAAATCACAGGTTATTTTTTACAAGCCCCAAATCACAAATTATTTTTTACAGACCCCAAATCGCAAATTATTTTTTACAGATCACAGATTATTTTTACAGACTTCAGATCACAGATTATTTTTACAGACTCCAGATCACAGATTTTTTTTTTGGTTAAATATTAGAGGATACTTTATGTATGGAACAATAAAACTGGTCAGTTTCTACTGATCTCTCTCTATATACAATGAAGTTTGCTTTTTCCACCTCCCCTCTTTAAAACATGGAAAAAAATTAATAGAGATACTTGACAAAATTTATACTTCAAAAAAGAGATATTTTTTAACTATTATTTTTTTCCTCTACTAAAGAGTCACCCTTTGATGTTTCCTCATGCCATGGAGGTCACTCTGGGTTGCCAAGGGTTATACCAATGGAATGTAAGCTCTGGCAGATCCCACCATGCTGGAAGGGCTTCAAGAGAGTCTGGAATCAGACCATGTGCTTGTCATCCAAGGACCAGCCCAGCTCAGTACAGCAAGGCTCATCCCCATAAGGCTGGCTTCTGGGTGATAAATTTCTCAGGCCACAAAACATGAATCTTGGAAGAGTTTCAATCTGCTTTGGTGGAGGGATTACCCACACTGATGAAATCATGGGCCTTTCAAGCTATCAGTGTAAAACCATTTTTCTTTTGACTGAAATGCTAGCCTGATGCCTCGCCCTCCTTTTCTGGAATGATGAATAAAGGGATGCTATGGCTCTCAATCAAAATAATCAGCCATGTCACTTTTGGACACCCAATCCTTCATTCTTTTTGTCCAGAAGGGACAGATTAAATAGAATTGGCAGCAGGGGAGCACTGTGTGCATCAAGAAGGTATCATCTTTGTGGAAATCCATGACTGTGAGAAAGGCAAAATATGGTTCAGGATATCTGGATGAGGATCAGACAAGAAAGAAACAGACAATATTGTCTTGAATAGGAATGTACTATAGGCTTCAAAATCAGCTGCAAGCACTAGACAAAGAATCCCTGGAAAGATACAAAGCTGGCGTCAAAGCAGGCTACAAGCAGGACAGGAAACTTCTACCACCCAAGCACCTTGTTAGAAATTTTTCTGAAGAGCGTGACTTTTCATTCAAGTTGCCTTCCTGGCAATGTCATCTTTTGGAAAGTGAAAAAAGCAGCTGTTATTCTGGATTTGAGTTCACCATAAATAAGGAAACATCAAGAATTACCTGATATATACCATACTCTAACTTTGGTAAAGGACTTTTCATTTAGTGCAGAGACATGAGAAGGTTTCCAACATCCAAGGCTCTAAAATCAAACTTAAGAATGATGGGGTGGGGGAGGGATGATCTCACAGACAGGATTCTAGTGACATAATCATAACTGAATCTAAAGAAGAAAAAGAGCAGAAGTGTAAAAAGTTTAATGTGGCATCTCAGGAAGCTCATTAAAGAACTCAGATTTTTTAATTGGTGCAGTGATTGAGCACTGGCCCTGGAATTACAAGGATTTGAATTCAAATCTGGCCTCAGACACTTACTAGCTATGTGACTCTGCAATTGCTCCCACCAAAACAAAGACATAAACAGGGTACCAAGGAACGGAAGGGAAGGCAGATAAGTGAGGATGAATTTTAAAAAGAGAGAAACAGAGTAAAAGGTCACCCGTAAACCTATTGAGACAAAGAGGAGAGAACTATAAATGCTAAAGATAATCCAAAGGAAATTAATAAAGTTTAAAACTACAAAGAATCTTAAGAGATCATTCAGTGCAATTCCCTTATCTTGGAGATGAATAAATCAAGTTCACAGAGAGTATAAACAACAGAGCAAGTATATGAATCCAGATCATCTTCACTTAAATCATATGTTCTATCTTTCCACATCACTTTTAGCTATGTTTAGAGCAAGGGCAAGATCTAAGCAGGGCCTGAAATGGCTAGAAAGATTTCATTCAGCATTGCAACAAACATAAATTCTTTTAAATACTTGCTAGATGAAATTATCACTGCTAGGCTCTGAGGGTACAAAAACATTTAACATTCAATTTACAATCAACAGCATACACACAGACAGGGCAACAAAAAAAATTAAGGACAAAGTTGAAAAAAAACATTTTGTGGTTGTTGGGGTTTTTTTTTAATTTAAAAAATTAAGCTAATAAATAGGAGCATCAAGAAAAACTCAACAAGAGAGGTAACCCCTACAGAAAGCAAGGAGCTGAATAACTGAATCAGTGAATAACTGACAGATAAGAAAACAATAATGAAGAGGTGAGACATAAAAGAACTGCTATTTTGTTCATTTTCTCTACCAAGGAGAATGATTTTCATATTTAAGAGGACAGAACAAAGAACAAAGAAGTGGAAACAAAATAATGCCTATCAATAGGGGAATAGCTAAACAACCTCTCAAACATGAAGGTAATGGAATATTGCTGGAAACCATGATGAAGATAGGCAAGAATAGAAAGAATTAAATACACTAATATACAGGGAAGTAAACAAAATCATGAAAACACAATAACAACAACATAAATGGAAAGAACAACAAAGCAATTTAAGTTGAACACTAAGAAATGAGGGCTAAATTTGTACCAAAAGAAGAGATAAGAGAAGCCATAATTCCCCCTTTCTTTCCAGAGAAAAAGGATTATGATTGTGGAAAAGTGCATAAAATATCAGGCTCTGTTGATCTGTTGGTCAATCTGGCTCAATTATTATTTTTTCCCTTTTAGGGAAAACAAAAGCTAAATGATATTTTTTGGGGCTGAGGCAATTGGAGTTAAGTGATTTGCCTAGGGTCACACAGCTAGGAAATTTTAAGTGTCTAAATCCACATTTGAACTCAGGTCCTCCTGACTTCGTGCCTGATGCTCTATCCACTACACCAACTAGCTGCCCCACAAATTATTTTTATACTGGAAAAAAAGAGAAGGAAAATGGCTGAATGAATGGAAATCCAAAAGATATGAGACAAAGGGCATCTAGCTTCCTTTAATAAAGTCGAATCACCTGGCCTGGATGCTAGCACAGAGAAATATCTTTTGATTCCGACACACCCTTAGTAATAGCTGAAGAGATAGTGAGGTACCCACAGGACTACACTACACTACAGTTAGACAAACATCCCAATTTTCAAAAAGAGGAAGGTCAAACTAAATGCTAGAAAGAACCTGATAAAATTCTAGAAAAAATTATTAAAGTGATAGCTTGTGAGCACTTAGAAACTGCCATCACTGTGAGCTAGTACAGTTTAATAACAAGTTCACCAACCTAAACCCATTTTCTTTTCTGGATAAAGTTACTAGGTTAGAAGAATGCTGTGTATACAGCATACCTAGATTTTAGTACAACTTTGGCAAGCCTTCATGATATCATAATCTTTCATGATATCAACAATAATATCAAAAGAGGTAGAATATATGACAGTATAGTTGAATAGGTACACAGTTGGCTAATGGAGGAACTCAAGAAGTCTTGATTAAGACAACCTAAGAAGGAGTTACTGGTGGAGTACTACAGGCCTTTGTCATTGGTACTTATTCTGTTCAACAATTTTTTTTTTAAATCAATGACATAGGGAAAGAAAATCTCTGTCAAATGAGAGACAGTGTGGTAGAGGGAATAGGGCTTAAATTTAGGAGTCAGGAAGACTTGTGTTGCTATTAATGCTGTTGCAGACTCTGTAACTTTGAGCAAGTGCTTTAATCTCTGTGTCTCAATTTCAACTATAAAACAGGGAAAGGAGGAGCGACAGGGACAGTTTTGAGTCTGTCTATAACCTCTAAGGTCTCTTCTAGTCATAAATCTATTACTACATCATCATCATCATCACTAATATCTATATATCACATTAAAGTTTACAAAGCATCTTGCAAATATTATCTCATTTTATCCTCACATATTCCTAGCAGGTAGATGCTGTCTTATATTCGAAGAAACTGAGGCATTCAGAAGGTAAGTGACTTGCTCAGATGTTCACAGCTACTAAGTGTCTGTATCCGAGGCTGGATTTGGAATCAGATTTACCTGACTCCGGGTCCCAAGCTCTGCCTATGGCACCACTCAGCAGAGAGACATAAATTATATGCTGTATAACATTACCAAGATGCAAAAAGATTATGAGAAGCTGGAATGATATAGTGAAACTAATGAAACTACATTTAATTGTGACATACAAAATTGGATTTTGGGGCTACAAAGAACAGATATAGGACTGTGGAAATACAACTAGAAAACAATTCATATACGTGACCTACAGACCTTGATGTGAAATGGACACTAAAAAGAAAAGGCGTGCAGGCATCTTAGACTGAATGATTAATAAATAGATGTATAGTGTCTTAAGTGGATAGAATGATAGTTCTATAATATTCTATCCTAGAGGCAGACAACAAGGCAGGACCACAGCTTGTTCCTTTATTAGTTATTTTTTTAAGTTGAACTGGATTTTTCCACATTCTCTTCCTAAAAGTGATACTGTGTTCAGTTCTGGATACCATATTTTAGGAAGTATGATGAAAAGGTTAAACATGCAGGAGGGCACCTAGTATGGCAAGGTGCCCCAAAGCCATGTCAATCAACAAACAGCTGGGTTTGAAGACAGACCATAAATGCTTTCTTCCAATTTCCAAAAGGTAATCTTGTGGAAGAGAGATCAGACTTTTTTGTTTGGTCTGTAAAAGGTTGGGCATGGAATAATAAATGGGATTAAAGAAGAAATATATTCAAAAAAACCCAAATGATTTTTTTTTTTTAAAAGAAGAAAGAAGCAACATACTCTACATCAACTCCACATCAGAACTGCGTGGTCCAAAAATGGGCTAAACTGTCTGAGATGAGCAGTGAACTGTGAGACCCTGAGCAAGTCATTTAACTTTTATTTGATTTACTTCACTGGAGAAGTTAACAGCAATCACTCCAGTATCTTTGCCAAGAAAATCCGATATAGATCATGAAGAGTCAGACAAAACTGAACAAGTAAACAATCACAAATGCTGAAAAGCAAAAGAAGTTTAAGAAACATTAGGTTCTAGCCAAAGAAAAGGAGCACAGTTGCATGAACCTTCTCTAGTTATTCCCACTATTGTTTTAAGATCATCTCTGTCCTGCTTCTCTAACCAATTTAAAGCTCCAAAAGGAATGTAATCTCCTTGAGGACAGTTAGGTGGTACAGATGGAACTGTCCAGGGTGCTGGACTTGGAAGAAAAGGAATTCAGACCCTCTTCTCAGACATTTCCTCTTTCTAAACTTCAATTTCTTCATTTGTAAAAATGAGAAAATTGGACTTGGTTCCTCCAAAGGCACTTTCAGCCTTGAATCTATGATAATATGACTATTTCAATTTTGACTTTGTATCCTTATTGCCTACCAAAGTGCTTAATACACAGCAAGCAACTGTTTTTTTATTAAATCAATCTTTCCTTATTTTAGCCAATTATCTAAAATAATCAATAATGATGGGGAACAATAATTCTAATAATACGAAGAAGTATCTAATCTCCAGATAAAGAAAAGAGAATAAGATCAATCCAGAATTATACGTTTTTCAGATAAAGAGAAAGAGCAAGAACCTGGCAGACAAAGAGACAAGAACCAGACTAATTGGCTCAGCTCCTATTTCCGAGAGGCAGAAACAAAGGGTAGGGATCACCCACACACTAGCTCCTTGGATGACTGAGTGGGTGGACCCCAGGCAGTCTGACACAGGAGTCCTAAAGGCCAAATCCAGGTCTTTACCAACAACTTCCAATCTTGGGGGGCTGGGGGAAGGGAGGAGAAGGAGAAGGAAGCATTTTTATAAAATTAGGGGAATAGTGTTTCACTGACTCTGTTTATTAACTAGATTTAATTGTGCTAAAATGGAAATTATCTTTTGTTATCTTGGCACAAAACAACCAATAGGGCTTAGAATGAAGAGAACTAGATTTGGGGTCAGAAGGAACAGGCTCTACCACTAACTATCTCAATGACCTTGGAATCAATAAATAGGATAGAGAGGTAAGGAAGGGAGAACCAAACTCAGCCTATGCCAAATACTTCATCATAACTGTACCATTTAGCCCAAAACCATGGGAAATACCAAAATTTTTGTCAGTTTTGAAAAACTCAGTGTGCCCTGTGGAAAAGAAGCAGATGCAGTCTTAAGTAACAGGTGGTAAGCCTTTTGTATACAAAACCCTTGCTCTTCCCATTTTTTTTCCTCTTCTCAGCTGGCTAAACAGCTGCCTTCCATCCTATCCCTCCCCCGGCTAAAGCATTGGAACACAGAACACAAAAGTATAAAATATCATTTAGTCTAATCCCTCCACTTTACAGACCAGAAAACTGAAGCCTGGAGAAGTGAAAGTCATGGGCCCCATATCATATTGATTATCAACAGATCTAAGTCTCCCGATCCTTGGAGCCAGAGTGGTTTAAAATGCCACCCATAACTGATGAGATGGCAAAGAAAATGAACGATATTGGTCCATCCCTTTCTTATCTTACTTACTTACTAACCTTGGTTTTTCTTTAAAAAGAGCTCATTATCCAGTACAAGAAATACAAGAACTTGGATTTTTTTTTTTAAGGCAACCACTTAAAGCCTTTATTGTTGAGAGGCTCCTGCTAGATGTGGGGATGTAATGATGATCTGAATTCTTCCCAGTGGGAAAATGAATATTGGTCAAAATCTGTTATTTGCTGAAAAAAGTCATTACCACTGACTTAACTCTGCACAGAGGATAATGAGTCAGGCTTGGAATATGGGAGACTCATCTTTCTTGAGTTCAAATACAGTCTTAGACACTTACTTCTCTGGGCAAGTCACTTCACCCTGTTTGCCTCAGTTTCCTCATCTGTAAAATGATCCAGAGAAGGAAATAGCAAATCCCAGTATCTTTGCCAAGAAAACAGTCACACAGAGTCAGATATGACTGAAATGACTCAACAAAATACTGTGGGGAATGGGAAAAAATTAAAAATATTCTTTGCTCTTTAGGAGCTAACCAGATATGAAAAAAATGCTCATGAAAGAGAACACAAAGATAAGAAAGAGCAACATCTCTAAGTTTAACACTAACTTCCTAGATAGCTAATGATTAGACTAATAGTAGCATCACAGAAATGAAGCAGAGAAAGCCTTAGTAAATGAAGTGAATTTTTAGCAAGAATTATGAAGACCAGGAAACAGATTAGTGGAAAGCAAAGATGAGGGAATTTCAAAGGTATTATCTTCAAAATATGCAAGATTCCACTGGAGTTATTCCCAGTGGTCCACAGGAGTATTGTTATTCATAGTATCACAAAAGAGAAATTACCTGATGGATCATTCTCATCTAGTCCCTGCATTTTAAAGATGAGCAAACTGAAGATCAGAGAAGAAAGTGACCTGCCCATAAGGGCAGCACACCAGAGATCCAAGACTCCTTATCCCCACAAAGAGATTTTTTTTAATGCATGAGACAAACAAATCAAGAAATATTATTGAGGGCCTACTTTGTACTAAATTCTGTACGATGCACAGTCAAGGAGAAGGGGAGGAGAAGGTCACATCATTAATTTCTCTTAAATAAAAGTCAGTGTCCTAAGCAATATTCCTGGGTAAATCCAGACTAAACATGCTCTGACCGATTCCTTTAAATATGAATTTGATTTTTTTTCTAATGATGGAAACAATTTGATCCTTCATCTGAAAAAATCTGGCCAATTCCAAAAAGACTCCTATTGGCCAGGACCACTGATCCACTTGATTAGCCCCACAATCTTTTTAATTTTCCTTTCACAGACTGAAGTCAACTTGTCCACAGCCTGTTGCTTTTAGCAGCTACAGGCTTCAAGTCTGAGACAACTGCACCTGCTCTAGGAGAGAAAGGAAAGCTAAGCAGAACCAGCTGCAGCTGGATGCTGGGAGAATCCTTTCCTGAAAAGGGCCAGCTGCTGGGGGTCCTTGACAGGGTCACCACTCAGGAGGAGCACCTCTGCCAAGGACAACTCCCCCGCAATACATTTAGATAAATTTCTAACATCCTGGAGAGCTCCCTCGGAATACACAGAGGAAAAAGTACAAACATGGTAAGAAAAAAATGGAAGAACCTTACTCAACATCACACACACACACACACACACACACACACACACACACTTTAAAGAGAAGCTCTGGCACAGAGACATGAAGTGATTTGTCTGCAGTCCCACACAAAAGTACAGAGAACATTTTCATCCCAATAAAGGCCCCATCATAAGTGATCTGGCTATCACTCAGTCCTGATAAAGAGACAGAAACAATTAGTTTAGTTGGGAAATTTATGTCTCAGGGGCATTTAGGTGGCAACATGAATAGAGTGCCAGACTTGGAGTCAGTAAGACTCATCTTCCTGAGTTCAATCCTAGGCTCAGACTACTTTCTAATTGGGTCACCCTGGGAAAGAAACTTAACCCCCTTTGCATCAGTTTCCTCATCTATAAAAGGAACTGGAAAAGGAAACAGTAAACAAGTCCAGCACCTTGCCAAGAACTTCAAATGAAGAGTCAGACTTGATTGAACAACAATAACAAAATTTATCTCACCAAGAAACTCCACGAAGAATATTTGCTCAACCTACACCCAGTGTAAGTAAATTGATTTTTTTAAAAAACTAACCACTTATTCATAAGAGGTGAATTATTTATAGTAGATTACTGTTTAGGCTATATATTATATCACATCTGCCACCACAGGAAAATGGCTACAACTCATCTTCCTGCAACAAGGCAAGCACCTGAAATATCAGTGGAGACTCCCATTGTGGGACTATCACCCACTAATGTGGTCTGCAACTCATGACTTTCCTGTGACTTAGTAGATAAATATAGTACAGTAAAATGCAGGTAGCAATGGTGATAGCACTGGCTTCGGACTCAAAGAACCTTGGTTCAAATCTTACCTGGCCAGTGATGAACCTGGACTCAAAAGCATCCAGATAAGAATCTGAATTCAGCCTCTCCCACCTAGTTATATGACCCTGGGCCTGTGACAGTCTCTTTGGGACTGTTTTCTCACCTATAAAATAAGAAAATTAGACTCAAATTTTCTTATATCTCGAAGTCAATGATACAATGACCTGGCAAGTCACTTGCCATCTACAGACCTCAAATTACTCATCTGTAAAGTTAAGTGGTTGCACGAGATGGCCTCTAAAGTTCAGCTTTATACCCATGATCCTGGGGGATTGCTAGAGATTCTGAGAGGGGTTAAGTGATTTGTCCAGGGCCAGAAAGCTAGCTAGTGTGAGAATCAGGATTACAATTCAAGTTATCCTGATTCTGAGGCCAGCAAGCTATCCATGATACCACATTGCCTCCTTCTAACTGACAGTTTTAAAGTATGTTACACGTTAAAAAATAAAAATTAGGGGCAGCTAGTTGGTGCAGTGGATAGAGCACCAGCCCTGCAGTCAGGAGGACCTGAGTTCAAATCTGGCCTCAGACACTTAACACTTCCTAGCTGTGTGACCTTGCCAAGTACCTTGCCAAGAACTTCAAATGGAGTCATGAAGAGTCAGACTTGACTGAACAACAATAACAGAGTTTATCTCACCAAGAAACTCCATGAAAATCATTTGCTCAAACTCTATAAACCTGAGCAAGGCACATAAACCCAATTGTCTCAGATAAAAATTATAATAATAAAACTCATAAGATCTCTATGAGTTAAGTACTTTATTTTTTGGACTGGACCTGTGATTTTACCACCATTGGAAGCTCTGAATAAGAAAGTTTCTCTACTAATGCGGGTCTGACATCTTTTCTGAAACATAAAGATTTAGAGAATTGCCTGCAATCACTAAAAGGTCAAATGACTTATTCGGGGTCACACAACCAGCAGCAGAATATGAATGGGGGTCTTTCTGAGAACAACGGCAACTCTCTATCCACTAAGACACAATTTCCTTAGTAAAGGACTAAACATCTTATTAAAGCCAATTTTGCAAAGGTGAATACTGAAAACTATGCATACATTTGGAAAAAATAAAATGCTATAATATTATCTCAGTGGATCCCCAAAACTCTATGAGGTAAGAAGAGTATTTTCCCTATTTTTTATAGACTAATACAACAAGATTCAAAAGGGTCAAAAGTGACTTAGCCACTGTCATAAAGAGGTAAGCAGTAGAGTTGACAAACAAATCTTCCTCCAAGGCTGAAATGCTTTTTAGGGCCCCTATTGCCCATCAACCACATACAGAACTTTAAGCAGATCACTTAACATAACAAGCCTCAGTTCTCTCCTCTCTAGAATAAGAAGATAAAACTAGATGGTCTATCTATAAGGTTCCTTTCAGTTTCAAAATTCAGTCATCATATATTTAGTTTGAAAGATAGCTCAATGATGCAAGAGAGCTAAATGCAAAAAAAAAAAAAGCAAGGCATATTTTAATTTATTGAGGGCAGAGACTGTTTTTCACTCCCCATTGACCTAGTTTGGTGCTTTATTCATGAGAGAGGTTTAATAAGTATTATCCGTAGACCAGTTAGGAGAGCACAAGGTATTTAAAAGATGTGAAACCAAAACTGGGAAATAAAGGGAGCACATTGTACTTCAGACTTTCTGCTTTACTGGTCTCATGCTCAACACTGGAACTGAGGGTGGGAGACTTACAAAAGGGATAAAACATGCTACATTGGAAATGACCATGAATTCTCATGTTTCTATTGGGGCACAACAGACTATGAATAAGACAACTATGACAATTTCCATACCCTGCAAAATAGACAATTCTCCTCAAAGGAGAATTAAGTATAACTGATAAAATAACCTTTGCAATCCCAACCCTATACTATTATGAATTTTTCAGGGACTGATATTCTAGACTTCACAGTCATACAGACTCACCAAAAGAATATTATATTAAAAAGATGACTCTCCATTTTAGAGAAATCTAGGCTCATTAAAATTACACCACTATTGCCCCCAAAAGGAACCATGATAGAGGATTAGAGAAAGCAACCTATCCAAACTCTTCCAATAGTCCTTTCCAAAAAACTTTAACTAATGCCTCAAACTGAATTCTAGAATGGCAGACTCCAGAATAGGTCAGGGTTAGATATTTTAACAGTCTGAGACAAGTTAGGAGCTCAGCAGAGAGGTTTCTGACATTAGGATGGGGGCATCCAGAGCACATGCTGCAATAATACTATCAATGACCTTTGGAAATGGCTACAACAGCAGCTTCAAGAATTCTCTGGCCAGACACAGTAATGGGGGTCAGACAACTTGTCAGAAAGAGATTATAAGGTACCTTTGGGTGCAAACTGTGCTGACTGGCATTATATTGCTCATACACCAGTCTGGGCTGCGTTCCAGGGAAGAAGAAGGGCTTGTGGTCAATCACAAGGGAGTAAGGGGCCTAATCACAGTTCTACCACCAAGAAAAGTGCTAATGATTGCAGCTGCAGGGGAATAGGGGCCCTTCCTGAGTAAATAGATGAGCATAGATGAGGAGAGAAGTAACCACATATTTCCCCAGATCACAATACCTATCATTTTGGAAGCACCAAAAATTTATAGAATCCCAGAATTAACTCTGAAAATAGCATGACAAAAAAACCCTAAAGCTTAAACAACACTTCCCTAGGTAAGCAGAGCCCAATTTGAACACAAATTGCAAATTCTAGAGTATTTAAGTCTCTCAGAGTTGACATTAGTATATTTTTGTTATTGTGTAGATTGTTCTCCTGAATAATTATTAAATTATCTCCCCTCCAGGTGTTTTCAAGATCAGTTGTTTTTCTGCTGAGATATTCCCATTTTCTTCTCTTTTGCCATTCCTTTGATTCTGTTTTATTGTTTCTTGATATCTCCAAGAGTCTTAAGTACTCTGATCAAAAAAAATGATCCAAGAAAATTCCAAAAGGACTCAAGAGGGAAAAGGTCACACATCTCCAGAGAAATAACTGATAAATTCTAAGTGCAAACTCAGTGAAGTATAGTTTTCTCCCTTTATTTTTATTCCTTTTTTTGTGAAATGACTAACATAAAAATATTTTTGCATGATTTCGCATACATAATTAACACACTATTGCTTGCATTTTTATTGGGTGTGAGAAAGGTAGGAGGAAGGGAAAGAAATTGAAACTCAAAATTTTAAAAGAATGTTGAAAATAAATAAGAACTATAATAGGTGAAAAGTACTCCCCAATTTGCCAAACGCAGTCCTGATCGCTCTCCTACTCCTTTTTATTTCTATATACAATTCAATGTCTGTCCAAGATAGACTAAGGAACCAGCTCTGTGAACCACTTAACCAACTAGTGAGAGTATAGGCAAGAGGCCCTTTGTATCCATCTGGTTTTCTGTGTGTGGATATTCAGACTAAACTTTTTGGAGTTATTATGGTTCTCACTTATAACAAAAATAAAATGCATGATGGATGTTACATGTAGCATACTGTCCAAGAAAAACTTAGTAGGATCAGAGTATATATATTAAAAAATATTTTTAAAGTGATATATGATCAGAAAAAGAAATGGCAAAAGCAAAAGATAACCAGGAAACTGACCTTTAGGTAAATGCACAGAATCAAGAGGGGTATGGGAAGACATGTTCAGTAGGTTCCTTCCTCATAGAGAATTTACCAGAGTACACATGCAAGAATTACATAAGAAAGGAAGACATAGATAGGTTATGATCTGTACCAAAGAATGACATTTAATAATGAGATTACAGACCCAGTGAATTACAATGAGGGACAGGATCAAATGATTAGCTTTTTGACAAAATGTAAAGGGAAATTTCATCTGGTTGTATATATAAGCATAAATCTAGAATATCCAGATGTTGCTTCCAACAGTACAGTATGCACCATCATTTGAAACAGGAAATGCCATTCTAATACCTTGAAACTGGCTTAATTTAAGAAAAAACATAAGGGCTAACTGAGAATGTGATGTGTGCTTCTGATGTTGCTGCATCAAGTCTGAATGAAATCATGCTCTCTTCTAAAAGGACAAGGCACAATCCTACTCTCCGGCACCAATATCTTTACTAATTATGTGCTGGTTAGTACTAATAGCAAAGTCTTTTTTTTTTTCCCCACCATATTTAACACTGTCAGAGCAAACCAGATTTTTAAAAATGAACCCAGATGTCACATCTTTGAAATGATCCAAGGTTATAATTCCTTAATATCAAAGTCAAATAATTAAGTAGGATTCCACTGAAGTAAATTTCCTCTTAAACTCCAACAAAAGAATCCTCTGGACAATTCTCACTCAATAGCTGAGCAACACATTCCACCATCCCTTTCACAAAAGAGACTCAGTGTATAGTTTCTGTATTCATTCAAATCACTTTAGTTGGCTGCATGACTTTTTGTAGACCATGACTTGACTCTTTCTCCTATGACTGCTTCTCTGAATTGGTCCTAAAATTCTTGGATGGGGTAATAGTTATGATTCTTTTCCACATGGAGTGAAATATATAGAGCCTCCAGCTCTCTTTACTATTTTCCTCAATTGAAAATAAGGAGGAAGAAGTTTTCTCAGAGGAAGATTCATATACAAATATAATTATGGGATATTAAATCAGAATTCTGAAAGTAAGGTAAGCAGAAAAGCAATATATACACAATAACTATGAAAGTATAAACAAAACAGTAAAACTGAACACTGTGGAATTATAAAAGCCAACTTTATATCTACATCTGGGAAAGTAGAAAAAGCCCATCTCCTCTCCTCTTTTTTGCAGAAATGAGATGCTATGGGTATCATACTGATTATACTGTTAGATATCATTGGCCAATTAGTTGGCTTGGCTGAAATGTGCCCCGCCCCCCTTTTTAAATTTTGTTTCAAATGTTGCTTTGAAGGATAAGAATAAAGGATAAATTCAAAAACAAAGATGATGTAAAAAAAAGATATCAATAAGAATTATTTCTAAATAACTGATATGCTACAGAACTGAAAAGTGGCACACACCAGTCTCAGTTACATTGCCAGGCAGGTTTGCTTTACTGTTTTCAGGGAATATTTTTTTTTTGCAAAAGAGGATCCTCTGGGTGTTTTGTTGCGGCTGATATGTCAAAACATTATATCAACAATATTTTCAATGTTGTCTTTTTTTTAAATTAAAACCACAGTGCTAGATCTAAGTCCTTTTTGATTCTATTTTAATTCCAATCTCTCATCTACTATGCTGTGAATAGACATTGTTCCCAGATGCTTGTCATATTCAATCAGGAAACCATAATACTTCCATAAACTAAGCAGTGACACAACATCACAGTTCAAAGAATCATCTATTTCAACATCCTTCCCAATGGAAAGCCACCTTCTAGAATATATATGCCAAATACTTCTCCTTGTTTCTGCTTTAGCCCTTAGAGGGATGAGATTCCCATTCCATACTTTAGAAAGATAGCTCCTTCTATTAGCTCCTTTTATTTGAGCAATCTGTAATTACTAGAAAGTTTATCACACTGAGCCAAAACGTAACCTCTGTGAAATTTCAAGTCATCAGTCATTGTGGGTTATTTTAGAGTAAACTTCTTAAGCTCCAGTGCGCCCTTTTCTTTTACAATGTATCCTTTTCTTAATTATGTTCTCAATGAAAAAAGAAGATATTTGCATGGTGCAAATAAATGGATTGATTAATCAATTAATTAATTGAGTAAATAAATATTTCCAGGCGTCAATCTTGAGAAGCTGTGTGGTTCAATGAAAAATACTAGTTTTGAAATAAGAGGATTTAAGTTCAAATTCTATTTCTGATGCTCACTACTTGAGTAAATCTGGGCAGATCACAAGCGCTTCACTGTCCATACTGTAAAATCCAAGGATTGAACGAGATGACCTGTGGGGTCCTTTCCAGCTCTAATTCTATGATTCCACGATAAGAAAAGATTAAGTCTGAAATGGAATCCTTTCCAGGGGGACAATAGCCATCCCATTTGTGCAGAATTCTCTCCTACCAATAACCACTCTGTTAGGTAAAGGTGCCATCTGTCACTATTCTATGTGACACGAGACATATTTTATGGCCTTGGAAACTGATATACATTCATTTGTCAAAAATAAGAATAAGCAAGAAACACCCTAAGGACTGGCCGTGTAAACCTTCCTGTGTTTTGTTCAAGATCCATATTAGTTGGTAGAGTTTTCACATCATAAGTCTCTCTTCTTGTTGTTCTTTTAAGAGACCACTGTGTCCTACTAGAGGAATTAAATAATTTGTGTATTCATTCTGGTCACTTCAGTCAACAGTAGTCAACCGAAAAAAATAACATTATTTTATGTAGTGACCATGATTTGAATCTGATTCCTGTGAATGCCTTTTTGATGAGCTGCTCCTAAAATTCTTGGATGGGGTAATAACTGTGATTCTCTTCTATATGGAGTAAAGTATATAGCTCTTCTAGCTGTTAGAAGAAAGTTGCCCTTTAAGAGAAACATTTAATGTATTAAAATAAATGGGAAAACATTTTCCCCAAGGTATGATTCCATTTCTGATTCATAAATCATATGTGCATTAGATATACATATCATCCCATTATACACACAAATATTATCAGACCCCAGCCGTTATTTTAAAAAAAGACAGAAATCTTCAAATAGACATTCGTGAAATTACCTAAACAAACAAAAATATAAGGGAGGGGATTTAATAGATAAAACAATTGTATGAGAGTCACACTATAACCCAGAGATGAATCAACAAAATAGCCCACACAATCCCCAATCTACTTGTTAATGAAAATAGAAAGTGAGGTTAAAAAATACACACACAGACACAGAGACATGCAGACAATGATACACACACACACACACACACACACACACACACTTGACCATATTAGAAATGTTTTCCAGAAATAGACTTTCTTAACATAGTACCCTCATGAAAAAGAACTCAACATCTATTTCTCTATGGTACTGTATAAGGAAAATTAATAGCCTAATTTCTAAGAGGTCTTCTATAAATATTTACTGAGTGCTACTTTGTGCTGAATGCCATGCTAGGAGGCACAGGATATAACTACAAAATATGAAATTCATTGCCTCTGTCACCAGGGAGTTTAGAAATTAGTTACAGGGACAAGATACTAAAACTTCATCTTCTTGAAGCCTCAAATCCTATCACCACACATTCTTATCTTTTTTTTTCTCTCTCTCTCTTTGTTTCTGTCTGCATATGTCTGTATCTCTCAATTAATCACCTCATTTTCTGGTTTCCTGAAAAAATAAAATAAAATAAAAAAACTGACAACATAAGGTTCAACATTTCTTACCTGGTCTCCACCATCTCTCCTTCATTTCAAAGAATGTCTCTTTTTTCTTTTTCTTTTTCTCCTGAGAGAAAGAACTGTCCTTTTTACAACTTCAAAAATAATTTTTCTACCAAACACTGTCTCCCTCTACTAATTCCTTCCTACCTCCTCTAAATTTTAATCGATATCCCTCTCTTTTAGGCATCTTAAGATTTCCTCTCCACTGACTTTCTTCTAATGTTTTATCTTCGGGATGGGGATTGGGAGGGCAACTTCTCTGAAGCTGCTACCTACATCTCTTTTCACAACAAGTTGACTCTACTTCTTCATCTTCACTCTCTCCCTAACCCCCTACAATCTGGCTTCTGCTCCCCATGATTCTACTGAAACAGTTCCAATAGCTCACTAGCCTCTCATCTCCAAATCTAATGATTTTTTAAACTACAATTCCTCAGAAGGGGACTTAGGCACCTTAAAGTTTCTTTAAATCTCTTTCCTTTGGACCTCATACATTCACAGAATCTGAGTACTGGGAGGAAACTCAGCTGTCATTTAGTCCAATCCATACCCAAAAGAAATCCCCATTATACTATCCCCGAGAAGTAGTATTGCAGACTCTTTTTTCCCCTCTGTGCCTCTCATTTTACTTCTAATATTCCTCTAGCTCCTTTATCAGGTCTTTTCCTACATTCTTTAAATGGGAACATTCCCCCATTGTCTACTCTGTTTTCTCTCTTGACTCTGAGTTCTCCTTCACTCCGACAAGCTCAACTATAAGCTACATTTAAATGACTCAAATCTAGAAATCACCCTGATACTTTCCTAAAGCTTTCAAATCCAGATTTTTTTTTCAAAAAATTTTTATGCTTTTTCTTCTTAACATCACTGAAAAGAACATTAAGTGTAATAGAAAATTCTACATCAAAGTACTGGCAATAGAAAAGGCATTTACACGAGACTGTCAAAGGAACAACAGATATAGGGCTTGGTAACTCAGTAGACAACTTCTAAATCTTTGCCTCCAGCTCTACCTATTAAATAGTCACAGCAAGCTAGAGAAAAGGACTTTAGAGATCATCTTTATGATGGACAAGTGACAAACTCTTTGGTCCTCAGTTTTCTCATCTATAAATTGAGTAACTGGATTAGACAATTTAAGGTCCATTTTTTTTATAACTATGATCCTGCTAATTTTCTGTTTCAACATCTTAATATTTCCATCAGGATGTCCTGTAAATATTTCAAATTCAAGAGATCCAAAATCTTATTGCTCCCCTTCCCATATCCCTTAAATAAAGCTTTCCTTTTGACATCTCTTTTTATTAATAGTAGCAGTGTTTTAGTCATCTAAATTCAAAATCTAAGTCATCTTTGATTTGTTCCTCTTCATCAAATTTCTCCCTTAATCCAGTCAAACTCTTCTTCCAGTCTTACTACCAAGCGTAATTCTTTCCCTTTCTACTATATTTCTAGACTCAATGACTTTATTGCCCATAGACACTGAGAGAAGAATCAAAAGAAAAGTCTTGTAACTGGCTTCCTTCCCTTTAGGCTCTCCCTATGCCATTTCTTTGTAACATATTCGTCTTTCTAATACAATGTTTTGACTGCTTTATTACCCACTAAACACTTTTAAATGACTTCCCATTAAGTTCAGGAGAATAATAATTATTATTGTAAATAATAATAGTGAATATTTATATAGTGCTTTAAGGATTGTAAAGAATTATTTCATTTGCTTCTCACAGGCCAGAGAGACATAAGTTACTATTCTCATTTTATAGATGAGAAAACTGAGGCTCAAAGATCACAGTGTATTTGCCCAGGGTCACACAACTAGTGATGATCTGCATTGCAAATCAAACACAGATTTTTCTGACTACAAGTTCAGTGCTCCTATCCACTAGCCATGCTATCTCAATGGTGATACCTAAACAGCTTATCCCATTATTAAAGAACTCTTCATATGCTGCCCAACATGCTTCCCACTACTTAACTAAACTAAGTTTTCATTTATTATAAGCTGGTCTACTCAGAATTTTTCAAATATATACGTATGGATTTGAGAGCAACTATCAAGATGGTTACCTGAACAGCAGACAAGGTACCAGCTCTGCAAGAGTACTCCAGCAAAACCTTGAAGTTCACAGCAGACAAAATAATGATCAAGAAATCCAATGAGAAGCTCCAGTGACATTTGCCCCAGAATTCATCCAGAGGCTCCCAGGAGGAATAGAGAGGCTAGTAACTACTGTGAAGGTCATACTCAGGAGTTGGCAGGTCTTATAACCAAGATTCTTATCTCTCATCTGTCTTACCCTAAGGCCTCATCCCTAATTCATGGTCCAGCTCTCCATACAGACATCCTGGGGGGAAAAAATCACATACTACTTTCTGCTGGCAAGTATTATTGTCAAATAAGTATAGTATTTTGTTTTTCCCACTGAAAGTAAGTTCTGGAGAAGAAAATTATGTATGCATAGATTCATAGACCATGTATTAGAAGAGAGATCATTAAATTTCTTTGGGGTTTTTAGACTAGCAAAATAAATGAGAAAATAAAAAGTGTTAGCTGAAATAATAATCTGGTCTCTTTTCTGAGATTGTCCTTTTAAATCCAAGTGAAACATATGACCTCCAAGATCCCTTCCAGCTCTAAATCCTAAGACATTATGAAATAAGTTTGATATAATCAGATAAATTATCAACAATACTCTTGAACAGTGTCCAGAAGCAAATGGAATATTAATTCAGAGATTAAACAGAAAAAAGTTTATCCACAAAGGAAAAACCTCAGCGGTCAAAAAATGTAGCAAACACAAAATCACCTGGACTCTATTATGGAGACATTTTCAACTTCATAGCAAGAAGAGCAGAGGGAGAGAGAGAATTCTAAATCATTACCATTTAGGGTTTATAATTAGCTAAGTTTATAATTAACACTGCTCTGTTTAGGTCACAAATGGTAAAGCAGCAGGACTAGACATTAATTGAATACTTAAAAAACAGGTTTAAATAATATTAAAATCATAACCATAAATGGCCAAGACATACTTGAAACAAGGGATAAAGAGTGATATCTGTGTGAAACATCAAGCCTAGGATAGGAGCACCCATTTCTGAAGAAAAGGGAAGGGAGGAGACAATTTCTGGAGAATAATTCAATCCTCTTTTTGGAACTCAAAGCACAGGAAGTCTGACAAAGAAACCTTGTTTAAAATCCAGGAGTAGATGAGATCACTAGAGTCCAAAAGAGTCTATGTTAGAACCTAACCTCAAATATTTAGTAGTTGTATGGTCCTAAGCAAATCACTTACTTTGTCTACCTCAGGTATATCACCTGCAAAATGGAGATAATATCACCTACTTCCCAGGATTGTTGCAAGGATCAAGTAAGATACTAATGTAAAGTGCTTGGCATAGGGTCAGTACTTGACAGAAGCTTAATAGTTTCCTTCCTTTTTCTTTAAAAATATCTAGTATTTCCTTATTTATGCAAAAACTCTATGAAATTCCCCACGGGGAAGTCAATCAATTTTAGCAAGGAAAGAAAAAACTGAAGCACAAAGAGGCAAAGGGACTTGCTGTAAGTCAAACAGGTAAATCCGAAATCCCTATTTATAACCCCCAAGTCCAGTATTCCTTCCACAATAAAGGACGTGATTAATTTTGAAATTAAGTCTAAAATAAGATTAGAAGACTCGGAAGTAAGAGGAAATTCTTCAAGATGGGCTGAGAAGGATTTTATGAAAAGAGAGAATTTAAACAACAGGTTAGAGTGGGATCCTTAAACTTTTTAAATAGGGGGCCAGTTCACTGCCTCTCAGACTGTTGGAGGGCCAGACTACAGTAAAAACAAAAAACTTTGTTTTGTGGGCCTTTAAATAAAGAAACTTCATAACCCTGAGTGAGGGGGATAAATGTCCTCAGCTGCAGCATGTGGCCTGTGGGCTGTAATTTGAGGACCCCTGGAGACCATGACAAGTAGAGAGTGGGTCACTTTAGTCACCTTGAAACTGTCCAGTAGGGTAATCAAGCTTAGAAAAACTTTGAATGAAGTGCCTCTTCTCTCTTGACATAAATTTAATCTTTAAGTTAATTCTAACCAGTTTCTACTCAACATCATATTACTAGTTAACTATTATCTAGTGGGTTTTTTAATCTTCTCTCTTCTAAGTTTTCGTGACACTGCTCTCTTCTGTTTTTCCTATATTTCTGAATAATCTTTCTTGGTCTCTTTTGCCATTTCTTTTAACTGTAGATATGCCCAATGCTCTTCCCCAGTCCTTCTCTTTTCATTCTATCCTATCTCAATTTATTAGCTCTGTGGATTCATTGTTCATTTCCATACATATTCCTACTCTCTCCCATGTGCTACATGTAGCCCTGCGTCATAAACTGCCCCCATCCTAAACTGAGCTGGATTCCCATAAGCATTCCATGTTTGAAGCAGAACTCATTTTATTTCTGCAAAAATCTTCCCCTCTTTTGAACTTCCCCTTTAGTATCAAGGACACCATTATCCTTTCACTCACCCTAGACTTACAGCCTCAGTGAAGAGGCTATCCTTACTCCTTATTCTCATTAATCCCACATATTTAATCTGTTAACAAATCTTATTGTTTTTGCCTTCACAGCATGTTTTGTATCCATCACTATCTCTGCAAGTACATAACTATGACCCTAGTTTAGGCCCTCATCACCTTCTCCCTTTGTTGTTGCTGCTGTTCAGTTTTTTTCAGTCATGTTCAACTCTCTATGATCCCATTTGCGATTTTCTTGGCAAAGATAGTAGAGCAATTTGTCATTTCCTTCTTCTTTCCCTTAGACTATCAAAACAAGAATCTAATATATCTCCCTCTCTCTCCACCCCTTTCAATTGCAATCTATCCTTCATTGGGCTGCAAAAATGATTTTCCTAAAACAAAGGACTGACAAATCACTCTTTTCCTCAATAAACTTTAGAATCAGACATAAGGTCCTCTGCTTGTTATTTCCAGCTCTTCACAACCTGGCCCCTTCTTATTTTTGCAGTCTCCTTCTTTCTATGTAATCTACAATCCAGCAATACTGGATTACCTGCTATTCTTTGCACATAGCTCTCTACTTTCCCCATACCTTGACACGAGTTTACCTCTCTACCACTGTGCTGTCCAATCCATAGACATTCAGTATCTCCTACACACATTGTCTCTATTATAGCCCTGCCACTTCCTCTAATGGTATGCAATGAGTTCCCAAGATTTGGTCAGAGATGCAGCAATTCAGCCAGGTTCTGTTCCCAGCTACAAGGCCATCATGCAAAAACCAGCCTAGTTCCTCATCATCAGGCTGCCCGTAGATAATGGTCATCAAATAACACCCCAGGGATGAGGATCAACAAGGGACAGGATTCGAGTTCAGATTCCAATTGTGAGATTTACTGCCTAAATAATTTTAGGAAAATCATTAACTCTCTTTCAGTCTCAGTTTTCTTATCTGTAAAATGAAGGAGGGAGATTAGATGAGATCTAAGGTCCTTCCTATCTCCAAATCAATGCTCCTTCACTTATAAAGATCAGCATTAAACAATGGATGGGTTGTGACTTAAAGCACAGAAGAAGGTATATCCAGACCAAGAGAGTCATAGTGCCTTGAAAGAAAGAATTATGGTGCAGCTGGGGATACAGTGAATAAAGTATGGCACCTAAAATCAGGAGGACCTGAGTTCAAATCTGATTTACCAACTGTATGACTCAGGACAAGTCACTCAATCCCAACTGCCTCAGAGGGAAAAAAAGAATGAATTATGAACAAAGAAAGCTCTATGGTAGGTGTTATGAGAGTCAGAAACCAACTGGAACAGCCTGACCAGGCTCCTAGCTTCATTCTCAACAAACCAAAAGACAATAACAGTAATTTAGTGGAAGTTCCAAACAGAAAACCTCAGAAAGCAAAATGATTTTAAATGATATTTGTTTAAATTATACCCTAAAGACCACCCTTTGCTTGCCTTCATGGTGGATTAATCAGTGAATAAGCATTTATTGAACTGCACTGAGTAGGTAGATGTTGGTGAAACAAAAACAAAACCAAAAATAGTTCCTGCTCTCAATGACCTCATAGTTCAACTTGAACAGGCAACCTATACATAGAGAAATCTACACAAAGTAGATTTTTTAAAATCACAAGAGGTGGGCAAAGGCACTAGCAGCTTTAGGAATCAGAATAGACTTCATGTATAATGTAGTGAGTAGCTGACTTTTGGAGAAATTAAAGATTCTGATGATGGAGGAGAGGAAGGATGGGGAACAGAGAGTACAAAAACATGAGGGCAGCAGATTCCCTAAAATGTATGAGGAAGAGCAACTGAGGCTGGAGCACAGCAAGAAAGAAAGGGTTTTAATGGGCAATAAAGTTAGAAAGACAAGAAAGGGGAGACTATAAAGGGCTTAAAGTATCAGACAGAGGGCTATATATTTTATGCTAGAGATAACAGGAAGTCATTGGAGTTTATTAAGTAATGCAGTATATTTATCAATATTATTATTTTCAAATCAAAAAGTCACTTTTCTGGGCACAGCACTTCTACTGTTTTGTCTCTATCAGCTAAGTGTTTGGAGAAAGAGAGAAAGAAAGACAGAGAGAGACAGAGAAAGACAGACAGGAACAGAAAATGTATGTATCTATGTGTATCCTGCATGTGTAGAGTATATATGTATATGTGTTTCTGTGTGTGTGTGTATATATATATATATATATATGGTATATATTTACATATATATTATGTGTGTACACTGTGAATGTACATATGTAGATATGTGTGTATATATATTTATTTATATTTGTGTGTGTATGTATAAAATTTCCTCAATTCATTGAATGGCAGGGTCAGATTTGCACTTTAGGGTCAATTCTACCAACCATAGAAATGTCAGTGGTCTAGAGGGATAACCATTTTAAGCACTAGACTGAAAAGCCAAGTCTTAGGTTCAAATCCCACCCTAGTACTTACTAAGTCTGCAGCATTCCCAAAGTCACTAAATTTCTTGAAAACTCAGTCCCCTCATCTGTAAAGTAAGATTAGTGGTAGCACTCCCAGCATTGTAGCAAGATTTTTTTAAAAAAAGATAATGTATATAAAGTGCTCTGCAAAGCTGAAAACACTTTATAATAATAATAATAGCTGACATGTCACATTGTAAGGTTTATAAAACATATGTGTTATCTAATCTATGTAAAATCTACCATATTTATCAATATTATTTTGAGATCAAAAAAGGTCATTTTTCTTGTCACATCTACTACTTTACTGCTACTTAATTCTTGTCTGTCAGCTAAGTTTTTGTACCTCTAAATCGTATTTTCCCAACTAATTGATAGATCCCTAAAGACAAAGGCCGTTAGACTTCTTTGGATCCCCCACCATATCGAAGCACCATGTTATACACTTGAAAAATATCTGTTCAATGAATGAATGATGAATATGATTTCCCCCAGATGGCCCATAAGTTGTGACTTTCATTTCCCTTCGAGCTCAGCAGAAGTGCTCCGTAATGATATTCCCAGGAAGGAGAAGAAAAATAAAGATCCATGGAATTGTCCCAGGTTCACACATTTTATTATAATCCCACCACAGCATCTGGTTTTTATTTACACTTATTCAAGAAATAGAAATATATGGTTTCCAAAGGCCTTTAGTGTAGAAATAAATTTAAGGGAAGGATGAAGCAAAATCCCAATAGAAGTAAGGAAAAGAGGTCTCCTCTGACTCAGCCTCAGATTTAAAATAAACATCTCTCTTTGACTGCCAAAGGAGAAGCACTCTCATCATCAGTCAGCTAAATCCTGCAACAGATCACCCCAGCCTAACCTACAACAGAGTATTGTGCTTTCAGTAGGCATTGAGGATCAGAGATAGCGCAGTTCTCCAGGAGCCCAGCACCAGAACACAAGGAGCCCTATTATTTTCCCTAAGCAACAAACACTGAACCAGCTCTAAACTGGCAGCCCTGGCAGCCAAGATCCTCTATTAATCCACACAGCGGGTACAGTGGGGCAGAACCACAAGCAGGGAGAATGTGTTTGGCAGCAGCTCTCAGGCTGACCTGCCAAATGGGACTCGGCTTTGCTCTCTGAAGGATCCTTCAAGGACTGGAAGGAAAGGTCCAGCTCCCCCAGCTCCCCGAGCTTTAGCCTCTCCCCACCAAGCCAGAGGACATCATGCAGAGGGTTACTGGGGGTTTCTGGAGGGGCTTCTCCCAATGCCATGGTTGGGAACCTTCACTGACCCTTTAAACCAAGCAGAAAGAACAAACAGTCCCTTCAAAAAAGGATATCAATCTGTGAAATTCACAGCAATGGAGAAGCCTTTCTGGAATGGTTTAGAGAGACTGCTATCAAAGGGGTGCACCAATATTCCAAAGCACATTCCCCTTTACTTGCTTATGTTCTCAAAAATTATTCAGTGGGTGTCCTCTGTGGGTACAGGGCACTGTGCTAGTTACTGGAGATTCAAACATAAGATACCAGACTCCGTCATTAAGAGGCTTTCAATCTAATCTAATTCAAGAGATATGTTAAGTCCAAAAAAAAAAAAAAAAAAAAAAAGTAAAACAATACATAGCATCGGATGGACTGAGTGGTACAGTACAATACAATCCAACAAGCAGGCAGTAGGTAAGTGGCTCCTGTGGGCCAGGCACTGGGCTAGGTACTAGGGACGCTGGCTAAAAATAAGACAACCTTAATTTTCAAGGAGCTTATGTCATTACTAAGACTGATAATGATAATAGTTGGCATTTATATATAAAGTTTCCAATGTGCTTCACATACGCTATGTCATTTAATTCTCACAACAACCCTATGATTTAGGTACTGCTATCATTTGTATTTGTTGCACAGTAAAATGTCAGGCATGGAGACAGGAAGAGTCACTTTCCTGAGTTCAAATCTGGCTAGGTGACTAAATAAGTCATTCAACTCTGTTTGCCTCTGTTTCCTCATCTGTAAAATGAGTTGGAGAAGAAAATGGCAAACCGCTCCAGTATTTTTGCCAATAAAACACCAAATGAGTTAGTCAGAGGTGTTTAAACAACAACAACAAATTATCCCCATTTTATACATGAAGGAAATTAATCTGAGCAAAGTTAAGTAACATGTCCCCTAATTCAGACAGGATTCAAATTCGCATCTTCCTGGATCAAGACTAACACTGTATCCCTGGGACACCTAACTGCCTCATTCTATCCTGCAGGTGTTTTCAGAAAACAGCAAGAGGCCATGAAAGAGGCAATGACTTCCCCAGTTCATAAACTGGGTTAATTAAAAACTGTTTTCAGTTAATAAATATCTTCTTTTAAAAACCAAATAGCTTAGAAGAGGTCATTCACACCTCATTGTGAATTAGTTTATCAAGCTAGCACATGGCTAAATAAGGCAGAGGGAAAAAGGAATTTTGATGGGGAAAGGGAGCAGGGACTACTTACTGATAATTAGGAGGCCCTAATTTATTGAATTACCACTTACATAAATCTTAGCACTTTGGGATGTTTTTAGCAAAGTAGCACCTATATTCCACAATTTCTGCATCTTCCCTTTTCAATGACAGAAGTATTTTGGAATGGCAGATATTATCTAACATAATATTCATTCCAACAGAAAACAAATAACTGGAAGTTATAATCACCTTTTTGTAGAAGACTGAAACAGACTAAACAGTGAAAAGTCTATATACTAAAAAGAAAATTTTTAAATATTTATTGAGGAGGGGAAAAAAATAAAAGCAATATGCATTTCTGATTAACATCATCACTATTCTTGCTTTGGTTCACTTCATGTCAAGGAAAACAAAAAATCAAGTAGAATTCAAACAGTAGAAAATAAGTTTCCTGAGATTCTACCTCATAGGCATAAGAGTAGCAAAAATGGCCAAAAAAAAAAAAGATAAACTTTGTAGGAACTGTGAGAAAACAGGTTCATTAATGTCCTGTTGGTGAACTTATAAATGGGACCAACCATTATGGAGAGCGATTTGGAATTATGCAGGTACATATCCTTTGACCCAGCTATATATTACTGCTAGGTCTATACTCAAAGGAGATCAAAGAAAATGTAAAAGGGCTTTTTTATATAAAAACATTTGTAGCACCTCTTTTTGTGGTGACAAAAAAAAGGAAATTAAAGATGTCCAACAATTGACTGGAAGAATTTGATGGAATATTCTCATTTTATAAGAAATGAGAAAAGATATTATTTCAAAAAGACATGGAAAATTTATATAAACTAATACAGAGATTATATAAACTAATACAAAGAATGCCAATTTTATAAAAATGAACAATTTTAGAGTTTTTTTATTCTTTTTTTCTCAGTTTCAAATTCTCTCCCTCATCTTCTCTTCTATCCAATAAGAAGTCAAGAAAAACAAAATCTATTATGAATATGCGTAGTCATGCATAACAGATTTCCACATTTAAAGATGAATAAATTTGAGGACCTTTATGAAATAAGAATAAAATGAGCAGTGCCAAGAGAACAATTTATACAAAGACAGTACTGTTAAAACAAACAACTATGAATGCCATAGAACTATGATCAATACAGTGACCATTCACAATTGGAACCAATGATGAAACATGGTATTCATTACAGAAAGGTGATGGAAAATGAAACCTATATATTTTTTGTGTAAAGATAGGGGAATTTGTTTGGCTTTACTTTGTTTTATTTTGTTTATGTATTACAAAAATTATTTTTTTCTTTTTCCAATACATTAAAGATGGGAAGGAGAGAAAAGAGATTTCTGTGCTTAAAAAAAGAGATGTGAAAGGTGGTACTACAGATGTGAATTGTTATATGCACTTTCAGACAAGGTCACTATTATCAGGTTTACTTAACTCTTTTTGTTACAAGAGACTTCTCACAAAATAGTAACAATCTGTAAATGTATATACATAAAAACAAAACATTTCCAAAAAACTGAAAGTAACCCCAAAAAAGGAAATTGTCTTAAGATATTATTTAAGGAAATAATTAAAATAGGAAAAGGTTCTTGATATAAACAATTTACTTAAGCAATGGATTACACAGCACTTAAAACCAATATGCCCTTCTTTCTGACTTAAAAATAGGGTCTCACAAGGATACTACTACTATTCCCTCCTCTTCACTTCCTCCCTTTTTCTCTTCAGATAGAAAAGGAAGAAAAAATTTCCTCATACAGTTGCTATGAATATTAATTGAAATAATGTATGACATGGCTTTGTAAACTAAAGCATTGTTTAAATTCAATTATCATCATTATCATCATCTTACCAAATTAAAAAGGTATCTGTCCATGAAAGATGGCCATTATTATTATGTATTATTACACATTCTCTGCTTTATCTATTAGGAAGATTCCTAAAAAGTCTAATTGAATTAACCAAGCATTAAGTAAGCATATAGCTAGCAATGTACCAAGAACTATATTATATGCTAATGGTATAAGGAGGAAATAGAATAAAGCATTGAATGTGACTTGTGGAATTTACAATACTAAAACAGGTAGAAAATAATTCACCTACTAAATACTATGATAAAATCATAACATTCTGAGTGCAAAGGACAAAGTGTTATGGGAGATTTGGGGCAATGATCAATTTTTGTTGGAGGAATTCAATTCCACAAAATTTTAAATATCTCCAGGACCTATGGCAGTACTAGGCTCTAAAAGAGTGCAAAATGTAGATAAGACATGTCCTCACAATAGGACAATCCAATAAAATATAATATCAATAAATAATTAAAATGTTAAATGACACATGATAACTGGCATGATAAGCGCACAGAATTTAAAAAATGAAGTGATATAAGAAACCCTAGGGGAAAGATTATTACCGAAAGGGAAGATAAGAGAAGGTTTTATGGAGAAGGTGATAAGTGAGTTAGGTTTTACAAAATGGACAGCAAATCGGCAGTGAGGGATTTCATTGATTTCCAGATGAAAGTGACCTCTGAGAACATCCAATTCCGGTTCAGCATATGTTGGTTTAAGTCACATATATAATTGAGTAAACAGTGGAATGTAAGGGTTTGAACTGATGTCCTTGAACTCCAGATCTAAAACCCCTCACCATCCTTCACGAGGAGGGAAAGGGTGCAGTAAAAATTAGAAATAATAGCATGAGTGCACAAAGGCAGAAAAGCAGAGAGCTGAATTGGGGATAGGGCAGAAAGGGAGGAGCACAGAAGGCAGGGTACAGTAAAATAAGGCTGGAAGATTGACATGGCACCAGGTTGTAAGAGGAAGAAGGTAGAATTCTCCTTAATAAGAGACAAGAAGAAGGGCTAAGCAGAGCTAATGTATACATACATATAAGGAATTGGTCCTAGTGGTGAAGGACAGACTGGAGCAAGAGAAGAAGTCCACAGCTCCAACTTGGATCTCAATCCCATCCTCTGCTTGTTTCTGCTTTCACTCTGAGCTTGTCACCCACCAATCTCACAGCCCTGTGCCTTTACCATAGGTGAGGTGATTGGAAAAAACCAAAGTTATTGTCCTGGAATTCATCTCTCCTGACAAAAAAAACAAAAAAAAAAAAAAAACAAAAAAAAAAAACTGAAGTACCTAGATTCTGAGAACAGTGGTAGCTGACATTTGGATGGCCCTTTTAAACTTTTCAGTTGCATGCTACAGATAAAAAACCCCCATATCACAACAGTAATGACTCATGATTAAAATGTCACTTTAAATTTAGGAAAGATGGTACATTTTTTTTTAAATCATCCTTCCAAAGCAGTTTTCCATAAAGGGTTGATAAGTTTGGCCCATCTCCTGTTTAAGTAATGAGCAAATTATGGTTAGGTGAAAGCCTAGACTTTTCAATGTTCTACTCATTTCTGAGTCACATGAGGGCAAGGAACTCAGACCGAGAGGACTTCAACATCCTCACTTATTTAAAAAAAAAAAAGTACAGCAGACTCCCTTCACAGCTCTGTTGTCAAGTAGAAAGGATAGCATCTCATTACAAGCTTTAGGCACCCTAAGAAGGACACACTGGAGTCCACTCTGGCCCTTTACAAAGTCAATCTCCAATTTCTACCAGATCCATTATTGATATGGTAGTTGTCTTTTTTTGCACTTAATGTTCATCAGTCATACACACCCAAAATAAAACAAAATAAAATAAAATATTCCTCACACCTAGGTCAGCTGCACAGTTAATTAATCCTGAAGTTGGGCTTCAGAAATATTCCTTAAATTGGGACAACTGGTAAGCCTCTACTTCCAATGAGGGCTCTCCTTTCCTTTTCCTCCACCCCACTTCTCAGGCAGAACATGGCACAATCAAATAAGTGCTGGATAAAAGTTGAGCCTGGTGGAAGACATATAAGCCTAGGAATTATTTCTGAAAAAGAAAAAAAAATTCTAATACAATCCCACTTTTCTTTCTATGCCCCTATTCTTTTCTTACTTCCTGATATCCCCTGTCCTCCTGTCTCCCTTCACTTGGATCTACAAAACAAGAGGTAAAGTGTTCCCCTTTGGAAAGGAAAGAGTGTGGTCTGTTCCCTAATTAGGAAGCACCTAGTTAAGATACATTTCTATGAAAATACAATGATTCGTCATTTCTGAGAATAAAAAAACAGACTCTCTAGCTCAGGGGTCAGTCTTATAAACCAAGAGACTTGAGTTCCTACTTAGATGGAGAATGATACAAAAAAGTCCTGAAATACAAATAACAGAAGATAGGAGATAGCATTGGGCTTAGGGTCATAAAGACTTGGTTTTAAATCCTGCCTGGACATTTGTTAATTGTGTGATCCTTGGCAAAACACTTAATTTCTCTGAGTCTCGTTTTTTTTTTTTTAATCTGTAAAACAGGAATAATATTGCCGACTTCAAAGAACTGCTATGAGGATCCAATGAAATAACATGTTAAATTGCTTCAAAACTCTAAAGAAATCTATAAATGTATATATATATATATATCTGTATATATCTATGTATATCTCCACATATTCTAGCCATAATCTCTCTGAGCTTCAATTTCCTCATCTGTAAAAAGAGGGAAATGGTCCTAATTGTCTCCAATGTCTCATCCAGCTCTAATTTTATGTTCCTATGAAACTGTATCCCATGAAGTTGAAATTTGCTATTATTTTTAAATCATGACTTTCTGATCTGTTCTTTGGACAAAATACAAAAGTGCCTGATTTTGTTTTAGATGTAGACAACACAATAAATAAATGAATGAATGAATGAAATATTAGAGAGTAGTTGCATGCGAATTGGACCTCAAATGTCCAGAAAATTAATTAAAAAAAAAAGAAAATTTGTAAACAGGAAAAAAGGTATCAGGTCCAACTTGGATCTACATATAGCACCACATGCCAATTTGGTTTCCATTATATTAAAGTAAATATGCTTTTTAAAATAAAGAAAAATATTATGTTTTCAAAATGCTTAATATCCTACAAATCAGCTCACTATAGGGAAAGCGTAACAATTTGAAAGGAAAAGCTAACTGCTTTTCATTAAAAATTTCAGCTGTCACAAAATGTATACAATACCTATCAAACAAAACTATTTTTCTATTATACTTCAAAACACTCATTTAGCAGACAAGATTAGAAGGGAAGCAATAAACTGAGAAAATATTTTTACAGTCAAAGGTTCTGATAAAGGCCTCATTTCCAAAATATATAGAGAATTAACTCTAATTTATAAAAAATCAAGCCATTCTCCAATTGAAAAATGGTGAAAGGATATGAACAGACAATTCTCAGATGAAGAAACTGAAACTATTTCTAGTCATATGAAAAGATGCTCCAAGTCATTATTAATCAGAGAAATGCAAATTAAGACAACTCTAAGAAACCACTACACACCTGTCAGATTGGCTAAGATGACAGGAAAAAATAATGATGATTGTTGGAGGGGATGCGGGAAAACTGGGACATTGATGCATTGTTGGTGGAGTTGTGAACGAATCCAACCATTTTGGAGAGTAGTTTGGAACTATGCTCAAAAAGTTATCAAACTGTGCATACCCTTTGATCCAGCAGTGTTACTACTGGGATTATATCCCAAAGAGATTATAAAGAAGGGAAAGGGACCTGTATGTGCACGAATGTTTGTGGCAGCCCTTTTTGTAGTGGCTAGAAACTGGAAACTGAATGGATGTCCATCAGTTGGAGAATGGCTGAATAAATTGTGGTATATGAATATTATGGAATATTACTGTTCTGTAAGAAATGACCAACAGGATGATTTCAGAAAGGCCTGGAGAGACTTACACGAACTGATGCTGAGTGAAATGAGCAGGACCAGGAGATCATTATATACTTCAACAACAATACTAGATGATGACCAGTTCTGATGGATCAGGCCCATCCTCAGCAACGAGATCAACCAAATCATTTCCAATGGAGCAGTAATGAATTGAACCAGCTACGCCCAGAGAAAGAACTCTGGGAGATGACTAAAAACCATTACATTGAATTCCCAATCCCTATATTTATGCCCACCTGCATTTTTGATTTCCTTCACAAGCTAATGGTACAATATTTCAGAGTCTGATTCTTTTTGTACAGCAAAATAACGTTTTGGTCATGTATACTTATTGTGTACCTAATTTATATTTTAATGTATTTAACATCTACTGGTCATCCTGCCATCTGGGGGAGAGGGTGGGGGGGTAAGAGGTGAAAAATTGGAACAAGAGGTTTGGCAATTATTAATGTTGTAAAGTTACCCATGCATATATCCTGTAAATAAAAGGCTATTAAATTAAAAAAAAAAAACACTCATTTATTTCAATTTATTTTACAATTTGCTCAATAAAGTGAATATATATAATAGACTTAATGGTATGATAACAGTATATTGAGAACTTAAAAACTGACTTTTAGCTGGGCATTGTGATAATGTGTCTGAATTCCCTACAACTAGGGGAGACTGAGGCTAATGGATCATGAGTTCCAACTAATTACTACATCAATTTGATGATTCTCCAAGCTCAGTACTCTATCCAGTGCACCAGGAAAACTATTAAGAAAGCAAGCTTTGGATAAGTATAAATCTGGCTAGAACTAAAGCTCCCTTCCAGCATTTTCTAAAGGTTAACACAAGTGCATTTGAATCACAGGGGGAGGTTTTTTTTTTTTTTTTTTTTTTTTTTTTTCAGTACAATGGAGGACTTAAATTTATCTTTTATTTCTCTTTGCTTTTTTTCTAATAGAAGTATGAATTACTAGGGAAAAGATCAGCAGATGAAGGAAAGAAGCAGTAAAAGAGCTGAATAATCAAACCTTAAATAAGCAAGAGTTGCCATAAAACACACACTCTTGTCAGGTAAACCAGCAAACTATAAATCTGCCTTCTCTTCTACAATAATGTGGAGGTCAGGAAATTCAGATCACCTACTCAAAGCAGCTTTCTAGTGCAGTGAGTGACACTTTTAATGTGAGGGAAAGTGCCTGTACCTAAAAGTGTAGGACAGTGGGCAAATTTCATTTCTAAACCTGTTTTCTCATGATGTGCCCCATGAAGTTGTCTGAGCTGCACACTATACTGTCAGTCAACAAGCATTTATTAAAAATGTATTACTATGCACCAGGCACTATGCTAAATGCTGGGGATACAGTATGAAAGAGGAAAAAACCCAAGTCCGTTCTCTCCAGGAGCTCACAATCCAATGTATAAGACAAAAAGCAAATAAATGAGAGGGGAAATGAAACCTGTTAATCTTTCTCCATAAAAGTTAAGTCCCTTCTTCCTTCACTATGAGGAGAGAGAACAAGATCCCCACTGTCTCTCAGGGATACAACTAGTTGTCACGGTGTCATCCAAGCAGTTGCTAAGGTCTGGTGATTTCCCCTTGCAACATCTCTTTAATAGACATCCTTTTCTTCTTTGAAACCGCTACCATTCTAGTGGAAGTTCTCATCACCTTATGCCTGAATTATTGTAATAGCCTGCCTTCAGACTCTCCCTATAAAAATCCATCTTCCATTCAGCCACTAAAGTGATTTTCCAAAAGTGCAATAAACTCCCAGTGGCTCCCTGTGGCCTCCAGGATCAAATATAAAATGCTCCATTGTCATTCAAAGCCCTTCCTATCTTAGCTCTCTCTCTATCTAGCTTCCTACCATGTACTCTTCAATCCCATGACACAGGCTGGTCCAAGAACAAAACACTCCACTCCTCAGCTCTAGGCATTTTCTCTGGATATTCCCCATATGTGGAATAATCTTCCTTTTCCTCACCACCTACTAGGTTCCCTGGTTTCTTTTAAGCCCCAACTAAAATCTTCTACAGGAAGCTTTTCCCAACTGCTCTGAATTCAAGTGTCTTCCTATTCTTAATTATTTCCTATTTATCCTATATATATTTTGTACATGTTTGCTTATTGTCTCCACCATTAGATTTTGAGCTCTCTGAAGGCAGAAACCACTTTTTTGCCTCTTTTTATATTCCCAATATGTAGCACAGTGCCCTGATGCATAGTAGATCTTAAATGACTACTGGGATAAGACAACAAGAAATCAATACATAAATATAACATGTAAATGGAAAATATTATCACTATTATCAAAATCATCAATCTATTTCACCTCCAAAGAATCTTGAAAACAACTCTATTCTCAAAAAATTGTAGAGTCTGTCTACTTAATAAACTCAATGGGTCTAAAATGGAACTTAAACTCTGGCTCTTCCTTTCTCCTTAAATAAAAATACCAACTTCTTCATTTGCTCATTTTTGTTCATTTTACAGCCAATTCCAATAGTCATCAAGGCTGAAAATCGGTCATCTGACTCCTTCCCCTCCTCCACATCCTGTCATTCACCAAGTTTTATCCATTTTTTCAAGATGTTTCTTCTTCTAAAAATGAATATACTTTTACATAAAATACTCTTTATTTATAACCTTTGACCTGATCATTTCTCAAACTACATTTCTTTGCTAAAGAAGAAGTAGACAAGAAGGTGAGACCCTAACTATACATAAATATTCATCCTGGATCTATGTGTAGTGGCAAAAGTTAGAAACAAAATATTGAGCAAAAGAAAGATGAATCACTGGATATGTTCTAATATACAAATAAAGCAGAATACTGTCTCCACAACACATACAGTTCATATTTGTGCACACTTTCTCTCTATAGTGAATTACAACCTTTATGAGATCAGGGACCATATCTCATGCTCATCTGACTACTACAGGATTCTCAGTTCAAATGGCAGAACTGGTAAAAAGCTAGCGAACACCAGAAAGAGAACAAGATTTGGAGTTAGACTGTCTGAATGTGAATTCCAGCTAATCTGGGCACATCACCTGCTCTAAAAAATCTTTGGGGATCTTGGTCTTTGGACATTTTTCACACAGTTAGGTAGCACAATGAATAGAGTGCAGGAGCCCAGAAAACCTGAGTTTAAATCTGACCTTGGACTTTATGATCTTGAGCAAGTCATTTAATCTGCTTGACTCAGTTTCCTCATCTATACAATAGGGATAATAACACCACCTATCTCCCAGAACTGTTGTGAGGATAAAATGAGGTAATAATTGTAAAGCACTTAGCACAGTGCCTCACACATTGTAAGGGAAGCAATTATTATATGAATGAAATGAAAAAGTAGTACTAGATAATAATGACCAGATTCAATTGACTCTCCCACAGAGATGATGGATACTATTATTGTATCTAAAGTGGCACTACAGTCTTGGACAATAAGAGTTTAATGGCCATCCTATGAGGACTCTTTGAGAAGATAGAACTAACAAGAGAAACAAAAAGGACTAAAATTGCATACTTCCTGAGGGAACTGGGTGCAACTCTTATCTTTCAAAGAAACATGATAGGTAATCTTGAGAAGAAACTTTAGTATTCTAAGAAAACCATGTTGAGACAGTGTTTCTAAAATGGAGAAGGCAGCAGTTGCAATAATAGTTAAAGGTGACTTTGGCTGTTATCTTGCTCACAGCAGATACATTATAAATATTTACTTATGTCTTTGTTTTGTTCTTGTTATATTGTTTTAAGAAGCAGAATAGCAAATAACCTTCATGTTTAGCTAAGTCTAGGAGATTGGGGGATTGTTAAAAAGAAAGATGAGCAAAAGCTTACATGAAAAGAGGTTTTTCTCATTTATTAAATAATGCTATTACTAATAATGATATTATTAATAATTAATTATTAGATTAAGTCATTTATAACATTTAATATAATGATTACTAAATCATTTAAAATATCATTAGTAAATTATTTGTTAAATAATTATATTAATGAGGTAGGTGGTACAATTCTAATAACTAATTTGAAAAATCAGAAAATATTCCTTCAACTACTTGAGAATAAATAAGAAAAACAAACTAGTAGCCAGTATAGAAAGAGTTGGTCACTCCATCTAGGCAACAGGTGAGCATGATCTACATCAAAAATCTGCTACAATAACAATAAAATGTTTTGACATTTGTTAAGGAATATACAAATCTAATTTAACACTCAATGAAGTAGGTATTAACAGTTATTATCCCCATTTTACAGATAAGGAGATTGAGGTTGAAGGAGGTTCTTTCCATGACTTGCCCACGATCACAAAGAGAATATCAGTGACACAATTTGAACTCTGGTCTTCTTGGCTCCAAGTCCAACACTCTTTATCCTACACCACCCCAAAGATCACTTTTCAGTTCTATAAAATATTAAATATATGTTGGGTGAAGAAACTATTCCAGGAAAGATAATACCAGTTCTCTGGCCAGAATTACAACCTACTCAACATAATTCTCTCCAATATTCCAAAATGACCACCAAAAAAAAAAAAAAAAAAAAAAAAAAAAAAAAAGTTGTTACTGCTTCTTTTTTGGGGGGAGGGGGGTGCGGAGGAGGGGATTGGAGGATAGAGTGAAGGATTGTAACAGGCAGAGATGCTTTGATTATTGGTATTACTAAGCAATTTTGCTAATGTTGAAATTGACACTCACAAATAGATGCTATACCGAACATTAAAGGCAGTCACTACAAAGAACATTTGGAAACACAGCCTGTCTACCAGCACCAGCACAGCGTTGGCTGCAATACAACTCTTCTAGATTTGTCCTTTGCAAAGAAGAGAATGGAACTCGGTAAATTCCACATGCTGGGCTTACATCAGGTAATTAAGCAAATGCCCTAGGAATATACTAAAGCACAATAGGAAATCATGGGATGTTGCTGTAGAATGATAGCAAGCAACACTAGGAAGGAGGCAAGCTTGGTGAGCAGCAATTAAAATGGCATTTAAGCAGCACACACTCTCTCTCTCTGAATCCTTCCTTTGCCCCATTTCAATCCATTTTGTATTTGCCTTATCTTTCTTCCTTCCTTTCTTTCTTTCTCTTTTCTTTCTTTCTTCCTTTATTTTTTTCTTTCTTTTTATCTCTCTGTCCATCTTTGTTATCTCTTCCAGTCCTACCTCTTTTGTAGACTGTAAAGTTCATAAGAATAGCAACTAAGACCAGAAGCAAAAGTGAGGTGGAAATGACATGAGTGGGCACAAAGGACAACAGTATATGAGCACAGAATGGCCCCACTGTTGGGACTGGGCAGCATCTTTTCCCAGGAGAGTCCTGAAAAGCGGCTGTCTCCAACAGCCAAGGTGAGAGGATAGCATTCATCTTGGGTTGAATCTGGATTCTGTCACTTGGAAGAGATCTGTTTGCCCACATAAGAGTCCCAGCCTTGCCAGGAATTTCACGACTTTTTTTTAACCATGTAAGCTCCTTGGGAGCAGGGATTCTTCCATCTCTCTCTGACTCGAGTCCTTAGTATCATGACTTAAACATAACAGGCATTTAATAAATGTTCAACAAATGGAACAGCTATTTTTAAGAGAATGTGGTGATGGTGATGGTGTAGTAGGAGGAGTGTATTGGAGGAGGAGGAGGAGTAATAGTAACTAGTACTGAACTTTAAATTTGTAAAACATTTTACAAATATTATCTCATTTATGCTTCACAACACAAGCCCCTATCTCACAAAGGCTACTGCTAGTAGAAAGCTTAAACAAACTGTCCCAAGTCACATAACTAATAACATCTAAAGAAGAATTTGCACTCAGATCTTCATGAGTCTAATGCTTTATCCATTGTGCCACCCAGCTGTCTACAAATCAGGAAGAAAGTAATCATTAAAAGTGCCAGACTCCATAGACTTCCAGATGCTACAAACCCAAGAGTAATCATCCTTTGTTCAAGAGGGGAGAAGACCCTCCAGAAGGAGGTACTCAGAAGACATGCACAGGGAAAAAAGAAGTTTTGATCTTTTCAGCCCTTGCTGCATTCCTACATCCTTATTCTGTCTTCCTCCATGAGATCCTAAGCTTCCTGGAGACAAACACTCACTCTCTCTCTCTCTCTCTCTCTCTCTCTCTCTCTCTTTCTCTCTCTCTCTCTGGGAATTCCTCTCAGTGCCAAGCATAGTTCTGAGCCCACTGCTAGCCATCATTAAAATAAAAGTCTACTTTGACTCTGCTGCCTGAGTTACCAGAAGATACATAAGCTGCCGCCTATTCCAGTCAACAAAACTATAGACATGCATAAGATTTGCTTCCCTCCAAAAGTCACATTATAGGTATAATAATTGGCTTCTCTTGTCACTATAAAGTTTAGCAAAGAGAAATATGACCGTACACATTAGGAAGAAAGGAAGGGAGGGAGGTAGGGAGGGAGGGAAGGGAGGGAGGGAAGGGAGGGAGGGAAGGGAGGGAGAGAAGGGAGAGAGGAAGGGATTTTAAATTCAAACAATCAGAAGAAGAAAATATTTCTTAAGCATGACTGTGTTGCCTTTAAATCAACTTCGTTTCACTTTATAAAGACAAGTATTCTTGAGTATTTTTATGTCATGGACTCTTCTAGCAGTCCAGTAAATCCTATGAATCCTTCTTGGAGTCGTTTTTTAAAACACACACACACACACACACACACACACACACAAAATTAGTGAAAATAAAGATATAATTTGTTTCCTATCCAAGTTTATCAGGATTCATCCACAACGTACCTAGATATAGAACTTCTACCTACACAACATCACTTGAATGGCTGAACAGAGAATAGACTGAAGTTGTGAGAGACTTGAGGATTGCAGAAATCCCCCAATTCCACTCTGCAAGCAGGTTACAATAGCTGGGGTCTGAGATGATAAGGGACTAGATTGAAATGGTAATGGTGTTAAAGGAGAGAAGAGGAAATATTCTATATAAAGGACTATATAAAGGTAAAATCCAAAGGCCTTGGAAAGAGCTTGGATAAAGGGGGTGGGTGTGAGGAATTAAGAGATAGTAAAGAATTCAGATGATTCATAAGGTAACAGCCTGAAGGACTAAGAGAATGATGTCCCTTAGATGAAAGGGAAAGTGGGAGTGGAGATAGTTTTTAGGGGAAAAAGATAAATTCTATTTTGGACATATTGAGGCTAAAAGGTCTGCTTGATATCCAGTTCAAAATCCCTGAAAGGCAGCTGCAGATTAAGATTGAAGGTCAACAGAGAGAACAGGGCAGGAAAAGTCAATTTGAGACTTTTATCAATTGAGCATAAAGATGGTAATCAATCATATTCATGGGATCACCAAGCAAAGTGGCATAGTGAGAGAAGAGATGAGGGTCCAGGATAGGACCCTGGAGAACACTTACAGTTAGAGAGTCTGATCTGAAGAAGGGATCCAACCAACAAAGGAAACAGAAGAAGTTGTCGGATAAGTAAGACCCCTAAAGATAAAACTCTCAAGAAGAGCGCTCAACAATGTCCAAGGCTGCAGAGAGATCAAGGAGAATGAGGATTGAGAAAAGATCACTAGATTTGGTAGCTTAAAGATCATTAGTAACTTTGGAAAGAAGAGTTTCAGTGGAATGATACGATTAGAAGTCAAAAGTATAAAGATTAAGGAAAAGACCGAGAGGGAAAAAAGTAGAGGTACTTATTATAGACAGTATTTTTGAATAGTTTAGCTACAAAGAGCAGAAGAGATATATGAGGATTGTGAGAATGGAAGGAATAAATAAGGATTTTTTGAGATAGAGAAAACATGGACATGTCTGTAGGCAGTAGAAAATGATCCAATAGAAAAGGGAGAGAGTGAAAAGAAATGTAAATGTCAGAGAAAGCAATCTGTTAGAGAACATGGGATAGAATGCTATAGCTTGAACCAGTAGAAGGGTTAATCTTCTGGTAAAAAGTAAGGCCACTCTTCATTTCTAAAATATATGGGGAATTGACTCAAATTTATAATACAAGCCATTCTCTAATTGATAAATGATCAAATATATAAACAGACAATTTTCAGATAAAGAAATTAAAGCCATTTCTAATCATATTAAAAATGCTCTAAATCACTATTAATTAGAGAAATACAAATTAAGACAACTCTAAGGTACCACTTCACACCTCTCAGATTGACTAAGATGACAAGAAAAGACAATGAGAAATACTGGAGGGAATGCAAAATTTGGAACACTAATGCATTATTGGTGGAACTGTGAACTGATCCAACCATTCTGGAAAGCTATTCAGAACTATGCTCAAGAGTTTATCAAACTGTGCATACCTTTAATCCAGCAATGTTTCTACTCGGCTTATATCCCAAAGCAATATTAAAGGAGGGAAAAAGATTCGCATGTACAAAAATGTTTGTAGCAGTCCTTTCTGAAGGGATTAGGAACTAGATAGAGAGAGCAATCCACATCCAGAGAGAGAACTATGGAGACTGAATGTGGATCACAACATAGTATTTTCATCTTCGTTGTTATTGCTTACTTGCTGGTGGGTTTTCCTCTCATTTTTTTTCCTTTCTGATTTGATTTTTCTTGTGCAGCATGATAAATATGGAAATATATTTAACCTATATTGGATTACTTGCTGTCTAAGAGAAGGGTGGGGGGGAGGAAGGGAAAAAATGAACACAAGGTTTTGCAAGGATGAAAGATGAAAACTATATTTGCATGTATTTTGAAAAATAAAAAGCTATAATTTTTAAAAAGAGTAAGACCACTTCATCAAATGAGAAAGAGGTAAGGGAGAAAAGAGGCAAAAGGCACCTGATTAATAGGAGCTAAAGAAGACAGGAGAAGGAGGTCACAGCAAATTACCTAAATTGTTTCTGAAAATGTGATAAAAAGTTCTCAGCTAACAGAAGGAGATGGCGGGGAGGAGGGGAAGAGACATAGGAGAGGAAGGACGAAAAGATGTAGAAGAGCAGATTTGAAGACAGTGAATTGATAAAAGTGAACTAGATTGCCCAGAAGCAGTGAGGGCCCAGGTATAACATAAATCTGTACTAGACTCAGTCAAAATGGCCACACAATTATTTTTCCTTCACATTCATTCATCAAGACCTGTGTAGAAGCAAATGCAACAAATAGTGGGAGTTATCCAAGGATAAGGTTTGACTGGATGTAATTGGCAAAGAATTCAAGAGAGAAGGACAGTGTAGAGTTGATCTGGTTCACTAAGGAGTCAAAATGGGAAAAAGGAAAGGGACCAATACAGGAAGATGGCCCAGGAGAGAACTGAAGGATCAAGAGACTGGACATCATAGTGCACATGAAAAATAATATAAGAGAAAACAGAGGGAGATATGAAAACCAATAGGTTATGGTCAATTAAGGCAATTTGAGAATTCTTGAAGATAGAAACGGTACATTTCTGTATGATGGTAAAATCAAGGGCATGACTATCTTCGTTGCTGAGATGGAGTGGAGAAGTAGCTCATGCCAGGCAAGGTAAGAAACTGAATGGTTGGTTTTGAGGGAGGAACTTAAGTCCTCTAGTATAAGGACAGGAGTTTATAAGCAAAGAAAATTAAACCAGGAATCAAATTCATTAAAGAAGGAAGATCTATAGACAATAGCTACTAGGATTTGGATAATATATGTGAATAGCTACATTCTCCTTAGTGAACCTCAAAGGAAAAAAGGTTACTGGATAACAAAGGAAGGGAGAGAATCTGAAGCAGCAATGGGGAATTAGGAGTATTCCAATTACCCTGCCTCATCAATGAACAGAGAATGTGTGAAACTGCAACTAGTACTAGAGGAGACTGTCATCAAGAGGAAGCCAAGTTTCATTAAGCTTTAGCAGAGGGAAGGAGTGATAGAGAAATAGTTTTAAGGGAAGTTTGTCCTCATGGAACAGGCATTCCAGAAGGCACAGTAGAAAAGTTGAGCAAAGTTAGCATGAAACTTTGAGGTACAAGGATGGGGGAAGGGGGTAGTGAGGAACTGGGTAACACAGATGAAGAAATGGGTTTGGATGATCTGCAGGAGAGTTCAGAGTCACTGGGATGTGAAGGATATGATGAAGCATAAGAATGTTCATTACTGAGTAGGACAAATGTAGGAGGAAATAGAAGTCTGGAAGAAAAAAACCTTAAGATCTGTGTTTTTAATTTTCAAAAAAAATTAAACTAAATTAAAATCTTCATAATTTAAAGATATAAAATTGAAGTTTTCCTCAGATATGAAATAAGAAAGCACACATTTATAACACTTTTGCTTTTCTTCATTTTAACAAAATCAATTAAAGCCAAAAGCAATATCCCATAATGAAGATACTATATGGGGAATTTAGGGACTGAATAAAAATGCTGATTTTATTCCAAGTTATATAAATTGTTTAAAAAAAACTGAGATATGAATTTTAACAGATTTTTCCTACTAAACTGGGGAGGGGGAGAGTTCTAAATTAAGTCCTCTGATTTTTTAATTTCAGCAAGATTACTTTTTAAAGAAAATAATGAAACATACAAGCCAAGAAGTTTTGAATTTTCAAGTTTGCAAATGTCTCAAAGGAAAATCATCCGAAAAGGTAATTTAATTTAAACCAACAATACATAATTTACCTTGCTGATTCTCTCGGGTCCTTTTCTCAAATACTGACCCCAAGCTAAACCCCAAGCTTCAAGCTCAATCACAATGAATACATTTTAAACTTGCTTTATTAGAGAATGCCTCCAGTGTTCTTAAATATGAACTCAAAAAGTTCCCTTCCAAATTTAGATTTATAATTCAAAACCTGCACCATAAAATTTTGAGGATTTTTCTGAGTCCTTTGCTCCTACTATTTAGTTCTCTAAGATCTACCAAATACTCCTATTTCTACTGACAGTAAATGCACTGACAAAGCTTAGTCTTTGGAAAACAAATAGAAACATTGAAAGAGAATAAGATGTATCACTTTTCCTTGAGAAATATTATTGAAAATGAAGAAAACCAATTATTATCTTTTTGCCATCATAAAATTTCCCCTGCAGGCATTATGCCAGAATAAGGGACAGAATGGCATCTTTGTAAAGGCACTGAAGATCTAAGGTACAGCCTTCACACTACCAATAACTGGTTATGACTCTGAGAAAGTCATTTGACCTCTTGAGGCCTCAGTTTCCTCACCAGAAAAATAAAGTAAAAGGAGCTAGTTAATCTTGACCCTTTCAGTGCTTGCATGAAGTATACTCCTTACAGCCTCCTGGAGAATCTTTTAGGTCCGTGATCAACCTTCCAAAATCCATGACATTATTTAAAATACACAAGTAACTGTTCATTAGTGTAAATATGGTTGTTTTCAATAAAAACTTTAGAACAAAGGTCAGTTCATGCGTCACCTCCTACAGAAACTTTCCCTTTAGAAAAAGACTGATATTCCATTTCTCTTCAAATAATAATAAACTTGTTATATCAGTTTATGTTATATGCGGCATCATGTCTTAACCCTCCTCCCCCCACCATCACCACCATCTCCCACCAGAAATATTTCAGTTTTTGTCTTGGAATCCCAAACATCCACAATAATGATTGGCACAGAGTAGTTACTTAATAAAGATTTGTTGGACTGAATTCAATTTTCATTCTTAAAAAAAAAAGGTTGCTAAACAGATTGATTTTGTGAAATAGGCGCTATCCCTTCATAATTTATAACTTTCCCCCAAAAAATTATCCAACATCCCAGGTTCCTCATATTGTCCAGATGTAATAGTGATCCTAAGTACTTTCTTTAAAAGCATTATCAGGCTCCAGTTCCATTTGATATACTCTGATTTAAATTATTAGGATCTCAAAAATCAAAAGCTTGATAACTTCAGTTGAAAGACTGCTAAAGCCCACTAGGACAGTTCACAGCCAGGTCTTGTTCAATTCCCCATTACTTTTCAGTCGATTCACATCTGGGACTTCAAAGCAGATGTGGAAGAATGTGTGACCTCTGACTTTTGATTGAAAGAAATCCAATCTCATTCTCCACTTGTCTCTCTGATAGTATCCTAGAGTTGAATCATCAACTGTTGTTGTAAGGTCATTCAAACCACCTCATTTTATTTTCCCACTAAAAGTGGTTTGACCCAGGATGGTAGCACAAGTCTGCAAATTTCTGCTACTGAGAGGCTAGTAGATGGCTTGAGTTCAAAAGTATCAAGTTTTGAAAGAGCTCAAGTCAAAAAGGTAAAATGAATGCAACACATATAGTTAATATCTAAAAGGCAGTTGGACATATGAGAATAGAGGTCAGAAAGTTAGGTCTGTATAAACAGATCTGAGAAACATCTACAAATAAATAATAATTTAATCCATCAAATTTTATGAGCTCAAGATGAAATAATATGAGAGAAAAGAAGAGGGCCCAAGACAAAGCCTTGAGGGACACTCAAGGTTACATGACCTGGTTACAAGATCAAAAAAGGAGATTAATGAGTGGTTCACCACAGAGGAAAAGAACTAGTGTTATGAAAACTTAGAGAAAGGAGAGTATTGAAAAAAGAAGGTGATTAACAAGGTCAAAATGTGCAGAGAAGTCAAGAATAAGGATGAAGAAAAGATTGGTAGTTAAGAGAATATTGGTAACTTTGGAGAACTGAATCTCAGTTGAATGATGTCATGGAGACAAGACCTGTTGTTTTCACTGGTATAGAAAACTTTGAGATGAGGAATTAACTCCACCAAAACTGATCTGAATTTTCTCTACAATTTATAATCTTAAAAATCCTACCCAGGGAACAGAGAGATTAAGTGCAAGTCCAAAATCATACAGCCAGGGTTCCCTCTTTCTCCTTTATTTCCACCCCCCACACCACATTTCTGCCATATCCATTAATAATATAACCATAGTACTACCTAAGCACAAAAACAAGTTTATCAGGAGGCACAATTACTAATGCAATGTACTTCTATGGTCTTTGACCTTTAGTCCTAAGGATGGCTACTTAAATAAGGCCCTCGCTTTGTCAACAATCTTCCTTAAAAAATCTGCATTTCTCTCAATAAAATCAGACTTGACAAACATTTTTTCCATATACCAAGGATTCTTCAAGGCAGAAGCATACCTTTAAGGAAGCAATTAACTTTGGGAATAAAAGGCTAAACAGAAACAAGCTCTATATATTTCCTAATCATTCTTCACTTACTTCAATGGATTCATAATAGAGATTACTAACACCCATTCACTCTTCTTATTCCATGCAATTCTTGTCCATATTCTGCCATAAATTGTCCAGCATGTTCTTCTAGGTCTTTTAACATTCTGTAAAAACCAGTATAGCCTGAAGAGCTGTCCATCATTAATGACTTAATTCTTATTTCATGTTAAATCCTCCTCTTTTACAAATCATAAAGGTCTTGGTTGATATGACTCTCACAGGACACAAATCATCATCAATACTATTCTACAACCAACATGAGTCTCTTCATTGGCCACTAGATTACCTGAAACTTAGACACTTTAGAAACTTTGGTGTCCCAAATCTTAGAACATCGCCAAGAGAATGTTGCTGTCTAGAGAGAGAAACAAAGAGAGAGAGATAGACAGAGAGACACAAAGAAACAGAGACAGACAGACAGAAACAGACAGAGAGAGATAATTTTGCATAAGGGAGCCATTCAACAAAATTTAATGGATATTCAAAAGTAATTTGTCTAGCAATCAACACAGGAAAAACCAAATAGATAAATAGATGAAGAGTAATTGTTATCTATTATTGGATGGACATACAATTGGATGGACAGTTCATGAACTAAGCTATAAACACATATATCTTGGACAGGCATTGTAAATGGACAATGAGATAGACCTAGAATTAAATATGATGAAGGGAATAAGCTGCATCGCATTTGGCAAACCACACAGTGCTTTCAATAATCCCCATATGCTCAAAAATGCATATCTTTTGCTAAGTTACACAATAATAATTTAAGGTTACATTACAAATTACATCAATTTAAGTAGGTAATGGAGACAGGTAATGTCCACCAGCATTTAAAAGTGGCTATTTCCTTAAGTGATGTAGATTGCAGGCACAGGAGCTGTCCACCTGCAGCTAATTTTGGGAAAGCTGCAAGGCAAAGCTCAGACTCCCACAGTCAATCATAAAAATACACATTTACAAAAGAGAGGGCCCTGGAAAATATAGACTCTCTTCCTAGAATCTGAGTCCCTGTCACTCATCCCAGCATGGAAGTTTTCTGTTTGACCCAAAGACTGTCTCTATTTCCATGCCTCCAACTCATTAGGAATGTCATCTATCTCCTACCCTTAAGATCTCATGTCCCACTGATGATTATGCCTCTCTCCACCTCTAATCCCTTATTTCCAGACTTTCCTAAATAAGACTTTTTCTCCCTTCCTGACCTAGGAGGGCCAAAGGAAGCTGTTCAGTACCCAGAATCCATGACATGTTCCAACTCTATCTCTATCATATAAATCAAGACAATTCACTTGCTCAGTTACTTTAAAACACAGCCATTTAAGAACAGAGGAAAACAGGTCTCTAGAATAGTAATGTGTCAATCAATAAATATTTATTATGCTTGGCACTTTGCTAGGTAATGAGGATACAGACAAAAATAAAATAGTCCCTGCCTTCAAGGAGTTTATATTCTACTCAACATCATTTTCAAATCAAGCCTGGATTATGCAGCTCAATATCTATTTTTTTTTAAATTAGATCAGTCAGGAAAAAAATATCTATCATTTATTTCCTAGCATTTTCAAGTATTGCCCTTGCTTTCAAGGCTGTCCACAATTACACATCCTCTCCTTTATCAGTACTTTTCCTCCACTTGCTTATTCTAGCTAAACTTCAATCGCCTTCCTTCTTTTTGCCTATTTCCATCCAAACACATTCTTTTGAGACATACTGTCTAGAATTATTTCATGTCTAAGATGTTTCCACACAGCCTTCCTTTAAGTCTTACCCTTAGAAGATTAATGAGTGAGCAACAGAAGAAAAAGGACAAATCAGTCATCTTGATTCCTAATCCCACTCTATCCTTCAAAATTATGTAAGTAATTTTTGTTTTTGTTGGCAATGAACTTTAAGGTGAGCTTCCCGAAGGAAGGAACTATTTACATAATAACTGTCCAACAGAACCACTTAATAAAAAATACATTACCAACAAATCAGTTATTCTAATAAGTGTTTCTGTACCCAAAAGGCAAAAGGGCTTATTGCTACATTTCAAGTAAATGTAATGCTCACATACAATTTTAACAAAAAGGCTTGAGAGCTCTCTTACAATACAGTTGTTATTAGATATTGTTTTTTAGCTGAAAAAAAAGCTCAGCATCTGTCATTCGTTTTTTGTGGAGAGAGCACTAGGTTTAGAGTTAAAAGACCTGAGTTCAAATCCCACATGAGTTACACTTGATGTCCTTTGGCTTCATTATCATATTCTGTAAAATGAGGTTTGACAAGCTCTTCTTGATTGTCCTTTCCATCTCTCTAAATTCTAGGTTTCTACCTATTATCCTACCAAATTTCTCTCCTTTCTGCCAGGGTTAAGCTAGCCATCTCCCCCATTCACAAGGCTCCTCACACTATTAGTCTCATGCCACTGCATGGGGAGGGATGTGAAGAGAACACCAGGTAATTACTCATGAGAAAACTAGAACTTTGATGATCTATCTGACTTATCAGTCCTAAAAGAGCTCAGGGAGCTTGATTCTGGAGCAAAGCTTTTTTTTTTTCAATTTCCAATAGTATTTCTGTTTCCCAAATAGATGCAGAGGTAATTTTCAACATTCATATTTGGAAAAAACTGTATTCCAAATTTTTCTCACTCCCTAGCTCCCTTCTCCCTAAGACAGCAAGCAATCTGAGACAGGTTAAATATGTACAATATTTTAAAACATATTTCTATATTTGTCATGTTACGCAAGAAAAATCAGACCAAAAAAAGGGGGGGCAGCTAAGTTGGCACAGTGGATAGAGCACCAGCCCTAAAGCCAGGAGGGTCTGAGTTCAAATCTGGCCTCAGACACTTAACACTTCCTGGCTGTGTGACCCTGGGCAAGTCACTTAACCCCAATTGCTTCAGCAAAAAAAAAAAAAAAAAAAAAAAAAAAATTAATAATAATAATAATCAGAACAAAGGGGAAACAAACACAAGAAAGAAAAAACAAACAAACAAAAAATTGAAAATAGTATGCTGTGATCCATATTCAGTCCCCACAGTCCTTTCTCTGGATGCAGATGGTTCTCTCTATCACAAGTCTATTGGAACTGGCCTGCATCACCATATTTTTGAGAAAAGTCATGTCCATCACAGTTGATCGTCATACTATCTTGTTACTGTGCACAATATTCTCTTGGTTTTACTCACTTTACTCAGCATCAGTTATGTAGTTCTTTCTAGGAGCTCTTAAACTGTGGGTTATGACCCATATGAGGCCACGTAACTGAATGGGGGGGGTGTCATAAAATCATGATTTATTATTGGTAAATGTTTGATTTATATACACTTATGTACCTATGGTCAGGTAAATATTTCTCAGATGAAACAGGATTGCTAGTGGAAAAAGTTTAAGAAGTCCTATTCTAAAATTACCAGTAGGCCTCTGCCTGTCCTTCCTCCTCCTCCCTCACTTTCCCTTTCCTCTCTCTTCTCTCTCTCCCTCCCTCTCACTTTCTTCTCTTTTTCTCTCCATCCCCGTTTTCTCTCTCTCTCTCTCTTTCTTTCTCTCTCTCTCTCTCTCTCTCTCTCTCTCTCTCTCTCTCTCTCTCTCTCTGTCTCTGTCTCTCTCTCTGTCTCTGTCTGTCTGTCTGTGTCTCTCTCTCTCTCTCTCTCTCTCCCCCCTACTTTCCCCACCCCCTAGAAAAGACAACATATTTACAGCATTCAGCTTTCACAGACTAGGGACTGCCACCAACTTCACAAATCCATCCTATAGTGCCTAGCCAAAAAAAAAAAAAAAAAAAAAAAAAAACCTTAAATTACACAAGCTAAAATATAATTACAAGGGAATATATCAAAGACAGGGAAACAACAAATATTCACATAAATAAACATTGCAACTAATTTTTAAAATGAGTAGTTTTCTTACCTTTAAAATTTCCTCCAAATAGTTAACACTAAAAGGGACTTTGATATAATTAATACAGTTCTCTGGCTAGGCCCTTTCAGACTTTGTTTCTACCAGGAAATATTAGAAGCTAGCCATTCAGACTGTTAAATATAGAAGTTCATTCTTTGCAAAAGCAGGAATCAGACAGACTTACATTTATTTTAAGAAATAAATAACCCTTGGATCTCTCCCTCAACATGAAGCATAAGTAAAATGGAGAACATAGTCACACTAAGTGCCACAGAAATGCTGCTCACTGATCCTTCAACCACTATAGACAAAGAGGTGCCACATGTATTAAAACTTCTGTTCAACAACGGCCAACCTAACATAGGAGAAAGAAAATGCTGTGGGCAAACAAAAGGAGATGAAGCCATAGCAAGGATCAAATTATCCACACAAAGCATCAAAAATAATGCTTACTGTCTAAGAATACAAACCAGATAATTCTCCAAATCTGAAATTTCCAAACCTGCATCCTGACAAAGACATATGGACTTAATAGGATCTTAGCAAAAACAGGAGCAAGGGCACTTAAGCTATTGTAAAAATGAGACTCTTGAATCCAGGCCCAGACACCAATAAGTTCCAGAAATCACAAGGATACACAAGTCCCTATCAAAACTCAACATAGAAGTGATAGTTATAAGTGATATGCCTTTTCCCATTCCTCTGCAGAGGTGACTTTTCCAAGAGTGAGGTGTATGGCATATGTCAGATTTTTTTCCCCTCACAGCATTCTTTTTTTTGGTTAGAAAAAAAATATTCTATTACAAGGAATGGCTTTCTGGAAGAAGGGAGAGATATAGTATAGGCAATATAAAGACAAAGCATATAAATTAAAGAACATTTTAAATCAAGAAATAAATAAATCACAAAGAAATACCCCAGGAGGGCGAAAGAACAGACTAAATCCTAAACCACTTTTTTAAATTTTTCCTTGCTGTTTTTTGTTAGTCATATATTAGATAATCCAAATCTATCTTGATGATCTAATCAGTCCCCATATGTTTATAAAAATCATCTCTGTCTTGATAGCTCTGAATATATACCAAATCATCCTCAGCTGCAGTCTCCTATCACCTACTTACTACTGGAAACCTCCACATGGATATTGCAAAACATCTCAAACTTGACAAATCAAAAACAAACTCTATAACCTTCTCATATACACACGTAAAGCCCACCCAATTCCAACTTTTTTTATTTCTTTTAAGGTTATCACCATTACTCTATAGGTCTGCAACTTCAAAGTCATCTTCAACTCTTTACTCTCCCTCATCCTATTGTCAATTGATTATTGTCAACTCTACAACTTACTTTTTTTTTCTTCTCTAAACTCTGAAATCACAACCTTAATTCAAGTACTTCCTCACTTCTCACTTCAAAAGTTGCAATAACCTCCTAATGAATATCCCTGATTATAGCATCTCCTTTCTCTAAACAATCCTCTACAGAGCTGCTAACAAGATTTTTTCTAAAGCACAGATCTTACTATGTCACTCAAAAATCTTTAATGATTCCCTGTCAGTTCTATAATAAAATACAAACTCTTCAAAATCTGGTTCTAAACTACCTTTCCAGACTTCTCTCACGTCACTACTGTTCATGTCCTCCTTGTTCCAGAAAAACATATCTATTTGCTATTTGCCTACCCAGAATATCACCCAAAAATACTTAGTTCTTTCACAAGCTTTCTTTCAATACCTAGAAAGCATTACCTCCTCCTTTTCTCTCAAAGCTCCAAACACACTCTCAAAGCTCAAACATGTCTTCTCAAATCTGTTAGTGTTCTCTCCCTCAATGAACTTTCTTGCAAATATGCAACTGCACTTGTCATAGAATATAAACTTTTTCAAAGAAGGTATTGTATTCATTTTTGTTTTCATGCCCCAAGTGTCTTGCACAGAGTGAGTTTAACAAATACTTGCTGAACTTACAGCATTTTCTTCCTTGTAGCTTCCACTAGTTACATCATTGGCTTCTGGATGATGAAAATCACCCCAATATCACAGACCTGCTTTGACTAAAAAGATAAAACTTTATTAAAAGGAAAAGAGGTCTCAGAAAAATAAAATGGCAAGCTTATGAAGTTAACAAAAGAACTGTTCTTTTCCTTAACATTGTATTACTCTGTCCATCAGGGAAACCAAGTTATCTTTTCAACTTGTAAAGGTAGGGAGTAACATAGGTAGTTATAGTGGTTATGGATATAGAAATGTCCTTGCTACTGCAAAGATTTAATACACACCCGATACCTGGCAGCCAGCTGCTAATCAATGCCTTTGGGGTATAAAAAGTTATATTCCTAGATGAGAAGAAAGTATCCAACAGGAAAAAAAGATATTTCTCAATAACAATAATGCACATAAAACACTAAACAAATTTTAGTAAACTAATTAAACTTCTTTTTAGCAGAAAAGAAAATGACACTGATAAGGAAAGTTTAACAGGATATCACAAAAAGAACACTAAATCTGGAACAAAAGGAATATTTGATCTCAACTTTGCCATGTACAATACCCATGCAAGATCCTAGTCTTTGTATTGTCATCTATAAAACGAGTGCAGTTACACTGGATAGATATCTAAAGTTCCTATTTTTAGCAATAAAGACATGATCTTATCTCAATCTAGGCATTAGCTCTCACACAGTAATACTATGAAGTTAGTTGAGAGTACTATGAGAATGCATTTCATAAAAGGTTAATGGATTAACAAGAACAAGAAGGTTCCTTGCAAAAATTTTTTAAAAGGGGAAAAAACTTTTCATACCTTTACTTTTTCTTTTCTCCCAAAAAAAAGACAGACATCCATCTAAAGTAATGACTTCATGTTTAATTTTTTAGATTTTCAACAATATGGAATCATAAGAATTAATTTGGAACTAGAAGGGAACTTAAACCCATTTAATCCAACTTTCTCATTTTCAGATGACTATGGAGAGTAAGTGATCTATCTGCCTGCAGCAAATAATATAGGCACAAAATGACATGTCTGGGAATCAAACTCATATTCCCTCAACTCTAAATCCAGAAATCCTTCTAATGCACTAAAATATGAGTTAATACATCATATATAAATTCAAATTTGAGGAAATCATGCTGTCAATATTCACATGTAGGGAATTAATGGGTATAATAAAAAGTATCCTGGGCTTGGAGGCTGAAGGACCAGTTGCAATCGCAACTTCACTACTGACCTCACAGAGGAGTACAGAAGCAAACTGCTCTGTAACACAAAATCAGTCAAATCAAATCAATAAGCATTTATTAAATGCCCACTTTGTGCCAGGCACAATACAAAGAAAAGCAAAATCACGCCTGCCCTTAAGGAGTCCTAAGAACAACACACAAACAACTATATACAAACAAGTTATATGCAGGATGCATTGGAAATAATCTGAGAGAGAAGGAAACATTAAGGAAGCTAAATATAAAAGTGTTATACTAATGCCGGCATCATCATTATTATTCTCAAACACTGGTAGGATCAAGTACAGGTACCTCAAAATCTCATCATCCAAATTCTCTTATCCCATCGCTCTAACAGGCTAATAAATATTACATCAAGAAGACAGGTACAAACGCTATCACACATCTGCAGTGCACTTCTCTTCTCAAAAAAACAGCAGCCAGTTATTATATATACAGCTATCTAGCATATAACCCTGATGAGGAAAACGCTCACATCTACCATACCAAACAAAGAGCTACCGTATACAGGTATCCTAAAGTTGAGATGAGCATGCTTAAGTTATGATGGAGAACATATAACTACTAACCAATATGCCTACTTTCTCCTCTACAAAATATTTAGCAGAAAGAGGGAAAGGAGGAGAGAAAGAGAGACAGATAGAAGAGAGGGCCACTATGTGACATAATGGATCGAGTGCTGGACCTGGAATCAAGAGGTTTCATCTTTTTGAGTTAAAATCCAATCTTAGACACACTATGTGATCCTGAGTAAAAAATGACAAACTCTCCAGTACCTTTGCCAAGAAAATCTCAACTGGGATCAGGGAGTGCCAGATATGATAAAAAAAGACAAAACAGCAATTATACATAAAGAGATGTATAGATATATCCATGTATATTCTCCCCTGCAATATTTCTTTATAACTTATAATATTTTTAAAATAGTTTATTGATATCTTTTGTATGTATATATGTGTGTGAACAACTCTGAACAAAATATGATGGAAATAGGCAGTTTTTCATAGAAAACTCTCTATAACACATTGCATATAACTTATTGAAAGATTTAGGGAATAATGGATTCTATTGCATGTAATAATTGTTAATCATTTTAAAATTAAAATTAAATTTTAAAATTAAAATTAAAAAATATTTCCTTCAATAAATCAAAAAGCCCCACTGTCCTTAAAAGCTTTCATCTTACAAGGCATCCCCCATGCATTTTTTAATTATGGTGGTACTCCTCTATTCATGCTTATTGGCAGATAACTATGATGATTACTTCAGGTCAAGGAATCCACTAGAGACTTCTAAATTAAATCTACAGTCACTTCAAAGAGTCTGACCTAACTTTCCACACATTAAAAACTAAGTGGATGAAGAATGTTTATTGCAATTTTGATATGCAGTTGGATACACACCTCATAGAGCCTGTGTGTGGATATATAAATGTGTGTGTGAAGAAAGGGGGCAGGATATTATAGACAGACGATGAGCTGGACACAGAATTAAACAGATAGAAGAACACAGGTTAGATCATCCAATAAATTACCCAGCACTTTCCAATGGTTCCAACTTTTCCCCAAAATAAAATCCCATCTTTATGATGCAAGAATTTTTCTGGTGAGACCATATCCTAATGACATATGAATTATAGAAAACCAGAAGCTCTAAGTAATATAAATTGCAGGTCCACTCAAAGGTCAATGCAGAGAAATACAGTGAGTATAAACAGGCTACAATATATTTTCAATGTTAAATGTTAAACTTTGACAAAAAAAGAAATAAAATATGTCATCAAACAGCCATATATATGATGATTGTGAAAGGAAGTGAACATGGAAAGAACAAGGGTTACACTATCAACAACCACATGCCACACTGATACTCATGTAATGCTAGGAAACATTAAAGAAGGTTTCCAATGAATTCCATATTTATAAAACACAGATTTATTCAAAGCTATGGACAAGGGTCAAACAGAATGGCAAAGTGTGAATGGATTGCAATCATAGAGAGAAAACTCATCTATCTAGCAAAATATAACAGACCTACTAAGAATTATTTTAGTATTACAAAAATAATTAAGTGAGCTGTAACCATTAAATAATGAACATGTTTATCACACCAACATGCCAAAAGTTCTATACCCAAGCAAGCATGACATCTTTTAAAATAATCACCACATCAAAACTGCCATTTCTCAAATTATGTCCAGAATTCTTTAATTTTAACTGACTCCATTATCATTACTTAGGCAAGCATAGAGATCTGCTACAGATCTCTACAGATTGGCCTTAATCTTTAGATTTTGGAAGAAAACAGATTTTACATTGGCTTGGATTTATTCCATTCCTAGAATGACCCTGCTCCCATATTTGCTGGACAGAAACTTTCCAGGCAAAAACTTACTAATAGGAGTAACGCTAGGGAAGCTACCTATTTTCAGAATGGGAGACTGACAAATCCACCCTGGACCTGACTTTAAATAACTCTTTTCTTCCAATGAGCTGAAAGATGAATGACCCTTGTCCAAAATGGAAGCAGCAAGCTGGAGAGGTGAATTATTTTTTTTTTCTCTGTTTCTCCTATTAATATGAATCTGATCTGGATTGAGGAGTACCTCCCAAAAGAAATGGCACCAGGAAGACTACCAATCAAACCTCACAATCTCTACTTTACCCCTTAAAAAAAATCTTTTTTAAGCTAACACTAATTTTATTGAATACTAACGTTGATTTGTCATTCAGGAATCTATTCTTTTAAAAACCTGGATGTAGCTGCCTCAGAAGTGCAAACACTGAAACTGCCAAGAATACAGTTACTGGTGTCGTGGCTTACAAAGTAGAGGGAGAAATTCCAAGGAGCTCCCTTATACCTCCATTGACAATGAATGAAGGGATCGATTACTCACAAACTCAGCCCTGCTTTGGTTGCATAGTTCCATGCTGTTACTTTGGAAACATGCAACACAAACAGCTCAGCAGTGCTGGTAGCAACTTTCTTTATTTTCCTATCTCTACTTAAAACACCCCTTTGAAAGATCCAGAATGAGAATTCTAGTTTTTCTTCCTGAGACAGTTTGAATTCTGGATTCAAATTCAAAGACGTCTAGTTCCAATGCCTCTCTCTATTAACCATATAATCCAGTGCCAGATAAACTTCCAAAGCTATAAGTTATGTATATATGGACAAATCTCCATCACTGACAGGCATTTCCACACCAGAAGTTCCCTACACCCATGAATTGTTAGGTTCAAATAACAATAACAAAATTTGAAACGTTTGTAAATTTGAACATTTGAAGATTTTTTCTCCTCTTACTCTAAACAAATGAAGTGATTTTATTTTCTAGATAGATAGTGAAATGTAACTGATATTTAACAATACACATAAATCAACATGCTATTTTAATACAACCGCAATTTTCATCTGTGTGCATATTGGGTTAAAAATTACCAAGGTTTTCTAACTTGTGGAACTAAGATAATATGTATCAAAAACTTACTGGAGTTGGAGCCTTCCCTCAATTACTCAAGGTTTAGAGAAGTCTCTCTACCTAGGGAAAAAAAAATTTTAAACCAACAACCAGGAGGGGCTACATCTGTGGGAAAATGTCTGGCTATACTAAAACTGAGACAGCCTTGGATGAGATAAATTACACAGCATTCCAAACTGATTAGACAGTACAATAAGTGAAAGCTTCCTCCCACCCCCTTCAGAAATCTAACAACACAAAAATGAAACCAACAATAAAAAAAAAATTTAATTAAAAAAAAGTTTAAGTATAGCCTGGGACTCACCCAGACTGCTTATATTTTTAAACTCGTGTGGGACTCCTGGATTGAAGTAGAACAAGAATGAATTCCTTGACCTACTAGTAAAAAAAATCAGATTTTTAAGGTAAAAGTAAGTTCACCATGACATATTTTACAGTTAAGGTTAAGCCATCCCTTCCTGGCCAAATAGACTTTTTTTCCTTTCCTGTTAACCTAAAAACTGAAATAATCTTCGTGCCAAGAAGTGTTGAACAAAAGATGAAAAAAAGATTTGTTCATTAAAATCAATTAAACTTTAAATTCTAAAAATTTACTGACAATATATAAATACTTTTTGATCCAGCTATACCACTCTAGTCCTATATCTAAAAGATATTTAAAAAAGAGGAAAAGGCCCTATGTGTGCAAAAATATTTATAGCAGCAATTTTTGTGGTTTCTAAAAAAATTGGGAATTAAGAGAATGTTTAACAATTAAGGAATAGCTGAATAAGCTGTCATATGAATGTGATAGAGCACTGTACTGTGAGAAATAAGGAAGTAGATGATTTCAAGAACAAACAAAAAGACTAGTTTGAATTGATGCAAAGAGAAATGAGCAGAACCAAAAGAAAAATTTATACCAAAACATCAACATCATAAAAACAAATAACTGTTAAGACTTATAAACTGATGAAGAATGACATCAGAAGAGCCAGAATAATTTATACAATATGAATAACGCTGTAAAAAACGTTAAAAGCTATAAAACCTATAATCTATTCAATGATCATCCATGATTTCGGAGGACCAATGATGAGCTAAACTATCCACCTCCTAACAAAGAGGTACTAGATTCAGAGCACAGAATGAGATGTATCTTTTTTTAACACAAACAATGAGGGAATTTATTTTGCTCAACTATGAATATGTATTGTAAGGGATTTCCTTCCTTTTTTTTCTTCCAATGCAATTAAAATGGGAGGAGAAGAAACGACATTACTGTTCAATAAAAAAATAAAACTTGGGGATTTGGAAGAAAAGGATATGTGAAATTTACATTTCTACTTCCCCAATTGGCTCCCAGCATTCCATTCTTTTGGTTAAATTCTCCCCAAAATTAAGTCAGGTCAGATCACTTTGGTAGAAAGGTGTCAGACGTTGGAGCAGTCCACAAAATGACTCAACCTACACTCCTCCTAGTAAGAAAAGAGTAAACTGAATAAATCCAATACTAGAAAACTTGCTCACCACAAAGGCTGGATGAAGACCCTGGTAAGAACACTAAGTCCCAACTTAAACTGGAAAGCAAAAATCTCTAAATAGAAATTGTCCAATATAACAAGCCTGAGGTCATACATTGTCTCAAGGGAATGGATTCTATGGACATACCCCTGGACTCCAATTCATTTACTATCTGTGATCCTTATATCCAAGATATTGTACTCTTAGAATCTAAGACTTTCAGTTAGGCCTACAGGACTACCTTATGAAAAATAAACTACCAATATCCCTTTAGCCAATAAATCACTTTGAAAAATAGTCCATAGTTAAAGTCTGCCCACGAAGCACTGAAAAGTTAACACAAGACTGACATTCCATAAAAAGAGTTCAACAGAGATTTATTAGAGATACTGGATAGAGAGGCCATAGGGACCTGATTTGAATTGAGAGTGATAATTTACTCTAACATAACAACAGGTACTTAGGATTAAAAAATAAATAAATAAAGGCAATTCTATAGCCCCACCAAAAAGGAATCTGCCTTTTCACATACAGATGCCCCCAAATTGACATTTTTACATATTCACTCTTGCAGGGCTAGACTTGATGGTTTCAATTTCCATGGGTTTCCTGCAAATCACTTTTTGTTTGCACTCTCAAGCCTCTCTTTGGTTTCATTTTCAGAACACAATCTTAACTGTTACCTTTCCAACTGACGTGTAAGAACCAAGTTCCAAGTGGCTTCCCACCTGAAGCTCTCCCCTTTAATGCCCTATGACACAGTCATTATTATAGATTCAGAGATCCTGCATAAAGAACTTAAATTATTGCTGTAAGACAAGACCCAAAACTATTCCAGGAAGTAGCAGGGGTCTTGGACTCATCTGGATTTATCACATTTTCCATATACTTTTAATTCAACTCAATTTGGCAAGCACTTATAAACCAAGCAGCATCCTGGGGAGAGAGGGGACAAGGGGGAAAGAAGGAAAGAAGAAAGAGGAAGAAGAGGTGGGAAAGGAAGGGAAAGGGAAAGATAGGAGGAAGGAGGGTAGAGAAAAAAGAAGAGGGAGAAGGAGGGAAGAAAAGAGGAGAGAGAGACAGAGACAGAGAGAGAGAGAAAGTGAGAGAGAGACAGACAGAGACACAGAGACGGAGGGAGGGAGAGAGACAGAGAGACAGAGAGACAGAGAGAGAGAGAGAGAGAGAGAGAGAGAGTGTGTGTGTGTGTGTCCATGCCTACTTACTTACATTCTAGATGAAAATAGCCTGAATACATACAGATAAAACAAAAAAATACATATATAAAGTCATTTGGAAGAGAGAGGAGAATCCTAGCTGCAAGAGAAGTAGGAAAAGGTGTTGTCCCTTAAGCTGCACTTGAGCTCAACCTCAAAGTAAACCATAGATTCCCCAAAGCAGAGGTGAGGAGAGAATGTCCCTTGGCGAAGGCAGTCAGTCTATGATAGCTCAGTCTCTAGAAGGGAATCTCTCTATGTTACCTCACCACCCAATAAAAAAGGAAGGGAAGCTAAGCCTAAGAGTCATATTCACCAAAGAATCATTTAGTTTTTATTTGGTTGGTTGGTTGGTTGATATTTTTTTTTGCAATTTTAAAAATTTTAAACTTAAATATAAAATGAGAAAAAAAAAAAACGTACACAGCAGATAAGGATTCATTATAAAACAATAGGTATCCCTTTGAAGAAATATATAATAAATACTACACATTATTTTCAAAGCTGCCCAGCTTTTCTTTGCTTCCTTGTTGATTTTTCTTTACTGTTTTGAACTTTTTTACTTTATTTTTTTTTATACTTCTTTCTTCCCCTTTTCCTCCAAATAAGGCTATAATTAAGCATGGAGATACACACACACACACACACACACACACACACACCCATATATAAACACACACATATATACTCATACACATATATGTAAGACTATACTATACATAGTTCTTATCTGCTATTTCTCTGAAGACAGAGAGCATCTTCCTTCATAAATCCGAGTCTTTCCATGTTTTTCTAAATCAACCGGTTCATTATTTCACACCATCCTGTCTGAAAGTTTTCCCTCCAATTTTCTGCCTTCCTTCCATTCTTGGCCACATAGGTTTTATTTACACAAGAAAATTTTAATTTAAAATAATCAAAATCGTCTTTTTTTACATTTCAACAATGCTCTCCTTTAGTTTAAGATCTGATGTTGAATCTACTTCCTCTACATCTTTTTTCCCTTGGTTTCTTTGAAGTTCCCAACTTTTATTGTTCCAGATGAACTTTGTTATTATTTCTTCTAACTCAGTAAAATAATTTTTTAGTAATTTAATTGGGATGACACTGAATACATAAATTAGTTAAATAAAAGTGTCATTTTAAAAATTATATTGGCTTTACCTACCCATGAACAATAAATATTAGTTTAGTTACTTAGACCTGAGTTATTTATGTTAAAAAGTATTTTATGCTTATGTTCATATAGTTCTTGTATCTGTTTTGGCTGGAACATGCTCAAGTATTTAAAGTCTTCTAGTTATTAATCTGAACAGCTGGCCAGGTTTATTCCTCCAGATCCTCCATAGAATCTTTCACATAATAGAGCCTCACTAAGCATTTGTGCAATAAAAGCATATCCCAAAGACACGGCCACAGCTACAACTGAGACTACAAACACCATGACCAGGCCCCATTCAAGCAACAAATGGAAGGTTCCTGTTCTCTATTTCTTATTCTAACATTTTATGAAATTCATGGTAACATAACTGAGCATGAGATGGGACTGAATGGAATCGCAAGAACATAAGGAAATCCAACACTTACACTTACAACAATTACCAATTATTTTAGAGCTATGGATCTTAGAGGACATCCAGTTTCTTTTAAAAGATGAGGATACACAAGCAGAAAGATCAGGTAATTTGTCCAATTCCACAGGGCTGTTTATTGGGGTGGAAGATGGGGAAGGGGGCATTAGAAGTCTTTAGAGTCCAGGTCTCCTGACTCTCAGCTCAGCCCCGTGTGCCATTAGAACTCAGAAAGAAGCCTCCATTCCTTTTGCAGCAAGTTAAATATATTGAATCTCTTCCTAAGATAGAGGTTCATACTACTTGCTGTTTTGAGACATCATCAGGAAGTACATTCAACTTCTAGCAACTAGGCTTCAAAATTTTCCAGCAAGTTTTTTTTTTTTTTTAGGCAAACAGCACTAAAAACATAAATTTTATAAAAAACATAAAATAAGCGCGTCTTTTCTTCTTTCCTCCCCTCCAAATTTTACAACAGAGTACATTTAGCTATCAGAAGACTCCTTTTAGGAAGGCAAAAAGCCCATCTTCTTAAAACTGTGGTTCACAACCCCATTATGGGTTTCATAACTTAATGTGGGGGTGGTGAAATTATGATTTATTATCAGTAAATGTTTGATTTTTATGCCTACTTTATATATCTATGTACCTGAGATTGCATAAAAATTCTCAAGTAATGTGCAGCAAGATAACTGTATAAATATGTATGCCTATATTGGATTTACATATATCTTTACCATGTTTAACATATATTGTATTACTTGCCATCTAGGAGAGAGAAGGTGGAGAAATTGAACACAAGGTTTTGCAAGGATCAATGGCGAAAAAAATTATCCTTGCATATGCTTTGAAAAAAAAAAAACTTCAATTAAAAAAAGAAAAAGAAAAACAAGATTCAAAAAAAATTCTCAAGCAAAAACTGGAAAAAGTTTAAGAAACCTTGATAAAGGGTTTGTCTTAGAATTTCTCCAGTTTTTAATTTTCTCCTAAGTCTTTAGTCCTTGGGAAGAAAAAAAAGATTTAAGCTATTATTTTGCCTTCTGTGGACATCTATATCCTTCAAGAGTTTATATGGATCCATCCACACATACAGTATTAAATACATATAGATACATATCCATATATGTATGTACATATACATATATCTCCATACCTATCATTTCATCAGTATGGAAATTCCAGTCAAACAGACCTACTTGTTCTTCCCCCTAAAGGCCCTTCTATCTCCAACCTCTACTAAGGGAGATGGGCAATTGATCTGCCATTAATGGTCTTAGAGAGTTTCTCAGGCTTCTGAGGGGCTTAATAACATGCCCCTTAATAACATAACTAGTGTGAGTCCTAAATAGAATTTGAATCCAGTTTTCCTGACTCCCCTGGCCAGCCCTCTCTCCAATAGCCCAACTGCCTTGCAAATATTCAGTCAAAAAGATAATGCTGAACTGCAAGCCAAGACATACTTCCAGCATGACAGCATGGTCTAAAGAGCAGAAGGCAGGAAGCCAAGAGGGCTAAGTTTTAATACCTCATCTCCCACTAACTAGCTGCATCACCCTGGGGATATGCTAGAAAGAGCATTTAATCAGGAGTTAAGACATCCCCTCTTCCTAGCTTTGGCCCTGACATTAAATAGATATATGATTCACCACTATTCTGAGTCTCAGTTTCCAAATCTGTAAAATTAAACAAATTGAATTAGATGACCTCGAAGGTCCCTTCTAGCTTTAAGAATTCTATTAAATGTCATTCAAAGCCTTCTTTGTATCTCATCTGCAAAATAAGAAAGAAAGAAAAAATACTTGCTCTGTCTCAGGAGGTTAGTTCAAACATATAACAAGATTTTAAAATTTAAAGACAATTATAAAGAAAGAAGCACTACTTGAATGCAAGTTGTTGTCATTATTATAATAACCAGAAAGGTATCCTTCTCTTTGAAAGGAGAATTATGAAAAATTCAAGCACACCAGCAGTTTGTGGGGGGAATTTTTTTTTAACTTCAATATAAGTAGCTGTCCTATGAGAATCATCATGAATATTAGTACATATTAAACAGACAAATGAAAGGAACACTGTTGGGGACACCACAAGAAACATATTTAATATAGCAGACAAGGTCTCTGCTGGCTGCAGAGTTCTATACAATATACTAAAAATGATACATGGGTATGTGTTTACTATACACCACAGAGAACTGACCTAGAGCATTCGTTAGGTATTTATTCCCCAAACTTTTCTGAATTTCTCATTTCCCGTCACACAAATCCCAAAACTCATATACTCTGAATAGCAGTATTTGCTTTAAGAAAGCAGTTTTTGCTACTGCTAAAAGAAAAATGTTATTGCCTGGCTACTTCTGTTGACTACTGGTGGAATTCAAAAGTGTTAACTCATCAGCTTCTGACTTTGAAAAGTGTTTGCCACAGTTGAATTCAGGAGTCAGGCCAAACTCTAACCCAATCCAAACAAACCAGTGGTCTTAACTACTAACCTCCACCTCTGAGGAAGGGGCAGGCAGCCTTGAAAGCTTGGGAAGAGCTCAATGGAATGAGTAAATCCTGGAAGTATCACTCACTGAATCAGATTTTGGGAGAATGACAGAACATTGTTTAAGTAGTGAATTAGCATTTCTGGGATTAGAATGGCATCATCCAAAGAGTTTCAGCCAGGAATTATACAGTACTGCAGTGATGCTATCAATAAGGAAAAGCTTGCTGCCAAACTGCTCCCACCCCAGTCTGCCTTTCCCCTTGAAACAATAAAACTTTCTATAATCTACCTTACTTACTATCGTTCAAATTATCCCAAACTCACAAAAACAAAATCCAGATACTTCCAAATAGTCTTTCCCTCTCATCCCCCTCCACCTACCCAACTCCAGGAGACTTAACAACTGAAACCCCAACTCTAGCAAAAGAAAAAAAAAAACATATGAGACTGTTATATTGTTCCCACAAAATCCTTCCAGGCTGTTGCACCAAAGAGCTGGTTACAATTACTTTTTTTCCTGTTTTCTTATTATAGTTATCTCTACATAATCAGCTTCTAAGAAATCAGACTCCTCCGTGTATTTGTTTAGGTAAATCTGTCATTTAAGATTAGAAACCTCTACAAAATGTAAATTCACATGAATTGCAAAAAAGAAATTGTTTCCAAATATGGAATTATAGCCAAGTGTAAGAGGTTGGATAATGGTCTTCTACAACAATCTCATAAATTTGGAAACAGTATGTATGTGTATGTGTACCCGTGTGTGTTTCAACTCCAATACATATACAACCAAGGTCAAGGGAAGTCAAGACTGAAATCTTAAAATCAAGGTATAGTCTACAGAACTGAAGAAAGTTACCACTTCTAAGAATTAGATTATGTCAGTCTCACCACGTGATAGGAAAATAATATTTTCTTTTGTGCTGCTTAAATTGGGTTTTCCACTGTCTAACACTTGAGTCAATGCTCCATTCTCAAACAGACAGGAATTGGATTATTACAACTGAGAAAGTACACACTTTTGCTTCATCAGTACTTTCATTCATTCAAACACAAGGAACTTGTATAGAACAGTTAACAGGGCCAATCAAATAGAAAATTCTTGGCAAAACCAAATAATCAAGAAATTTCTGGTTACAAATTTTCTGAAATATTTTTACTTAAAATTTGTATTAAATCACTCCTGAACCAAAAGGGCAAACTAACCTCTTACTTTTTTAGCTCCCCTGCTAAAAAAAAAAAAGTCAGGGCTAGCAATGATACAAAGAATAAAGCCAATGGTTAATCATTAAGAGGGGGCAACAATCAGGGCATTATTTCCTCCAACTTCTTCACTGCAAATCAAAACAGTGTGCCAAACTAGTCACAATTCCACAAACAGATAATATTTTCCTATGATATTATTCTGAATAAAATCATTGTCTAATTTAATCCAAATCCTTCTCCTAATCTCCTAATATTCCCAAAAAAGCTTCCCAAAAAACGGTATCTAATTTGTACTTCTGATATGTACTGGCTGAAGAGAAAGGTTTTGCTGCATTTTTTAAAAAGCATTTACCACATTTGGGAGGCGGGGAGGATGGGAGGGGGGATGAGGAGGGAATCCAGCAACTAACATGAAACCAGGTCAGGAAGGTTGGCAAGTGCAGTTCATTTTCAGTGTCTTCTTAGTTTGAAGAGTACAACACACCAAGAGCCCAACTGTAGTCTAACTGCAAGGCAGTTTGCAGTAACTACAATTCCAAAATGGGAGTTGGCTACCAAATCAGCTAACCCAACGTTTATACATTACTTTGGAGTAACAGAAATGATTTCACTCAGAACATATTCATTTTTCCAGCACCTTCATTCACCCCTTCCCCCCCAAAAATATATTGTAGTTACTCAAGGATTTAAAAAAAAAAAAAAAAAAAGGCAAAAACTGACATCTCTAAGATTTGACAGCTCTCCCTTGTTTCATCCCTGAAAAAGACGGCGGGGTCGCTGTCACCGATGCCCACAGCCCGTCCATTCTGACCACTCTAAGGCAGCATCAAGACTGTCTAAAAATAGGACTGTTCAACGAGGGTATCAGGTCAGTAAAGTTTTTTTTTTCTGCCACTCACTGGCACAAACTTCAAAACACCCATCAGAGAGCTCCCCCGGAAACCCAGAACACCCATTTCCAATGTATAAACACAACTCTTCCCACTAGAAACAGTTAAAACAAGGGATTTAGCCGAGGAGAGGGGGTGAAACAAAGAATTAATATGAGGGGGGCGGGAATCAAAAAGGATGAACAAGAGGATGCAGAGTTGTCAAACAGTTGGGACCAGGAACCAAAAACCAGAAAGAAAGGGATGTTGGGAGCGATATCCATCCTTAGCTTAATCTTTAAGATTTCGGATCTCTCTCTAGAGACACGGGAGAGAAGTTCGAAGGGGCGGGAAGAAAGGCCAAAAGGGGAGGGGGGGAGGTCCCCCCTTCTTGTAATCACTCTCCACAACTGCCCACTAGGAGTTCTTGACCCCCTTTCCAGGGGACAGAGTCAGGAGCGCACCCACACCACGCCACATATACAATACACAACACAACACATCACAACACAACACAACACACACACTTCTCCTTCCCCATCTAATACTCACCATCGATGTTCTCTCGGTCGCTGATGTGTTGCAGGTTGCAGCCTGTGTCCTCCCGGCTCAGCTCGGTATCGGGCCGATAGGACTCCAGCCGGGAGTGGGCATTTCTCCTGAGCTTGGGGCTGGACGACACACAGCAAGACGTAGTGTTCCCCATCTTCTCTGGCCTCCCCAATTCCTCCTCCCCTTGCTTTCTCCTTCTACCACTTCCCCAACCCCCCTAGGGATAAGGGTGCAGGGGAACGGGGCGGGGGCAGAGGAGGGAAGGGATGAGGGGGGGGGGAAGGGGTTGGGGACGGGGAGAGGGAGAGGGTGGGGGAGGGAAGAGGGGGCGCGGGGTTCTGGCTCCCCGCCGCTGGGGATGCAAGCCGCAGCCCAGCTGCCCGGGTCAGCAGCTGCAGCAGCGGCGGCGGCGGCGGTGCCTCGCCATGGGCGGCGGAGGAGGAGACAACAACGGGGAGCCGGAGGAGGAGGAGGAGGAGGAGGCGGAGGACCGAGAGGAGGAGGAGGCGGAGGAAGAGGAGGAAGAGGAGGCGGAGGCGGCTTCCCAGGCTGCCCCCTCGGTCGCACACGCTCGCAGCTCTCCCCAATGGCTCATCCAACCGGCTACTGCACGAATGCGCGTCCTGGCTGGCTTCGGGGGCAGTCGGGGAGGAAGACCCCGGCCTCTCTCTCACTCTCTCTCTCTCTCACACTCTCTCACTCACTCACTCACAGACACACACACATGCACGCAGGCACACTCACACTCGCACACGCGCGCGCGCGTGGGGCTGCAGCGGCGGCGGCGCCTAAGTCATCCCGCCCGCAGCCATGGCCCGGCCCGGGGCCTCGGCACTCCCTCCGCCCGAGCCGGCTCGAGTCCGCAGCCGCGGCTGCAGGAGCAGCGGCGGGAGCTGGAGCAGGAGCAGCGGCGGCGGCCCCGAGCTGCCTTTTGCAAAAGGTTCCGGTTCAAGGGGGTGGGAACCAGAGCCGCCGGGCAGCCGGGCCGCAGCGGCCAAGTGCGCGGCCACCGGGGCCTCTCCGCCTGCCCCGCGCGCCGTCCGCGTGCCCCGGGGCCGCCGCCGCCGCCGGCCGGGAAGCGGGATTCCTCCGGGCTGCCGCCGTTGCAGCCGCCGCCGCCGGGGAAGCCCCCGCGCCCGCGACATCCCCGCCTCCCCGGCTGTCGCCTCCTCTTCCTTTTGCGCGGCGCCGGCTGCCCTGGAAGCACATCCGAGGGGCCCGAGAGAAAGAAGCCGAGCCAGCGGCGGGGGTCCCCGGGGCGCGAGGAGGCAGCGTGCGTCCTGCCCGGTCCCGATACGGTCCCGTCCTCTGCCCGGTCCCGATACGGTCCCGTCCTCTGCCCGGCCCCGATACGGTCCCGTCCTCTGCCGAGCCCCCATACGGTCCCGTCCTCTGCTGGGCCCCCAAAACTCCCGGGGTGCCTGGGGCCGCTTAAGTTTTCTTCCTTTCGCTTTTTCTTTCTTGAAAAAATAATCATCCTTTCCATCTTTCTCTCCTGTAGTTCCCCCGCGCTCCTTATCCAAAGAAGGAGCAGGAGCGGAGATTCGATAGAATATTTGCAAAACGTTTCTATTCTATTCTCCAAGTAAGATGGAAACTTGGCACAGAGGGGGGAAGATGAGTTTGTCCTTTTTGGGAATCCCAAATACTGGAAGACTACTCATTTGAACCCAGAAGAAGGAAAATATAAAATATGGAATGGGGAGAGGAGATGGGGGTGGGTAAATGAGGAACTGGATAGAGAACCAGGGAAGGGGAGCATCACATTTCAAGCTGGAAGGGATCTGGGGGTCATCTAACCCAACCCCCACCCCCCTCGATTTTACTACGAAGCCAAGAGAGGCTGTGACTTATTTAGGATCCCACAGGTAGAAAACGTTAAGTGGATAGAAAATAGGAGGGAAGAAAGGGAGAAAGATTTGAGGCACTTTGTGACTATGGGGAGAATGTAGTTTAGCGTTTAAAAAAAAAAAAAAGTGGGATGATGTGGAGATGCAAACTTGCACCTTGAGTCAGGAGCTCCCTGCTCTATTTTAGGGCAATGCCTTGATTTAGTTGTTGACCTTATTTAAATCATGAATTTGATCCCTTTGGGCCTCACGCTGTGGAGTGCACCGAGTTCCTTAGAGGTTGACAATGTGAAAGAGAATCAAGGAAAATGGCATTATGATTTTTACAAAATATTGGGATTATTTTGGGCAGCTTGGTGCTGCTCATTAATTAATCAACAAATTTTTATTTGATTGACATTTCCTAGACGCTATACTACATCTTATAGATAATCCAAGTGAAGCAGTCCCTGCCCTCAAGAAGTTTACATTCTATAGATTTAGATCTAGGAGATGGTATAAACCCTTGATTTTAAATATTCAATCATGCCCGATTCAACGTGTTGATCCCATTTGGGGTTTTCTTGGCAAAGATATTGGAGATACTGCTTTGCCATTTCCTTCACCAGCTCATTCTACAGATGAGGAAACTGAAGCAAATGGCACTAAGTGACTTGCCCAACAACACAAAACTAGTAAATTTCTGTGACTAGATTTGAACTGAAGAAGATTGAGCTTTCTGCCTTCAGGCCCAGTGCCCTATCTACTGCCACACTTGCCCAGAGATTACAATGTAGAACAGAAAAAGCCCTTTAATCAGAGGATCTAAGTCAGAACTTGAGTGTTTCAGGCACCAAGTTGGCTAGTACTAGAGCTATAACAACCGAAGTGAAGCTGGTCCTGTCTTCAGGGAGCTTATATTCTATAGAGTTAGAGGTGGAACTGGGTTTAGGAGTCATTTAGTTTAGATAACTAGTTTAGAAGCTATCTAAAGTAGAAGTTATATATATATGTCTATTTGTATTTATGCAACCTTGAGCCTATCATTTAATTTCCCTGAACCATAATTTCCTTAGCTGTTAAAATGGTTGAACTAGATAATTTTCCAACTCTCCATCTTTGATCCACACAGATATTAAATGGCAACCCTGGAAGTCAAACCCAGATTTTCTAAAATCTGACACTCTTTTCAGTGATAATAATGGCTCATTTTTCTATAATGCTTTAAGGTCTGCCTTATGCATGGAACAGGATCCCATGCAGGTGTTGTCTGAGCCAAAACCGTATATTGCCAATAATTGTAAAATAGAAAACTCTTCTCTTTTTCCTCCATTCCCCACATTTGGTGCAGCTCTCAATGGGGGAGGAAGAGTATTGAATTGTAAGTTCCTTGAGGACAGGAGACTGGTATTTTGTTTCTTTGTATTATCAGGACATTTTGGTATTGTTCAAAAGCTATGTGAGATCTCAGAAGTCATTCCCAAGAATTTGTCCTTGTGATTAGGATAACCCCTGGAATGCTGAATTATTTAATGGTAATGATAAGGGACAAAGTGACTTTATACAAATGTCAGTTTCTTTTGTTTTTTCTCTCCACCCACTCCTTCCTTCCAGGAGTGGGAAAATTTAAGGATCAGAATGGAGAAACTTACCTGAATTGAAGTTGGACTACACTAGTCTGGAATAGAAACTAGACTAAACAAGGAGAAGTTGAGTACAGTCTTCTAAATTAGCCCTATTATATAATTTTGGAATCAGAGATTTTCATTGATTGCCTAGAAGAGGACTAGGCAAAATGGCAAATTAGGTATTTTTCTTTATCATCTCTTACCCCAATCCTTCTTTATAATGCCGTGTGCCAGTGTATTCATACTATCCAAAGATATCCCCACCCAAGCTTGCTCTATAGTCAAAATTTTATTTCCCTCCTCCCTCTAAACCAGTATCACCCCTAACCTCCAAAATTAAAAATCTAATTACCCAAGAAATCTACCTACTCAAGTAGGCCTAATTATTGATGATGGTAATCTGAAACTCTACCCTCCCTTGAAGAACTGTGTTCTTCAGGATCTATCTTTTTAATAACTTCTGTATTTCTTTCACTGGTTCCTCCAGCTCCCATTCTCATCATGTTGGCATTCCCCAGGGTTCTGTTCTGGGCTTGATTCTCTTTGCTCTTTCCCCCAATGTGCTCATCCATTTCTGTGGCTTGCCCAAATCTTAATTTCCAACTCCAGCCTCTCTGTTCAGCTACACATCTGCATTTCCAGCTGTTTCCTAGACAGCACCATCTGGAAGACCTGTCAGCACTTCAAACTCAACATAACCAAAATTGAATTTGTTATCTTTCTAACCTCCCCCACCCTTCCCAACCTGCTCAACCTCCTGGCTTCCCTATATTTAAAAGACTACCAACCTCCCAGTCACCCATATTTGATACCCGAGTCTCCTTTCTCACCCATATTTGATACCCGAGTCTCCTTTCTTTTCTTTTGTCCTCACATCAAAACAATTTTACTCTTTCTCCCATCTGTCCTGTTTTTTCACTTCAGATTTTCACTCCCTTTTGCATAAAGTAATTTCTTAAGTTTTACTGATGCCTTTTGCTTTTACATCCCAGTCATTTACAAATATATCTTTTCTCTTCTCTGATAACAACCAAAAATCTGTTAAGCAAAACCAATCAAGAAATCAGCAACACTTGAAAGTATATTTGATATTTCACACCTATAGTTCTTTACCTCTCCAAATAAGGAAAAGTTCATTTTCTAGGCCAAGCTCAATCATTATACTTTTATCTCCTTTAGTTTCATTTTATTGTTCTTTTTTGTTTACATTGTTGTAGTCATTGTATATATTTTTCTCCTGATTATTTACTCTATCTTGAATAGATTTTTGGAACAGCCTCCTAACTGGTGCCCTTCAGTCTTCTTCCCCTCATTATCAATCCATTCCCCATATGGTATTAGATTAATCTAACTGATTGTCATGACTGATCAAGTCATACCCTCACTTCAGTGGATTCCCATAATATAGCCATGATGTAGAACCAATCTACCTTTCCAAACTTCTCTACTACTATTCCCCTTTATGTCTCCTATGTATTAACCAAACCGGATTGTTTCCTGTCCTCTGCACATTTCCTCTGATTTCCTGTCTCCTTGCCTTTATACAATATTGTTCCTCCATATGAGAATGTCCTTCCCACCCCAGCTGTGCCTATTTCCTACCCATCCTTCAAGACTCAAGTCAAATCTCTATAAACCCTTCCCTACTCCAGTAATCTCGTCTGCCTGAATTAACCCCACACTTTGTATACCATTTCCATCCATTTTTTATTTGTACATTATAGCTTGAGCTGTAGCTATTTCTATATTCTCACTTCTCATTACAGCTTGAATTCTGAGAAATGTTTGTTGACTAAAGTAATTTATAATAAGACTTAAATGATGGAAAGACTTACTATTCCCCAAACTCATTTGCTCATTAAACAAGGAATTTGTTAACCCAAATAAATCTAATTGGCAGAAGTTTGTGGGAGAACTATTTCTGAATCTTCCCCTGTTTTTACCTTTCTTTATATCCCCAGTGTTTTGCGCAAATTCCTGATGCATAGTAGCAATTTTTTGCTACTACATTAATAAATACTTGTAGACTGACATTTAGACTGCTTGTGGCTACTCTACACTCCAAGATTACCACTCTCTCCTACAAAACAATGTCACTTTAAGAGAATACAGGCTTATACTGAATGGTTATAAAATAATGTCATGTTTTAAGCTTCAGTTTAAGATATTATTTAATTAGAGGAAATAATCTGAGAGAAGAATTAAAATCATATCCTACTCGGAGCATCCAACTTTCTTGCAAAATTCAAGAGGGGCAGATAAAGTCAAACTTAAAGATTCAATAAAGAGAGAAATCTATATTATATGTCAGCTATATTAATATTGTTTTAAATGTATATGTATATATATGTGTGTGTGCAGATATATGTATTGTGGATATCTGTGGGAGTGGTATATGTGTGTATATATAAAATATATGTATGTATATATAATTATATACATTTATAAAGTATGTATATTTACATATATGCATATATATAAATATATATTATATATTTATATATATATATAAATATAGCCTGCTTGGGAGAGGAGGGGGAGGAAAAGAGAGGGAAATAAAGTAAAAAGTACACAGCAGAGAACAAAAGAAAACCTACAAGGAAGCAAAAAAAAGTGAATGTACATGAATATCATGTCTTCTATTATTATATATGCTTTATTGGATGGAAATGGAAATTTATTGTTACATGCTTTGAATCTTCCCCAATGTTTTGCTGCCACTTGACAGTGTTGTTGTTGTTGTTGTTGTTTTTCTGGCTTTCATTTTCTATTATGTTTTTCTTATTTTGCATCTAAATCTTAAATAAACACATAAAATAATAAAAAAATAGAAAAAATAAAAATAAATTAGCTTTAAAATGTTCAAGAGGGCATGGGAGGGTATTGGACGAGGATGGGATAGAAGGTAATTTTTCTTTTCATATCACAAACCATGCCTCCATCCATCTTTTCATTCTGTGGGAGTTTTTAGGCCAGAAAGTACTCAACTTCATTATATAAATCTCTCTAGTTGTGGATACTACTGTTGGGAGTCAAGTAGTCCCCTGAGTATCACTGAGAAACCTAGCACTAGTTAAGGAAAAAGGAAAGGACATTGGGAAAAGAAAACATGAAATATGCTTTCAATTCCATAATTTCTTCTTCCTTGACCAGTTCAGCCTATAGGGAACTTTACTAAAACACTTCTTGTCTCTCTTGCCCTTTTGGCACTTGATATTCTGCCCATTACTTTTTTCTTGTGTGTTTGTATAGGCCCCTCAATGAGACTATAATGAATCTACAAGTATTTATTTAGCACATAAGAGGAACCAGTCTATGCAAAACATTAGGAACACATATAGAATCCCTTCCCCTCAAAGAATTTATATTCTAACAGATTAGACAACAAATACACAAATCTATATGTTCAAAATAAATATACAATAGATGGAAGTTAGCCCAAAAGGGGAAAATCAAAAACAAATATGCTGCTAAATGTTTAATAACCTGCTCTCCAAGAGAAAGAAAAAAACATATAGAGGACATACTTGTAAGTTTAATTTTCATTATTCACATTCTCTCCATCACTTACTATGTCTAGACAACTGACAAAACAATAAATGAAACCTTCTTTTGTAGCACTTGCTGAAGTATAAATGTTCACACTGAAAATTTGACGATCAGCCGATAGGAGCTGGCTCCAGCACACCGTTCAGGGTTGTCCTAATTAGCACAGAGCACAGGAGATGTGTACATAGTAGGTACTAAATAAATGTATGTTGAATAAATTAGTTGCCTATACATGGTCTTGGCTATTCCCATAATATGCTAGTCAAACCAAATGTGAAGAGAAAGGGCAGAATACTAAATATTCATGTCAAGTAAATTTGATTGTAGAATCACAGATTTAAACTTGGAAGAGACTTTAGAGACCAGATAACCCAATCTCCTCATTTTACAGCTGAAGAAACAGAAGCTTTGACAGGTTAAGAGACTCATCCAACTAATATGGAAATGTTTTGCGTGACTACACATGTATAATTATATCAAATTGCTTGCCTTCTTGAGGAGGGAGGAGGAGAGAAAAGAAGGGAAAGAATATACAACTTAAAAAAAAAGATGCTAAACATTTTTGTTTACATGTAATTGAGAAAAATTAAAAATTAAATGAGAAAAAAAAAGGTCACAGAAGTAAGAGTTGAGCTGGGATTTAGACCCAGGCCCTCTGACTACAAATATGATGTTCTTTTCACTGCACCCACACTTCAAGTAAGAATGTCTGAGAGACAATCTTTGCATATTTTTTCTCTGTTCTCTCTACCACTTAAATTCTACCAGTCCAGTGATATAGAAAACAAATTTTACTTATATGAACTGAACACTATGTATAAACCTTTTTCTACTTCTTTGTGATATCTGTCCTCCAACATTTGCCATAACCAAATGATAATAAACCATGTCTATTATTTTCTTTGTTTTCTTTTTAATTAATCCAGAAACAACAACTCTAGTGAAAGTGATTGCCCTGGGCTTAGTCTTTATAGTAAGAAACAAATACTGGAATGATTAGATAGTCTGGGGAAAAAATTTTTAGCTTGTTGCATGAAAAAAGAAATAATGACTACAGCCATTTCAGCTTTGTTTTGGGATTGTTTTGTGTGTTTTTACTTTTGGAAATGAACCAAATCCAGTGTTTCTGGAAGAAAATAATTATATTGCATATTTGCACTTAATAACTTTGTCAGCAAAATCTTGGAATGATATATATCATGGCACTGTGGAGCCGGCAATATATTGAGAGTCAGAGAATCTGCATTAAAATCTTTTCTCAGATACTTGGGATCTGTGCAGTCTTGGACAAGCAAACTATTTGGTCTCAACTATTCCATGATGTGCAATAACGGGGGAGGGGAAAGATGTAACATGAAGATGGTTTGTGAATAGACGATTCAAATATACCTTAAGTCTCAAAACCTATCACTTTAAGCTCTATGGGCTTGTGTAGTCTTTCATTTTAATGTATTTAAGGAGCCAACTGAGTGGCATAGTGAACAGAATATTGTAGTCAGAAAAGCACGAATTCAAATCTAGCATTAGATACTTACTGGAGGTATGATCTTGGGCAAGTCAATGACCTCCATTTGTCTCAGCTTCCTCATCTATAAAATGGGGGCAACTACTTCCTAAGATGAGATAGCAATTGTAAAGCACTTAGCACAGTTCTTGGCATATAGTAAGTGCTATATAAATGATAGTAATTGCTGCTGCTGTTACTACTGCTACTACTACCACCACCACAGCAACAACCATCACTACCACTACAACTACTTTTAACCAGGAGTTTCCATCAGAAGGCTTGTTGCATGGTTATACATGGTAATTATGGCATTTTTGTTTAACTTTATAACAAAGGAAAGTTCTATTTAGGAGGAAGAAGATTCATTGAGAACAACAAGCTTGAGTAAAACATTAGTAAAGTCATACTTGTCCTACATTTTTCACAAAATTAGAAAGACCCTTTATGGAGTATTTTCCACTGGACAAGCCTTTTTTAACCTGGAAAAGTAACCATGTTTACAAGAGTTAAAGCAAAGTAAAGTTGTTCTTTTAAATATTCTACTCGAAAGTCACATGAGCTTACTCAGACTAACCTCCAAAAATCATTCTACTAGTGCTACTCTCTGATTTATGTACATGTTACAATCTCCAAATCTTTCTCTTTGCAGATAGGCTGAACTATATCAAGTTACCTCTGACTTTAGAAAAGCCATGAAAATGAATCCATTAGAAGGGACTTAAAAGACATTCGGGCTTGAAGAACTTTGTTAAGATAAAAGGCAGAGAATAAAGCCATTGGGTTTATTCTGCTTAGCTTATATAAGCCAATATATCATATCAGGCTTCTATTAAAGTATATGATGATTCTTTGCTTTGATCAATGATCAAAACCTTCTGGGTATTTCAAAACTGCCAGAATGGCCAGGGACCATATCTTACATTGCCATATACGGGCAACAATAATTATTTGTTCAATGCCTACCATTTATCCAGGTTGCTTAAAAATGATAATGCTGGTCTTGGAACAGGAATTTGAGTACATCTAATGAGAGCCAGTAAAAATATAGTTGAATGGAATCTTATGAATCTGACCAAAATCACTTTAAATTTAAAAAGTATACAGAAGGGGAAAACTACCCACATACATGCATAAGCTTTGTACTGGACATAGTAACAGCTAATAAGTAGGAGAAAAATAAAAGCAGAAGAAAGGACCAGGGCTTTCTGAGAGATAACATACAAAGAAGTGACAACAGCAAATCTCATAGCCTTAAATGTCTACAAATGCACAAAATATAGAAAAGAAGCATTGGGAGAAAAAAAATGCAAAGAAGCATATTTGCTTTCATAAGTATCACTGAGCCTTAGAGTAATGAGTCTTAATTCAACTCAACATTTATAAAGTGCTCCTATATACAAGATGTGAGGGAAGATGGTAAATAGAGTATAACAGGTTCAGTAATAACTGATATAGTTTGGGAATGATCACTCTTTTTTAGCAGTCATTTTTCTGAGGGACACAATATATAGTATGTAAGCAGGTAAATAAATGTAAGAGAATCTCTGAGATGGGGAAATAAAAAAGAAAAGATCAATCAGAGAGTCTTTCTTTATGAGACAACTCAAGTCAAGTATTGAAAGAGTTACATATTCTAAGATAAGAGACAGAGTTGAGCTAAAAATTTATGCCAGATATAGGTATATAAAGATACCAAAGTGAAAGATCAAATGCCAAACTTGGGGAATAGCTACTAGGTTAATTTGGTAGAAACAGCAATCATGTGAAGGGGAGCATTGTGAAATGAGGCTTACAAGGGAGTAATGACTCAGATAGTGGGGTAGGAGTGAGTAGGAATGGGAGTTTTTATTTTGTCCTCAGGATAATAGGGAGCCATTGAAAAATTCTGAGCAAGAGAGTAGCACTGTTATTATTTTTAGTAGCAATATGGAGAACAGATTGTAGGAGAGAGACTGGAAGTGGGGAGATCAATTTAAAGGTTATTGCTATAGTCCAGGGCAGAGATAAGGGCCTGAACTAAGAAATTGGCTGGCCAAAGTGAGGAAAAAGAAAGAGATAGATGCAAGAGATGTTATGGAGGCATTATTGAGCAGATTTGGCAACTTGCTGAGGCAGTGGGATGGGTGAGGGAGAAGGAAGGAGAGGAGCAAGTCCAGAATAATCAAAGATAGAATGGAAAGATTGTTCAGGGAAGCAATATTTAGCACAATGAGGAACTAGGTAAACTATTGGTCAAGTCTTTTCTTCTCCGCACAAATCCCTTTGTAGGGGCGCAGATCTAGCTCGGTCACTTGAGATCAGATATGCCATTTTAGGTAGGATCCTTGACACATCTTTACCCAGATCCCTTCACGATGCATTGTTTCCAGAGAAAAAGATTTGACATTGTGTTTCTTCCAGGGAATACAGTGGCAACCCACCAACTCTAGGCTGCCTTTCCATAGAATATCACACAAAAGAGAACTAGAATACTGTCACTAGATGGCTACATTGTTTCCCAAAGACTTATCTGCCTCTTTGTTCACTTGTGCTTTATTATGAACACCATCTAAAAGGAACTGATTTAAAATCTATTCACCAACAATGCTGTTTTGCACTTCTGAGCCTCCAGAGTTGAGGAAGTGCAGTGTGGTACAGTGGAAAGAACATTGGATATTTGAATTGGAGAACTGGAATTTGAATCTTGGTTCTACCACTTACTCTGTGTGTGTGTGTGTGTGTGTGTGTGTGTGTGTGTGGTCTTAGGCTTATAAATTTAGCCACAAGTGTCCCCATCTGTACAATGAGAACTTAGAACCTCTAGGTGATACTGCAGATTAAGTGCCTGGCCTGGAATCAGAAATACAAGAATTCAAATTCGACCTCAGATACTTATTAGCTGTGACATTGGGCAAGTCACTTAACCCTGTTTGCCTCAATTTCCCCATCTGTAAAAAGAGCTGAAGAAGGAAATGATAAACCATCCTAGTATTGTTGTCAAGAAAAGCCCTCATAGTCTTACAAAAAGTTAAACATGATTGAAATGACTGAACAACAACAAAATGAATGGATTTGACCAAATAAACTCAGGATTCCTTTCAACCCTAAATCTGTAGTCCTGTGAGTTCAGCTGTGGTACATGGTCCCACCTGTTTTCCTCCACCTTCACACATGAACTAACAATAACCAAGTGTTTAGCATAAGCAATGAGAACTATCTATTGAAGCTAAAGGAGGAATTTAGGTGTTCAGAATATAAATTTGATTTATATTTGAGATTCTTAACATGTTTTCATAATACAATGTGATGAGATATCTTAAAGTCTCTCTATATGAATATATATGAAGGACAGGAAAATATTCTTTAAGTATAAATGGTTATATAATAAATTGTACTGCTTCTCAGAGAAGAGGGAGTGGACTTACAAGAGCTTTATTAAAGTTGTTTTCATTTTGGATCTTTTCAATATCATTATATTAACTTTAAGCACAGAGTAAATTACAAGGATGGAGAGATGGAGAGGATTTTCAGGGTCAACTAGGACAGCACCCTGCCTTGAAAACAGCTTCTTGTTCATGAATTATTTGTTCTATTTTAAATGTCTCCAGAAAAAAAAAAAAAAGATTCAACCATCTCTGGCATTAACCTATTCCTATGACAAAAAATCATCATAGCCAAGAATCTAGCAGTTCCACATTTATGAAGTTCTTACTTTGCACAAGGCACTGGAAATGCTAGGTCTGGCATCTTTCATATTTGATAGAATAAAGTAATTTTAGGAAAACATCAAGCATTAACTGAGTTCAGAAAATGTGTTTGAAATAAGGTGTGATATCTACTTCTCCTACCCCCACTGTAGTCTCTGCCTGAAGACTCACAGGAACTAGAAATATTATTGAAGTCAATTTTCACAGTAGCAAAGAATTGGAAACAAAGTGGATGCCCATCAGTTGAGGAATGGCTAAAAAAATTGCAGTACATGAATTTAATGGAAAATTATTGTAGCATAAAATGAGTAATATTAGGAATTCATTCATGTATGTAAAGATTTCAATGAAGTAGAATCAGAAAAATACATATGTAATGACTCAATGTTAATGAAAAAACAAGGAAACAAAATACAGTATATTTAAATATACTCTATAGTATACTATATGCTGAAAATGGTATTATTATGCGCAAAGAGCCTCAGAGGATAGATGAGAAAACAAACTTTTTTTAATTACAAAGATAAGGAGCCCACGGACATGGAACATTGCAAATACTGTCAGATGAGGTCAATGTATTAGTTGATTTTGTTGAATATTTTGTTTAATCTTTGTTACCAGGGAAGCCTCAATGGGGAGGAAAAAAAGGAAGAGATAAATTCAGAAAGTAATATGAAGTAAAAAGACAATGACAACAACAACAAAAGGGATCAATAAAACCTTTTAAAAAGACAAGAAAAACAAATTATTGAAGTACTAAGATAAATTAACATGGACTGCAAAAAAGAAATGTTTCCTAAGAAATCAATTAAAATGCCTCCCTTCTTAGTAACAAAATTTTTCAGCTTATAAACCTTCTTACCGAGAAAAAGAAACATTCTAATAGAGTATAAATATTCACAAGCATCCCATGATGCTGGTGTGAACATGGAGGATATACCAGTCAAATTCAGATTTCCCTTTTCCACAACCCTCCATCCCCGAGCACACATATACATACCAATATAGAGAATAATATAATGAGAAAATATTTAACAAAGCTAGGGAAATTTTTTACAACCAGTGATAAAGGCCTCATTTCTAAAATATATTAAAAAATGGTGTCAAATTTATAAGAATACCAGTCATTCTCCAAATGATAAGTTGTCAAAGGATATGAACAATTTTTAGATAATGAAATTAAAGCCATCTATAGTCATATGAAAAAATGCTCAAAATAATTTTTGATTAGAGAAATGGAGGTTAAAGTAACAGTGAGATATCACCTCATACCTCGCAGATTGGTGAAGATGACAGGAAAAGATAATGATAAATGTTGAAGGGGATGTGGGAAAACTGTGACACTAATGCATTGTTGCTGGCAGTGTGAAATGATCCAGCTATTCTGGAGGGCAACTTGGAACTATAGCAAAGGGGATGAAACTGTATATATCCTTTGACCCACTAGTACCATTACCAGATCTTTATACCAAGGAAATCATAAAGGAGGGGAAGAGACCAACATGTGCAAAAATGTTTGCAATAGCTCTTTTTTGTAGTAGCAAAGAACTGAAAAATAAGGAGATGCTCATCAGTTGGGGAATGGCTGAATAAGTTGTGATATATGAAGATAATGGAATGTTATTGTTCTATAAAAAGTGATAAGCTGATTTTAAAAAGGCCTGGAAAAATTTACATGAACTGATGCTGAGTGAAAGAAACAGAACTAGGAATACATTGTACAGAGTAACAGCAAGATTGTATGATGATCAGCTATGAAAGATTTGGTTCTTCTCAGTGATTAAGTGATCCAAGGCCATCCCAATAAGCTTTGCACAGAAAATTCTATCTGCATCCAGAAAGAGAACCATGGGGATTGAATAGAAATCAAAACATGCTATGTTCACTTATTTTTCTATTTTTTTCTCTCCTATGGTTTTTTCCCTTTTGTTCTGATTTTTCTCTCTCAACATGACTCATAAATAAATGTGTATTTAAAAAGTTAATATATATGTATAACCAGAAAATGAATAAAAATTTAAAAATTAAAAAAGAAAAGAAAATACTTAGTATCTGATTGAAGGGCAAATAGTTCATGAAGGAGTAGCAGAGCTGTGACTGTGGTGGTGGGTACTTTAGTCATGCCTACTGATGAAAAACAAAGCCATTGGGTTGTTTTCTATGGAAGAAAAATAAAAGAAATGATAAATTAATGGGTGGGAGGGAGAAAATTCAAGTTATTTAGTAGAATAATTCAGTATCATCCATAGCATCTCAAGCCTCAGCACTAAAAGGTCATCAAGGGATTTTGTAGCACAGCCCCTCTTCTATCAGATTACTTTTCAAACTAAAAAAAAAAAAAAAAAAAAAAACATTATCTTTGTTAATATTTTATATTAAGACTATTAATTGGCCATTGCAATCAATTACCAGGGAGTTCATAAATCAGGCTTAGTAAGATCACAAAGAATATCCCTATATTTACTCCAGCAGAATAAAGATAATAGAATTTTATGGTTGGAAAAGACTTTAGAGTTTAAACCCTATTCTATACAGAGGAGAAACTGAGTCACCAAAATTGTAAAGTAAATCGCCAGTGGCAATTAAGGACTGGAGTAAGGATCAGGAATAAAATTTGACTCCTAGCTAAGAATTCTTTTCATTATACAATAGCCCAGTATGAATCTGTCATTCAACAATTTATATAAGCCTCTTTTGAATCTGTTTTATATAATAGTAATAATCAGTAATAAAAATTGCTGGTATTTATTATCTTTCTATACCACATCTTAAAAGTTTTGTGGATTTGCTTTGAACTATGTTTTAGACTTTTTTTTTTTAAAGAAAATGTATTAAACTTGCCTCCTTCAGTCATAAAAAGGATATCCTTCAAAGCCATAACCAAGAATTTTTTCACTTGAGATAAAACCAGAAGCAGAGAGAATGCCAATGGTTAAAAGTATAATCTAATCACTGTGAAAGAGGAAGTGACTAGTCCTTCCCAGTTCGGTGTACTTCAAGAAGTCAGCTATTTTGGGTAAAGCACTGCTTATCCTGCCATGGTTATAGCTCTTACTTCCCATCATTTTTATGAACTTTGATCAGCCTTCATATTTCTAGAATAAATCATTATAGTTTATTCTCCTAGGCATATTTCCTTTCCCCAGATTCTCTATCCCCCATATCTTTCCATATCCTCTTTCCTAGAACCTCTGAAAGAAGAAATTTCTTCATCTCTCCTCCTGCATACTTGTAAGGAAAGAATCAAAATGAATATTATGTATGGACTTAATTAGATTTTCTAAAGTCAAAATATTTGAAATTGGTAATTTCCTCCAAATATAAATCAAAGATTTTTCCAGTGAGCTGTTTCCTGAATATTTCAATGTGAAAGACAATAAGAAGAAAAAATATTTGTAGAAATAATTGCAAACAACTCTTCTCAAGACTCTTTATTCTAACAAGGCAACCTTCATTGGTTAGAAGTCCCATAATGATGTTGTCAGAACGCATATTTCTCCATAATTCTTCCAAAAATGTCAATGAAAAGCTTATTGTGTTTTCCCTTCCATATTGATACCTTTCATTTCAGGACTTGTCTTAAGATTTCAGAACTCTCTGTTCTTCATGCTGATCATTCTTCTTCTTCTAAATCATCCACATTCTTGAAAGTTGTTAAAACTGGGATGTCTAAAAATTGAAAGGTCAGAATTCATCTAAATGACAATTTATACTGCTCTTATAGAATTATTAATGAGTTGAATTAATTTTAACTAATATTAATTCTTGTGAAATTCAGGACAACAAAAAGATTTGAACAGTACTCCGGAGTTCATTGTAATTAGATTTAGTAAAAATGAAATCCACAAATATTAATTGTTTTCTTCATTCAAAATACTCTTATAGGTTTTTTAGAGAACGAAGTACAAAAAAAATTTTAAAAAAGAGTTTGAAGGCTTTGTCTCCCCCATCCTCATCCCTCCAAGGGCCTTATGACCTGGTTAGAAAAACAGTGTGAATGTGTGAACTATTTAAGCAATAATTCATGATAAGAGATGTCATAACAATTATTGTCAAATTAACTATACAGATAATAATTGCTAAAACAGTAAAGAAGAGAAAATTGCATCATGTTTGAGTGGGCAAGGGGAAATATTAAAGGAAACTTAAGTTTATCCAAAGCCAACAAAACAACATCAAATAATACAAATTTTTCATATGAATATACAATAATTATTGTATTCATAATGAGAATCCTAAGGCCTGCAAGATAATGAAATGCTTTCTGAATCACAAAAGAAGTATTAACTGTCCAGTATCATTTTAGCATATAAATAGCTTATTGTATTTTAATTATTTAAAAATCAGTCATTTATGTATGGTGTACATGATAATATTTAACTTTGTAAAAGTCTTCATAATTGTTTCTTCAGTTTGATGTCTAGAATCTTTGTTCCAGGCAACTGCTTTTCCAGGAATATATGAACAAACAAATAAATGAATGAATGAGTGAATAAAAACTAACAATCATGTAGCACTTCAAAGTTTCTAGAGTGTATTGCATAAATATCATATAATTATTTCATTTGATCCTCACAATAATACTGTGAGTAGGTGCTAATTATTATCTTCATTTTACATTTGGGGGAACTTAGGCTGAGTTTAGTTTGATTTGCCCAAAATAACAAAGCTAATGAGTTTTTGACTCAAGATTCAAACTTGTGTCTTGATAATTCCAAGTCCAGCACTTTATCTACTGTTGTCACCCTTTTTACTCTCTATTTGTCCAAAGCCCAACATTCCTTCAATACTTGACTTCTCACCATGAAACTTTCCTGGATTATTCCAGTCTTACAGATCTCTCATCTATACATTCTTACAACACTTCAGGTTGTCCAGAGGTGTCAAACATATGGCCCATGGGCCTGAATGAAGTCCATAACACTTTCAAGTATGTCCAGAACCAAATTAAAGTATTGGGAAATATTCAACAAAATAAAGAAAAATACAATAAAACATTACATTTTAAAAACTAAGTAAAAAAGTAGTCCACAGGGATCCTTATATACAGATGAGTGGCCCCTGTTTCTATTCAAGTTTGACAGTACCCTTTCCTATATTCCATCTCCCTTCTGTTTTCCTGCAGGGTAAGATAAATTTCTATATTCCTATTGAGTATGTATGTTATTTCCCATTAAAGTCAATTCTGATGAGAGTAAGGTCCACTCCCACACCCTCCCTTACCCCTCTTCCCTTCCACTATAAAAGCTTTTTCTTACCTCTTTTTTATGGCAGATAATTTGCATCATTCCACTTCTCTCTTTCTCTCTCAGTATATTCCTCTCATCCCTTAATTTCATCATTTTTAAAAAAGATACCATCCCTATATTCAACTCATACCCATACCCTCTATATATATATATATATATATATATATATATATATATATATATATATATATTCCTTCTAACTGCCATTATAATGAGAACATTCTAATGAGTTACAAGTAGCATCCTCCCATGTGTTTTTATTTTTAACCAACAAATATATTATCATTTATTTATTCCATTTGGGGTATATTGATCTTTTCTTTCTCACTAGATTGCAAACCCCTTGAAAGCAAGAATTATGTCTTTTGCAGCCTCCAAAACACTTAGAAGTATTTGTGACACATGGTAGATGCTCATTAAACACTCACTCGATACTTGGTTAATTAACTAGAAGAATTTATTCCCCCAATATTCTGGTTACATTGGAGATTTCCCTATTAGCAGCATTAGTATACCACTACACTGCTACTAAATGGTCTTTCTGGCCTCATGAAAAAACAAATCCTCTATAAATTTATCTTTTTTTTTAATCAAGGTAAAATTTATAAGCAGGAAGTGAAACAAAATTGTACATCAATTTCACAGATAATTTTGATTTCCTGAACATATCAGCATTGATTTGATAACTTAATTCAACTATGATTTATTTAATGTCTACTTTGAGCAAAACACTGTGTTGGGGGCAGGGATGCTATTGAATAAAGTTTAGATGATCCCTTCTGTTGTAAAATATAAATTTTTTCTATCTGGGATTGCTATGTTACACAAAAAAATTATATTCAAATATTTCATTATAAAGGCATGAAAGGTACAAACTTCCTTATGAAATTTAATGGGTGAAATCATTACTGAGAAAAGGCATTAAATAAGGTATAATTGAACAGAAGGTATTTCATTTGAATTTTTAAAATTGAACAGGATTTCAACAGGTAGGAAGAGGGACCCAAGGAGAGGAACATACTAGTACATATAGCTAATGATTTCTTTTTGACTGAAGCATAATAGTATAAGTGATTAGAAATATTAGAAAAGGCTGGGAAAGAAAGATGGTGCTAGTCTATGGGGAGCCATTCTCAAATTCTCAAAAAGAATTTGAATTTTACTCAATAGGTAATTGCAATCCAATGAACTTTTTAGAGGCTATACAAGGAAGTGAGTCTGGCAATTTTGTAAAGGATGTAGCACTCATTTTAATTTCTTTAAATTTAGCCAAAAAATTCTAGAATTACTGAATGTGATTTTTACCTTAGCAACTTATGGGAAAGGCTAGAGACCTTTTTTTTTTTTTTTTTTTTTGATCATACAGCTGAGCTCCAAATCTAATTGATCACTCTCCTTGTGGCAGAAGGCCGGCACTTGCATAAAACCAGTTAGAGTTTTCCCCGTCATAGACTTGGAAATATTCTTCCATATTCTTTCCCCTTCTTCCTCATACATATTCATATTTAAAATAGTACTGTATAAATAATGCATATAAACATTGTTCAAGATTTTATAGGCCATTAACTGCAGGAGAGAATTCAGAAAAGAGGTTAAGGGGATAAAGGCAAAAAGATATTCTCCCTTCTATTTATAGAATTCAGATTGTATTAAAAACACTGATGGGCAAAGTGTAAATTGCACAAATGCCTCTATTTAAAAAAAAGAGAAAGAAGAAGGAGAAAGAGAAGGAGGAAAAGGAGGAGAAGAAGAAGAAATAATAATATATGAGGAACAGAGATATCTTTCAGGACTTGAATCTCTTCCTCGATGCATCTTGGTAGTACTCCCTTCTTTCTAAGATGAGACTGTTGCTCCTCAGCCCTCTTTCCTTTTTGGGCACCTTGAACACTACAGAAAAACAGTTATCCCAGGGTAGTTTTGGTAAGATGGAAATACTATCAGCAAGTGAGTTCCTAGACACAACAGAACCTCTTACTCATATGCTAGAGAAAATAAGACTCTCATAAAAATAAACCATTGTGAGCCTTCATGGAATGGCATAGAGGTCTGTTCATAAAGTAAAAGAGGAGGCAGTGAGATGCCCCATGATGACTCACCTTCCTGAATTCATACCCAGTGTTAGACACTTAATAGCTATGTGACCCTGGGCAAGTAATTAAACCCTGTTTGCCTCAGTTTCCTCATCTGTAAATTAAGCTGGAATAAGAAATGGCAAACTACTCCATATCTTTACCAAGAAAACTCCAAAGAGGGACACAAAGAATGAGACATGATTGCAACAATTGCACAAGAAAAATTAAAACCTCTAGTCCACAGAGTAATCTTGTGTTTGAAGACTGAATGTGGGGACTAGTATATAAAGATTCTAGGCTGGGGGGAAGGAAGGGGAAAACAAAGCCATGCATTTTGATTAAAAGGCTTGTTTTTGAACTGATAGTGTTCCCCTTCTAGCAGTCGTTAGAGGTCTGGTCCCCTGGAAAATATAACAAGTGCCATCCACAAGAAGCTCATCAGAATAGCAAAACTTCTGAACAATGGTGAACATAGTAACAATCTTTTGATGAGGGATGAATAGAACCACACAAATAAAAACAATACAGATTAGGATATAAATACATTTAAAAAGTACAGGAAAATAAGTAAGAAATATATTACTTCCAAATAGAGGAGTTCAGGTAAAGTTTCTTGGAGGAGATGGTACTTAAGCTGGGTTTTAAAGGCAGCATGGCATAGTACTGGACTTGGAGTCTGGAAGAATCAACTCTACTTCTGAGGATCACTAACTTTGTGACTCTGGAAAAGTCTCCTCAGTTCCCTCATCTATAAAAGGTGATTTGGCTTAGATGGCTTCTAAATTCTCTCTCAAATCTAAATCTGTGAATTTAGACTAGGAGGTTTTTAGATAAAAACTGTAAAAGTTGACTTGGATCATGGAAAATCTGGAATCAAATCCTAATTGATCAATAACACTCACTTATTTCCAGCTATTTGAAGGCAAAGACATATCAGTTTTAATCCATTTGGCCTCTAATAACAGAGCCAGAACCAAGTGGCAGAAATTACAGGGAAATTTCAGCTAAACTTGAACTTAACAACTAGACATCTACTAAAAATAAATTACCTGAGAGAGAGAGATCCCTATCAGTAGAGATGTTCAAGCTAGAGAGAATTTGTTAGGGATCTCGAAGAACGTATGTCTACATTAGGCAGGGATTGGAGGAAATGACCTCTACAGATCTTTCCAAACAAAACATTTTATGAATACAGAATATGATTTTATGAGACATTAAGCTACCCACCCCATTGCACTTGCTCATTCACATAGAGAGCTCCTCGTTGTTAGAGGTATTCAAGCAGTTTCATCAACTAGTGATTCCTTCATACAGCAGAGAATTTTACTTTATATTCATTCTAATTTAAATTAGAATTATGTAACTAACCCAGAAACTAAATAACATTGACATATCAAATGAAGTTGATAATCGATCAATCAATAAATACTTATCAAGTGCCTAGTATTTGCAATGCATTTAGTGCAAAATAATCAAAAGCAAAGAAAGAAAATGAGACTTAATCATGAAATTTTAAACAAATATAGGAAAAGAGGTTTTTTTTTTTTATGTTGGGTATTGATGAAATCCGTTCCCCAGAAGGAGGGCAGGTCATTAATGAACTATAACAATAAAAGGAAAACTATTACAATAGGTCTGAGATATGATTAGAAGTTCTTATGCTGTCATTGTAGCACATTAGTAGAACAAATTTGTCATGTTATTAATATAATAAACTTCCCTTTCCATGCTTAGAGGGAGATTTATTATATACAGATCAAATCCTGTTACAGACTTCAGGAGTTGTCTATATTTTGAAACCATACTGAATTAATTGAACCTAAGTACCTGAGCTCCAGAGATAAAGTTTTTGCTCCAAGTGACTCTAAGAATTAAAACAGCCACTTGAAAAATGGACAGATTGGGGTCACCTTTTTTAAGTTTTGAAGTGCAAAGAGATTTAGAAATAGCATTTTCCTCTTAAATTTCTCATTTCTAAGTCTTATTGCAAATAATATTTGAGAATTATAAATTGCCTAATAAGTACAACATATAAAATCCCTCATAGAAGCCAATCCCATTAATTTGTTTTTTATTAATACTTCACAGGGCCCAGTGGTGATTTCAATAGACTTCCTTAACTCAGAGGCTTTTTGGTTTATTTGCTTGTTTTAAATAAACTACTTTGCTGGGATTACATATTTTTAAAGAAAAGAAGAAGAAATCTTGTCACACACATCCACAATCCTAGGGGGGCTCTCCCCCTAATCTCAGTGTACCAGAAAAACACAGATTTTAGACATAAATTTGTACAGCAAAAAGTGAAGACAGAGAAGAGTTGGAGGCTCTCCTGTGACAAGAAGCTTAATGTAATGGTTAGCATGTAGGACTTCGACTTAAGAGATGCGGATTTAACACCACTAAAGACATTTAGTTGTGTGATTATGAACAAGTCATTGAATCTCTCAGAGGTTCAGTTCCTTCATCAATAAAATGAGAAATAATGTCATTCCTACTTTCAAACTCACAAGATTATTTTGAGGAAAGTATCTTACAAATCTCAAAACATACAACTTTTTAAGTCATTACTAGTTTTATCTACTGATTTCAAGCAATGTGGATAGATCACCATATTCTGTTCCTATAAAATGTTATTTTCTGCATAATGAGCAACTGAGGCACAATAAATTTATTTGTACCCCTTCTCCCTTTACTGTAACAACATTTACCATCTGAAAAAAGGAAGTTCAAAAGCATTTACAAAATACCTACTATGTGCCAGGCACTGTGCTAAGTATTTTAGAAATATTATCTCAGTTGATCCTTCCAAAAACCCCATTTGATAGATATTATTATTATCATTATATCATTTATGAGATAAATAGAGGTTAAGTGACTTACCTAAGATCTCATTGTTGTCTAAGAATGGATTTGAATCTAGATTTTCCTGGCTCCAGATCCAATGTTCTATATGGTGAGCATCACTTACTTGTCAACTATTTAATTGTTCATTATTTGTAATAGCAAATAAACCCAGTATCAACCCATATATCTAATGCTTAGAGATTGGGAAATGGCTAAATAAAGTTTGACATATAAGTGGAGTATTGGACCATAAAAATAGCAAAAATACAAAGAAATATGTGAAAATATATGAGATGATGCAAAAGAGGAGAGGAACTACAATGACAATATTGATAATAATGATAACAAGTCACAAAATCTGGGGAAAATAGATAAAATAAAAAATTAGGTGAGAGAAACAGAAATAAACAGGTCTTTGGGAGAGGACATTATATTATTTATTTAATATTTTATTTTTCCCAGTTACAGATAAAACAATTTTTAAACATTTGTTTTTAAAACTTTGAGTTCCAGATTTTCTTCCTTTCTCCCTCTCTCCCTGCATTGAGAAGGCGCACGTGAGGTTGCAGAAACATTTCCATGAAAGTCATGTTGTGAAAGAAAACCTCTCCAAAAACTCCTCAAAAAGATTAAATTTTTAAAAAGTATGCTTCAATGATCAAAAAGATCATTTTTGTTACTATTTTACTTCACTATTATAATAAGCTTGTGATCTCATGACTATGGGGATTATCTTCAGCCATGCAAAGCACAATCCATCTATGTCTGCCCATTCTGAATGACTCTGGCCCATGAGCTTCTATAATTTCTCCATAGGGAGCTCCTCCTACAGTCTGGAAAACATCTTAATTTCTCTTGATACTGGGAGGGAAAAAAAAGTGAATCATATAGATTGTCCTTCACTCATTGTTTACTCTCACCATATACTGGATTATCTTATGAGTTAATTTTGTACAGCTCTACCTCACTTAAATCCCGTTCATGTATAGCAACTAGTTCACAGGATACTGTAAAATTCATAATTTTAAAAATTCTTATCAGCATATTTAAAGGCTTTTTTATATTGATTGTGAATAGACTAATAGGAAGTTGATTAGGGAGATGTATAAAGGGTAAGGTCTAGTAATACCTGTTAGGAAGGGGAAACAATCAAGCTCTCAACTGAGCTAAAAATTCAGTTGTGAATCCTATAATGGTAATAATACAGCATTTGCTACAAAGCAGTCTACCACAGCAAAGACCTGAAAGAAAGGGATAACTAGGTTATCCTTACCTAGTTTGACATATCAAATGGAGTTGATAATCAATCAATCAATAAATACTTATCAAGTGCCTAGTATTTGCAATGCATTTAGTGCAAAATAATCAAAAGCCAAGAAGGAATCTGTAAGTAACATCAGCTTAAGAGAAGTGTAAGAGGACAGCTAGGTAGCACAACATATAGGATGATGAGACTGGAGTCAGAAACACCTGCTTGCCTCCTTAATTTCGCTTGTCTTTTCCCCCCACCGTTTGCTTCCCCCTCCACCCATCTCTCTCCACTTTTTTATAGATTTTGGAGGCTGCTAAACCCTTTTTGTATCTATACAGTGTTGCCTATTTAACCATTAGGTTTTCAGAAATATGACCTTCCTTCCCTTCTTCTGATACTTCTGTATCTATTCTTCCTCTGCATCTCATTTGTTTTTGTAATTTTCATTCAATATTATAGATAACTTTGATGGATATGATATTTTTGGCTATAAGCCTAGTATTTCTGATTGTTGTTAGAGATATGATTCCAGGACTTAAGTTCTTTTATTGAAGCTGTTGATAAGTCCAATACAATTCTAAGTGTAGCTCCAGTGTATTTGAATTGTTTTTTCTTGTTTCTTGCAAAATTTTCTCTTTGAGAACTCTGGGAGATGACTAAAAACCATTACATTGAATTCCCAATCCCTATATTTATGCACACCTGCATTTTTGATTTCCTTCACAAGCTAATTGTACAATATTTCAGAGTCTGATTCTTTTTCTACAGCAAAATAACGTTTTGGTCAGGTATACTTATTGTGTATCTAATTTATATTTTAATATATTTAACATCTACTGGTCATCCTGCCATCTAGGGGAGGGGGTGGGGGGGGGGGTAAGAGGTGAAAAATTGGAACAAGAGGTTTGGCAATTGTTAATGCTGTAAAGTTACCCATGTATATATCCTGTAAATAAAAGGCTATTAAATTAAAAAAAAAAAGGAAAAAAAATTTTCTCTTTGATCTGGAGGTTTTGAAATTTGGCAATAATATTCCTATGTGTTTTACACAAAGGATCTCTTTGACTGGTGGAGTTTTTTTTTAATTTCTATTTTCACCACATATTCTATCACTCCAAGACAATTTTCTTGGATTATTTTTTGCATAATTGTGTCGTTTCTTTTTTAGGTCACAATTTTCAGGCAGTCAAATTATTCTTATATTTTCTCTTCTTGACCTGTTCTCCAGACTTATTGTTTTTCTTATTTTCACATTGTTCTATTTTTTTTCATTCTGTATATACTATTTTGTTATTTCTTGGTCTCTTAAAGCTTCGCTGGCTTCCCCTTGCCCAAATCTAATTTTCAAAAAGTCATTTTCATCTTTTAAACTCTGTACTTCCTTTTTGAGTTGATTAACCTTTTTTTTCCCCCATAATCTTGTTTTTCCTGGATTAAAATATATTTTTTCATCAATGTCTGTCATTTGATTTTTAAATTCTCTTTTGAGTTCTTCTATAAATTCTCTCAGGGCAGGGGGCCATTTCATGTTACTCTTTGGGGTAGAAGCTTTTTTTCTTTTAAACTTTAGTAAAAGTTCAGATGAACTCTGGTCTTCCCTCTTCACATACAACGTTTCTATGGTTGGTTTCTTTTTGGGCCAGTTCATTTTTTTTCTTACTGAGAAGTATTAATGTAAGCACCTCTAATTGTGGGCTGGGGGATGGCACTTCTAGATTCCCTTCAGCTCTCCCCTCTGACCAGGAACCCCAAACCAAGAGCTCCCTCCTGCACACAGCCAGCAATGTGCCCTGCTGCTTCTGCACTCACGGGGCGCCGGTTCCTTTTCATTCAGGGCTGAATCTCAGCAGCACAGCCTGGCATTCCCAATCATCTGGTTAGCTTTGACTGCCCAGACTGGAACCCCAACTCCTCAGGCTGAAAGTCTCTTCAGTTCCTGCTGACGCTCCAGGGGAGCCCTTGTAGTCCCCTTTGGTGTTTGTGCAGAATTGACCCAGAGGTATTTACACTTCACATTGCCTTAATCTTCACCCTGAAGGTTTTTTCTGGCTCTTCCGGGCTTGTTCTTGGAGGACCATAGTTCTGCCCCAAATCTTCTTGATCTTTCACTAGTCATTGTTGATCCTGAGGCACAATTGTTCTGTTTGTAAGAGAACTCTGGATAATTTGAAATTTGCCGATCCTCTCACCATTTCCCCAGAATCCTCCTCCCATTTTTATTCTGGTTTTATTTCCTTCTCTGCACTTGATTCCAGTCAAACCAGCCTGTTAACTGTTGTCCATATATTACATTAAATCTTATCTCTCTGATGATCATGGGATGTAAATACCAGATGATAGTAGGTACCCAAAATTGGGGTTCAGTCATGTGAAGAATCCATAGTAGTCTTTCTTTTTAGCAAAAGGGAGATTTATTCCCAACATTGAAGATCTCACCACCTCCATGCTTTTCCATAGATGCTCTCACAGAAGAAAAAGGCATTGCTTCCTCACTTTGGCTTCCTAAAATGCCTGTTTCCCCAAAGCGCCCTCAGATACAGTCTGTTTCATGGATCCCTGACTTTTGCAGGTAGCACTCTCTCCCTCAATGTTTACTTCTGCACTTCCTGTCTACCTCTAGTACAATGCACTTACTTTCCTTGAAGGAAGAGACTATTTGATATTTGGCTTTGTACCTAGAATATGTAGCAGCTTGCCTGCCACCTTGTAGGCACTTAAGAAATGTTTGTTAGTGTGAATTGAAATGACTGGAAAAGTTATGGCAGTAGAAGAAAACAGGAAAGAAAAGAATATTTATGACAATGATAGATTATGGATCTAGAAGTGTGCCTCAGAGTCCATCTTGTCCAGGATTATTTTTACAAATCAAAAAACTGATTTGATAGTAAACAAGATTTGAACCTAAATCCTCTTATTCTATAACAGCTACTCTTCCTCGTGTACCACACTGTCTCCAAGAGCAACAGTTTATGTGCACTCTAAAGCAGAGAATGAACCCCATTTAGTCAGAGCAGGAGTGGGGTGGCAGGAGACCTGACGCTTGTCACTCTGCAGAAACTAACAGCTCTTGTCTTGGTTTCTCAGTCAAATCAGATAATTGAGTTTCTTGATTTTAGTTAGGGTCACTCCAAAGAAGCACACAAACACTCTTCAAAGCAGATAAGGGCTGCAGTGGGAAGAAACACTAGAAAGTATCCCAAATTAATCATTATTAGGGCTCTAGTCCAACAAGTAGCAAAAACTTTCTGCACAAAAGGATATAGTGGCTTCTACCACATCCTGTAAGGGTTGGTCATATGCCAGCATTCTCTTAGAAGACTCAAAGCAGTAAAAGAAAATGACAGAATTGACTCAGATTAGTAAAAGTACATTTCAAACTGTGATAGATTAAGACCTTCTGGGATTCTTAATCATTAAAGTTTTAAGAGGATTTTCATAGATTTTAATTAACAAAAAATTAGAATCATATTGAAATTTTATAAGGGAGTGTATGTAGATACACACATATGCCTTTAATGGAAAATGGGCTTATTGTTCTATTATTTACTTAAAAGGTTTTTTTTTAAAACATTTCAATTGACATTTTAAAATCTAAAAGTTACCTTATATGAAAGAGGTCCTTTGAAATTCTTAACCTGTTTGTATTCTGCCACCATTTTATTCCTTTTCCGGGCTCTAAGAAGTATCATCTAAGTATTAGAAGATCACTTCAGATCATCTCCCTCCCCACCATGGACATTCTATAATCAGATATATTTCACCCCTTACATGGTGTTTACCTTGAATGAATTCTAACTCAAAGGCTGGGCAAAAAGTAGGATATTTGCTGCTTTTCTAATTCTCAATTTCCCTCCTTTAGGCTACAAAATGCAAAATTCTTTGGCCTGGTAGAGAGGGTCTTCAGACTAATCACTTCACTTTCACTAACCTTGCAAACCCTTGGGCATCTGCCTCATGGTACTATTGGATAAAGTAGCTCAGAATTTGAGGTTCCCCGGAAAGGAAAGTTTGGCCTATCAAGATCATGTATATGTTTTATTATACACTAAAATAAAATATATTTCAGGACAAAGCCAGAGAAAGGGGTAAGTGTGGAGAAAGTAAATATACTCTTCAGTGCAAAGATTACCTATTGATTAACATAGGGCTTCTTAAATGTTTTCTACTTGTGACCCCTTCCTGCTTCACCTACTGAGAAATTTTTACACAACCTGGGTATATAGATATATAAATCATTTATTGATAATAAATCATAAAGAAATTTATTTTATAATAATTTGTTGGCATAAGTTAACCATTTATTAAAGACAAAAGCAAATTTGCACACTAATGAGATGGATATGCTTATTTATTGTTACATAAAGAATTAAACCTTGATGAAATATTTGATATCTTTTACTATTGTCAAATTTTTTGCAATCCCCACATTCACAACATGACCCACAGTTTTAAGAAGCTCTAGTCTAATAGGTAGCTTAGCTCTTAATTATTTTATATCTACTCCTTCCATCGAGTTCCATTTTTCAGTTTTACACATGTCTTACTCTTCCTGACTCCATTTGGGGTTTTCTTGGCAGAGATACTAGAGTGATTTTTCATTTTCCCCAGCTCATTTTACAGATGAAACGGAGAAAAACAAGAGATGACTTGTTTAGGGTCACACAAATAATCTCTGACGCCAGATTAAATTTCAGGAAAAAGAGTCTTTTTGACTCGAAGCTCAGAACTCTATCCACTGAGCTGCCTAGTTGCCCAACTTTGAGTCCTATGAGATTCTGTCAAAGTCTACTGCCATATATTTAATTCTTTTGCTGTCCTGCTCTTACATTTTGAAGCCTTTTCCATACATACTCAGCTCCAGAAAACTAAGATGGATAGAATTGTATAACATCATTAATGGAAATGTATATCAAACATGGAGTCTCTCTATAGCAATTATTCACTTCTCCCTTATGTTTTCTTGTCTGGTTGGACAAGCTAAGGCCATTGATGAAACAGCTACAATTTGTAATACCCCAAGTCTTTCCAAAGAAAAAGACTATAAGAATAGGCAAATAAAACTCATGGGTCTACATCCCTACCAAAACAATGCAAAATCTTACTTTGCTTTTATCCAAAGTGGGAACCAGAGCAGTTTCTCAGCCTGTGAGCATCTTTTCTACTTCCCAAGGATGTCTTCCATGTTCACAACATCTTCAACAATCTTTCTCCCCAGGTTTGTTCTCATTTAACCTTAAATTTGCTTGGAATTCTTCACCTTTAAAAATAAAACAACAAATCGCCTAAGATTCTATCTACAATGTCCTCATTCTTGTCTTTCTTTTTCTGGTTTAACTTTGCAAGTTAATGGTCTATACTACCTTATTTTCTTTTCAATCCTTTTTTAACCCTTTTCAATCTTGCTTCTGCCAATTCTATTTCAAGGACATTTCTTTCTCAAAGATAAGCAGTGATCTTCTTTTAGCCAAATCCTATGAAATTCCCCCCCCCCCCCCCCCCCGCTTTTATTCTAATGAACTATTCTTCCAAGTCTTGATACTACTGACAATCCCTTTTCTGGAAACTTCATTTGGTTTTTGTGATCTTAAACTGTGCTGGCTCATTTCCTGTCTTGCTGATCAATCTTTCTCTGTTCCTTTTCTATTTTATCTAATCTTAATATCTTCCCAATTTATCCTGTGTATGTCTTATTTGGACCTAGCTGTTTGGGTGTTGTTTCCCTCATTAGACTGAGAGCTTCTTGAGAGTAGGGATTGGTTGTTTTGTCTTTCTTTATATACTCAAAGTTTAGCACAGTATCTGGTGCATAGTAGGTGGTTAATAAATGCTAATAGTTGACTGACTGGTAGACTTCCTAGAGTCATCAGAGTAAGAATGAAGTTCATCATGTAGGAGATGTTTAATAAGTAGTTGTTGAAAAAACTATATTGCATCTTCTTTCCACATACATTAAACAGTAAAACTACCATCAAAGAGAAGTGATAAGAGAATTGGGATTTGTAAAAAACAAAAACAAAAACTCAAACAACTAAAAGTACTGCTGTCAGGTGATTGTCAAAAATTTATGCCATTTTCTTTTTGTACTAGATCTGTGATTTCACCAATTAGGAAACTCTTAGACAAGGAAAACTTTTGCTATTAATGTAGATCAGCACCTTTCTGTGACTTACAATTTTAGACAGATGGCTCACACAAATAAGCAATTTCAGAGCCAAATATCCATATGTGAAAGAGATTAGCAATTGTAACTAAATTGTCCTGTCTTTCTGCTCCCTATTCCATGTTGTTTTTCTTCTACTCACATGGAAAAGCAAAGAAGGAAAGAAGGGGATAGTAGAAAGAAAAGGAGAATATTTTGAAAACCAACTTGATTTTTTGCCAATGAAACCTTAGTTAGGAGAACTAGCCATGGATAGCTACAGTTGTCCCAGGCATTTAATTCTGTAGAAACAAGTAGTTTTTATTGTTTTTATTAAAACTTTTTAATTTTCTAAATATATGTATGGATAATTTTCAACATTCACCCTTGTAAAATCTTGTGTTCCCAATTTTTTCTCTCCCTTCCTTATACCCCCTCACTTGGTGGCAAGTAATCCAATATACATTAAACATGGGCACTTCTTCTATACGTAGTTCCATAATATCATGCTGCACAAGAAAAATCAGATCAAAAAGGAAAAAATGAAAAAGAAAACAAAATGCAACCAAATAACAAAAAAAGAGTAAAAATACAATGTAGTGATCCACACTCAGTTTCCACAGTAAGACCATTGGAACTGGTGTGAATCATTCTATTGTTGAAGAGAGCCACATCCATCAGAATTGATCATGTATAATCTTGCAATTTGTCATATATAATGATCTCCTGGTCTCTCCAGGATTCTCTGAAATCATCCTGCTGATCATTTCTTATAGAATAATAATATTCTATAACGTTCATATACCATAACTTATTCAGCCATTCTCCAACTGATGGGGACTCACTCAGTTTCCAGGTTCTTGCCACTATAAAAAGGGCTGCCACAAACAATTTTGCACATGTGGGTCCCTTTCCTTCCTTTATGATCTCTTTGGGATACAAGCCCAGTAAAAAAACTGCTGGATCAAAGGGTATGCACTGTTTGATAGCTTTTTGGGCGTAGTTCCAAATTCATGCATATGTTTTGAAAATAAAAAGCTTTAATAAAAAAAAAAAGCCTAGAAGGATATGTAAAACATATGAGCATATGCCCGCCAAAATAGACACAGGCACTATACAAACATAAACATAAAACACTTCTTATACAAATAAACTCAGATCTAAATAATTGAAGTAATATTTATTGTTCATGGGTAGACAAAGCCAGTATAATTTTTAAATGACAATTTTACTTACCTAATCTATTTATTTAATGTTATTCCAATAAAATTACAAAAAAAATTATCAAGTCAGAAAAAATAATAAAAAAGTTAATTTGGAAGAGCAAAATGTCAGAAACTTCAAAGAAGCCAGGAAAAAAAGATGTAAAGGAAGTAAATTTAGCAGTGTCAGATCTTAAGCCATATTATAAGAGAGAGCATTGTTGAAATATAAAAAGGATAATTTCAATGATTTTCAATTAAAATTTTTTATATAAACAAAACCTATGTAGACAAAAATAGAAAGAATGGAGAAAATTGGGGAAAAAACTGTCATAGACTATCTCTCATATAGGATGTGATTGAGTTAGAATATTGTTGTGGTATAGAAAATAATGAGCTGATTGATTTAGAAAAAGATGAAAAAACTTGGACCTATGAAGGAAGATGTTATCCACCTTCAGAGGAATAGATAACAGATGGAAATAAGCATAGTACAATCTTACATTTATGTGTATGAGTATATATGTATGTATATGTATATATGTAAACATATAAGTATGTTTATAGCTATCTGTGCATGTTGTATGTATACACATAGATGTGTGTGTGTGTGTGTGTGTGTGTGTGTGTGTATGTAAAAGAGGTCATTTTCTGCCTCATTTTACCTAGCTTTAATCACTGATTGGACATTGCTTCAGTCAAACTGAGACCTGGGAAAGATCTTAACTTAAAAAAAGGGCAAGGTCTCCCACTATATTTGAGCCCATCTCCAGTTATCTTGATCTATATGTTGTCACTAGGCCCAGATGGCTCTGGAGGAGAAAGTGAAGCTGGTGTCTTTGTCCAGCCCCCCTTCACTGAAATCTAATTTACTTGCATGTCATGATCCTCTTTGAGGATGAAGGACAAACAATCACACACACACACACACACACACACACACACACACACACACACACACACACAAACATCCCTACACCCATCTCCATGCTTAACTAGAGTCTTTTTTTTGGGTGGGAAGGGAAAAAATTAAGTAATAAGTACACAACAAAGAACAAAAGAAAATCAACAAGGAAGCAAAGAAATGCCCGGCAGCTTTGAAAACAATGTGTAGTATTTATTATATAGGTTTTATTGAAATATAATTTTTTTATTGAATACTCTCTTATGGTCTACTGTGTACATGGCAAAGTTTCTTCTTTTCTTATTTTGTATTTAAGTTTAAAATAAAGTTTTAAAACTACCTTCAAACCCCAGTTTAATTTGTGATGATGATCTGCTTCCTACACACTTCATTGGTTAAGTTTTCAAGGATATTTTGAGGTTTCTATTTTCAGTGGGGGACAGTGAATAGAAAACTGGTTTGGGATCAAGAACTGGCTTCAAGTTCTACTTTTGATACATACTGGCTGTATGACTCTGATTATGTTATTTAACTTCCTTCCATGTCTATATAATTGCAGGGAAGATGGCAATTTGCATCGGTAGAGGGAGTAAACTTATAAGCTTATCTGGGACTTCCCTTATTAATGAACTCACAAATCTACTCCTAATCCCTATTTCTATTATTTACTTTTTCATCTGTGAGCCCACAAAAGATAACAAGCTTCTGAGGTCTAAACACTAGGTTCAAATTTTTCTAGGTATTCAATAGATGCTAATTTTTCATGGCCTGAAATGATGTGTTCCATAGTCTACATTTCCTTGTACAATGTACATTCATCAATAAATCCAGTATCTGTAAGAATAACCTGTCTGTAATATTTAATGGTGATGGTCTGGTCCTAAATTGTCATCATAAAGTTTTATTGGGGTAAACAAATCTTCACAACTCAACCATTAGTTCAATTCTTCCTTCTGACATTTTATTGATTGAGGTCATAGGGATTTCACCCATGAAGAGCTTTTTGATTCCACTTTTGGATTTTAACTGTTTCCACAGGATACAACCAGAAGCAAACCATTTTTTGGTTACATTTAATAAATCCAGTGGTTTATGCCTATCCTTAGCATATATTATTGCTCACTGAATGTAAACATACTCCAAAAGTATTTTCATAAGATTTTAAACTCATTTGAGACACTTTATCAATTCTCCTTTTTGATGAAGAAAGGTTCATATTTCTCTAGCTGCTTTAGAGTAATTGATACTATTTTATGTGTTGTTTACAGACTATCTTCCAAATCTGTTTTGGTTCATTTTACAGTTATGAAAATGTTTGTTATGACTAGAATTACATAAATGTTTGTTGCTGTCGTTAGGCCTCCACACTAAAAGGAAAATATAGGAAGTGGTAGTGATTGTTTTCTTCTTCATACAGTCTCTGAGAAGTGAGATTATGAACATTCAAATGCAGTTACAAAGCATGGAATATCAGATACTGCCTTTTTCCTAACCCACTCCAATCTGCGCTTTCTTTAAATGGATAAACAATTATATACAGCTCCATGCTGCTGCTACTTTATTTAGTTACAGAGCATGGCTGTGAATAGCTCATGTTGCTGGGATAAACAGTGCAGATTTTCAAAACCAGTTTGCATTCAATACATATTTCATGTCCTTTTCCCCACTACATTGCTGCTGAAAAACTTGCTTTTATACGGTGTTTTCTAGGCTTTAAGGATTATTGCTATATGTTTCAAAAGGAAAGAGAGCATTTTCATTTATTACCTATGTGGAGGCAAGGCAGGAGGAGAATTATCTGTACAAGGTGTCCTGGGAGTTTTCTTCCTTTTGATACAGTGGTTGGAAAATAAATGAACAATTTCACTAAAGGTTCATGATTGCTAGGGCTGTAAGTAGGGTGGGGTGATTAGGCCTTTGCCCTAGTGAGCTGAATTTAGAAGGCATTGAGACCAGTTGTAAAAGAGCTTAATCAGAAAAAATAAGAAAACTTAGCACCAAATTAGCAAACGGAATTAGTTAAGGAATCATATAGACAGCCTATTTCCATCATCCCCATCTTGCAGCAGAATCCAATCATTACCTAGCCCCATCATACTCCTTTCTTCAACGATTGTTATTGCCACTGCCCCAGAAACAATCTAAACGTCTTCCAGAGTCCTTGCTTTTGAGGGGCCACTGAGGATTAAGGATTTCATGCTTCTTGTCCTAAGTGTAGTTTGTGTTGCTTGTTTGAAAAAAAAAAAAAATACTATTTGTTTTTCTGATTACTTAAGATTTGTTGCTGAATGGGATGATAAAGGTCATTGTACTTAGTACAGCCCCTCTCCCTCATCTTATAGATAAGAAAACTGAGTCACTATGGTAGAGAACAAAACCTGAATTTAAACCTCAGTCTTTGAACTCCAGGTTCCCCATTACAACATTACTTACAATTTCCCCTCCAGTAAGAAGATGAGAATGAAGGGCTTAGGCAGCTTGGCAGATAGAGTTTTGGTTTTGGACTCAGGAAAGCTTGGGTTCATATCCTACCTGACACTTAGCTGTATGACTCCGGACAACTCAAACTTCTATCAGTCTCAGTTTCCTCATCTGCAAAATGATAATAATACTTATGTCATGGGTTGCTGGGAAACAAATGGGAAGCGTTGTGCAAATCTGAAGCTGTTATATGTGTCAGCAATGAGGAGAATGAAGAAAAAGATGATCATGATATAATCTTCCTTAGGCTCTCCAAGTTATTCAAATGCAAGATTATTTTCTTCTCTCACTCCTAATGTAGCATCTTTCTAATGATCATAACTACAATACCGAGAATAGCAAACACGATCATCATATTGAATCTCTCTGTTCTGTCAACTCTTGTTTTCAAAGGATTCTCACATTTATCCATTTATGTTCTCATTGCTACCACCCTGTTTCAAATATTTGCCACCTTACAATAATAGCAAGATCATAAAGGCTTCTTAACTGACTTCCTTTGTCTCACTTTCCCCTTTTTTCTTTCCTTATCTGGTAGACCACCACATTCATTTTTCTAAAACACCCTTTTCATTAAGTACTTCTCTACCTAAGACCTAAGAATGGCAACACCATCACCAACAAAACTATTATTTTATGAACGCTATACAATTATAATGACCAAATTGGGTCTCAAAGAAGAGATAAAAGATGTTTTTTCTCTCCAGTTTTTGTAGAGACCAAGAACATTAAATATAATGTTCAATTTGGTTAATTAGTATTGCTAAATTTTGTTTTTCATAATAATTCTGTATTCTAAGAGAACTTGAGGGGAGATATATTACAAAATGAAGCTGATGTTTTAAAAAATTATAACATTTTAAAAAGAATTATAATTACTCTATTTGTCTTGAAGAAAGTCTCACATCTCTAGGCTGGCATTTAAGACCTTCTACAACCTGTTTCTCACTTTCTAGTCTGATCTCCCACTGCTATCCCATTTAAATTACCTGCTGCAGACTAAATGAGGTACTCACTGTTCCTGACCACATCTTATCATTTTTAATTTTTGTGCTTATCTCATACCGTCTCTAGGATACCTTCATCTTCTCTCTCTTTTTTGCCTATTAAAACTCTAGCTATATTTCAACTCAAATCCCACCTTCACTAAAGCGCTTCCTAATTGCTCCATCCTGAAATGCCCTCTGGGTCTCTTCCTTGCTCTCATAGCACTTCTCTTTAGCTACTCATTTCCTGTCTGTATTCTAACTACACTGTAAGCCCACCAAAGGTGGAAGCCAAAGTTTCTTCATGAGTCACCATAAACCCTATCATAGGCCTTCGAATACAGAAAGCATTTAATACATAACTATTGATTGATCGTGTTCTTTACACACAAATAACTTTTATCAAATCGACAAATATTTATTTTTAAAGCTCCTATTATGTGCCAGGCTTTGTGCTTAAATACTGGAGATACAATGACAGGCAAAAACAGCCTCTTTAAAACAGTTCACATTAATAGGCTATCTTTTGAGTTGCTTTCTTTCATGAAGGTGGATGGATTTGTATTGGGCCCTAATCAATCTCTAGTCCCCCTAGTGGTCAAAAGCAGTATTTGCTGGACAGTGGGCTCAAATAAAGGGTGTAAGCTCTGGAGTCAGCAGAAAAAATAAACTAATTGGCCCTGGGATTCTTAAACCCTTGACCTTGATATTATTGGCACTCTCCTTTGAGCTATATCACCTTACTGCTAAAGTGGCAGCATTCTGAATCCTTAGGAAGAAAGATAATAATATATTGTTAGTAGATCTGGAAAGAGAGTAGGTATTTGGAACTATTGTTTCTTTTAAGGCACTACATGTAAATTTAATATCCTCTGCTTTCTGTGATTAGAAATATAGTCTTTTCTCCATCACCTTTCCACAAAGCATGCTTAATTTTCAGAAGACCCTTAATGAACAGAGGAATTAAGCCCAACACTTATTTTTGTACTTTGTCCCACTAACAAATCTCCTGCCTATGAGTGATGCCCCCTTTTCTATATATGATCTTTCTGTTCTTATTGTTAAGCTGAGAAATTAATATTGCCATCAATGCCATTGATGCTGACTGTTTTGTTCATCTCTCACAACTTATGCATCCCTTTCTTACTGTGTTTTCAACATTAACATTTCAATTGAATAATCTGCTACGTAGGGGGAAATATGAGAGATCTTTCATGTATGGATAAAGTGAGGAAGGGATGGTTGTGTTTCAGGTACACAGAACCCTTGAGTCTGAGCACAAAGAGAGCTAAAGAAAATGTAGAAAAGCCACTTGAAGGCAAGAAAAGAGGCAATGTGGTATGAGGAAAAGAGTGGATTCTGAATAAGAAGATATGGGTCTAAGTATTGGATTTGCCACTCAGTAATTCAGTCAGCCCAAGAGAAGCTCAGTTTCTTTCTGTGAAAATGAGGAAAGCATATTCACAGACTCTTTTAAAAAAAAATTCAAAGAATGAAAATAAGCATTTTCTCAAGTAATTCAATAAAAAGGAAGACTGCACACAAAACTGCAAATTTGTCATGTACAACTTGTTATTCCCTCCAAATATATAACAGCTATCATGTAAATTTCCTTTCCCCCTTTTTTCCCTTCCATCCTGCTCCCTCAGCATTAGACACAAATAGTTATATAAATATGTGCACACACATACATACATATACCCACTCCTATATATTATATATGCCACATATACCTATATGCTATATATATATATACATAAATATTATATATATACATACATACCCACATATATTATGTGTATGTAATTATTCTATACATACTTCTTCTATATATCAGTAACTTCTACTCTAAAAGACTGTAGGTCTTGGAACACTATTTTCGAAAAGAAAAAAAGCTGGGGTGGTATCCATGAATAATTTCCCCAGCAAAGTTGAGTATAATCCTGAATGGGAAAAAAAAATGGATGTTTATGAATTGAAAGACTTTCAGTTATTTGTAACCAAAAGACCAGAATTCAATGGGAAATTCAACATAAAAGATCCAAAAGAAATTTAAGGAAAACATTAAAGACTAATTGTAAGGCACTCATTAAGATCAAACCATTTATTTATTATATATAAATGTTACCAGTATTCATGTATGCTTAAAAGCTTCATGAATCAAGAGTGTCATAGAGTCAAAAGAATGGAAGTTATCTTATTTGTAAGTCAATTAATTGTGTCACCTCCCTAATCCATCCCCTATACTATTCTGAACAAAACAGAAGCTAACCTATTTAAAATATGCCCCAGAAAGAAGTTTCTGTGCCCTTTCTGTGCACCATTTTCTAGTGTTCAACACCCCTGGTATGGGTAGCACTGCTCTGCATTTTTCATTTTGTTTGTTATTTGAAATGCTGTGAATATTTCAACCCACTTTAACATTTGACTTCCTGAGTTGCTATGTTTTTAGACTAAATGGAGAGGGCAGCGGTCATGAATTAAAATTGATTATGGAAGACCTGCCATTCCTTTGTCCTTGGTTTACTCATCATTTAAAAAAAAAACAAATCCAGCAAAAGGAACAGGAGGAAAAGATGAGGATCATGGGTAGCATTATGATGCTGCTACTCACATCAGACCGAACTTCATGAAATTAAATTACATATGTTAAAGTACCATGCCAAAACTGGCAGGAAACGTCATAAAAATGCAATGAGCTACCTTGTGAAGCAAGGGGCTCCCAGTCATGATCTCATTTGATCAGTGACACATGGAAAACCTTTTTGTATATATCCTGACTCCAAAACAGAATAAAAGATCACCATTACTTACTTGCCTTTGCCTTGTTGTTCTGAACTCGTGGTTTTACTGGTTTGGGGAACACCTAGTGAGAAGACTCCTTCCACCAATGGAGATTAAAAACGATTCTCCTGTTTATAATCTTAGAGTTGCATTCAGTTCTGATAAATTAAGAGATTTGCCCCAGGTCCCAAAACCAGGATTTGACATATATTAGATTTGAACTCAGATTTTCCTAAAATTGGTTCTCTATCTACTATGACTCATTCATTGCTTCTCAACTTCACATTACCATAGCAAAATTATATTGTTATACTACTATTCCCAATTTGGCCAAATATGGGAAAAAAAATAAAAAAACCAAAACTTTGCCTTCCATTTAGGATAAAAAAAAAACAAACAAAAAAACAAACAAAATACTTAAACTTTAATAGAACAAAGTTTATAATATATATTACTATTACTAATAGTAGTAGTAACTGAGATTGAGAAGTTGGATTTAGCTATGGCCCAGAGATACTTAGCTATCAGAATCCAGAAGGCTGTCTTGCTTCTCAAGTAACAAGTTGCATTGTACCCATAGATAGAGGAACAGATCTAAACTTATCAAATCTCCTCCAGCAAAATTATCCCCAATATCTAAGTCATTAACTAACGATTTTAATTGGGGCTTTGCCATTTATGAGGACCAGCAATCATATATGACTCATGACTAAGGAAAGACCCCTTTGAGGGGTAAAAGATGGGGTTCAGGAGGTTGCCACAAGAGACACTGGATTGCCAATTTATTAGTTAATCCAGGGAGGCATCACAAAGCAGGGATCGGATCAATTGTCCTAAGGGAAGTCAGTGTGGATTTTGGAAAGCATGAGATACCATTCATATTGGCCAATACTTGGCTGTTTCAGACTAAGTTTTCTGTTAGCTCATTTGGGCTGATCTCCTTAGACAAGATGGCAACTGCTCATGGAGATTATAATGAACGTGGAAGTGGCCTGGGACAATTCCAGATGATAACTGTTAGAACAAGTCTGGTGTCCTACAGACCATGGAGGAGAAGAAAAGTAATCAATCAAGCAATAAGCAACTATTTATTAAGGGCCTATTATGGGCCAGACAGGAAGCTGGGCAAATCATTTAACTCTGTTTGTCTCAGTTTCCTTAACAAGTTGGAGAAGGAAATGGAAAGCCTCTCTAGTATCTCTACTCAGAAAATCTCAAATGGAGTCACAAACAGTTGGACATGACAAAAAAACTGAACGACAAAAATGCTAAACATTGGAAATAAAAAGACAAAAAATATAATTATCCTATTGCTCAAGAAACTTAAAATCTTCCAGGACACATAACAACTTTACATATATAAAAATGTATAGAATGAATATGTAAGTTAAATAAATATATACATATATGCATATAATGTATATGTAAATCTACAAATTGTTCAGTTGAAAAAATAATGGATTTGGAAGATGCAGGTTCAAATTCTAGTTCTGACACTTGCTACATATGTGGTGTTAGATAAGGCACCTAAATTCTGTGGACCTCAGTTTCCTTAGCTGTGAAATGAGGAGTTTGGAGCAGATGACCTCAGAGGTCTTTTCTAGCTCTAAATCTATGATCCTTTCACCCCAAACAATAAAAGGTAGTTAGGGAGGGCCATCATTATCAGGGGAGAGAGAACAAGTTAACTAGTGTCTCACCAGGCATAAATTTACATATGCAACTCATATGAAAATTGAGCCTGTACTATTTGTCACATCTGTCTAGCCCAGGTTTTTGATCCTGTACTAAACTCGCAGAGGCAGAAACTGAGACCTTGACTCCCCCGATCTTGTGATTTTCTCATTTTCCCATTGCTTCTGTCTCTGATGCTACCTCCTTGGATCTGGTTCTTTCCAGGTCGGTGCCCTGTCCCCTGCTTCATGGAAATGGCCTGTTAGACTGCATTCCCCACAGCCAGCCAGCCATCCATCCTAATGTCCGTTCCCCTTTAGCCACTCCCTCTTCTCTTGCCACTTTGCTCTCTCAAGATCAGGGATTTCAATCAGCATCACAGACCCTGCAGAATTAAGGCTATTTTCTGCCACCATAAGAGTCATCTAAAAATGAAAAGGAAAGTTGATCCATTTTTCTTCCCTTATTTTAATTCCTACATTTTGTGATGTGTTTCTCCCAAATGAGTGCACTTGTGATAAATCAGGGCCAGTACTAGGAGAGAGAAAAGGAGAACCTTCAACCCAAAATGACATATGTAAATGAAATGTATTGAAGAATATTCTTTGCAGCTGGGACCATGACCTCCAGAGAGCTTGGTAATGAAGGATGCTACAAATCTTCCAGTCTGTGTCAGATCAATTCATGGGCTATGTGGAGCAACCAAAGATGAATTCTGAGTCTTTTCCCTTTATATAAGACCCACCCATCTCTGTTGCACATCAGTTTTCCGTGTTACCAGGGCTTCTAGGCTAATAATGAGGGAGAAAAGGTGTTATCTGTTGCTTCTTTTCCCAAATGTTTTGGGATTTGGGATTGAAGAGGTAAAAGGAAGGAGAAAAACAAGTTAAAACCTGATTCTATGGCTGACATTGAGCCTGTTCTGATAGAATGGGGGCCCATTCTGATAGCCTTGGCCAGATTATGAAAGTCTTTCCTAGAACGCAGGGGCTCATCCTTTATGCAGGTGACCATTATGTTATAACTGGTCTCATAACAAAACAAAGAAAAAAAATGCCAATAAGTTTGATTTTTGAAATACTTAAATATCATGAACCAGAGACCACATACTAAAGCATGTAATAGATACAGTAAATAGGTTAATTTTTTTTTGCATTTGATATAGTCATTCTTTTTTTTTTTAACCTTTATAAGTAGTATTTTTGACTATTCTGCTATAACTGATGCAATGTAAAATTGGGAAAATGGAATTAGGGACATAATACTCAAAAACTGATTGGAGTTGTAGCCTGCTGAGTCTCCCTACTGTGTAGTTGCTGATTTTGCCAGCCCACCCCTCCTAGGAGTGGTCCAAACATTAGCTAAGGTCATGGATGTTGCCATTATTTTTTGTAGCATTTATGTATTTCTTAACCATTTAGTATATATAAACTACTACCATTTGCATCATGTACTTATCTTTTAGGTATCACTGATAGAGTTTTTGAATGTTGTTTTCTCTAATCCCAATTTCCCCATAAGTTCTGTGGGTTTTACTGTGTGATTTTACATATGGCAAACTGAATTTTAAGAATGCAAATGTGTGTTAACAATACTAACTGAAACAGAAATATGTCTATATATGAAAGAGTCATGGCAAGCCCCAAACCAGAAATAAGCCATGATATCATCACCATAGTCAGTCACTAGGACCCAGCTCAGGTTCTATTCAAGCTTCAGGTTGTACAAGAACCTTTGAACCTCTTCCCGTAGCTATCTCAATGGTCCTAGGATTTATGTGATATGGGGGCATATTTCTTTATTTCAGATCACTTTTGCTGACTTAACTACTTCTTACCTGAGTGACAATGGATAGGTCATTTAAATAACTCACTGAATCATTCATCAGTAAAATGAGAGAGTTGAATTAGTTGACTTCCAAGGTCCCTTCCAATTCTAGAGCTAAACTCTCAAGATCCCATGATGTTCTTCTAGAACAGAAAAACAGTATGAAAATCAAAACATATTGCATATTTTCAGTCATTTTTTCACTCATGTCCAAGTCTCCACAATCCCATTTGGGGTGTCCTGGCAAAGATATTGCAGTGTTTTGCCAATTCCTTCTCTAGCGCATTTTACAGATGAGGAAACTGGGGCAAATAAGGTAAAGGGACTTGGTCAAGGTCACATAGCTAGTAAGTATCTTCCTCAGGTATTGAGTATTTGATCTGAACTCAGGAATTTCTGACTTCAGAACTAGTGTGCTCTATGCACTATTGCATCTCCTAGCTGCCCTTATTACATACTAATTAGTTATAACAATGGACTAAATTAGAATGCTTAGAAGCAGGTCTAAGAATATACTAATGCCATGTGTTTGTGGCAATTAAAGAAACTAACATAAATAGAGCTTTAGGAGATAATATGCCATGCAAAGCTGGTTTTAAAAAAGGCATTATCCTGAAAACATTGCAAGCAGCATGTCTGCAAGCTTGTTTCTCACTCTGAGAAATGTAGTCACTGAATAGAAAAGAATAAATATAGATTAAATGAAGTACCATAGTAGTAAGAAGAGATCGTACTGGAAAATATAAAAATAAAGCAGTAAAGGAGCCCCAATGAAATCAGGGTACAGAAAAATATTCTTAATGTTCCAAATTTAGCCCCAGTATTTCCAAACAGTAGCTCTCTCTGGAGTCTCCTGGAACCACCCATTCCATCCTCTCTTGCCAGATTAATCACATTCAAGCAAGGCTCAGATTGAATCACTCCCTTTCTGAAACGCCAACCAAAGCTCCCCATTGCCTACCAAACGAATCCAAACCAGCCCAAAAGGCATTGAGGAAGCTCCTTCTATTTTCTCTCCATTGCACTAGGCTCTAGGAGACAAAAGTAAGTCAGAACCATTGCCTGTCTTCAAGGAGCTTACCTTCTACTGAAAAGGGTTGGTTTGGGGAGCTGGAGATCCTAGACTAGACAGTGGAGCCTCTATTTCCGGTTTTCTCACACAAGTAGGGTCAACAAGGTGACTTGGGGCATAGAGTGCTAGGTCTGGAATCAAGAAGACCTGAGGTCAAATCTAGCCTGATACTGCTTCCTCTGAGACTCTGGGCAATTTCCTCCACCTGTTTGCCTCAGTTTCCTCATCTATAAAATGGAGATAATCATGGCACTTCCCAGGATTGTTGTAAAGATCAAATAATACAATAATTAATAAAATGCTTAGTATAGTGCCTGGCACAGAGTAAGGAATAAATAGCTATTATTATTACCCCTTCCTTTCAGATAATTTGTTATTGTTATTGCTCAGTCATTTCAGTCATTCCAACTCTTTGCGAACCCATTGGGGATTTTCCTGGCAGAGATACTGAGGTGATGTCATTTCCTTCTCTAGCTCATTTTACAGATGAGGAAACTGAGGTAAACAGGATTAAGTGAATTGCCCAGGGTCACACAGCTAGCATTTGATGCCAGATTTGAACTCAATAATATAAATATTCCTGATTTCAGGGTCCAGCACTCTATAACACCTAGTTGCCCCCACAGTTCAGGAAAATAGGCTACTGTTTCCTATGCCTTCCTACCTCCAGTATATCTCTACTCATTTTGTAAACCTGGCTCAAATATAAATTCAGAATGCCTTCCTTTTTATGTCATTTTCTTCTGTTCTTTCACAGTTATTTTTCAAATGTCACCTTCCTCCTTGATTCCCCTGCTCACAGCATTTGCTCCCTTCCCTGAATTGCTATTGAATTTTGTTTTTGTCTATTTCACACTTTCCACATTCTAATAATAATAATGATTATAACTCACCAGTTTATGCCACTTTACAATATACAAAGTGTTTTCTTTACAAATTGGGTGAAGTAGGCAGCATAAATGTCCTCACTTTATTATCCCAATTTTATAGAAAAGGAAACCATAGCTGAGTAATATTAAATTCCCTGCTCTAAAACAGTTGTTTAGAGATGTAAACATAGGTCATCCAAATGTAGTGTCCTTCCCGTTATCCTACCTGGATTCTCTATGATAATCAGTTTTCATCATATATAAAAATTCTTTGATATCCCTCCTAGATTGCAAGCTACTTAAGGGCAGGGACAAAGTTTCACTTATCTTTGTATCCCTCTTATCATAGCATTTCAGAAAGTACTTCAGTAAGACCCTTCATGAGAAGGGGAAGCAAAGCTCCCAAATCATTGCTCTTCTTGTGGAACCTAATCAATTTAACCCAGCAACAGATTTTCACAGGAAGAAGGGTAGTTCTTCAGTTGTTCCTTTAAGTCATAGACAAATGGAAAGGTATCCTCTAGTTGTTCCCCCCGCCATGGCTAATCTGCCTAAGAAGTTGGCTTTTGTTTTTAATAAATAACCTTCACATTGTTTCTTTTTAGTAAATTTCCCACTAAGACAGTAACATGTATCCATGATTGTCTGTCCATTTGTCAGGATGTACACATCTGGGTCAATTTGTTCAGCTAATGGGATTCTAATGGCACTGGTGTTAGAAATATTTTAACAAAATTCACAAGGCAAGTTCATTTTGGGTCCCCACATGGGAAAAGAGAAATGATAATGGCTTAAAGAGCAAATCTGGAGATAAAGGATAAAGAAAATGAATAAAAGATAACAGAGGGGAGAATGTTATTGTGCATGTCCATTTGAAAGCTAGTTTTCTGCCAGATGTATATAAAATATATTTATTTAGAATGTGTAGTTTATTTTTCTGTTGCCCTTTAAACCCAGTACATTCTTGAGGTTACATATGTCTTTCAGGACATACACCTGAAAAAAAGAACCCAAAACTTTCTGGTTTTTGATACTCCAATCACCAGCCATTAACTCCTTCTATTTACATTAAGTTGATCTAAAAAGAAGCCCTGTTCTAGGTGGAGAAGAAGTGGCTTCCTTTTTTCCTCTATTTTCAGATTTCCTCTATCAATGTATTTCAAAGCTAGATTAACAGAACTAAAGAGCTCAGTAGGATGTTAGATCAACTAATTCATTCTTCTTTCACTGGGTCAAAACACAGACAAAACTGGCTATGGCCCTTGGGAGCACTGAGAGCATCTGGCTACACCTGGGTTCTAAACCATATAATCTGAGGCAACTCATGTCTTTCCCATGACCTCAGTTTCCTCATCTAGCATAAAAATATTTTAATAACGTTGGCATTATCTATATCTCACAGGATTGAGTTTTTTTTTAAAAACAGGAAAGTGCTTTGTAAACTTTAAAATGCTATATAAATGTCAGCTATTATTATTCTTTCCCTTAAAATTTCCAGAACTGAAAAATTAAGTCTCATAACTATTTTAGTTGCAATATTCCTTCTTAAGGCAAAATTTACTCTGAAACATTTCTAAACCAGTTCCTTTCTGTCCTTTCCTCAAGAACCAGTGTGCCATATGCTATTCCTTGGAAACTGGTATATTTCTCCTCTGCAAGATCTTGGGCAAGTCACAACTTCTCAGGGACTCCCAAAGACTGTAAGATCCTGAATCGGTGCCCATTTATCTGTTTTGGGAGATGAAGCCCCTTATTCTCATGAAATCACAGGTAAAATACAAATAACTCCTATACCCCCAAAGAAAAACTCTTTATCCCAGATCTTGAAGCTTACTTTTTATCCCATTTCTCTCTCTCTCTCTCTCTCTCTCTCTCTCTCTCTCTCTCTCTCTCTCTCTCTCTTTGTGTGTATGTATGTGTGTGTGTGTGAAGCAAGCAGGGTTAAGTGACTTGCCCAGGTCACATGGCTAATAAGTGTCTGAGGTCTCTTTTGAATTCAGGTCCTACTAACTCCAGAATTAAAGCTTTATCCACTATACCACTTACTTTCCCTCTATTGGATTTGTCCAGTTATATCAAGTCCTCTTCTTAAGTAAAATTTCTCACATTAAAAAAAAAGGTGATCACCCTGCAAATTAATACTGAGATAGCAAAGAATTAAAATTTAAAGAGACTTCAGTTTCATCCAGAGCAGTGTCTTTTCCCCCCACTCACAATACAATTTGAGACCCTTAAATATGGACTATTCTTACTGACACACACTTGCTTATGGGTGTGATAAGGACTATGAAATCATGATCCAGGATCTCTGGTTGGATCTCACTGAGTAATTTGCACTCTTAAGAACGACACACTTGAGAACTTTCCCTAACATTATCCCAAAGGGATGGTGAAACCCAGTTCAAGTTCATTCAGCTATGGAATACTTCCTGACAATTCTCCAAATCAAAAGAAATACAACCTGGGAGAACACTATAGCATATAATTACAAGCTACAACTCTCTTGGGGCATGCTAAACTTGAACACAGTAAGATTTACCTCTTTGCTGTCACTTTTAATTAAGCAGCACTATGTAATTTATGTCTCTTAACAATTAAGCAATGGTCTCTTCTTTATTATGAGTAAAAATAAAATATAATGCCACTGCAGGACTTGGGCATCTGAAAGACACATTGCATCTCCGTTGTTGAAGTATATTCGGTATTTGACATGGTTTTCCTTTGGTGGCTCTATTTTCTCTCCCCCATTTCTCAGGTGTTGCAATTCTTTCTGGGGTCTAAGCTTTTGGCCAATCCTCTTCGATTCTCTTCACCTTTCTTCTTCCATTTCCCTCCAAAAGATCAAAGAAGTAATCTAAAAGGAAGGGAATTGAGGTGGAAGGTACAAAGGGAGTGCTAGTAATTACTCTGACAAGGCTGGTGGAATAGAGGGGAAATATTCAAGTTCTTTTTCCTATTTCAAGTCTTGGTAAGCATGTAATACTCAGTCTAAAGAAGCATGTATAACAAAGCCCAAGTAGCATTTCTTCTGCCTATGAAGCTTTCCTGATCCCCCTAGTTGCTAGTTTCCTCTCTTAAAATTATGTTGTATATGTTTGAATATATATTTGTCTATGCCTATATGTGTACAAGTTGTTGTACCTGAGCGGATTGAAAGTTCCTTGAGAGTGATGATGGTTTTACTGTTGCCTTTTTGTCATAGAGCCTATTGCAATACATGGCTCATAGCTAGCACTCTATAAATATTTTGTGGGTTAATGACACAAAAATTCAACTGGGCCAGCTAAGAAATTCCTTTAAAGCCCTAAATTACAGAGAGAGCACACAGACAGACATAGAGATAAACAGACAGATGAATAGATGAATGAATGCATGGATATCATTTACCTCAGGGTCTTTGGAGAGTCTCACTGTATCTAGTCAACATTCCTTCTCTTCCCATTTTTTTTCAACATCAGAAGGAGGAGGGAATAGCTTGTGTTCCAAATTCCTTACATCATCTAGATCCCCTTCAGGGGACTCCTTACCCATTAAAAAAAAGTGTAATTGCTTGAAGAAAGTAACAGTGAAAAAAACTGAAATATTGAAATAATGAAATATTATCAAGGGCCTTTTAAATCTTGAGAGTCTTGCCTGAAAAGGGAGAGTTAAACAGATATGATTGATGTAAATTTCTCTAAGTTAAAAGCAAGCAGATCAATAAAAGGAAGCTGAATTCTGAATAACTGAAAAACCAATAATAGTCTTAGGAAACAAATAATTAAACCTACTTCTTCACTCTTGGCAGAAAGGTGGGAGACTATCAGGACAGCTTATTCTGTCAGACTTAGTCATATATCAGGCGTTTTTGTTTGTTTTTCTTTGTTATAAAAAAGAGTTCAATCAAATTTCCACAAACCACAGTGGTATAAAAGCAAGAAGCAATTTCAAAAAAAACAATTTTTCTATAAAGAAGAAATTATGACAAACTAACATCATTTCTTTTTTTGACAGGATTTATAAACTGGTATATCTAGGTATACGTAAATTTCTTCTGTTAGTCATTTGACAAGATCTTTCAGAGTTTCTTTATGTATAACATGGAAAGATCTAGATTAGAAGATAATACAGTTATATAGATTTGGGACTGGTCAAATGGTGAAACCTAAAAAGTGGTGATTAAAGAACTGACGTCAATCTGGAGTAATGCCTTTAGTGTCAAGGCCCTGTACTTGGCCCTGTTCTATTTGCATCATTAACTTGGATGAGGTCATAGTTGGCATGTTTATAAAATTTGCAGATGTGAAGCAGAGAGGGGTAGTTAATATGAGGATGAGAAAATCCAAGTTCCAAAAGGAAAATATAATCAGCCAATAGTTTTCATGGGAAACAAAACAAAACCAAATCTAGAAATTTTAGTAGACTGAAAGCTCAAGATACATTCAAAGTGTCTTTGGGCTTATTAGCAGAGACATAGCTAAAATGGAGGGGATAATAGTTAAATTATTATCTCCCCTTTGTCAGGCTCCAATTCAGTTCTGGGTACTATATCTTAGAGAGGATTTTGGCAAGTTAGAGAATATCCAAAGGAGAGCGAAGAGGAATAGTTACCTGGTGAAACCTTATCATATGATTTATTGCCAAGATGACTTCCTAAATAGGAGGCAGACCACTCAGCTTCCATATTCCTACTCCAGTGTTTGTGAAACATGAACCATATCCAAAAAATAATCAAAAAGTCAAATGAGAAACAATAAGAAGTAACACATTTCACCTTAGAACTTCATGAAAAATTAATCATAATTCCATGGACAATGAGAAAGAGCGACTCTCAAGCAAAGCAAGCTCCTTACCAAAGATGGGGAAATGCAGATCCTATATGACTGTTTGTTCAGAGGCAGTAAGAGCAAAAGGCTCCTCTTAGAAAACCCCAGAGTGGTCAGAAAGCCCAAAAATGGGGACCTTGGAAGCCCTAGACAACAAGTCTGACGCCATAGTGCTCAGATCAGGCAAAACAAGTCAAGGATTCTGAGGTATATTGTGAGGTGCCAGAAAGTATTGTGCACACCCAGTGATCAGAACACTAAGTTTTCCTGAGGGAACTTGAGCCCTGGGAAATCAACTCAAGAACCCAGAAGACCTAGGGCAAGACCTAAAAGAGCTACTTTTCATACCAAGAAGTAGAGCAGGGAAATTGATTCTGATCCTAGTACAAAACTCCAATTTAGGAACTAAAGCCAGAGAGATGAATTAAACCAAATTAACCAACAAATATCAACAATTATTGCAAATCTAACATCACAACAACTTCAAGGGGAAAATGGATTTTCCACAAGGACTATTAAGTAATTAGAAATAAAGCAAGAGATTTTTTAAAAAATTAAACACACTCTTAGGAAAAGAATTGAAAGGAGAATAGTTTTGAATAGGAAGTAATAAATTTTCCCAAGAAATGGGACTTCGTGAGAACTAGAATAAATTCAGCAGAAATCAATTACTTCGCTGGAGAGCAAGAAATATTGAAACAAAATCAAGATCATTAAAAAAGAATAAGAAGAAAGTGTAAAATATCAGTTACCAAAAACAGTTGACCTAGAAAATAGGCCAAGGAGAAATATCTTAAAAGATTTATTGGATTTCAACAATTCTGGAGAGCATTTTGGAACTATGCCCAAAGGGCCATCAAACTGTACATACCTTTTGATGCAATAATGTTTCTACTGACCTACATATACAAAAGTGTTTGTGGCAGCCTTTTTTGTAGTGGTAACTGAAAACTGAGTAGATGCCCATCAGTTGGAGAATGGCTGAATAAGTTATGATATATGAATGATATTATCGTTCTATAAGAAATAATGAGCAGGATGATTTCAGAGAGGTCTGGAGAGACTTGTATGAACTGAAGCTGAGTGAAGTGAGTAGAACCAAGAAAACCAAGAACATTCACAACAACAAGATCATGTGATGATCAACTCTGATGGATATGGCTCTTTTCAACAAAGAGGTGCTTCAGGCCAGTTCTAATAGACTTGTGATGGAGAGAGTCATCTGCACCCAGAGAGAAAACTGTGGGAACTGAAGACAGATCAAAGCATAGTTTTTTCACTTTTTTGTTGTTTGATTGCTTTTTTTTTTCTTTCTCATTTTTTCCCTTTTTGATCTGATTTTTCTTATGTAACATGATAAATGTGGAAATATATATAGAAGAATTGTACATGTTTAACATATATTAGATTACTTGTTATTTAAGGGAAGATGTAGGAGCAAGGGAGAGAGAGAAAAATTTGGAACACAAAGTTTTACAAGAGTGAATGTTAAGAACTATCATTGTACATGCTTTGAAAATAAAAAGGTAGGCAGCTAGATGTTGTAGTGGATAGAGCATCAGCCCTGAATTCAGGAAGACCTGAGTTCAAATCTGGCCTCAGATACTTAACATTTCCTAGTTGTGTGACCATGGACAAATCACTTAACCCCAATTGCCTCAGTAAATAAAGAAAAGAAAGAAAGAAAGAAAGAAAGAAAGAAAGAAAGAAAGAAAGAAAGAAAGAAAAAAGGAAAGAAAGAAAAGAAAAGAAAAGAAAGAAAGAAAAGAAAAGGAAGGAAGGAAGAAAGAAAGGAAGGAAGGAAGGAAAGAAGAAAGAAAGGAAGGAAGGAAGGAAGAAAAATAAAATAAAAAGGTATTTAAAAAAATAAAAAACTTTAAAAATAAAAAAAAAGAGAATTATTTGATTTCCTGAAAATTATGATGTACCAAAAGTCTGAACACCAAAAAGCATGTCTCAAAAGTCTTAGTAAAGCATAAAATGCCACTAAATCTTTTGAGACATCTTGTATTTCAAGAAATCATAAATAAAAAATTGCCCAAATCTATTCAAAGCAGAGAGCAAAGTAAAGATGAGAAGATTCCAACAATGATCTCCTGAAACAAACCCCAAAAAGGAAAAAAAAAAACCTAGAAACATCATACACAAAATCCAGAACTCCCACATCAAAGCAAAATGTAAGTCTCCAAAAAGGAGTTCAAGTACCAAGGAACAACAATGACATGACCTGGCAGTTTCAACTAAAAACCAGAGGAAATTTGGGGAAACAATAGTCCAAATGGTAAGAGAAATAGACTTAGAACCAAGGATAACTTGCCCGGCAAAATTGAGTAGAAACCTCCAACAAAGCTGAGAAGAGTATCACTGAAACATTTTATGAAATGCATAGAAGAAAACAGAAGGCATTTAAGAAGGAAAAATGGTCATTTAAGAGAATAAAGGACTCTTTAGACTTCAAGCATTTTTGATGAAAAGATCAGAGTTGGATAGAAATTTTGAAATACAATGTGGGAATCAAAATGAACCTAACAAGGTAAATTTATTTAAGCAATTAGACAGAGATGTATGATAAAGTGTTAACACTGTAATAGGAGAACAAATTACAGGTCTTCAAAAGCCTTTAATAAAGGCTTTAATAAAGTTTTAAGAAAAACAGAGGACCTGGAGGTGGATTGGTTCTGTTTTGAGAATTTTAAGAGAGGAAAGAAAAGAAAGGGTAAATATAATGTAATGGAATATAAATGTGATGAAAAATCTCAAAAAAGAATGAGGGAGATGAATATTCTCATGAGTAGGGTATATGAGAAGTGTATGTAAACAGAGATGAAGGAGTGGAGGGAATAGTTATCAGATGAACTTCATCTTAACTGAAACAGACAAAGAGGATTGAACATGTGTATACACACACACACACACACACACACACACACAGAGCAGAGTTCCATAAAGGAATACTTCAAACTTAATAGGGGAAAAAATGGGGGTAAATAATGGGGATTAAAAGAGAATAATTCTGAGATGGGAATAGTGAAAAGCAAATCAAACTTTCTTATCCTGAAGGGAGTATTATTTAAGGGGATGCCTGAGGTTGCCTTTGAGAAAACTGGGGAATGGCTAAATACATTATGGTATATAAATGTAACAGAATATTGTTATACTGTAAAAAAAAAATACTGAGATTATTTCAGAGAATCCTAGCTGGTAAGAACCAATGTAGAGTGAAATGAGAACTAGGGAGAAACATTTATGTGAAGATAACATTGCCAAAAAAAAAAATTTGAAAGGTTTAGGAAATCTGGTCTCCAGGGGACTTACTATGAAGAATGTTATTTCTCTCCTAAGAACTGACTGATACAAATAGTGGAAAAATACAATTTTGGACATGACCATTGTGTGAATTCATTTTGCTTAACTCTGCTTGTTAGAAGATTTTTTTCATCCTCTCAATTAATTGTTGTACCAACCCACCTAAAAAAAGAGTTCCATTGAAATTATTATAATTCACAGAAGAGAACAGAAGGAAGTTAAGAAGAAAGCACAGGTGTGTGTGTGTCAGATTTGAAATTAATATATAAGATAGATAGATAGATAATAGATAGATAGATAGATAGATATTAAAGCAAGTGGTATGAAATAAGGATTGGGGGGTGGGCTTCTGTTTTGTATATGTGCACTGATGCTGGATTCCACATGTTACATAGCTCTGTGTGATTCAAAGGGAGATAGAATAAACATCATTATCTTCCCTCCTTCCCTATTCCAAAGGAAACTTTAATTCCCAGCAGGAGGGAAAGTAGGAGGTTGTGGTAAGAAGCTTAGCCATTCAACTCTCCTCAGAAAGAGGGGATATTAGGTTAGAATTATGTTTATCTGCTCCCTTAAATACTATTAGTCTAAGGGCTATACTTTTAAGGTTCAGGCCAAACTAATGATTAATAGGGAAAGGAGGACTCAAGCTTTATAGCCAAGACTTGATTCATTTCCCACCAAATACCACTTCTGTAATGAATACCAATGGGAAATAGCAAAGAAACATATCAATCCAAATTAGAAGCAAAACAAATCAAAGAAACTATATATAGGAGAATATGTCATATAATATAGAATAAAGAAGCTTTCCTACTTAGGAGTTACCACACTCCTAAATTTGAAAGAATCCTAGATGCTACCCAAGGAGAAATTCCCTGAAGTCTCTGGTATAGGAACCTGGGGATAAGGACATGATGGAAACTACTAGCACTTTATGTTGTTGGCTTGTTCCTATAGTCTTATTCACTCTTCAGCAACTTGAAGTTGACTCGACTTCATCCATTCATCCTCACAAAACTGGAAGTCAGAAGTTCCCAATGTGATTGCCAAGCTGAACAGTCTCAAGAGAGTTCAAAAGGAAAAAGAAAGGAAAAGGAAAAGGAAAAAGAAAGGGGAAGTGGAAGGAGAAAGGGAAAGGGGAGGGGGAGGGGGAAAGGAGGAAAAAGGGGAGGGAAGAGGAAAAGGAGGGAAAGGAGGAGGGGGAGGGGAAAGTAAAGGGAGGGAAGAAAGAAAGACAGAAAGAGAGAAAGAAAGAGAGAGAGAAAGAAAGAAAGAGAGAAAGAAAGGAAGAAAGAAAGAAAGAAGGAAGGAAGGAAGGGAAAAAGGAAGGAAAGAAGGAAGGAAAAAGAAAGAAAGAAAGAAAGAAAGAAAGAAAGAAAGAAAAAGGAAAAGAGAAAGAGGGAAAGAAAGAGAGAAAGAAAAAGAAAAAGAAAAAGAGAAAGAAAGAAAAAACAAAGATATGAAAAACATATGATGATAAATTGAAGGAACTGAAAATGTTTAACCTGGAAAGAAGAAAAGTTGGGGATTTCATGATCATTGTCCTCAAATATTTGAGGGGTTTTAATGTGTAAAAAGAATGAGATTTCTTCTAGTTGACCCAAAGAAGTTAAATAGAGCAGCAAAGAGTGGCATATTTTATTCTAACATAAGGAAAATTATAACAATATAAAAGTATTATAGTCTTTGTCAAATGGTAATGAATTTCTTATCACTAGAGATATCAGGAAAAGACTCACTGCGATGATCCTGGACAAGTCACAACCTCTGCATGTCTCTTTCCTCAATATAAAATAGTAGTAATTAACAATATATACTTCACAGGGTTGTTTTTAAGATCAAATGGGATATGTGTAAAGTGCTTAGGACAAGGTCTAGTACACAGTATTCTGTCTTTCCCACTTGGTCTTGCCTGTATCGATGATGGAGCCAGCCTCTTCTGAGTGATAACATATCTCTTCCAGAAATTCTCTGACATTCTCAGGTTTGGTACAAATAGAAAAATGCCACAAAATGAGCATCTGGAGAACCTTACCATTCACAGAAATCTCCCTTAAGTTTGGTTTCTGAGCTGGATCTCCTCCATCAACATAGTAAGCAGCTTTTTAAGTGAGCACTGTTTTCTGTTTTATTCTTTGCCTGATTTTTATAAACAAAGGTCAATGAACAGAATTATTTTTGTTATGCCTCAGAAGAATCTTGAATAATTCTGCTAGATGAATGGAAGACACCTGATTGGAAAAGAGCCTAAGGAAGCATTTTGTTCTAGCAAATAAAATATATTTCTTCTTAGCTTTTATTTATTTTGAATATACATTTATTATCTGTCCCTCCTAGTATACCTCCTCCCCATGGAGCAATATATAAGAAAAATAGTACTCTCCTAAAAATATGCATAGCATAGCAAAACAAATTCCCACATTGGCCATAAGCAACAATATATGTCCTATTCTGCATTTTAAGTCCAATTCTTTAAGTTCAAACTATCAGGAGGTGGGTAGTAAGCTATAAATTGTTCTTTTAGCCTTATTCATTTCATTTTGCATCAGTTTGTGGAGATCTTCCAAATTTCTTTTGGGATAGGCCATTTCATCATTTCTTATAATTCAATAATATTAAAAAAATTTCCATAATCAATAAATACAATGTGATCTCATATTTTTAGCAAGTTTCAATTAATTGCTAAATGATATATAGCTTGTTTATAAGTGTGTTTCTGAGGCAGATAATATATATGGACACAGCTAGTTAACAGAGCTGAACAGGTAGAAGAAACTAGGTTAGATTGCCTTTAGAAAACCGTGAAACACTTTTAATGACCCCAGATTTTCCTAGGAAGCTTGGGGTCTTGAAAAGAAGAAAAGCTCATCTTTATAAAAGCAACATTCAACAGGTGTTTCTGTATGGGAGACAGACATGAAATACAACAGTCTCCAAATAATTAAAAATGAACATGATGAAGAAGGCATCAGACAGGGGTATGGAGGGTTTGATCAGGTTATAATATATAACCAAAAATGAAAAAAAAATGATATTATTAAAAAACTGTACAAACAGAAGAGAAGGTTCTTGTATAAGTATAATAACTGGATAAGTGGAATATCAAGCTGAGCAAACGCATGGAGAAGGTGAGGGATAAAAATAAGTGGTTATCCTGTACACTGCTTTGCTAGTACCTTCTCTCTATGTCAAGAGAAATCACAGAAGACATCTAACATAGTAGGTGAACCCCTCTTTATGAATTTATGGGAGACCTTAAATAAGAATCCCACCTGAGGTCACTTTTTCAGGGATTCCCAAGTGTTACAACACATTAAAAAACATTAAAGCAGGGATGAGGGTCCTTTTTATTGATTAATTGTTTGTTTTTTTGGTATCCCCAGAGCGTAGCACAATGCATGGAATTTAATGGTTGTTGTCCTTCATTATGAAAGAGAACCAAAATTGGTATTTAATATGTGTTTAATATTAGATACTAGTTGGCTGTCTAAAGTTGTCCAAAGAAAAACATATGTATATACTCATCAACTTAGATTTTTAAAAGTCATACACACAGAAAATGAAAACAAGGATGGGGAACATAGGATGAATATAAAAGTGTGACATGGCCTTTTAAGAACAGTGTTGGGAATGTTAAAGCTTGTGATCTGCTAAAGTTGATTGCAAATGTTGAAGATAGAACCCCACCCTCACCCCGAATGGTGGTGTGTGTATGTTTCTATTATATTGGAAAAAAGAAAAGAATAAAAGAAAGAATAGAACCACAGCTGGGATAGATATTAGAATGATAATGGCTGATAATGAGAAAACAGTATTATTCAATTCAAATTGCTTCTTTGGGGAGGAAAGGACAGAATAAAATGGCTAATAAGGTTTTTGAAATCCAAGATAAGTAAGGAAATTATATGAAAATATATGACTGGCTATGATGAATTCAAACCTAGATAAATTATAAATATCCAAAAGGAATTGACAGATATGATGATGAATCACTGTCACTGTGATTTTTGAAAAAATCAAAGGAAACTTGGAGAAGCAGGACTAGAGAAGAAAAGATACTGTCTCAATTTTCAAATAACCAAAGAAAGTGAGTTTGATTTCTATCCCTTCTAAGATTCTGCAATTTATCATTATTTCCATAATGTATTATGAATTTAGTGATATCACCATGATCTCAGTTATCCAGGTCAGAAACTTTAGAATCACTAAAAGCCTAATATTAGTTAAGTCAATAAGTAAGTAGTAAAAGGATATAAACAAACATTTCTCAAAAAAAAGAATTGTAAACTTTGAACAACAATATGAAAGAATACATCAAGGAATTAATAATTAGATAATTAATAATTAGATAATAATTATAATTAGAGAATACAAATCAAAACATCTCTGAGCTTTTATCTTATAACTGGCAAATTGGTAAACTTGACAAAGACGGGAATAGTCAATATTGGAGGAGTTGTGAATAGGCACATTAACATTCTGTTTAAAATTTGAGTAGTCAAACTATTCTAGAAATATTTTTAAATTATGCTAAAAATGACTAAAATATTAATACTTTTTCACTTAGAGATCCCACTGTTAGACATATGTCCAAGGGAGTTCACTAATTAAAAGACATATTATTCACTGAAAAATTCACAGTACTTTTTATAATAGCAAACTAGGAAAAAAAAAAAACTGGTTGCCTGGGAAATGGTTAAATAAATTGTGAACATGAGTGTGATAGAATGTTACTGACATGTTACAGATAAGGAACACAGAGAAGCATGGGAAGATAGGAACCATAGCAAAGTGAAGTTAGTAGAAGCCAGAAAATAATATACAATGACTATAAAAATGCAAATGGGGGAAAACAATAATCAAAATGAAATGTTATGAAATTGTAATGACCAAACTTTAACCCCTCAAAAAAGTTTATATAGTATTGAAATTAATTATTCTATAAATGTTGGTGGAATTCACTTGAAAATCCATCTGGCCCTGGAGATTTTTTTCTTGGGGAGCTCATTAATGACTTGTTCAATTTCTTTTCCTAAAATGGGACTATTTGGGCAGTTAATTGGTATAGTGGATAGAGCACCAGTCCTGAAGTCAAAAGGACTTGAGTTCAAATGTGGCCTCACTTAACACTTCCTAGCTGTGTGACCCTGGGCAAATCACTTAACTCCAATTGCCTCAGGAAAAAATAAAATAAAATAAAATAAAAAAGAAAATGGGATTATCTAAGTAATTTTATTTCCTCATTTGTTAATCTGGGCAATCTATATTTTTATAAGTATTTATCCATTTGGTTTAGATTAGATTTATTAGCATATAATTAGGCAAAATAACTCCTAATTTTTGCTTTAATTTCCTCTTTATGGGTGTAAGGCCACCCTTTTCATTTTTGATATTAGTTATTTGGTTTTCTTCTTTCTTTTTTCTAATCAAATTAACCAAAGGTTTATTTATTTTATTGATTTTTTTCATAAAACCAACTCAGTTTTATTAATTCAATATTTTGTTACTTCCAATTTTATTAATCTCTCCTTTGATTTTCAGAATTTCTAATTTGACATTTAATTTGAGGTTTTTAATTTGTTTTTTTTCCCTAGCTTTTTTAGTTGCATGCCCAATTCACTGATCTTTTCTTTCTGTATTTTATTCATGTAAACATCTTGTGACATAAAGTTTTCCCTAGAAACTACTTTGGCTATAGTTTTGATATGTTGTCTCATTATTATCATTCTCTTGCATGAAATTATTGTTTTTAATTATTTGTTGTTTGACTCATTCTTTAGGATTGGATTATTTGGTTTCTAATTATGATGTATTTTTGCATAACCCTTCCTTACAAATAATTTTTATTGCATTGTGATGTAAAAAGGATGCATTTAATATTTCTGCCTTTGATTATGAGGTTTTTAATGCCCTAATACATGGTCAGTTTTTGTGTAGGTGCCATATATTGCTGAGAAAAAGTATATTCATTTCTATCCTCATTCAATTTTCTCCAAAGATCTATCATACCTAACTTTTCTAAAATTCTATTCACTACTTAACTTCTTTCTTGTTTTTATTGTGAATAAATTTATCTAGTTCTGGAAGAGGGAGATTGAGATTCCCCCAGTAGTATAGCTTTTCTGTCCATTTCTGTCAATTCACTTAATTTTTCCTCTAAGAATTTGGATGGTATACCACTTGGTGAATATATGTTTAGTATTGATATTTCTTCATTATCTATGGCACCCCTTAGTTAGATGTCATTTCCTTCTTTATCTCTTTTAATTACATCTATTTTTGCTTTTGCTTGATCTGAGATCAGGATTACTACACCTACTTTTCTTACTTCAGCTGAAGTATAATAGATTCTGCTCCAATCTTTCACCTTTACTCTGTTGTATCTCTTTGCTTCCAGCGTATTTCTTGTAAACAATATATTATAGGTCTCTGACTTTTAATTCAATTTGCTATCTACTTCTGTTTTATGGAAGACTTTATCCCATTCATATTCACTAATTCTGTATTTCCTGTCATCCTATTTTTCCCTGTTATACTTTTCTCTTTCCTTTCCCCCCTTCCCTCCTCACCAGTGTATTGCTTATGAGTATTATCTCCCTCAATCTGCCCTCCCTTTTTAGCCCTCCTTTCTTTTCTTTTCTTTTCCCCTCCTACTACCTACAGAGTGAGAAAAATTTCTACACCAAACTAAATACTTATGTTATTCCCTCTTTAAGCCAGATCTGATGAGATATAATGTAATTTACCTCATTTTACTCACATTTTCTCTTCTCCCAGTACAATCCCTTTTTCATCCCTAATTTCTGTCTTATATCGTCACATTAAGGTCAACTTTTAACTACACCCTCTCTAAGTATACCCTTTTAACTTCCTTGACAAAGATACAGTTCTCAAGAATTACATGTTATCATCTTTCCATGTAGGGATGTAAACATTTTAATCTTTAAAAATGAGTTTTTGGGAGGCAGCTATGTGGTGCAGTGGATAAAGCACTAGCCCTAATGTCAGGAGGACCTGAGTTCAAATCTGACCTCAGACACTTAACACTTCCTAGCTATGTACCCTGGGCAAGTCACTTAACTCCAATTGCCTCAACAAAAAAACAAAAACAAACAAACAAAAAAACACCCAGATTTTTTTCTTCCATTTATCTCTTTATATTTCTCTTGAGTCTTGTATTTTGAAATCAAACTTTGTATTCAGCTCTTGTTTTTTCATCAAAAATGATTGAAAATCCTCTATTTCATTGAATGTCCATCTTACCCCCTAAAAGACAATGCTTAATTTTGCTGAGTAGTTGATTCTTGGTTGTAGTCCAAGATCCTTTGCTTTTCAGAATATCATATTCCAAGTCTTCCAATTCTTTAATGTTGAAGCTGCTATGTCTTGGGTAACCCTGATAGGGGGTCCTCAAAATTTGAATTGTTTCTTTCTGGCTGCTTGAAGCATTTTCTCTTTGATCTGATAATTCTGGAATTTAGCTACAATATTCCTTGGAGTTTTCATTTTGAGTCTCTTTTAGGAGGATTATTTCAATGACTATTTTACTATCTGGTTCTAGGATATCAGAGCAGTTTTCCTTGATAATTTCTTGAAAGATAATGTGTAGATTCTTTTTTTTTCATCATGGCTTTCAGGTAGTTCAATAATTGTTAGATTCTAGCTCCTGGGTTTATTTTCCAGCTCAGTTGTTTTTTCAATGATGTAATTTACATTTTCTTCTATTTTTTTTATTAAAAAAAATTGTTTGAATGATTCTTGATTTCTCATTGACTCATTCACTTCCATTTGTCCAATTCTAATTTTCAGTGAATTATTTTCTTCAGTTAGCTTTTTTTAACCTCCTTTTGCATTTGGCCAATTGTACTTTTAAAGGAGTTGTTTTGTTCAGTATATATATTTTTTCATTTTATCAAATTTGTTTTTAAGGAGTTGTTTTCCTCAGTCAGTTTCTGTGCTTCCTTTTCCAAGGTGTTTCTCCCTGCCAAAAACTTTTATAACTATCCTTCAATATTCTCATTTCTTTTTCCCATTTTTCTTCTATCTCTCTTTGAACTCTTCCAAGAAAGCCTTTTGAACTGGAGACTAGTTCATACTCCGCTCCCCCCCTTCCCCCTTTGAGGCTTAATCTACAGGCATTTTGCACTTTCTGTCTTCTTCCGGGTTTGTGTTCTTGTCTTCCCTGTCTCCATAATAGCTTTCTATGGTCAGAGCTCTTTTCACTTTTTTTGCTCATTTTTAAAGGTGAAAGTCTATTCTTAAGGCATAGGGGAGATCATCCTGAGCTTCCTCTGCAGAGTGACAGGGATTTCTTACTAATTGCCCTAGGGCTGGTACTGCAGACTTCCCCCCATACCCTGAGTGTCCTGAACAAGTCCTGCCTATTATGCGGAGGTTCAGGAGTTCACAATTTATCTTCTATGGCTGTGTTGGTGGTCTCATAGCTGGTCTGCTGGTCTGGCCTTCTGAGTAACAAACATTGATGTATTCTGGCTAAGAGCCTCCCATTAGATTCCCTGCATTGAGCCTCACTATGCTGCACCTGCACTAGAAGCCATTTTCCCTTGCCCAGTTGAGATAGATTTTTTTCTTAAGTCCTTCCAAAATATCTTAAACTGGAAAAGTATTACACTCTAAATGTTTTGTGGGTTCTGTCACTCTTAAAACCATTCAGAAGTTTGATTATTGTTGATTCTGAGGGAAGCCAGGAAGAGCTCGGGCAATGTCTTGTCTACTCTCTGTCGTCTTGGTTTTTGTCTTTACAAATTAAAAAACAGAAAAAAGATAACGGAAAAAGGTAGGCTCATTCAGGGCAAAGGCTGACTGGTTTCTACACCTCATATGACCATGCTACACCCTGCCTGGGGCACCTGGACTCTCCCAGGCAGCAGCTGGGCAGCCACTGTCTAATTGTATTCTGTTAGCTGCAGCTGCTGGGGCAGGGTGAGCAGGACGAAGTTTCCTACAATTCTCCAATATTTTTTTAAACCTTATTTGACATGAGAAGATTTAATAGAGACCCATAGGCTATAATGGTCTTGTTATCAATCTCCAGAACTGAGATACATTCATGACTCAGAGGGAAGGAGGTAAGGAAGGCAGAGGGGTTTACTGAATATTCCCCTCTTCTTGTCATCTTTCCTCAGAGCCACATTATGCAGTGCTTGAGTTTGTTTGGAGGGTTTCTCAATGCTTTCTGGGGTGTTTTCCCCTTTTTAGCATCTACCCTATCATTTATCTAAAGGGACCATATTTTTCTTTCCTAATGATGCAGAAGGGACTCAAAGACAAAATAGGAGAAAAATTGAAAAGTTAAGGAAGAGTTAACAAGAGGTTACTACTTAACTAACTTTTTTCTTCACTTTTTTCAGTTTGGGCTTTCTGCCAAATTAGTGTCCTTAACTGCCATAAAACAATGAAACTATTAATCTTGCCAACTGATTTTTTAAAACTTTTATAAGATTTAATTCTTATTTTTCCTTAAAATAAGTTCTACAAAATGATACTTTCTAAGTATCAAAAGTTTTTAAAACTTTCTAAGATGTTTCAGAAGGGGAATGAGTTCCTGGAATTACCCCCTAAGTCTCAGGAGTCCTTTCCTACATTCTTAAAATGATGAATTGTCAAACTCCTCAATGATTAATTTCAAAACCTCCAGAATCTGCTAACATGTTTTTAGTGGCTCTCCAAATTTCTATAGTTCCAATTTGGCCAGTGTTGCAACCACAGGAAAAAAAATGTTTTAAAGACTTTTCTTCTTTTTTATAACCTAATCTCCCCTGAAAAGCCTAAAGTTCATTAATCTTTCCAGTGTTGTTTCTAGCTACAGTCCTTAGAAGTTTTTCTGTCTGGTTGCATTTTAAATCTTTCAAGGTAATAGAATTTAGCTTACGGCACAAACATGGCATGGACATTTTCCATCCTACAAAGACAGATACAGACAAATTGACAATACAAATACAAACAACAAAGCACACAATTCTGCTTTACCTGATCAACCCCAGGCATGCAGAAGAAAAAAAGAAACACAACCAGAGGCACATGCAGAAACCAGTGGTGTGCAGAGAGGCCAAATTACAGAGTGTGTCATTCAGTAACTATAAACATTCTCTTAGCAGGGGCTGAAATTGGAACAGAGGCAGGTAAGAGTTTCTTGGCCTGTAGAGGGGTCAGAGCCAAGACAGAGCACTCAGGAACTGTTGGTTAGGGAATGCACATAGTGCTGAAGTGTGCTGGGAAAAAAGAGGTACACAGCAACAAATTTACAGAGTGTTCAGAGGCCAGAGGATATTCTTACCAAAACCTAGTTTTTTCTTCACAAAGAAATTCAAGCTCATTCAATAGCTGATCCAGTATTGGAGTATGAACAAAGAGCAGAGGACTTACCAGACAAGGTGGGGGGAGGAGAAGAGTCAGACTCCAGAGAAATAAATCTCCAGTAGTGTCTAGTCTGCTTGTACTGGTAATGGAAAGTCCATTCGGTCCTGTTCCATGTCTAATCCCACTTCTGACACTAATTAATGTCAACCAGACCAGAACTAGCCTCTAACCTATGGGTGGTCAGAGTAGAGACAGAGCAGGCAAGAGACAGGAAAATCAGGACACAAAGAGAAATTTAACTAATTTCAGAGTGAAGAAAATAACATTTGCACACAGAAGCCTAACTTCCTAGAAAAAGGGCTTAACATTGCTGATACTGAGGTCACTTACATACATGAGAGGGGTTGGACCACAACACAATCATTCTTAAGGCTTGAGACAGTTCTCATGGTTGGCATTTCTTGAGACAATATAAGCATTCTTGGGTCCCGTGGGAACAGTCACTGCCTCAAGTTTGGGGGTCATGAATATTCTGCAGGATGCAGAGTCAGTGTTCTGTGAGAGAAACAGGAGTGAAGTACCTGGTAGTTACAAGGAACAGGGATTGTGAACATTGATGGATGTCCCTGGGAAATAGAAAGAGCTAAATTCCTTTGTGAACACCTGGTGCTGCTCCAAGCAATACACTTTGCCAAGGAGTGAGGTCATTCAGAACATGAAAGATTACTGTTTTGTCAAGTTCAGGGTACAGTGTGTTTGCTGGGCCTTAGCCCTGGGAAACAGGGAGTCTCCAAAATATTTTGACAATATTACCAAGAAAAAAACTATTTCCCTACCATATATGTAGTATGATAGCCATGGCTTCAAGTACCCTATGTAGGTATATAAATATTAAACAAAACTCAGCCTCATACCATTCAATCTCCTAACAGGATGTTTCTCTTTTCCAATACCACTGTTCACTTCCAAATTCCCAATCATGCACTTGATTAGTGGGAATTACACAGAGCTGCATTTTAAAAAATAAGTTGACATTGCTCCATGGAAACTAAGTTGGCTTCCTGCTTTCGTGGAGAAAAAATGGTTGGAGATATGATCCCTGGTTGCTAAAGAGCAGTCATATGTGTAAAGCACTAGTCATCACCTGAACCAGGCAATTTTGCTAAGTCTCAATTCAAATAATGAACACCTGGAATTACTATAATTTCTCCCTCCTGAAGGTTTAGCACTAATGCAACCAATCCATCCAGGGAGAAAAGAAGAGGGGAGTATTCCCGTGGAATTGTTGAGATAATTGTTAGGTTGCTGGTATCTCACCTGATACTCTTTTTTGAAAATAAGTTATGAGGCAAGTTTAGCTGTGGCACTATTCAGCTAGGTCATCTGGGGCAAAAGCTAATCTTACAGTTCTCATCACTGCTTGTACCATACTACCATGTGCCACGTGAGAATATGACAGAGACAAATGCCCATCAACACTCACTCAGAAACCACAACATAGGAAGAGGTGGTCCAGGGCAAATGCCATAATCTTGAAACCATTTACCCCTTCCCCCCGGCCTTTCTTCCTCATATTTGCTCATTTTTCGTGTCAAGAAATACACAGTTCATCATGGACACTGACATGCTGCATCCAAACTGGCTTCATTTCTTCCCTCATATGCCAGTCATTTGACTTTTTAACTCTGCATCCCACCATCGTAATCAATTTATCCTCTCCCCATTTGCTTTCCAGCAAGTAAGTCAGTTGGGCCATACCAAATAGTTTAGGAAAAGGAATGATGTATAAGAATGCTAGAAACATAGGTTGGAACTACTTTTGCGAAGTCTTTACATGTTAAACTGAACCACCAAAGTTTATTGGGAAAGGAGATGACATTTAAAAAAAAATTTAACATTTTATTTTCCCCCTAATTACACATAAAAACAATTTTTAGTGTACATTTCTGAAAAAATTTGAATTCCAAATTCTTTTCTTCTCTCCTCTTTTCATTGAGAAGGTAAGCAATTTGATATAGGTTATACATGGGGAATCATGCAAAATATCTTCATGTTAGTCATGTTGTGAAAGAAAACAGAACCAAAAAAAAAACCAGCAAGAAAAATAAATTAAAAGTATGTTTTGATCTGTATTCAGGCTCTATCGATTGTTTCTCTGGAAATGGATAGCATTGTTTCTTGTCAAAAGGAAATGACAGATTCCTTGGACTAAGTCTGTCTCCCTACTTTGTTCTCCAACTTAACCTCTCATATTTCACCTGAGTTGTTAATAGTTTAGTTTTTCCACTTAGATAGACAGTCCTATCATTTCCCATAAGGAGAACAAAGATGTGGGTCTCAGTATGAAAAGTCTGGAAGGGTGGGTTGAAGTCAGAGGCAGTTCAAACTGGCTGACTTGTTAAATTTTCACTGTGGGCAATTTGTGACTAGAGAATCAGTAAACACTGCAAATCAGTGCTAGATTCATTGTGTTATTGTCTAGATTTAAGTGATTTAAGATAATGCAGATTAAACTCCTTTCCTTCCCAATAGCACACAAGTTTTTAAGTATTGACTAGCATGATGCTAGTATGAGCCAAATAATAGAGGACTTATTTACCAAACTAAGGAGTCTATATTTCATCTTAGAGGAAATAGAAACTATGGGAAGTTTTTGAACTGGGGTGTGATTGTCAAACTAATACCTCAGTGAGAGATACCTTGATAGGAGAGAGAATTAAGGTAGGGAAAGCAACTAGGAAGATATTGTAATAGTTCAAGAAATAAGAGGAATAGTCCAAGTAATTAGGGGGAAATGATTAGAGAATAATAAAAGGATATGAGAGATGTTATAGAATTGGCCAAAATTGGAAGAATGAGGTGAAGGAGAGGGAAAGATCAAGGGTGAATCAGAGGTATGGAACATAAATGACTTATGGGATTGTGGTACCTGTCATTTGCCACTCACTACTATTTGTCTTGGACCTCACACTAGGTTCCATTTATGGGTGGAGCTGGCAGTCAGACCCGATGAATGAGGGACTTGAGAACATGCCATCTTCCTTGTCAAAAATTTGAGTCATAATGGCAGGAAAGTGAGCCTAGAGTTGATAAGGTGAATTTAGAGTCAAAGTAATAAAGACAAAGAAGGAAGCAAAACATGCTGTTGTTCATTACAGAATACAGGAAGAGGCAGGAGGCAGTAACAACAGTGAATCAGCAAAATATGAGCAAGAATCAACAAAACAAGGTATAGATAAGTTAAAGAAAAATATTCAGGTTGAGAAAGAGATCCCACAATTACTCACATGTCAAGGGACATGCCTGAAGCCTTTTAAACTGAAATACGGCACTATTCCCTTCCTTTGTTTTGTTTTGCTTTGGATGAGCCAAACTGGAGGTCTTCTCTCTTTCACCTCCAAGGGGTATAAAAGGCTGGATCCAGAGAATGGCACATTATTACCCTGGATTACTATTTATCCATTTATGTGTATGTCCATTCTACTTACAAAGTGTAAGTTCTCTGAAGATTTACTTATCTCTTGGCACCTCAAGTGCCTTTTTTAGAGTATGTGTTCAACAAAGCTTTGTTCTAGTTCATTCCCTTTCCAGTTCTTCTTCCCGTCCTCCCATCTTTGACCCTTGGCTGTCTTCTCATCCTGAAAACATCTCTCCTGTTGCCCTCTTCTCTCATTGGTGAAGTCCTTCTGGAGCCTCCATTCTGAGGAAGGGCACTAATCTTCATTTTGGTTCTGTTTCTGGTTGTCTACACTTTACACAACCATACTCTCCATGGTACCTCCCCTTCCCAACGTTTTCAGCTCCTTTTTGTGGGTTGTTTAGCTCCATTAGAACAGAAGCTCCTCAAGGGCTGAGAATGGCTTTCTTATTGCTAACATTTGTATCTCTAGCAATTAGCACAGAAGCTAGCATGTTGCTGTTCACCTGTGTGCGATACTTTGTGACTGTGTGGACCACAGCATGTTAATGCTGTCTGATATTTTACATGTATAAGACTGCTTGCCATCTAGGGGAGGGGGGTGGAGGGAGGGAAGGGAAAAGTCGGAACAGAAGTGAGTGCAAGGGATAATGTTGTAAAAAATTACCCAGGCATGGGTTCTGTCAATAGAAAGTTATATTAAAAAAAAAAAAAAACAACTAGATTTAAACTCTTAAGAATAGGGGAAAAAATGTTAATGGTGTCTGTGAGGTTTTCTTGGCAAAGATATTAGAATGGTCTGTCATTTCCTTCTCCAGAAGATTAAGGCAAATAAAGCTTGTGATTTGCTCAGAGTTACAGAGCTGGATTTTTATTCTTTCTTTCTGACTCTAGCAGTGCTCTATCATCTTAACCACTAAGCTGCTTAGCACATGGTAAGCACTAAATAAATGCTTCTTCACTAAATGGCTGACCAGAGATAAGAGGGATGATGGCCATGATATCTAAATGAATAGAAAGTGTAGACAGCTGCTTCTGTTATTGTCAATAGATCTAAAAGTTAGTCATATAGCATCATGACTCCTTCCTGGTAGCTGGGTTCGTTATAATATAAGAATTCAGTTTGCCCTAATAGAGAGATTATTATGAACCATGGATAGATTTCCATTGGGGGGGGGGGGCAATCAGTGAACTTGGAAGGAAGAAAAATTATATTTTTATTTTTACTTACTTCTGGATAAAATTGAGCATTTCTTTGAATTATAAATGTAAGCAATATTAATTATTTTGAGGAATCCATAGATCTTTTCCCACAGTGCTGCCAAAGTGTTCAGAACCTTTGCCCTTAAAGAAAAGAGACTTTGAAAAAAATTCCCCTTCCCACAATTTTCAAGTTTCCCAAAATGGTGCTCCCATTGTTATCCTATTCTTTTTGCCTTATAGTAGTCAACAGATTGGTTTCTGGGTTTTCAAAAACTATAGTGGATAAGAAAACACATGTTGTAAAGGAAGTATTATATGTTTTTTGGGGGGGAGGGTACATATCTACATACATACCTGCAGCTTAGGTGGCTCAGTAGATAGAACACTAGATAGAAGACCTGAATTCAAATCTGCCTCAGACACAAGCTGTGTTACTCTGGTTAAGTCATTAAACCTCTACTTCCTTAATTGATTGGACAAAGAAATAGCAAAACACTCCAGTGTCTTTGCCAAGAAAATACCATGGGCAGAATGGTTCATGGGATCATTAAGAATTAGACACAACTGAATGACTAAACAACAATGTGTACATTTCTTGCACATATACATAGGTACATTTAATATATGTATGCCACAGAAATATACATATATATATATATATATATATATATATATATATATATATATATATACATGCACACATACAATACATCCCTATTGTTCATTGTAATTTCCTGAGGGAAACCACAGATTCCAGGGTTAGTTAAGTAAGGACTCTTGGGAAATGAGAAATAACACATTTTCACAAAAACAGAGAAGTCAGGCTGATGCAATCCTTTCCCAAAACCTCTTCTGACAAAATCAAACTAAAAAATCAACTCACCCAAAAAAAAAAAAACTGTCGATACATAGCTATAATTTACTGAAGGTGGCAGTGAGAAAACTTGAAAAGTGGTCAAGTATTTGCTGGGTGGAGCAGTTTCTAGACACATTTGGTCAATCAATCAATCAACAAGCATTTGGTAAATAATCATTATGTGCCAGGCATTGGGCTACATGCTGATGATACAAAGGAAAAAAACCAAAAACAAAAACAGTCCCTGCCCTTAAGAAGCTTACATTCTGATGGAGAAGACAGCACAAATATAAAGGTTCATGGAAGGTAACTTTAGAGGGAAAGGCACTGGCAGCCAAGAGGGCTGAAAAAGGTTCCCCATGCAATGTTGTCACCTTTAAGCTAAATTTTGAAAGAAGCCATTAATTTTAATAAGAAGAAATGAGATGGTAGAGCATCCCAGCATTGGCAGAGAGTCAAAGACAGAGAGATAGGAAATGGAGTATTGTCAGTGAGGAAATGCAAATAGGCTACTATGTCTAGATCATTGAGTAAAGTAGGGTAATATCTATGAAGGTTAAAAAGACAGGAAGGGACACTTGTGAAGAGTTATGAATTACAACCCAAGGAGTTTATATATTTAATCCTCAAAGTAAGTGGGAAGCAGTAGAATTTATCAAGTAGGAAGATAACATGATCAGACCTATGTTTGAGTGTATTTTTAAGGTGTTCAATTAAATAAATTCTGAAGGGATCACATTTCTTCCTCTTTCCTTTCTTCCTTCTCACTTTTGGGTTAACTAGATGATTTCACTCATTCCTCCAAATCAAGTAAAAGTAATTGGGTTGACATTTTGCTGGGTTGCTGTGCATTTTATTTGTGTTTTTCTTTTAACCAGACTTGAAAAACAACTTTTGTGGATGAGATGAATCTCCTGGATTTGGCTAAAAATAAATTCAAGAACTAAAAGATACTTTGGAGAAAAATCTGATTTGATGAGGTTTGTTGTAAGCTCAACTACTTCTTCCACTGGCCTTTATAAAATAGATTGCCGTCATAAAGAAAGAAGCTGAAAAGGAAGGCCTCTTTTATTTTCCCATGATTGGTTTGCTTTTAGAGGTACAAAGTGGAATTAAAGCAGCTCCTATACTAAGTATAGATTTAGATTGAAGAAAAAAATAATTTCAAAAGTAGAGAGGGTACTTGAAGTATCTGAGGGATTCAAACACCTTATATTAGTTCTATTGAAATGTCTTTTACTATTACTTTGCAGCTGTTTATCTAAAATTTACTCAATTTACTCAATTCCTCAAATCTAGCCCATTTTTAAAGATCTATTTTCATGAAGGATTCGAGGGGGAAAATGAAAAAGATCCCTTTAATTTGACTGTGATTATCTAATAAGACAAGTAAAAGTGGATAAGGAAGCAGGAATTAATCATAGGAACTATTGTCTCGTCATACTTATTACACTTGTTATTTTTGCTCTTTGTTTTGGAAAAGGGCCATGGCATCAGGAAGGTGATGCCATGACATGAAAATGAGTTGGTTAAATGAGGAAAGGCTGTGCAAAATTATTTGCCTGACTTTCTCCTCTGGAACTATCTGGGTTCCAGTGGCAAGATATAATAGATCAGGATTACTGGAGATGCCCTGGATGCAATAGAAGGCCTTTGCTTTTTAAAGTTAAGATCTTTAACAATTCTCAGTTTGATTGAGGCAATGCCCATCCAAAGGTTAAGGAAGGTAAGAAATGAACAAAGAATGGTCTCTTTTACCTAGTCAAATAATAATAATAATAATACTTTTCATTACACTTAGAGTAATGCTGAAAGCTGGCAGCATTAGGGTTTTTCTAGCTTCTGTGGCATTCATAAATCACAAGAATATGGCATGGAGCCAAAGGCAAATAGTTCACTCTCTTCTTTTGCTGTTACCCTCCCTGAACCAGGAAGACATTTGCTAGGGATTTTATTATTTTCATACCTCATCTAACCAAAGACAGAAATACAAGCCAAGATTATGTTTTTTTAAAAAACCACACAAATAGAAATAAGAATTGATTTCCTAATCAATGCCTAATGAATAAATTCTGATGATTAATTTTGCAAATTAATTCAAAAAGATATATGATAAAGAGTTTTTGCATGATTGAGAAGGGAAGACAATATGACATTAAAAAGTGTTAGACATGGAATCAAGAGATGTCTGGGTTTGAATTCTGCTTCTGGAATTTATTAACTACAAATATTATATTATGGTATATTCGTCCCCCCTTCCAGAATTTTTGGGAGAACTAATTTAAAATCATGATATTCAAGTCCTTTACAAAAAAAGTTTAGTACAGACAGAACTAGATAGAGACAGACAGATAGATAGAGACAAAAGGATAGAGATAGAGAGAAAATGAGCATGCTGAGCTTCCTGCCATTAATTTTATTTCTACTGTCATTCTCCAAAAGCTTGAAGTATTTTTTTCTCCACATTTCTCTTAAGAAGCAATTAAATTCCATTTTACATTATGTGCAATATTCTGTGCTAGGCAATGGGAATATTTTTTTTTAAATCCCCACCTTCAAGGAGTTTTAGAAATCAAGACATTCTGCTGGGATAGTTAGGAGAGCAAAATGAGGAAAGAATGCTGATGATTGGAGAAATCAAAGAAGGCTTCCCAGAGGGAGTGACATCTAAGATGAGTAGAAGATAAGAAAGAAAATAAGGATTCTGAGAAGATCAAGAGAAAGGAGGATATTCTAGACCCAAGGGACAGCTTGTTTAAAGGCATGAAGTCAGGGATGGCACCTCTAGATGAAGAAATAGCCAAAAAATAGTGAATACATCCTTTATATAACATAACAGAATAAAAATATTTGACTCAGAGACAATGAACAAAAGGTACAGACGCACATGGAGACTTAGTAATGAAATACTAAATAATGAGTCAAAGACTAATCATAAAAACAATTAATAGAAACAAGGAGGAAAATGTCATTATTACATTTTCAATAAAAATATGCATTGAATCTCAAAGTATGTGAATCATTTAAAAGTTGTCCAAATTTTTTCAGTCATGTCTGATCTTTGTAATACTACTTAGAGGGACAACTAGGTGGTCCAGTAGATAGAGCATCAGCCCTGAAGTCAAGAGGACCTGAGTTCAAATCTGATCTCAGACACTTAACACTTTCTGGCTTGTGACCCTGGGCAAGTCACTTAACCCCAGTTGCCTCAGGGGAAAAAATAAAGCAATAGTATTTAGAATTTTCTTGGTAAAGATACTGAAGGGGTTGACCATTTCCTTCTTTAGCTCATTTTACAAATGAGGAAACTAAGGCAAAGAGGATGAAGTGACTTGCCCAGGATCACACAGCTAGTTAGTAACTGAGGCCAGATTTGACTTCATGAAGATGAGTCTTCACAACTCTAGACCTGTTTTTATCCACTGCTCCACTTAGCTGTCCCATTTTTAAAGAAAGCTCCCTAAAATTATACACACACACACACACACACACACACACACACACACACACAAAATCACTTAAGTAGTAAAAATAGTAATTTTTAGAGACTTCAACATTCATAAATGGAACAGAAGCAAAATTTAAGGATCTGAATAGGATGTTATAAAATTAGATTATATAAACTTTAAGCATTTATTAAATAGAAATAGTAATGAGCACACCTATGTTCTAAGGGATAGAACAAGGGGCTGAATTGTATTATATTCACAACTGTCCATTCTGGGGTTGGAAAGAAATGGCATTGTTTTCTGGGGATCACGATCGCTGGGAGCATTTGCATAATAATACTTAATAGTTAATAATAATTAATAACAAGGATATCTTGGTATTAGTAATTTAAGGTAATTTGTTTTTATCCTTATGATACTATAAATTCTAAGTGATTTTTTAAACAGTAACTATGTCTAATATGAAATATGTACTTTCACTGAAAACTGAGTGCATGCCCCTCAATTGGGGAATGGTTGGGTAAATTGTGATATATGTGTTATGGAATATTATTATTCTGTAAGAAATGACCAACAGGTCGATTTCAGAGAGGCCTGGAGAGACTTAGATGAACTGATGCTAAGTGAAATGAACAGAACCAGGAGATCATTATATACTTCAACAATGATACTATATGAGGATGTATTCTGATGGAAGTGGATTTCTTTGACAAAGAGAAGAGAAGAAAACAAAGAGAAGAAATCATTCAATTGATCAGTGATGGACAGAATCAGCTACATACAAAGAAGGAACACTGGGAAATGAATATGGACTACTTGCATTTTTGTTTATCTTCCCACGTTATTTTTACCTTCTGAATTCGATTTTTCTTGTGCAACAAGAGAACTGTATGGGTCTGTACACATATATTGTATCTTAAGATATACTTTAACATGTTTAATATGTATAAGACTGCCTGCCATCTAGGGGAGGGGGTGGAGGGAGGGAAGGGAAAAGTTGGAACAGAAGTGAGTGCAAGGGACAATGTTGTAAAAATTACCCATACATATGTTCTGTCAATAAAAAGCTATAATTAATTAAAAAAAAAAAGAAATATGAGCTTTCAGTGGGTGGGAAGGGAACCAATGAGATTTTGGAAGTGTCAGAAAGGAGAGTGTCCAATAATACTGAGAATCGATTATAACAATATAACTTTATCATTTGCTCTGAAATCTTAAAATGTCCTAATTTATAAAAATTCACCTAGTATTTTGTGAAGGTGTAATATAATTACTTTAAAAAGCACTTTTGTTTTAAATATGTTGTTCTGGTAGGTATGTAATTTCTTTTGAAAGTTAATTCCAAGGATCTTTTTTATGCCTGATCCTTTTGTGATATGGCTCTTGGGGACAATGATCTTAGCAGAAAGAAGAGGAACCATTTACATTTATAGGAATACTAAATTTGTAATAACCTATGTGAGGTAAAGGGTTTCCTAAGGAAAAAAAAAAAGAACAAACAGAAGAAGCAGAAATTAATTCCCTTCTGAATGGAGTCCATGCTGTGAGCCTTGAGATAAATCTATATACATCTACAATTCACCACATGTGGTGAAAAGCGGAAAGACAAATTAAAATACTATTTCTGATTACCTAGAAGTGGTTAAAAAAGGATTCTCTTCGAAGAAGTGGGAAGGTATTTGGAAAGGAAGGCAGCTTTTGATTCTAGGCTGGCTTGAAGTCCAATTAAAAGCAGGGGGTTATGGTTACCACATTTTATTTGGGCCACCAATTTATGACAGAATCATGCTGTAAAAATGAGAGAACAGCTAAGAAGGAGTCAAGGAATGATATAAGGTCACCATAGTCAACTCACCTTAAATAGGTTTTTTGTGCTCTAAACTCTTAAGTTAATTTACATTGTCCTCACAGAACATAATTGGGTGGACATAGCAATACTTTCTGCAGAATAGGAAAGGTATTTCTTCAGGACATAACCCAGACACAATACTTAGAAAAAGCCTAGAGAATATCCAAACTGCCAAAAAGTCCCCTTCTTTGACTTGCAAAACATGACATCAAAATTATCGAGCTAGTTTCAAATCAAGGGAATTAAAAACCAGATATCTTAATGTCCTGCAATATAAATATTCTGGTTTATTACAGTTCTGGGCCCAAATGGAAAAAACCTGGGAATTTTCTGGGCAACCAAACCATTCCCTTCCTTTCCTTGAAATTTTTGCTACCCTTCTTTTTCTGTTGTGCTGAGGGGATCTGCATTTAAGATTAAAGATTTGAATAAGATGATAAATCAATAATAAATATTGATGATAAAGTTATGAAAAGTGTTAGATCTTAATGAAATGTTTGCACCTTATAGGTTTTTATATTTAAAAGTGGTTTGTTTCTTTAACATCTGAATTTCTGGCAAGATGCATAAGAGGTTATACATAAGTCCAATTAATCCTGATTACCTTGAAAGAAGTAGAAATGCACCAAATGAACTAAATGTAGCAGCAACTAAAAAGGGAAAAAAAAAAAGATCCTTCAAGGAATCTTCAACAGAAAATACATAACAGAATAACTGATGAAATGAACAAGTAAAGAATTCCTAATGAAGAAATACTGATGGATATAAATACTATAAAGTAAGAGAATCTTAAGATAATACTCCAGAAGAAGAGAATAATTCTGAAGTAATTGCAATTAAAATCCTAGAAAAAGAATGGAATGGCCAAAATAACCCTCATAGTGGTTATAAAACATTACAAGGAAATTATATGGAATGAAAAATAAGAGTTAATTTTAAAAATGCAAAAGAAGACTATATGTCTCAGAACAAAAGGTAAAAAAAACCTTATGAAAGTAATGGATACAAAAAAAATTAAAGAGTAGATGGAATTAAAAATTCAGCAAGAATTATTAATTCAAAAAGACATGACACAGAAACTGACCTAGAAAATAGGACTCAGAAACATAATATAAGAATTATTGATTTTTCACAATAGTATGATTTTATATTTAAAAAAAAACAAGACCATATTTCAGGGAACAATAAAACTTGCCAGGAAGATTGCTATCAAAGAGCAAAGTAAAGATTAATAGAATTCACAGGATACTAGCAGACATAAATCTCAATTTTAAATCATCCAGAAATAGGATTGGCAAAAAGCAGAACTCCAAAGTCAAAGAAAAAAATTTTGAAGTTCTCAGGAAGAGACATATTATGTATCAAGAAAACTACCCAAAATCACACAGACTAACCACCAACAATTAAAAAATTATCAACAACAATTGAAAAATTAAAAGACAGGACAAATTATGACTTTCCAAAAAAGTTGAGGATAATTCTACTGCCAGGATGGGAAAAATGATTTTTAACAAAACTGAAGATTTCTAAAGATTCCTTTTGAGAAAAATTAGAAGTGAGCAGATTATTTCAACTGAAAATACAAAAAAACAAAGTAAATTGAGGAAGGTAAATAAGTTTGAATTGCTCAAAAGACTAGGTGATAATCCAATGTATTTGCTCTGAACCGGTGAAAAAATAATGTTCCTTTGGAACTTTCCTCTTCATGTTTAAGAGTCATCTAGACAACAGAGTGACTCTGGGATTGTCTAATTGGTCAAAAACATAGTATAGAAAGAGAAAGGAAGGGGTAATAGAGGGAAGAAGTTAGTAGCATTTGGGATTTCTCAGGTGAAAATCATTCAAAAGTAGTTGGGAAATAAGGGATTCCAATGAATTTCATGCCTGTCTAGACTGACAACAAAAACTAGCATATGTACTGATAGATGTGTTATCAATTAAGCATGCAAATCATTCTTTACATGAGAAGGGGAAGAGATCTCAGAGGATGTGATCCCTAGTGCTTTGCAAATAGTTAAGCAATTAATAAATGCATTTCCATTCTATTTCAATATTGTATTGTAAGAAATGACAGCACAAAACAAAATAAACACTTAATAATATTTTTTGAGTTGGATTATTTTTCCTTATAAAAATATTCTTTATTGTACAGGATAGCTCTCTTGAAAGCAGGAAGGCAGGGAGATACAGGGAAAAGTTAGGCATTATAAATGAAGATAATAAAAATTTGTTCTTAAAAAATGAAAAATTCAAAAACTTATAGGAAATATATGAAGTGACACAGATCTAAGGGAGTTGAGCCAAAAGAATAAAAAGAATGTAACTAAAATAAACATGGAAATGTAACAAAATTTTCACAAAATACTATATAGTCTATTACTATATTAATTACTATTATATTACTGTCAGAGTCGAAATTAAAGAAAATGTCTTCTTTCAACTAAAAAAAACAAACAAACTGTAAATTCTTTTCATGGGAATAGAAGGAAACGTATTTGGCTATTTGTTGAACTTTACCTACTGAATCAAAATGAAATAATTTAAAAAAATTAAATCTTATTACATAGGTATCAACTTAAATGCCTAAACTATTTTAATAAGGAATTAGATTCTTGTAACAGATATTTCTATCTTGTCAATATTATCCTCTAGGATAAAATATGATTGCAGCATAAATTTATCTCTTGGATATCATTCTATCAATTCTATCTGGGTCCTCTTGGGGAAATCAATTATCCTCTCTAATCCTTAACTTCCACAAGATATGAGATCTGTTTTCCAGAGTTAAGGCCCAGAAAGCAGGCAGTGCCTTGAGCTTAGCATGACAACAACCCTTTGTGCTCACCCTCTGGATGATCTCAGTTGTGGCAAAACCCCAGAATTGGGACTTATGATTTACCTATTTCCTCAGAGATCTTGGCCTGAGAGCTGAAGCTACAGCCAACATGCTGCAAAGGAAAGTGAGTAATCAAATTACTTGACAACAGCAATCCCTGTGTTTATAACCACTAAGTGAACTGAAGCAGGTCTGCATTCCTATTCTTGCCTTGCCAACTCTTGTTCTGGACCTCACTGAATAATCACAAGGTTCAATGACCCTTAAGACGAGACAATTACAGGGCTCGGTGACTCTAACAATTTAAAAAATTGTCCTGTAACAATTTTAAAAATTGTAAAAAGGGCTAATTGTAGGGAATACTTATTCGAGACCTCAGAATGACTGTGTTGGGTCCTGCCTTTTCGTGGTTTTCATGCTTAAAAACCCTACCCATGCCACAAGCCATAAGCCCTCCTTCTCAAGAAAACTTCAGTTTGCAAACATGTTTTCCTTACTCTGAAATTAAACTTCTATTTGATTCCTGCCTCTCCTGTCTCTGATCTGATCTGTTCAGCTTCAGTCATTCACAGTTAGAGGCCAGTTCTAGTCTGGATGTCAGTTTCTCCATTTATAAAATGAAGGAGTTGGACTATATGACCTCTAAGGTATTTTCAAGCTTTTTGTCTGACAACAAGGCCACAAGACAGACAACATCATTATTACCTTAGTTATAGACACAATACCTGAGGGGGGAAAAAGTTTCTTGATTTCCAAATTTAGTAATAGCAACTTTTAAACCTTCAGAAACCTTAATTTCACTTTTTATCTAACATTTTTTCAGGTTAATGGCTGTTTGTCTTAAATCATTCTATAATTTACCTCCCCTATACAATATTAGCTTCCACATTCACTTGCAATTTCATTTTGAGGGTTTTTTGTGGGGGGTTGTTGTTTTTTGGCAAAGATACTAGAATGATTTGCCATGTCTTTCTCCAGTTTATTTTTATAGATGAGAAAACTGAGGTAAATAGGGTTAAGTGTCTTGTCCAGGGTCCAGCATTCTATCTACTGTGCCACTTCGCTGTCCCCATATTTTATTGGTTCATTTTTAATCATTTTCCGAGTTTTCTTTTGAATACTTTAATTCCCCTGAATTATTCCCAATGTAATGAGTATAGTCTCTTAAGACAAGTATAAGGTTGAAAGCTATACTTCCCTTACCCTCACTTAATAGAACAAAAATGTTTGCAATGATAGATTCTTTTTGCTACTATATTTTCTGCTTTTCCTTTATTTCCTTTGAGAACTTTTCTTGTCAGTAGCTTTCTAAATAGTATTAATGAGTTCTTATAATTTGTTTTCCTATATTTAACAAGTTGTTCGTTTTTTCTTGATCATTCTTCCTGAAATAGTTGCTTAATATTGTCTATGGAGTAAAAGCTACAGATAGTTTCTTTTAGGACTTTGGAGAGACTTAAAAGCAGACTTAGTACCTGCGTATATCAAACCAATATTTCTCAACAGAAATTTCAAAAATCAACATAATATGACAACTCTGATTCTCTGAAATTTAGCTATAGAGGTCATGTGACTAAGCCTTCATCTTTGTAAAATATTATCTTCAAGACATTAGCAAAAGTAGTTATACCTCTTTAACATATATCCTTCCCTAAATCTTAAAGTCAGGGACAGTTTTTAATTTAGACAGTTTAAATGTAACTATTAATACTGTTTAGTCAGCAAGTGAGTGTTCTCAAGATAGATGCCATTGATTTCTTTACCAGTAGCTTAGTATATATGGAAGTAAAAAATTTTCAGTGTGGCAATTGGACAGGGAATCTCTAGGGACATGAAGGTGAAATTGAGAGGTTGCTGATTGAGCCCATTGTAAATCCAGTTTCTTGGCTTTCCAATTTACTCTTTCATTCCAGGTGACAGTATTATGGGAAAACTGAAAATAAAGTTGATGATCTGCTCTTCTTCCAGTTCTAATCATGGAGAAGAAGGCAGTAGCAAAAATAGAACTATACTCATCTATGTTGTAAAATTTGAGGGCTACCAAGAAAGCCTTTCTTCCAGTCTTGGACATAACTAAAATTCTGCCATTGCCGATTTTCTTCTCCTTTAAAAAAAAAAAATCAAACATTCTTGGAAAGGTCTTGGCATATAATGAGTTAATTTAGCTTTAACAGTTGTTACAAAAACAGGAGAAAATGATAGCTTTTTTTCCCCAATTTTTCAATAGTATTTTATTTTCCTAAATACAGGCAAAGACATTCATTTCTGTAAAACTTTGTGGATATAATCACAAAATGTTAAGTAGGTAATAAGGATTTGCCTACCATCTTTCTTCAATATAGCCATATGAGCTTTAATATAACCAAGCACTTAACTGGCCCCAAACACCACTACTACTAACAATAATGTTCAAATTTACATATTGTTTTTAGATCTCCAAAGAGCTTTGTCACAACAACCCTGGTAAGTAGCTAGTGCATTGCCAAGTTCTTGAAAGATGAGGGTAGAAGTGTTGAAAACAAATTTCATCTACCTTATACATTTCATTTGAAGTCAGTCCAGGTAAAAATGAGAGGGAGAGGAATAGTTCTCAGTCTAGGCCACAAAGTAACCTCATGACTTCTTATGACTCAAAGAGCATTGCAAGCTGGCATTCCTATGGATGATTTCATAACGTTTCAGACACTTAAATGATCTTAGAAGTCACTCAATCAGACCCCCTCATTTTGTAAAAAAGGAAACTGAGAATCAAAGCTACTTTTTCTAGGGTCATATAGTTTGTTGGTTGCAAAGATGAGAAAAAAAATACTTTGACCCAGGAAAATTTCACAAGTCAAAATGAAATGCTGTTTAAATGAAAAGAACCTAAACTTGAAATTATCTAATCCAGTGATTCCAATTAAGTGGTTCTTGGAATCTTTGGGGGTTCATGAGAACAAATTCTTTAATAACCTCTTAAACAGTAATGGCTCACTTATGTTATAGATATATTTTGTGACCCTCAGCAGGTCACTTAACATCTCTGACTTAGTTTCCTCATCTATAAAATGGAGATAACAGCAGCCCCTCCCTCCAAGGGTTGCAGTGAGGATCAAATAAAATTTTATGCAGATACATATCCATTTGTAAACTGAAAGCTTTATATAAATTCAATTTTCTATCTTTTTTTCAGGCATGGATTGAGCTAGATAGCCTCTGAGATCCCTTTCAACTTTGAAATTTTTCTTCTGTGATCACAAGCATGAGCAATTTTGAAATGTTATGTTCCTATAATGATTACTTCAATTCTTGTAGAATGTCCCATATAAAAATGCCCACAATTATTTTATAACCAGAACTTTGTGATTTTATACTGTTTTCATAATTATGTGTATAATAAGATTTTATAATTACATAAATTTTATTTTGGATCTTATAAGTGACAAAACTTATTATAGTTATAAGCATTTAATGAAGAAATCAAAAAGAGTATTAATAGTATTACATTTGGGAAATTTACAATGTGTGTGTGTGTATGTGTATGTGTGTGTGTGTGTGTGTGTGTGTGTGTGTGTGTTGAAGGAGGGTCTCAGAAAAAAATGTTGGAAACTGATCTAGTTGAAAATTTCTAATTGTATGAAAGAAGAAACTGAATCCCAAAAGTAAATTGAATTTACCCAAACTCATATAAACAGAAGAGCTAGTATTATAAGTCTCAAATAGAGTGTAGGAATGTAGCAGTGGTTAGGAAGGAAAGCAATCTTACAGAACTAATACACACTAATGTGTGAATCACAGTTCCCCTACTCAAGTAGAAGCATCTGTTATATATTTATAGGCAGATGCTTACTAAAGGACTCTCATTGGCAGAATTTCAGACAGTGTTAACACAGCAAATTAAAAAAAAAATTCAAGCAGTGTGGGAGTAACAATGTTTTTGGGCAGCCACTGAAACTCTTTTGGTATTGGATTCAAGGGTCTTGCCCCCTGCTAAACTCCCATGATTTATTCCTTATTTTTCACTTTTCTTCCTCTGATTTAACTAACATTTTATAGAGTCACAGGATTTCAGAGTCAGAAGGACCTCAGAATCTAGGTCAGACTATGCCTGGAAAATATATAGAACTGTTTTTTATAGAGCTTTTGAGGTTTATCAATGGATGTATATTTGTGTATGAAATTTTATTTGATCCTTACAACAGCCCTTGGAGGGGCTGTCATTGTCCTCAATTTACAGATGGGGAAACCAAAGCTACTAAAGTGTCTGAGACAAGATTCAGCTTTCTTGCCACTGTAAAAAGTGGCTATCCAGTATTTGCTTGAATAATTCCAAGGGAAGGAGAACCCAGTTTCCTGAGACAATCCATTCTACTCATGAACTACTAATTGTTTGGAAGTTTTTCTTTATATTAAATGGTATTTGCTTCTTTTCACTCCTGCTGTACCTGATTCAGCACTCTCTGGAGCCAAACAAAACAAGGCTAATTCCTAATGAATTAAGGCCTATAAAGTCCAAGGTACTTGATACATAGGTGCTAAGGATATAAACACAAAACGAATGCCTCAATATGTGAAGACACTGTTGCTGTTCAATCACATACAAATTTTGTAAGCCATTTGGAATTTTGTTGGAAAAGATGATAGAGTGGTTTGCCATTTTCTTGTCCACCTCATTTTACAAATGAGGAAACTGAGGCAAATGGGGAAAGTGAGTTGCCCAGGGTCATACAGTGACTAAGTGTCTGAGGCTGGATTTGAACTGAGTTTTCCTGACTCTATCCACAGAAACACCTAGTTACCCCATCGATAATATGAGAAGGCAAGAGAGAGCTAACAGAAAGAAATGCTCCTCATAGCAAATGTGTGTATATAGAGACAAACATACATACACATATTATAGATATAGCTTCCAAGACTGCTCATATCACTATAGATAGAATAATTGTTCGTGTTGAAATCTATTGAATGTTATTTCAAACAATTAGGTCCTAAAAAGCATTTGTATGGGAGAATATTCTAGGATACAGACATGCCTGAGATGGAATTTGTAGCTAATTAGAAGACATTGTCCTGCCCTGAGGTTTAAGACACAATTATTAGTTCAAGATTCTGTCTGGGCTTAATCAGGATCTCTCATCTAAATCTAAATGAGATGCTAACTGGAAATCATTATTTATAAATGAAGCAGAAATCTTTTAGTCAAAATGTGCAATCTCAAAAGCAGGTTCAAATACAAAAGGCACACCACACCATCCTTCCCTCATTGCTTAGAAAGTAAATGAATGCCTTATATACTGTGAGTATATAAAATCAATAGGCTATCAGTTCTCCCTAGGCTTAATCAATAAAGCAAAAAATCCTAAATCTACCTTATTAACAAAGTCAAATCCCACCTAGGACTTAATAAGAATTAACCAGTGTCTCTAAGCCATTTCATAATCAAGGTATTTGAAAATCAAAGCCCTTCAACAAACTAACTTTGCTGAATAATTAATTCAAAAGGTTAATGCAGGTATTTAAGTAATTTAGGTGCCCTGTTCATTAGTCACCTTCTCCAGCCTCTCCCTCTTTAAAAACAAAAAACATCCTTTTTCTTGAAAATGGCTTCTTAACTTTGGGTAAGAGTACAGATCTCATTAAGTACAAGGCTAAAAACCCAGTTTAATCCCAGTTCTGCTCCTGTCCAATATGACTCGATTATAGAATTCTTTGAATTCACTGATGCCCCATGCTCAGGTTTCTTGTTTATGAAGATGAGAATCTATTTTTCATTATAAACTGAGGTGCAACAAATAAAATGACTATAAATCCCTTTGCAAATATAAGGTAGGAGATAACTATTCCAAGTGTTATTTGGTCTAAGCCCTCCTATGTCCCACTCATATTTTAAGCTTTAAGACTAAATTGGTTTTTATTTGTTCATTCTTTTGCTTTGAGGCCTCCTTTTAGACCACCCCAGTTTCCTTAAGCATTCTTGGACTTCTAATTTGCCCCAGGTGTGAAATTACTTACTACTCTTATTGTCCAATTATTCTGTCCTGAGTTTACCTTCCCACACACCAACAAACATTCTTAACTCAGAAAAGACAGCAATTTACACCATTCCTTTATATGTCTCATCACCCCTCACTGTCCCCATCCACCCTAATAAAAATACAAAAACCACACCAAACGCCCCCTAAACTGTCAAGTGATGACTTCAGTTTTAAGGATTGAAGGTGCTGATATAAACTGGTTACAAAAACAAAGTTTCCACAGGACTAAGGCCACTATGACGTACTCTCTCCCTCATAGTGCCTTCCAATGGCGCCTTCTCCTTACTCTGGCTAACTCTGCTTAATCTAAACAGCCAGACAATAGCTTTCTCTCAACTCATGGAGTATTTCCTTTTTTTCTGGTTAATTGCGAGTTCCCCTGGGAAATATACCTTTTTCCTTGGTCTAACTATATACTCTCCCAATTCTATTTCACATTTACTATTCTTGGTGTCTATTGTATCCCTTCATTTTATCTATAACCCCTTCCCCCCCTAAATAAATCTACCTTTTGTCAAAGAAAAAAATCACTCACACAGGGGCACAGATGTCCTGCTCTTCCTCCTTTCAGCCAACAGTTGACAGTGTTTACCTTCTTTAGTTATGTTTCTTTCTAAATTCCACTTAGGGTTCTGCAGAAAATGGCCTACCATTGCTATTAATTTACTGGGAGTTTATTCACGGACATTAGACTTGGGGTTAAAATGTAGTGTGTGTGTGTGTGTGTGTGTGTGTGTTGGGGGAAATTTTTTTACTAGTTTTAATAAATTAGGGTATGGGATCAAAGCTAGATATGGAGGTGAAGGGAAGGGATAAGGATGGGGCTAGAATGAGATGATTAAAAAATGATGCAACTGTTGGAATTCACATGGCTCAAAGCACTATCTACTCACAACTTTCTGATGAAATAATCTTCCTCTCCCATCATCCTATTTCAACAATCTATTGGGTCTGCAAAAATGAAGATAATAATACCCACCTCTCGGGGTTGTGTGAGAATACACTAATATTTGTAAAGCACTTTGCATATCTTCAAGTGCTTAATAGATCTTAGTTTTTATTGTCATTATTTTGAAATTCAGAGTCTTCCCTTGAAGAATTATTTTTTTTTTCTGTCCATATCCTCCATATCAGGCTATTGATAATCCTTATATTACACTCAGTGTGCAGACACACTGCACACTGACTCTGCTAACCAACTTCTAGGTTGTGTTTCTAACCTGCTGTGAGGCTGTGAATGAGATAACCAAGTTAGTTAAGGATGATTTGTTAAATAGACCACAAAAAGGCCCTGAATAAGAACCTAAGTGGTAAAGTATGCATCTCTATGACAGAAGCTTCAGGACATGTTTCTGGAGTTTTAAAACAAATGCATTTCTGGTTCTGGACTGTGGTCTGAAAGTCTTTTTTAGATAAACAGGGCATTAATGTAGAACACATCTGAACCTGAATAGCAAAGTTAGGAACTAGGTCCAGTTATCTGAATACAGACAATGAACATATCAGTAATTAGAATTTGAATGGCACATTTAGGAATAATAAAAAGTCCAAAACTAAATGTTTTTTTTATCTCAGCTGTGCCTGTACCATCTAAAATGAATACTTAGAATTCAGCAGCAGTGGTGTGGTAGTTAGAGCACCTGCCCTCAAGTCAGGAGGATCTGAGTTCAAACATGGCTTGGGGCTCAGACACTTAATACTGAGTAGCTGTATGACTCTGGGCAAATCACTTAATCCTGATCGTTTTGCCTCTCTTCTTCCCTGCCCTGTGCCTTCCTCTCACTCCCCCCTCCCAAAAAAAAAAAAAAAAGAAAAGAAAAGAAAACTAGAATAGAATTCATCTACACTTGTTCATCCTGGTCCAATCTACATCCTCTTATAAATTACAGAAAGTCCACCAAATGTGCTGGGGGCATTTTTCTTGATACCCTCATGTTTCTTGGCTACCAATGGAGCATGTAGCCATCAGCTGTCCTCTTTCTACTTTTTCCTGATTAGGGCATCTGAATTTACTTTTTACAGTGATGTCTCCTGCAGAATTTCTTACCTGTCAAATGTTCAGCAGGCTCAGGCCCACAATTCTTTTGCTATTTTCCAACTTTAATTCTTTAGAGACTATTCCACAGCTCATAGCCATACATCATCAGAAGAATATTAGTGTTGAAATAATATAGACCTTTTATTCAAGGGTCTGAGGTCTCATTAAAAGAACTCTACAATTCCCAGAAGTAATCTAGCCAACTCTTGCTACTTCTTATTTTTATCTGGCCCAGGCTGTTATCCATACATAGTATCTGATGAACAGTAATCTTACACCACTATATAATTGAGCTATCTGGATATTTTAAATCTGGTTATTCAAAACTGGTTATTTCTAACTTGGTTAATCAATCAATATCTTGTATTTAATACAAAGTGCTCTAGGAGATTGCTGTAGGGCCCACTAATACATAAATTAAATTGCAGATTACTTTAGATTTATGTAATTTAGATACATGAATAATATGAACTATGGAGCATTTCACTAAGAAAGTCAATATAAAAAATCTGGCAAAATGTATGTAATCATGGGGAAAACTTCTTGCTATATTTGTGGCCATAAGAGAAATGTTGCACCAGGACTTCAAATGGCAGAGTTGGGAGTTATAGTCAGGGATTCAACTGGTGGTAACTTAAACAGAAGTAACCTAAAATCTTAGATGGGCAGCAGTCTTTCAGTAACTACAAGACAAAAGGCAAGAGGAATTTGATATTCTTTTTCACCCATTTTAAACCATTTCTAGCTCTTCAGAAATTTATACAAATGCAACTAGCTTAATAACCACCAGTCTTTGGGTATCCAACACTTTGGTGTTATATCTGCCTGAGATTTATATTTAAAACAATTAGCAAGGGAATATGAGGATTTAACCACCTGCTCAATGCTACCATCATATAGCTGACTGCTACCAAATGTCAGGCTTCTGACTCGGATCAGTTACTAATTGTAATTGAAAGTGAATGTAATTACCTAATTAAAATCATCCAATTCATACACACAGGGATTTCTGATGTGATGATCCATTACTGAAAAACGTGGAAGATTCTAATCTAGCCAATGGCTCCCATGAATTTGAACAAGAATCTTTTCTTAGATTTCCCATGATACTCAGCACCCCTTTTATGCATTTATTAATTATTTTCTACCATAGTCATCATATTCACCTAACAGATTGTAAATTTCATATCAAGAACCATGGTTTATCTAAGCTTTATCCGTCCAGTGCCTATCACAGTACTTTGAACACAGTAGTAGGTGCTTAATGTTTTTTAAAGCCAGGTTATCTCTTAAGGGTTAGAGAATGTGTTCATTTCCTATTCATAGAATTATAGAATTCAAGAATTGGAAGGGATTTTGGATATCATCTGGTCCCATGCTATCAAACTCAAATAGAAACAGGAGCCATTAAGGCATATATTAGAATACCTGCTTACCATGTTGACTTAGTTTTTGAAAGTACTATTATCTATATTCTATTGTATTTTTAGTTTGTTTAAAATTTTCCATTTACATTATGACCTGGTTCATATTATACTCAGGAGTGTTGGGAGTTACATGTTTTGACAGCTCTGATCTATTCCGAGTCCATTGCCTAGAATTCAGGAATCAATCACTGAAGAGAGATCACCCAGATTCTTACAGGCCTCCACTGTGGATGAGAAAGGATTGCTTCTTTGAAAGACTACAAAGAGAGCTCCCATTGTCTGGTAATTTGCATTTAATTGCCTTCTTTGCCTCCTCCCCTTTTTCTACCCCTCATGAGTTCTGAAATGGGAAGAATTGTACATATTAATCTGAACTATATTTAGAGATTGAATACATTAATTATTCTAACCAAAGACAAAGCATTTAGAAAACTGATTACTTCCTAAATAGAAGATATTTTGAACAAATATGTTGAGATATGAGTCAATATAAAAAAGATGTCATCCAGGTTTGTTTGTATTTTTAAATTCGTTTGGCTCCATTTAGGTTTCAATAAAAAAAAATACTTAGTAAATCATAATTTTAACATTTCAGGTCTCATTTTCAAAAGGATGTTAATGTGTTATATTTTGAATAGAATTGTTTTGCAAGCATTATTAGCCTTGGAAATATTTTTGTAATCCATTTCTTACTAAAACCTATATTCAAATATTCTGGGATGATCCATTCCTTATTAGAGAGACTATATACTATAACAAATAAGAGTGGTGGATTTGGATTCAGGAAGATATGATTTTAATTAAATCTAGCCTCTGGCACTTACCAAAAACAAATCATAACTTCCCTAAAACCTAAATATTTTCTTAATGTTTTCTGCAGATAGTTATAACTAAGGTGCCACCCTCACAAGTGCTTAAATGTTAGTATTTTGGCTGATTCCAGAAATTAGCACTTATGGACAGAAAAAGGAATTGAAAGATATCTGAAAATTTAATATACATCTTAGGATCTCAAAGATTTTTTAAAAACTGCTTTAGATTGGCTCTGTGCTACATGTCTATGTTAAATATCATTCTAGAAGCTTGATAAAGGAAAAGCCACATCCATTATGCTTGTGTAGGACTTTCATTTTTGTAGGCATTTATTTCACCCATGTCCAGCACATGAATGAATTCATGTAACAGATGTAAAATTAATCAACTCCAAAGTGTCTTTAGGAATTAAGTTGAAGTCAGTATATCATTTCCAGTCTTCAATCTATATCTGGCCACTAGACCCAGATAACTCTGGAGGGAAAAGTGAGACTAGTAATTTTGCTCAGCCCTCCCTCACTTAAATCCAATTCACTTGCATGTTGCACCCCCTCCGTGATGTCATGTTCCTCTTCAAGAATGAAGGACAAATAATATGCTAACATGTTCTCAGACTAAAGATTTTGCTAAATGTTTTTCATTTTATTGGGCATAGTTTTATAGATTCTCTCCAACATTCCCAGTAATCTGTGATCTCATTTATGGAGGTAATCTAACAATGCAGAATAAAATCTATCTATACCTGCCCATCCCATATGATTTTGCTCACATCCTTCCACGAATTTGCCTTGAATAGTAGTGGGGAGTCCACCTAATGGATTGGATGATTTCTCTGTATTTTCTTCATGTTCTGTGAATACCAATGCAACATACAGGCTATTGACTATCCTTCATGACTGGTCCATTATTATTATCTGTTGCATATTATATAATTCTTCATATTTAATGTAATACAATAGCCTGCTTATGTCCCTTTCCATTGCCCCTTAGGTAATCTCCAACTCTTCTTAGCACAGTGGTTTCAAACTCAAAGCAGGGGTCATCTGTACATAAAGATCCCTGTGGGTCACATATTGACTAAATTTTAAATATAATTGCTATCTATATTTTATCGTATTTTATTTTGTTAAATATTATCCAATTATATTTTAGCCTGGTCCGGCACAAAGGAGGTAATTTTGAAAAATTAAAGACAAAACTACAAATAAAAAAATTACTAGAAGCTTTTTAAAGACAAGCAAAACTGATAAATCATCACTTAAATATTTTTTAAAAGAGAAACAAAATTAAATGAAAAAAAGGAATTCACCATACATAGAAAATAAAATTATGTAAAAATTCTATATTAAATTATATGAAAACAAAACTGAAAAATTACCTAAATTAAATGGATACCTACCAAAAACCCCCCAAAATAACCGAAATGACCAAATCTCAAAAGAAATTGAGTAAGCCATAAAAGCTATAAATGAACTTATATTCTATTGCATTTCAATTTTAGCTTAAATGAGTAGTGTAGTTGTTGAAAATGTGCATAGTTGCTATAAGGATTTTAATTCAATCACCATCAAAGATTTTTTAGTACTTTGATAGTAGAATTGTCTAAGGTTATTGAAAACTAAGTTACAGAAGAATTTCCGAACTGGAGGTGAGCTGTGTGTGCGTTTCTGTTGTTTTTTTAAGGGAAGCATACAGAGCCCTTTCCATAACCTTTCCACTACTAGCAGCAGTGCTATATTCGAGTATCCCAAGTAATGAGTTATATATGGTTAAGACAATCTCAAAAGATGGAGATGATTTGACTAAAACACAGTACTTTTATTAATAGAGATAATCTCAAGGAGTCCTATTAACTAGTACAGCCTCAATTCAGAAAAGCTCTGATAAGAAAAAAGAGATGGTAGAAGACACAAGTTCATTGTGAAGCTCTTCAGCAAGATCATAGGATTCTCCCAAGGAATTTTGGTGTTCATGGATACAAACAATTGAAATTCATCCCACAGTATCTTTAAAAATTAGCAATTTGTCTTCCTATGAAACAGCTTCAGAAAATGATCTACTAAAAATTATACATGTAATGGCTAATTGTCTATTAGGCAATTAGTTGGAGTCTTTGATGAAGAGGTCGAAAGGAGGGCTCAACAGTTTTTTAGCAGTTGTAGAGTTTTTGTTACTATAAAACTGTACCTTAGAAGAGGAGGGAAATAAGAAACTGTACCTTCCAGAGCATCAGGAAAATCTATCTTAATGCCAAGGGCATGTCTCTTCAGAAAGAGTGGAAGAGATGTTAAACTAGAGGCAGTCTCTTTTCTATGCTGATATTCTACTTAAAGATATGTCTTAGTCCCATTTTATAAATTATGAAACATTAGCTGACAAGATAAATGATTTTCCCAGGATCATAAAGCTAATAAGTTTTTGATTTACAAGTCAAACCCAGGTCTTCAAGACTCAAGTTTAGTGTTCTAACCATTATATGTTGTGTGGTACTATAGAATATGTTGGTTAAATGCATGTTAGCTGCATTCAACTCTGTGAATGAATGCTTTTAAGTGCCTATATGTGCACTATATTTTATAATTAAGGCTGCAATAAAGCACATTGTTGTGAGGCTTATCATATATATTCACTGCTGCTCAAATGCATTTGATGTAATTGTAGGAAGACTTCCAGGATCCAAGATGGCAGAGTAAGCAATGAATCTCTCTAACTCTTCCATATTCGTCTCTGGATAACCATGAAATAGCACCAAAATAGGTTATGAGCTAGAAGAACTAGCAAGGAAATAGGGTAAAACAATCTTTTAGCCCAGGAGACTTGGAAGATTGGCAGGAAGGGTCCATCTCACTTGGGTAAAAGTGGGACACAATCCAGGAAAGTAAGCTGGCAGAAGCCTTACCTCAGTAAACCAGCAGGAAATCCTAAACCCTAGTGTTGTGGAGTGGGCCAGCACCAACACTAGGAGCCCCACATGCTTTAGCATAACCAGAGGAACCAACAAACTCTGGCTCCCGGAACTACCACATACTTTGGTGTAGCTCCCTGGCACATAGGCATTCTCTAATGGCCAGACTTCCATGGGCCCAGCCCAGCCTTAAGCACAAGGCATCCTCCAGTGGTCAGACCATCGTGTGCTTCAGGCCATCCTTGAGCAAACAGGTAGATACCATCACAACAGGTGTCTCAGCAAACAGGCAGCCACAGCGCTGCTTCAGCTAGCTTGTGGGGTTGAATCCTGGATCTACTTCCAATCACTCCTGGACCCTACCTTTCTAGTCTTTAGCCTTCCTATCTGAAAACACACTAGACATAAAATAATGGGAGGTCTTTTATTGTTGAACTGGCAATATAAACAGGAAAATTGAACTATGTCAACTAAAAAAATACATTGTACCTCCACATGGGCAATGTACAGTTCAGGTTTCATATGGACCCAGTCTTAAGAAATAGCCAGTTATTTACAGTAAAGATATTTTTTTTCAAATCACACCCCTAAATGTATATGTGTCAAAAGTAGTCAATAAGACCATTCTTTACTCGTTTTAAAATTCAGGACTTTAACCTCTCCCTATTCAACCAACTCCAGTGGTTTACCATCAGTGGTTTTCAGCACCAAATATAAAACCCTCTTTTAGTATTTGACCTCACCATAATCTGGACCCAACCTGCCAGTCTTCCTTTGCCTTCCTTACTCATTCCCATGGATTCTGTAATCCAGTGCCATTGGCTTCCTCACTCTTCTTCCAACCAGACCCTTTCACTCCTGACTTCTGATTGTTCCCTATTCCCAGAATGCTCTTTCCTTATCTCAACATTCTGGTTTGCTAGGCTCCCTTCAAGTTCTACTCAGGTTCCACCTCCTACAGAAAGCCTGTCCTGATTCCCTTTTATTCTGCCTTCTGTTCATTATGTTCAATTTATCCTGTGTATACCTTGTTTGTAGGTAGTTGTTTTGCATATTGCCTCCACTATTCTTTCAGCTTCTTGAGAACAGAAAATCTCTTGTCTTTCTATGTATTGTTAATGCCTGGCACAAAGGAGGTGCTTAATATATGCTTATTAACTGAAGAGTTGTTCATCTTATCCTTGAACACCAATGTTACAAAATAACAATGTTATAAATGTGTAAGTTAAATCTCTTTAAAAATCCAAATAAAGCATTGTAAATTGGTGCATAGATCATATATTTGAACTCATTTGTGCTTTTAATAAAAAGGATGAGGTTAGTATTGTATTTAGCCTAATAAAAAATGCTGCCAGGTCCTAACTCTTCTGTCCTTGGATGAAAAACAAAATTTTATTCTTTTAGTGGATTAGTAAAACATTTTTCCTATTTAAATTGTAAGAACAATTTATAATCATTTTTAATAGGTGTCCCACATGAAAGAATCCAGTATAGTCATATGTTAAATCCGAGGATTCCAAGGTGACATTCTAAGTTTTAACAGCTTCACAAAGAGTTTAAGGAACTATAATAATTCAATACCCTCATGGTTGTTTCTACCCTTCATCACATCTGTACTAGTCTATTATTGCTGAATCATCGATTTGTGTGGATACACGTGAATGGATTTACATGCTTAGTGGAATTTGGTCCGTTTTTCCTTGGCATAATTAAAGTTCGATTAATGGAGGTATATTTAGGGTCAAGTTGGACTGAGAAGCTACAAAGTTCTGGGTCATTTCAATGTTGTCAATTCCTTCCTCACTAAAGTAAAAAAATAAAAAGCATTAAGGGCATTAACCATCTGCTGAATATTAACTTGAAGAGTTAAGTCTAGATTAAGGTTTCTTCAAGTTAATATCCCATTATAATTCCATGAGAATATTAAAATCCTTTTGTTGCCTAGATTTTTTTTTTCTATAGTGTAGAGTTTTAGAATTGGTCAGTAATCATGGATTCAAATTTTTCATCAAGTATTTTTCTCTACCTCCTGCCCTAAAATTAAAAAAAAAAAATCCCATAATATGTACAGTCAAGCAAAAACACATTTTTTGCATTATCTATGTCCCAAACTCTTTAAGAATCATATGGTATACTGATTCCATCCCCTGTCAGAAGGTGGGTAACAAGCTTCATCACAGGTCCTCCAGGATTAGGGTTAGTCATTATGTTGATCAGGCTTCTTAAGTTTCTCCAAGTTGTTTATCTTTATAATGCTGCTACTGTAGAGTTTTCCTGACTCTGCTCACTTGACTCTGTTATCAGTTCAAGTCTTTCCGGATTTTTCTGAAACCATACGCTTTATAAATTCTTATAGCCCAATAGTGTTCCATTATATCCATATACTATAATTTGTTCAGCTATTTCCCAATTAATGGGGATCTCCATAGTGGCTATGTATTTGCCACTACAAAAAGTTGCCATAATTATTTTTGTACATATGGGCTCCTTGTGTCCCTCTTTGGCTGGATTTAAATTCTACCTGACTCTTATTGACTGTGTGATGTAAGTTCTTTGAGTATTCGCTTCTTTATTCATTAAATGGGTATAACATTCACATTACCTAGCTCATAGGACTGTTGTGGAGAAAGTGCTTTATATTTTAATCTGAAAATAGTGAACCAATGCCCAGTGCTGTATTTTATGAGAGAATTTGACTGAATGTATTGAAGAATTGCCTGAAAGCTCTATAGAACTTAATTCAATGGGTCAGTCTCATAAGGTGGAAAAGAACCTATTATGTGCAAGACATGTTTTTTCTCAAGTAACTATTCTATCCATCATCCTTCCAGTTACCCAAGATAATGATGTTAAAGTCATCTTTGACTCCTTTTCTCTCCCTTATTTCTCCCCCTCATCCAATTACTTGAAAAATGCTATAGATTCTATCCCCTTATTTCTCTATTCAAAGTCACCATTATAATTCAGTCCCTTCAATAACTCCCCTATAAACTATTATAATACTCTGAATATTAAACTAGTCTTTTAAAAATATATATCCTTTGATATTTAAGCAGGCTATCTTAAGCAGGAAGTCTTTCAGTCAAGAAACCCATTTGAGACAACAGTCCATACAATATGAATTCTGATTATCCCTTTTAGACAAGAGCCTCTAGAAAGGATGAAATCAAGACAAAATAATGGGAAATTTGAGAAATGGCTAATCAGCCAATAGTGTCATACATAATGATGATAATGGCTACCATTTATATAGAGCTTCAATGTTTTCAAAGCACATTACAAACACTTCATTTGATCCTCACACCATCTTAGGATGTGGGTTGCATTATTTTCCCCCATTTTGTAAATGGCCAAACTGAGGTAGACATTGAGTAATTTGTTCAGGGTCATACAGACAGCTAATTATCTAAATGCAAATCTGGACTCAGATTTTTCCAATTCCAGGACCAGTGCCATTGCAGGGGAAAAGAGGACTGCGTCTCAAGCTGGAAAACCTGGGTTCAAATCTAACCTTACTGTGATTCTGGACAAGTCACTAATGTTCCTATAACCTCAGTTTCCTCATCTATGAAATGGAGATAACAGCACCTTAACCTCGCAAGGTGGTTGTGAAGATCCAATGAGATAGTGATACAGTGCTCAGCACAGCGCTGAGCACATGGTAAGCACTATATTCTTGTGTTGTTTTCACTCACTCTTTGTAACTCTTTTTGGGTCTTTCTTGGCAAAGACACTCAGATGGTTGGCCATTTCCTTCTCCAGCTCATTTTACAGATGAGGAAACTGAGGCAAACAGGGGGAACTGACTTCTCCACAGCCAAATTTGGACTCGGGAGGATGTCTCCCTGACTCAGACCCTCTATCCCACTGAGTCATATGTATATATTGTATGTGTATATATGTATATTATTGTTAGCTACGTCTATATATCTATAACACAAATGTTGTTATATACTGTGTGTGCCACCTAGCTACCTCATAATACACACACGAGGTTTATTGAATGACAACTTTATCATTAGACACAAAGCATCTTTACAAGTTTTAGAAGCTGCTATTATCTTTAAAATGTATACTTAAATCTGAAACATTGAGACAGTGTGTTATAATGGAAAAAGTAATGATTCTGAGACTGAGGAGCTAGGCTCAAATGTACTCCCTGCCCACTTTGGGCAGTGATATGATGATCTCATAATATAGATTGAGACATATTTCTTTTGAACCAGAATAGGTAGGAATGTTTTTGCTTGATTATGATTTTTAAAAATTTCAATAATGTTTTATCTTTTCTATTACATGCATAGATAATTTTAAACTTTAAGATTTTGAATTCGATTTTCTTCTTCCTCCATCTTGCCTCCCCTCCAAGACAACAAGTAATATGATATAGGTTGTACATGTACAATCATTTTAAACATATTTATATATTAAGTTTGATTATATATGTAATAGGATTTTTTGTTTTGTTTTCTCTCAGTGGAAACAGGGTAAAGTGGCAAGGAGAGGTGAATTTCCACAGACTGATTTAAAAAACAATGCTGCAGTGAAGTTGAGAAGGATGAGAATTGAAAAAAGAAACATCAGATTTCACATTTAAGAAGTCACTGATCAATTTGGTGAGAGTAGTCTCAGGTGAGGGATAAGGGTAGAAACTAGATTGCCAACAGGTTGAGAAATAAGGAGAAAGGAATTGACAGCACTGAGCACTGACAATTTTTAAAAAAGTTTGGCTGAGAAAGGAAGTAAGTTTTTAGGTTTTTTTTTTTTTTTTTTTTTTTTAAGGCTTGGGAAAACACATGTACATGTTTATAAGCAGTAGGAAAAGAACCAGTAAAAGGAAAGAGTAAAAGAGAATGATGTGTATACAATCTGCCAGAAAAGCTGGCTAGAGACAATAAAGGAGGTAACAAGTAGGTCTTGCCTTGACGATAAGGGCCATTTCTTTACCAGAGACTGGAATAAAGGAATACATACTGGAGGATGATGTCAAGGAGCTGAGAGATGAAGTGAGAGAAAGATATCGAGGTAAATGGCTTTGATCTCCACTAAAGGATGAAGTCCAGTCCTCAGGTTAGAGGGTGAGGATGGAAATTGTGGGAAATTTGAAAAGTTTAGAATAGCCTATTTACATTGGTGGAGGGAATTTTCTTATTAAGACTTTCTTACACATATGAAATCACAAGTCTAACTCTGTACCATTTCCTCAAAAAATTATGCATGTACGTCCTTGTAAAAAAAATATCTATAAAAGTATCAAGACAGCATTTAAACCTGAGAAAAAATGATAAAGAAAATAAGAATTTGTACAAAAAGACGGAAAAATTGATATACTGCTGCTATAGGATATTAAACCCAATGTCTTTAGGTCATGTTTCTCAATTATCAGTCCAAAGATGGTAGTCTGTGTTAAATATTTAATGATATGAAAGTTTTACCAATAAAGGTCCTTTTTAAAAAATAAAGACTAGAAAAAAAGGATTTAACTCCTCCCTTTTTTTTAATGCTTTGCTCTTCTCCTTTGCTCCTGAATCCAACCCTTGGTGTAGTTGTGGGACTCACATTATGGGTAAAAGATAAAAAATGGATAAAGGTAAAAAATTCCATAGTTGAGTATTATCTATGGTATTAGTCTGTAATATAATTTAGGTTAGAAAACCTTGCTCCTAACTCAATGCATTTTCACTAGCTATCTTCTATGTCTGAAAAAATTCTCCCAACTTCTTCTCTACTTGACTATCAGGCTTTCCTGACTCTCCTTTAATCTTAGTGTCTCCCTCTGTTGCACTCAGGGAACATGTGGATAGAACATTGGGCTTTATTCCCATCAGGAAACCTTGAATTCAAATCCAGTCGCAAACATGATTACTAGATGGGCGAGGCACTTAACCTCTTACCTGCCTCAATTGTAACATGACAATTATAGCACCTACCTCTCAAGGTTATAAAGGTCAAATGAGATATTTGTAACTGCATAGCAGTGTGCCTGGCACACAGTAGGTGCTTAGTAAATGCTTGCTGACAACTTGAAAGGGAGGCTCTCCCTCTGGTCAGGTTTTGTTTTTTGTTTTTTTTTTTTTTGGCTACCATCTACTTCTCCCTAATATCTGTCTCCAGCTCTAATAACGTTAGGTTCTCAGGAACATAAATAAGCAAGTATAAAAATGCATATGTATAAGGAAGCCACAAATAGAAAGGCCATTTATGCCAATGTTGTAGATGTTGTCATAACAAAATTGATGGTTCTAGAAGTCCAAGTACTGAATATGCTACACCAGGATCAAATGCAATCTTTTACTATTTCTAACTTCATATCATTGTCAATATTTATTGGATATCTGCTAAATAAGGGCAACTGAGCTTATGAAGATATATGAAGAATAGTTCCTGCTCCTGAGGCGCTATGTTCTAGTTGCAGCAACTAAATGTATTAAAAAGATAGAAATATAAAAAAGTCTATATGTGATCATTACAATAGAATGCTGTATCTCAGAAGAAAAACATTTCCAATGAAAAAACAAGAAGAGAAAATTTAATTTTCAAATACAAGACTAAAAAGAAGCATAAAATATAAAACAAAGGAAAAACTTAAGTTATTGAATAAGGTTAAACTGTTTATATCCCTAATCAAGAAGATGATACTTGTAACTGAAGAATTCTATCTTTATTGGGGCAATTAGAAGGAATATACAAAGAGGATGCAGATATTTTTGACTTAGATGGGATAATATAAAAACAAATTAAGAGGTAAGAAAGAACATTATAATGGAAGAATAAGAAAGGGAAAGGCAAAATAGGGTAAATTATATTACATAAAGAAATATGAAAGATTCTTATAAAGTGAAGAGAAAAAGGGAGAAGGTTGATCATTGTTTGAATTTACTCCCATTAGATTTGGCTCAAATAAGAAATCATATACTCAGTGGGGTCGAGAAATCTGCCTTACTCTATATAGTAAAGTAGGAAGGACAGGAGACAAGAGGGACACTGATAGAAGGGAGGACAGACTGAGGAAGGTGGCGATCAGCAAAACATTGCTGAGGATGGACAGAATGACAATTAAGAGAAAAATATAAATGGGAAAAATAGGATAGAAAGAAAAATAGCTAGTAATCATAACTGTGAATGTGAATAGGATGAATTCACCCATAAAAAGGAAGTGAAAAGAGAATTTTTTTAAAAACTAGAGTCCCATGATATTTATAAGAAACATCTGAAGCATGCATACACACACTAAAGATAAAAGGCTGAATCAGTATATATTATGCTTGAGGTGAAGTAAAAGAACAAGGGTAGCAAGCATGATCTCAGATAAAGCAAAAGGAAAAACAGATCTAATTAAAAGATACAAAGAAGGAAACTATATCTTGCATCTACCTGAGAAACTTTTACAGATTTATAAAATAGGCATATAATAGGTATAAAATAGGTATACAAATTGAACATTTACTGATAATAAATCACAATTTTGTGACCCCTACATTCACTTACAAAACCCTATATGAGCTCTCAAACTACAGCGTAAAAACTGGGCCACAAACAATGATATAATATCAATACTATATATATATACATATGTGTGTGTATACACACACACACACACACACATACATATACACATACCAAATGGGAGAAGTTAAATGATTTATGGGAGAAAATAGACAGCAAATTACACTAGGAGGGAACCTCAACTTCCTCCTCTAAGAATTAGGTAAATCTTACCACAAAATAAACAAAGACATATTAAGGAGATAAATAGGATTTTAGAAAAGTCAAATATGATACAGCTCTGGAGAATACTGAATGGGAATCAGAAAGGAATATAATTTTTCTCAGTGGTCTATGGCATCTACACATATATCAACCACATATCAAGGCATAAAAACTTCAATTAAATGGATAAAGGCAAAAATATTAAGCACATCATATTTAGATCATGATGAAAGGACAGTGGAAAGATAAATTGGAAACTAATTAATTCTAAAGAATGAATGAGTCATAGAAAAAATAAACAATTTCATTGAAGAGAATGACAACTCATATCTCTGCAAAGAATGATAGTTTTGTTTCCTCATCATTTTTTTCAAGAGTTTTTTAGTTTACTTTTTCCTTTTGGTCTATTTCTACTTTTACAATACAACTAATATGGATGTGTTTTTACACATTTGCACATGAATAACCTATATTAGTCAGACAGAAAATTTGGAACTCCAAAAAATTTTTTTTAAATGAATGTTTAAAAGTGGAATTTCATGTAATTTTAAAAAAATGTAAAAATAATTTTTAAAAGAAAACACCAGAAGAAAATAAATCCACTGCCAAGTTATCTTTCAGTGATCTAGGCTTGAAGTAGTAAAAATCAAGGATCACATAATTTTGAATATGGAACAAACCATAGCAATCACTTCATTCAACCTATACACCCCAATCTTTCCACAACCTTTAGAAGTCAAAAACTTTTATTTCTTTTATAAATCTATTCCCTTTCTATCATTCCTTAATAACTTGGTTTTATTTTCAGTTTTCTCTTAACTAATTTATCTTACCTTTTCTTACCTTATTTTGCCACCTGCCTTCTCTTCTCTTTGAATTCTTTTCCTCTTCTGATTGAGTCCTCCCTTCAACTTTCCTTAAGATTTTCCTAATCTGTTTACAGTATTCCAGGCTAAATTCAAACCCTGTTCTTTTAAATCCACAGCCATACAAATCAATTCCATAGCAATCAGAACAGAAAGCAATGTGAATTTAAAGACGATAGTTTTGAAAAACATAGGAAGAACTGACTATAATTAATGACTTAACTGATACAGATGGCAAGAAAAAGTCATAGATGCACTATAAAGTATTGGAAAATGTTTTTATTGACAAAAACAAGAGTATCTGAATTAGTTAGTTTTGAGAGGGAGAAGGGGTATTAGGCACACATTGAATTTGAATGATGGCATGGCATCTAGAAAATAATCCAAAAAATGTCAAAACTCATGCATTGTTGGTGGAGTTGTGAAATGATCCAAATTCTGAAAAACAATCTAGAACAGCCCAAAGGACTATCAAATTGTGCATAACCTTTGACCCAGAAGTGCCACTACTGGGTCTGTATCCCAAAGAAATCATAAAAGGAAAAGGCCCTACATGTGTAAAAGTGTTTGTAGCAACTTTTTGTGTTAGCAAAGAATTGGAAAATGAATAGATGCCCATCAATTGGGGAATGGCTGAATAATTTGTGGCATATGAAGACAATGGAATATTATTGCTTTATAAAAAATGAGCAAGCTGATTTTAGAAAGGCTTGAAAAGATTTACATGAACTGATACTGAGCGAAATAAGCAAAACCAGGAATACATTATAGCAAGAATGTGTGATGATCAACTACGAAGTGAAATACTTGGTTCTTTTCAGTGATCCGAAGCAATCCCAACATATTTTGGACAGAAAATGCTGCAGAAAAAGAACTATGAAGATTGAATGTAAATCAACATGTAAATCACTTCTTTTTTATTTTCTCTCCCATGATTTTTCCCTTTTGCTCTGATTTTTCACTCTCAACATGATTCATAAAGCAATGTGTATTAAAAAGAAATTATTGAAAGAAAAAAAGTCACAAATCAATGTTCAGTGATGGTAATCAATGTTCAGTGATAGATCACATTTGATCCTCACAATGGCCTTGTAAGGTTAAGTAAAAGAAGAATCACTATTCACAATGCCTTTTTTCAATTGGTTAGTAAACAAATTAACTTTTCCAAGGTCACATGACTAATGACTATTGGAGCTAGGATTAGAGACTTGGTCTTGACTTCTATTCTATTTCACTCCACCACACATGGTTTCTCAGTAGCATGAAGTGCTTCAGAAAAATCAAGGACCATCATCGGGAAGAGAGTCTGGATTTGGTTATTAGGAAGTCACTGTGAAAAGAATTATTTTTGTAACTAGATTGCAAAGGGATAAGAAATTAAGAGAAAATGTGGACATCAGGTAACAACTATTCTTTTTAAACGTTACACTGGACAAAGAGAGAGAATGGTAGTCTGAAAAGTGGAATGCAGACTTTAGAGGAAAGCTTTTTCTAGACTAGACATAATGGAGCATATTTGCAGGAAAGAGGGAATGAACCACTACAGAAATGGAAGATAGTAGAGTGAGGATATTAGTGATAGAGAGAAGTCCTGGAAGAGGTAGATGAGGAAGGCATCAACAATTTAGATTGAAGGAGTTAGCCTTCAACAGACATACATTTAAGACAAGAGCAATAAAGGATTTGTGACAATCCAAAGAAATTTTGAGATTATAATAATGTTTTGAGGTGAGATGAGAGAGCTTGAACTAGATGATCTCAATTTATTTCATAAAATAGAAGGCAATGTCAATGACAGAATGTGAGGCAACTCCAAAGACTAGGACTTAAATAATATGGGAAAAAAAGTTTGGGACAGCCTCTAAGGAGAACATGAAACAACTGAAGAAGGGGTGAATAAAAGGAATTTTGAGTAGCCATGAAGACTCAGCTGATATGTATAAGATAACATGGATTTTGTATTGGACTCAAATCCTTTTGTGTGTGTGTGTGTATGTGTGTGTGGTTTTTGTCCTAAAATGTTTGACAAGTCCAAGAGTAGAAGTTAAAGATTGGTGGATAGGGGTGAAAAAGGATTAAGTAGAGATGAGAAAACCCAATGTGCTAGAAGGAATATAATTTAAAAGGATCACACCAACTAGGAAGGCAAGTAGCATCATAAGAAGGCTAAAGCTAGGATAAGGGAAGGACTGCAACTCACCTTGAAGGAAAAAATTGGTTTTCGTATGTGTGTGAGAAAATGAGAATGTAGGTTAAGGACATTAAGGGCAAAGATCAACTGAACATTCAATCGGTATTTATTGTCTTCTACAGGTAAAGCACTGTGCTAAATAAAAAACTGGAAAAGCAGGATACTAACACAGGCTATCCTTTCAAATACGGTACATGATAATTTAATAGGGTATAGTTTACATTAGCATTTTACAGTTTACAAATCATTTTCCTCACAACTCTGTGAGATAGGTAGTACAAATGGATATTATCCCCATTTTATGGATTAGTAAACAAATTCAGATAACTTTCTTATTAAAGCACCACACATTTCTTGGGTATCAGTATTCAGGCCAGCTTTAGTCTAAGCCTTTTAACTTAACTTCTTCCTGCCATATATCCCCAACATGGTCTGGGATGTTGCCCCCTATTTTCAATCAGCACATATCTATTAATTACTTCCTAACATTCAAGGTCCTGTTTTAGGTGGTATGGCAGAATTGAAAATACACAAATCTATTCTAACTTCCAGGGGTTCAAAATCCAAGTTAGGAAACAAGACAAACAAAAATTAAAATTAGTTCAATATTAATTGCCGAAAGTACATACAAACTAAGTTACAGAAGGAGAAATCACTATGTGATCAAGTGTTCTAAAAAGACTTTCCTGAGGACTACTTTTAGATAGGTTTGAAAAAAATGGTTATGACTAAGGATTAAATGACTGAACACTCTAAAATGTGGTTTCATTTCTTTGCTATGTTTTGGTATTAAGGAACTGGCCTCATTATAAAAATCAGGATTATTAGGTTTGTAGCTTTTTTTTCCTTAAAAAACTGGGTTTTCCTGAGACATTCCTTTCTATCCTTTTCTGTCACCATCTAAGTCTGATGTTTTGGAACAAGGTCATAACATTAAAGACCTTTGGAGATGACTAGTCATGAATTATCTTACCTAAAGTTTTTATAGCTAGTGCAGGATTGAAACCCAGATCTCATACTCCAACCCTAATATTCCTTTTCCATCTATCAACTTTACTTGAGGGCAAAGGAGGAGTAGGGAGAAGGGAGCACAAAAAGTTGGTTTAACTTCCCCCCTCATTTACACCTTTCTCTTCCTCAACCAAATATAGGCTAACTATGCAGTTGGGCCTAGAGAAGAATGTGTTCTGCCTAAAACACAAATGAGAGATTTTTTTTCTCTAATTTAGCACCTTTTCTCAAAGATTTAAGACACCTCAAATTAACATTTAACTAAACCCCAAGAACAATTTTTTAAAATCCCTAAAACAAACTAGACTCTGTAAGGTTCGACTGTGTCCACAAGGGGTCAGACCAAGGCAATCCTTACTAATTTTTCCTTGATTTCTATCTTTCCAGAGACCAAGAACAACCATTAGGTGTAGCTGTTCACATGGAAAATTCTTTTGCTCAGGAAACTCAGAAACCTAGTTATCTAAAAATCAAAACAAATAGGAAATACCTGCTTAATACAAGTCTATCGAATATTAAAAGAATTTTGAGTTCAAAGTCATTGTATAATCTTTTTACACCAACTTACAGTCTCTTTAAAGAACTGAGATAGTAATTCATATGTACAAAAATTCTTAGGTCAGACTTTTATTAATAAAATATAGCAAATTTTATTTGAGTTTTTATTTCATGAAGTTTATTCTGAATATGTTAGATTTTATTTTTAGACTACCACCTGATTTTCTAGAGTATGCAATACATTTGAAAAACTCTTGATTTAAATAAATGCAGAAAGGTGGGTGGGAGAAGGGAAATCTTTTTACCACATTGATAAGACGTCAAAAGATTTAGAGAAGGAAACAAGCTTTTATTTATTAATGTCAATTACATGTCAGGGTCTGTGATATGCTCTAGGGTTATCAAAACAATAACAAGCAATCCTTCGTCCTCGTCCTGTAAGAGTTTACATTCTCTACTGGGTAGAAATTGAGAGTTGGAAGGAACTTTGAAGGTGACCTAACCCAGCTCCTTCAAAAATAAAGTCTCCTTCTACAGATGAAGTTGAGGTCCAGACATGGGATAATTTGTCCCATATGTCAGATAAGGGTAAGAACTAGGACTTGAACCCAGGGCACTGACTCCAAATTCTGTCTTCTTTCCATAGTATCACACTGCCTTCTAATAACTCACAGAATAAAAATCACAGTTCGCTCAGGTTTATACAGCTATAGAGGTAAAAGAGGGCAAATACTGTCATTATCATTTCACAGATGAGCACAAGTAAAATAACTTGCACAAGGTAACAGTATCACATATGTAACATTTTCTGAACCTTCCCCCTCGCCCCCAAATTATCTATATAAAGAAATGTCTCCCAATAAAACAGAACTCCTTAAGGGCAGAGTGTGTTTACATTTTTGTCTGTTTAACCTAAAGAGATAGCACATTTCTTGGCACATATTAGACTCTTTAATATTTGATTTTTTGATTGGTAAGAGACTGATAAGCTGACATCAATCCCTCAAGTCTATTACAGGTTTCTTTTCAACATACTCCAGTTGGAACTTGTATGATACTTATAGATGAAATAAAGCCATGGTCATCCCACTGCTATTTAAGAGTTGTTAATCAAGCCCAAATCAAATCAATGTTTTTACATAATGGTACTTTTTTTAAATGAAAACTCTAAGCTTATTTCAATAAAAACTAATGACTTTTTAAAAAAGTCTTCCTAAATGAAAAATTCTTCCAAAAATAGTGGTCATTCGGTGTTGTTTCATTGGTTCTTTCAAGGACATGAGACTCCAGGTAATGGAGGATCCTAAAACTGCAGTGATTACAAAGTCATTTTATTCAATACCATCATATTGATCATCTTCATATTCCTGTTGAAAGTTTGTAGGAAAATATAAAAGTAGTGTAAACACAAAAGTATCTTTAAGTTTAACTAGAATCTATGCTAAGGTGATGTTTATAACAATAAAAGTCTTATGTCAAGGTTTTATGCCAGAAGAGAAGATAACTCTCCCTTTACCAAGCAGACAACATTAAAGACCAACCCTAAGGAAATACGGGCAGGGATATAATTTTTGATTTAGCATCCTAAAAATTAATCTCACAATTAGGCGATCCAAGTATTAAGAAACTCTTACACTTTAGACAAATAAGGATGTAATATAGATCAAGATTATGCTACTGAATTCTCTGCTACTGAAATTTGGGAACAGTAATCACTTGATTAAGGAGTAAAAAGGTCATTTTTGAGTTTTGACCATGACTTCCTGAACAAAAGGAAAAGGTGTTTACTGCAACAAAAATATTGTTAACTCATAGCATAAATTGTTTTTTTTGAAAAGTAGTATCAATGGATTTACAGTGATCTATTTATATTCACTTACCTCATCCAAAAAGGAGAGCAAGGATCTTTAGAAGAGTTAAGCATTGTTAAGGATGTCATCTATAGCTACAGAACGGAGTAGGACAAAGATAATTGGCAGGCTAAGTTGTTGAAACAATGATTATAGTTTTATTATTATCATATTCTAACCAACTAGAGGAACTAGTTACAACACTACTGGTAATGATAAATTTTCCATGAATCCCTGTTTATTTTAAAGGTATTTTGTATAGGGCCTTTAGCAACAATCACAGCTCATCTATAAGTAATGAGTCTTTTTTTTTTTTTTTTAATTTAAACAAATCAATAGGTATAGGATTTTCCTAGTTGAAATATATATGACAACAAAGAAAGTGGGTCAATCTTGTAGTGGGATTAAGAATGATAGCAGCTTGAGTGCTTTAGTTTCCCACAAAATGGAAAAAGACCTGGAGTCTATACCTGGGAGGGGAGGAGGATAGAGGAAGAAAAGGAGGGCAGGAATTGGCAAAGAGAGAAAAGAAGAAGAGAAAGGAGGGATAGGAAGATGGAAACAAGTATTTCTTTATGTACAAAAATATAGCACTTTTTTATGGTAGCAAAGAATTGGAAATTGAGGGAATTCCTATTAGATAATGGCTGAATAATATATAAAAGCAATGGAATATAATTGTGCTGTAAAAAAAACAAGGGAATGGTTTCTGAAAAATTTTGAAGATTTATATGAATTGATGCAGAGTAAAGTGAACAGAACTAAGAGAATAATTTAAATAGCAATGGCAGTAGTATAAAGATAACTTTGAAAGACCTGGGAACGCTGACCAACACAAAGACCTAGAACTATTCCAAAAGACTGATGCTGAAACATGCTATCCTTCTCCAGATAAGAGTTGACTGACTGAAGCACACGCACGCACACGTGTGTTTTTGGACATAGTGAATATTTTTTCTTGTTTGACAATACATATTTGTAATGGGTTTTATATTTCTTGCCTTCTCAATGGGGAGAGAGATGCAGAGAATTTGGAAATGAAAATAAAAGAGAATTTTTTAAAAAAAGACTTTAGAGGAAAACCACTTTACATGCTAAATAGCCCAATCTATGGTAAAAGAATCAAGAGGAATGATTTGTGATTTGTACTGGTGGACTAAATATTCACATAGACAGGAAAATATACTGAAGAATACTTTTAGGATTTTCCCATACCCAACAAATGTGTTTTTTTTTTTTTTTTTAAAGTGTGTACACACAATTTGCTCAAATTATTGCCCATAAAGCTGTTTTAAGGAGTGTGGGAAATCTTTTTCTTTTTGTTGATTAACATTAAATAGGATTTAGAGAAACACTGTGGGATCATAATAGCAAAAGATAAGCTGAAAAACATTATCATGGTCATTTACCTCTTCTACCAATGAACTGAAGGCAGCCCTTACCTTAGAAAAAAAGAGTAGAATAGGAAGGAACTCTCTCAGGAGAACTCTTATGGAACAAAACATGCAAAGTAGATTTATTAGAAAGGTCTTTTTTAGCTTCATTTTGCTCTCAAGTCACTGGCCCTTTCAGAAAGAAAGGTAGCCCAGATGTGAGCTTATGGCAATAAGTAGAAAAGCTAAACTTTAGATCAATTTGCTTTAGATAAAGGTTTCCTCTTCCCCTCTCCCATGATTTCAGGGTGAATTAGAACTTCTAGGTAAGGAAGCATTTAATGCTCTTGCAGTTTAACATGAAACCAATGAGGATTTTCAAAGGGTAGAACTTTAGGACTATAAACTCAGAATGACAAAGGCCCAAGGAAAGAATCTTTATCAGCAATGAGGATGGGATGTTGAGCTGAATGAATTCCATTAAAACCCCTTAAGAAAGGATAAGGCTGGCTTCTGCAAAGTCTTTGCAGGATAATCAGAAACATACAGGAAAAATCTTTCAGATTAGTGCCTTTTATAATTCAAGAGCCTGAAATGTATAAATAAAGTTGAGAAATAGGTACCAGAAAGTACAAGAAACTTGGCACACTTGAAAAATTTTCAAGCTACAAAACTGAGTACTTGTCCAACACTGAGTTCCAAAAAGAGCTGAGGAATGATTCAAAAAGTAAACTCTTTAGTGGAAAGGTTTGGTGTGAAAAAGAGAATGATATAGACGTATATTAAAGTAGTTTAATTTTTAAGGCTTTCTAAATTTTTTTATTTTCCTCTAGTTGAGTGAAAAACTAAGAGTACGGGCTAATTTCAGAAAGAGCAAGATAAGATTAGTTAGATCTGTCTCTTTTTCCAGGCTGAAAGGAACCCAGGCCAGGAAAGGAGCTTGGAAAAACAACAAAATAAAAAACAATTGTAGCTTTGGGGTCTTTTATTTTAAACCTTCCAAGAAGCCCTAAAGACTACAGGAACCTATGACAATGAGAAAATCTTGTCTCAGGAACCTATGGAGGATTTTTGGGACTGTTTAGAGAGGTAAGAGTGGAGAAAAAATTGCTTTACCCTTGAGGTGGTCTAGGAAGTGAAATCAGGACTTCCTTAAACTGCAGGTAATGATTGACTTTTTTCTACATTTTATCACAAAGTATATACTCACTAAATACTTAAATAAATTGAAGGATTAGGTGCTCTGCCAATCGAATGTTTCTGTTGAATTGATTATTCATATTGAGCATATCTTCTCAGAATTCATGAAAAATGATTATTAGAGGTAATCATATGAAATATGCTGCTAAAATTGACTAATACTACTTGCCTGTTGAATTATATTTTTAGTTTTGTAAATGTCACAAAAAATTTTCAATGTTCGTAAATGATACCCCATTTTCAGACTCATTTTGGTAAATCCTCCTGAGATCTCTATTGCTTTTAAGCCCTTATCTTCCCTGTTTTGGACAGGGAAAGTAGCCATTGCTAGGTGAAAATTGAGCCTTTGTTATTATAACTTAGTACTTAGTAGCCTGAGTTCTAACCTCTACAAGAGAAATATCTATTTTTGCAAAAAAGTATTCACTGAAGAAATTCTTTTCTAGTGTAGGGTCATCTACCTTTCCTAAAACAGGGGCCAAAATAAATAAATAAATAAATAAAGTGTTGTGGAAACAATATATTTAATTTCTATTCAATTCGAATTAAGTCTGAAAACTATGTCCACTATATCTCATGGAAACAAGCTGGAATTCTGGATGACAAGACTGATGAGGCAATCTGCTTTATAGGGTGCTTTCAATAAATTGCAAAATTATCTATTAGGAAAGATAAATTTTTTTTCATATCACATATACCAAACCTACCCTAAACTTGAACCCCACCCCCCAAAAAAAAACTTGAGTTAGCTGAAAGTGACAACATAAAATCAAAATCAAAGTAATATGGTATGGTTGAAAGAGGGACTTTGGGTCAGTAGTCCTAGTCTCTAAACCCAGATTGGTCACTAGGTATTTAATTTCTCTAAGCATCATTTATAGGAGTGAAGTGTTGGATTTAATCTCTAATGTCTTGATAATCCCAAATTTCTATTTCAAAATGCTTTATTTATGTAGCATCTGCTATGTGGCAGGTACTGCACTAATTCTATGTAATTATCTCATTTGATCCTCTTAACAATCCTGTGTTATTTATAACAGTTATAATCTGTAAAGAGATTAAGTGATATGCCCAGGATCACAAAACTATAATGTACCTGAGGCTGGATTTGAATTCTAGTCTTCCAATACTCTATTCACTGTGCCACCTAGCTGTATTATTTAATCCCCAAAGCTTTAATTTCCAATTACATGCTTTCCAATTTTAAAGCCTCTATTTTCAATTACTCCAAGAGATGATCATCTTCTGTCATGTCAACACATGGAATTTTAATTCTTTAAGAGAAACATCAACGTCACAGCTGACCAAAGGTTATACACATCTAAAAGTTCAAGAATGCAGAATGGATGAACGTTAATATGGATGGATGCTAACTGAGCAAAATATGGGATACTAACTGGTGCAAAATTGTTCAATTACTTACCGTCCTTGCCTACATATTATGTGAGTAATAGTTAATTTGCATGAATTGTTTTGCTTTTCCCTGGGTCAGCTTCACTGCCCAGACTGAAGGATCAGAACTTGATTCTGTTTGGACTCTTAAGGTCTCTATCATGATCTTATGGCAAACATATCAACTCCAATTGAGCAATAAAAGCATGAGTCTCACTGTTCACAGTTCTGAATCTACCCCACAGTGGCTTCCAAAGTCCTTTAGGGCACAGAGGGTCATTTTTTCATCGTTTTATCTTTATGACTTTCTAATTTTCTTTTATCCTCTCAGGAGCTTGGTATAATGCTTCATGCATAGAAGGCCCTTAATAAATCTTTAACATTTTCCAGTAAAGAAAAACACAGAGCTACTTGAAACAGAGCTGGCTCACATTTGCCATACCAGTGCAGGTCCTCGTTACATCTCAAATCTGGATGATGACAACAGCTTCTTGGATTAGTTTCTAAAGATGCATCTTAATCCTCCAATCTCCTCCAAGCTACAAACCACTTGAGAGGGGATGTGTTATTTTTCCTTTTTATCTCTCAGGATCTTACATAAAATTAGGCCCTTCACTAACATTTGTTGAATTTAATTAGATGATTTATATGGCTAACATTTGCTATTCCTGTTGAGAATATGGATTAAATACATGAGATTATCAAGATATTTTGAAGACACTCATTTCCCAGAGCTAAGACCCAGCAAGCAAAATGCCCTGAGCTTGGCATAACAACAATCCTTTGTGCTCTGGATGATCTCACCCTCGGGCAAAGTATATTACTCTTTTACCAGCACCAGGTACTCACTGAAGCAACATCCCCTATTTCCCAGAGACCCAAGAATCAGAAACAAGTGATCCATCACATCTCCTGACATGCTCATAATCCCTATCTCTTATAGCTACTAAGTGAACTGAATCAGGTACTTACTACCTTCCTGTTCTCATCTCACTAATTCTAGTTCTCTGTTCCACCATAAAACCATGAATTTGGAGACTGTTCTTACAGACCCCAGGAATGCCTGTTTGGGAAATGCTGCTAACAAAGATTATGTTGTGGGCCAGCCCATTTGTCGTTTCTTAGTTATATAAAGCACTGCCTATATCCCAGAATGTTAAGCCCTGCCTGCCCATCAAGAAGACTTCTGGTTGCAAATGTTCTCCTCACTTTGAAATGAATTCAAACTTCTGTTTGATCGCTAAATCTCCTGTCTCTGTAGCCTGCTCCATTTGATTCTGGCTACCCATAAGATAGAAAACGGTTCCATTTTCACAGTAGAGCATCCCACTGGATTTTCACACACTGCCAGCTTGGACCCAATACCTGCTTCTTGGATGAACACTTAGGAAAGCATGGTTTTGTCCTGGGTTTTCTTCTTTCTGAATGATCTCATCAGGCCTCTTGGGTTTACTTGCCATTTCTAGGCCAGTAATTCCCAAATCCACACATCTTCTTTCCTGAGTTTCATTACTGCTAAATTAATGCCAAACTTATCTAGTCTGTACTTGGAAATCACAAAGGCAGTTCAAATTCACAAGTCAACTATGGGCTTCATTATCTTGACAGCCCAATCTCTCCTTTCCCAAAGTTTCTCTATTCTTGTTAAGAGCACCACTATACTCCATTTACCCTACTTCAAAATCTTATAAAAGGCATCTCACCCCTCTTCCCTTTCCACCTCACTTACCTAAATAGTTACCAAACTTGTTGCTTCTACCTCCTCATCTCCCTTCTCTGACCCCTTTTTCCTCTACTCACAGCAGCTACCACTCTAATTCAGGGTCTCATCATCTCACAACTGAATTATTCTAAAACATTCTATCCGTCTCTCCTTGCCTCCACTCTCTTCCCTCCTCTAGGACCCATCTACTAAACTGGTATTACTAATGCATAGGTATGACCATGTCATTTCCCCTCCTCAAGAATCTTCAGTGGTACTCTGTTCTAGGATGAAAATTGCTCTTTTTGGCATTTAAAGCCCAGAGTCTAGCACCAAACTATTTCCTGACTCATTTCACAATGCACCCCCCCCCCTCCATACACACACACACACATGGACCAATCAAACTATTCTACTTATCATCACCTGTTGGAATTTTCATGTCCCTTCAGCAAGATTCATTCTTCAAAAGCCACTTGCTTACATAAAATTTTTCTGATTCCTCCAGTTTTTAAGGTTTTCCCACCAGCAAATTAATATTTATTTTGTATTTCCTTGTGAGATACATGCAAACTTATGTTGTTTGTTATTTCTTTTAAGCAAAATTTAAGCTTTCCAGGACAGGAATATATTCAGTACTGAGCATAGTTCTTGGCACAAAGCAATCAATGTCTATTGAACTTCATCAGAAAGCACAAAAGGGAAAAGTGTGTGTTGACTTTCTGGCTCATGGTTATTAAAGTTTTGTCTTTCTCCTAGCATAGGGAGGAGTTAGGCATTGCCATTGTTTTTAAGCAGGGTCAAACCTCTTACCATTAATTACAACCAAATAATCTTGAGCATGGGTTACTTGCATAGGAAAGAGGAAAGCATAAGTTAAAAGTCAACAGTACTTAATACAAATGATAGAAGGAACAAAATATTTTACTTTTTCCTCCAAGAAATTCAAGAATCCTTTAGGCTATATATTTTGAATTTTTCCAAGTTAGGACTGGCTCAGGATTAACACAAAAGTCATTTTATTTGAATCAGAACCTATTCTAGGTACCAAATATGTTTATTAGCTTTGCAACTGACTTATTCCATTTCTTAAATAAGATTTAAGTATAATTTTATGCAACAGGCATTACACTGAAAAGATTAAATCTGAAATGTATCATCACAGATAAATATCAGTGAGATGATTCCACCTCATCATAAAATATACACACAAAAAGCAAAGTTGTGTTAAAAAATGGTTTGGTTACAATAATACAGAAAACTTCTTGAATGTAGGAATATTCTAAGAGCCTTCTGTGAACATTTTTAAATTTTATAGAAAAATTTTAAGCATGCAATATAAAAATGAAAATGTCACAGCTGAAGTAAGCATAAAGTGTGGATGGCATTCTCTTGAGTTTACTTACTTGAGCTTCCTTATAGAAAATTTAGACCTTTTCAAAAACTGGTATGATTTGCTAAGGTATTTTAATGTTCACAAACTACCTGGAATGCTCTTTTTTCAATTAAATTTCTATTTAGTTCTCGAGCTTCAGCTTACCTGCAATCTCCTCTGTGAAACTTTCTCTCACTACTCAGGTCCTCACTTATTTCTCACTCTTATTAACTCATAAAATACAAAATTTGCTACATGCAGTCTTATTTTCTTTACCTGTTTAAGATAAGTCTCTCACAGCTAAATTATATACTCCTCAAAGGTTTGAAATATCTTATTTTTGTATCTCTTTTAGCACTTACCAAAATAATGGTTAAGAAATAGTTGGTTTTTAAATCTACCTAACATGATCGATCAATTAAAAAATGGACAAAAAAAAAGAATGCTTTCTGCAAAGAGGAAGGTTGTGAAATTCAGGTCTGCTTTTGCAGACAGCTTCATTGAGTCATTTTCCTGTCACTGACCTTTAAAGAATAGACAACACCCTCAACTCAATTCTTTGTGTTCTGCTTTCTTCCAGCTAGTCTCAACTGGGAGAATGCATTCACTTTAAGCACCTCAACATCACCTCTGTGATATAGAAATCCAATTTTATTTCCCTTCCAAGACATCTGAATTCCAGACCTATATTTCCAGATATTGACTGGACATTCTCTCATATACTATACATCTTGTCTTCTCCTCAAAACTCACTATATTTAAAACTAAAAACATACTTCTCTCTTCTAATTTGAGTTTTCTTTCCAACCTTCCTATTTTTTTCTGTACCATCTTATATTTCTTTCCTTCACTCCATCTCACCTCAGTCCTCCTTCCTTAAATCTTCAAATCAATATTGACTTTATCTTTTTCCCTCAATTATCACTTATCCCTTACTCCTATCCCATCTTCCTTAGAAATACTGTTCAGATTCATTGCTCCTTCATTACATGGAATGTAATTTCTGCTATATTCTGCTATATTCTGCTATAATCACAGTTTGGACCATTTACCATCTTGTAAACTAGATGACTGGAACATCCAGATTTTTCTCCTTAAATCCATACTGCTGCTGCCAGACTTAAAACATTACCTCATAACCATATTTGTATATAACTTCTTTGCTACTGTTTGTTAAACAAATTTTAATTCACTAGCATTTATCACTATTTGTAAAGGGCTGAAACTCTGAATAGGTACACTGGAATCAGAAAACAGAGCACTTAAGGCTTATTACCTATTGGACAATACTCTATTAGCATAGGCTTGGAAAATGGCCATTCTTACTATTCTGTGCTGGCTAGATCTTTTGGTGTATACAGAGAATTGTAGAAGGGATTAGAGGGTGGAATAAGACAAGCCAGGGTCACTTTGGCGGTAGACAAAGAGAAGGGAGGTTGCGGAGAGCTTGGGTCCATTTCCTTCACTTCTCCACCTAAAGACCAAGAATAAAGACCAAGGACTTTTGCTTATCCTGATTCTGGCTGATTTGATTCTAAGGCATCCAGGGTGCTAATCCGGACTACACAACTATTTCTCAAGAAAGAACCCCTATTCAAATCTTGATCATCTGTGTGCCATTCTCACTTATTATATGTCTGGATTTATACATGTTCATTCTTCTATTTTAAATGTACCTTTTAGCTCTCCATTAATGTTTTAAAATCAAATCCTATCAGCCCTTCCTTAAAAAAAAAAAAAAAAAGGAAATGAAGCTTTCCTTAAGAGTAATATCTTAAAAGATCCAAATTTCAACTAGAGAGGACTTGTTTAAGAAAACAATAATTAGATTCTTTCCAATTCTTTGAAAGAGTCTTCTTTTTCTTTATCTATATGAGTGCCTACCTGAATTATGGGCACAATGTAGGCACTTAATAATGTTCAATTAATTAATGAATGCAAAATACTCTCCTTTTCTTCACCTGAAAATTTGGATTTTCTTTTCTTTCCTTTTTCTTCCGCTTGTCTTCTTTCCTCACCTTATTTTTCTACAGGAGAAAAGACAAAAAATTTGATGACATTGAGAAGAAGGGGGAGAGAAGAGACCATAAGGGAAAGAACAAGTTTTCCTACAGTATACATGAATAACAGGTCTTAATTCTCCTACTTCTTGGAATCTGGAGATATATAATATAGGGAAATGTCTAAAAAAGGCAGCCAAGTAGAAAGGTACATTTTTTCTCTTTCTGGATACATATTAATCACTTCTATGAATTAAAATTGGGATGATGTTTAATCAAGGGAAAGCTACCACAGCCATTCTTTTTTAAAATATAAAAGCACACAAAATAGGCCATTTATAAAAAAGATTCTTTATCCTGGGAAAACATCACTGTTTACTTGAGAAGAATGATATATTATATGGTGATATATAGGGATTTAGTCTTATAATCTGAAATGGTTATTTACTAAAAACAATTATTTTAATAAATGAACTGGGTAGCAGGTGAAATGCAGACATATACAACCTGTTATTACAAACATAGTCTTGATATACTAAATTTGTAAATCCTGCTGAGTCAAACCTGAATGCACTGAAACAAATGCTTTAGAAGAACAGTGAAAACTGTTTTTTTAGGGCTGTCTCAATTGAAAGCAAATATTCAGGTTAAGACACACATTAACAGAAAATATCAAAATCTTTTTTACCCTTTCCAGGGAAAGGTCTATTTTACAACATATGCATGTGCACATGCATACACACATACACACACACACACGCATGCTCATGCATCCACACACATATAAATTCTTCACCACATATTTTCTCCTCTGTGTAGAGCTCCACAGGTCTGGATCAGGTGAGACAGCTCAAACAGTCCCAGGGCGAAGATCATGGAACCATGTAGAACTAGGTCAATATGCTTTGAAGTGTAGATGTTGGATTTTAGCAAGAAGCACTTAACTTGTTCCAGAAGTCGAAAATGTGTTGTAAAACAACTGTTGATTATGTAACATAAAACTGACACTAAAAACTTCTGCAAGATCTTTTATATTACATTGTAGATTAAAAACTGTAGTAAGTGTTTCAGATATTTAAATGAGCACCAAACACTACAAAGTGTAACCAACATGGTTCTATTAAAAACTATCTTCAACCATGGCATTCAAGGACAGCAATACAATATTTTCTTCACAAAGTAACTAATATAAAAATCTGAAAATGCCATAAATTCATTTATGAGCTACTATTCTCATATAGGTATGTAATCAGAACATACTTTCTATTAACAACTTCCTGAGGTATTTTTGGTGGTTTAATTTTATTGTACTGTTGGATGCATTATCTCTGATCATCCTTTCCTAAAATGATTTTTAAAAGACCTGCAAAATATTTTATTGCGTAGGACACTATTAGTGACACAAAGAGTGGAAACTGCAAATATGTGGCAATGGAACAAGTCTTACAAATATTGCATTTTAAGAATCTGTTACATACATTTTTTACAGTTTGTCTCCTTTAAAAAACTGAAGTTACAGCTAAGAGTCAACAAAGTACAGTAAAGCATTTCAGGAATGTTAGAAATTATACTCTAAGATGAATGATACAAAGGAAAAAAGCCATAATTCTTGCCGGCTATATATTGTATTGCCTTCAAAAGCAACTGTACATGTTGTAATCAGTTCATAGCGTAAATATTTCTACTAATCTGTTTTGGGAGAGCAAATGTCTTTCAAGGTTTCAAGTTCCTCTATAAGCTTCTTGTTCTGAACTTCCAGCACTGCAACACGACTCTCCAGACATTTTACATATTCTTTCTTTCGACGTCGACATTCTTTAGCAGCTTCCCTGCAAAAAGCAGAAGCAAAAAGGGCAAACAAAAAACCATTTGCATGCTATTGGCAAACAGATTGAAGAAAGCTTGGTATAACTGTGTGATCATGGTTGCATTCCAAATTTTGGAACAACACTCCCAATTCAGTTTCAAATACTAAGCCAAACTGGATTCCCAAGGGTCACAAGTGTCCCTTCCACAAGTCCACCTGGCAATTTGTAGAATTGCTGCATCTCATGCCTTGATTAGAGTTCACAGTAAACAAGGTCCAAGTCAAAGACAGTTACTCTGCTTTATGGCAATAAAGATCTTTGAGGGCCTTGAGTTCCTCAATGAGAGTCTTGTTTTGGTTTTCAAGAACAGCCACACGATTTTCAAGACATTTGACATACTCCTTCTTCTTCCTGCGACACTCCCGAGCAGCTTCCCTGGAACCAACACAAGGCAAATGACTACAGGAACAACTCCCAGCACAACAAAGAATGGCTCAATGAACTGTTCTGCCCCCCAGATCAACAGCCACTCAAACCTGGTGCTGATTCATACAAAACCGTACAACAATTACAACCAAGCACATGCCTTTTATAAATGACTGTAATGCAACAAACAACTACATTCAATTTGCCCAGAATCTGTGTCAAAACTGGGTTTTCATAGGACATATGGTTCCATAATCACAGTGATCAGATCAATGAATTGCTTTTCCTTCACACAAAACAATAAGACCACATTGCCAACTGCATTTCTATATGTGACATTTATATTTCCTTTCAATTCTCCTGATTATTATTATCTACCAGGAAACTCATAATTCTATCATCCTGAATTGAATTTTACTTAATCAAAAATGCTTAGAAAAATTAATCTTCAGAAAACCTTAATATTAAGAACCATTGATGGAGGTTTTTGTCTTCATACTAAAATCTAAGCAAAACAAGACAGATTCAACTGCCTTTATCAAAAGATAAGTTTTTCAGCGGCAAAAGACAACATATATAAAACAAGTCACAAAAATGCATTTTTTTTCACTTCAGGCCCTATTGAAAGGGCACTATTCCTGAAAATAAAGAGAAATACGGAATGCACAGGATTTAACACAGGGCTCATCACCCTAGGCAATTTAAACACAAGACAGGCAGAAGAGCAAAACAACACAGAAATATGAGAGGAAAGCTGCCAAAATAACTCACACGGGAAGGTCAAAACTTTTTTCTACGATGACATGCATTTAACATCCATTATACTTCATTAAAAGCACCAGAGGCATCCATGAAGAAAAGCAGCCAAAGCAACAAAACAAATAAAAAGGAATAAGTGAGATTAAATTGGTTATTTTCACACACAATGGCCACCAAAAAGTAAAGAATACAACCAAAATTCCCCTTTTTTGGGGGGATAGATTTCAGGGGAAGCAAATGTTACACTTAACTCTTTGCAGTATAAACCTTATGACAGCAAATTTTTCTGAAATATTACTCTTCTTCCTTTGCAAATCTAACATGTAACAAAATTGTATCATCTTAGAATAACCTTGATTTGAGGCAAAGCTGTTACAATACTCATTCAATCCATCTTAAAAGGACAACTTTGAAGCTATTTTTATTTCATAAACAATATCTGGATAATTGTGCTAAATGTATATAAGCTGTTTAACAACAGTTAAAACTACTTCCAAAGTTGAGTTTAATGTAAATGTATCCCAAAATATAATCCTTTAGAGATCTAATTTAAATACTAATTGGTGAATTATTTCTATTTCAGGTAGTAGACAATTTCTCCAGAGGAATGAGCAGTTAGTACCCTCAATGAAGCTCACACCCAAGAGCAGTGCCTATTTTCTAGCTAAAAACAATAAAAGCCCTATGTCAAAAGTTTTCAATCTTCTCAACTGATTAGAATAAATAAGACAAAATTGGATTTGCCTAATAAAAGATACTGATTAATGTAATTGATACACATTGCTAATTAAAAAAAACAAGCTTATTCATACATTTGTCAGTTTTAAAAAATTTTCCAACTATCACCACCACTAGACTGAAATTACCTCAAGAAAGTCAAAAGTTCTCATAGTACAATTATTTCAACATTTACTGATCTGAAATAAAATTAATTTAATAAACTCTTAACAAAGTTTTGTAGGTTTCCAAAAACAATTGCTATTTCCTTTTTTTTCTTGAATATATTTTTGTAATCCTATATTTTGGAGACTCAGAATTTCCAAAGCATAAAACTTAAATGATCTCACCAGTAGATAGTACATATCTAAACAATGCTTAGATAGGGAAAACACCTGCTATGCCTATTTATAGCTGGCTCAGTTTTCATGTACTGTTATGTCTACATATCTCTCTGAACCTTTGCTCTCTGCCTCCTCTTATTCAAAGAGACATACATGGCAAGTAAACAAGGAGGAGAATACTGGAAGAAATAAAAAACTGCCCTTAGTTTAATAGAAAAGTGGATGTGTGAAAAAACTGTTGATGGGAAAATTACAGGGATTGGGGTGGTGAGGGGAGCAAAAAGGGAAAAAAAGGGAAAAAGTTCTGAAAAGCTCTTAGATTTGGATCAAGAAGTACAAGTCTATCATATGGAAAGGTTTATGTATGATATACACATGTCTTACATGTATGTACTCTACACAGTTCATAAAGATGGGACCTGATGAAAGCAATCTTTTCAAGACCATAGATGTCATTTAAAGGGACTTAACAGAAGAACAAAATGAGGCCTCAAGAAGTTGGATTACTTGTCCCGTGTTGTACAAGCAATATGTAGCAGTTCTTATATTTGAACCCAAGTCTTCTGGTTCCAAATCCTGATCATTTCTATTGTGCCATGCTAACTGAAGTCAATCAGTCTTATTACATTGTAGATAAGATAAGCATAAGTGCAAATCTGCTTAGATGAGAGGATTTCAAGAATACTGACTAGAGAAGACTTCATTAAAAATGCCTCTTCCTCTAGCCTCACAGATACTTATGATTCCCTAATTAAATTTTGTTCCTACCTAAATTGCAGATATTTCTAGGAGCATTAGATATTAAACTTTATCGTTCATTTAGTCTTTAATATGATTGATCTTTGTCTTGTGATCACAGCATGAAATACAGTGCTTGATATATATAGGTACTTATTAAATAAATGCTTTATGACTGACTCATTTATCTGACACCTCAGTAAAACCTCAAGAATCAATGAAGATATAAACAAACTGACCTTTGAGGTAACCCCCCCAAAAAAATTAAAGACCCCCTCATCTTTCAAGTTCACAAGCATCCAAGGCAAATAAATAAAAGAGATTTCTCCCAAACAGTTTTAGTTAGTAAGATAGGACAATGACCTAAATGTTCCTAATAGGAACTTATTATTGCCCGAAGTTCTTTTCATTTACTGTTGTAAATAACATTTACAAAGCATTCAGGGTGCTAAAAACAAAGGTATAAAGTGCTCAGCAATAAATAAATAAAGAGCTTCCTAATTCTTCAGGGCAGCTAGGTGGTACAATGGGTAGAACACAGAATTCAAATCCAGCCTCAGACCCTTCCTAACTACATGATTCTGGGCGCAAGTCAATTAACTCTGAGTGCCTCAGTTTCCTCATGTGTAAAAGGAGCTGCAAAAGGAAACGGCAAACCTCTTCAGTATCTTTGCCAAGAAGACCTCCAAAAGGATCATGGAGAGTCAGACACAATAGATACACAACTCAGCCATCACAAAGTCCCTCCTTATTCCTAGCATGTACTATAAGATTAGGAGACAAAAGAGAGAGGTCTGTGGTGCAGGGAGCAGTGCAGAGAGACCTAGCTGGAGCTGGCTCATGCTCATTCTCTTCCTATCCTAGTATTCCTTCTCTGTCAAAAGCAGAGCAACCAGTACATTTTTTGGCTGCAGATATCCCCATTTTGAAGGGAGTCTTAAAAGCTGTCATAAGCCAATGAGCTTGACTTCGATTTCTAGCAAAATTATAGAACACATTCTCAAAAGAAAAGTGAATGAAGATAGAAAAAAAAGGAGCAGAAAACACAATCAGCACAGTTTCTTGTCAGTGGCCATGCTGACATGGCTGACATGACTAAGTCCCTTCCCTTTGGTGACAAGGTTATTAGACTGGAAGATCAGGGAATTGGCTGTTATTAGAGTCTGTCGAGATTTTAAAAGAGAATTTAGTCAAGTCTCTCACGTGGTTCAATTCAAGACCCAAAGAACAACAGGTCAACAGTTTGCTCAATTTCATCTTTGAAGGAGATTTCCAATGGAGTGCCCCAGAGAGCAGTGCTTTGGTCCTAAGTTTAACATCTTTTTAAAATTGTTAGGATAAAGGCAGGGTCAGCATGCTTATCAAATTTGCAGATAACAAAAGGCTGGGAGAGCAATCTGATTTCAAAAAGATATTAAAATATTAGAACAGTGGTCTAAATAGTATAAGATGAAATGTAATTTAACAGGAATAAATGTAAAGTTGTAAACTTAGGTAAAGGAAAGCATCTGAAAAAAAAATCTGGGAATTATAAGTCACCACTGTGATATCAACAAGACAGTCAAGATGTTGGAATAAGGAAATGACACTGCTTTCAAATATCACTTTAGAACCTACTTTTACTACCAAATTTAATGAAGAAAATTGCTATGATAAAGAGGATTCAAGGGAATAACCAAGATCTAGAAGAATGTTTTCATGCCACTTTAGCTATTTTCAAGTATCTGATGTGTAATCACACAGAAGAGGGATTAGATTTTCTCTGCCTGGTCTTAGAAAACAGAACTGGGAACAATAGATATAAAATTGCAGAGACACAAAATTTAGGTTTGAGGTAAGGAAGAATGCTAACTAGTTCATTCAAAAATTGAGACAGAATAGGGTAAATCAGGAAGAAGGGATTCATTTGCATGACAGAATGAGATATAAGTTCATGTGTATATTTAAATCTTATCCATTATCTATGGATAAGAACATAGTATTGTGATATCTCTTTCATATTTTGTGTAAGCCATTAGATAGCAAATGAACATTCTTTTTTCATTATTAGCACCTAGCTAAATATTTTTAACATTATAGGTTTACAAAAGTCTTGTAATCAAAACATTTTCTAACATGCGCATCAAATGAACCATGCTATTAATATTTTCCAGGATTCTGACAATGCTATTTAAAACTCAACCAATAAGCATTTATATTAAGCATCTTTCATGTGCCAGGCACAGTGCTAGATGCTGGGGATACAAAGAGGAAAAAATGAAATGTTTTCTGCCATCAAGAAGCTTACATTTTATCCAACAAGGAAACATCTATATAAATGAATGTATAAAGAATATATTCAAAAGAAACAAGACAATTTTGTGAGGGAGAGCACTCAGAAATCTGAGAGGAAATCTGGAAAGATTTCAGGAACATCTGAATTCATTTAAAAAGATGATAATGAAGTAATAAGATAATAAAGGCCCACATTTTTATAGATCTTCAAATTTTGAAATATTTCATTTGTATTCTTATCCAAAATGATGCGATACAATAATACAACACAACAACAAAGATTTGTGTTATTATGAACAGATAAGGAAACTGGTTCAGAAAGAAATGAGTATATTGCACGGGTCATATAATTGATAATTATCTGTATTGGTTTTAAGGGAACAAGAGCTTCTAAGAAGAAAAACTAAAGGGGACTACATTTCAGGCATGAGATACTGTCAGTAGAAAGGCACAAAGAAAGGAGATATGCCAAGAACAGCGAGAGAAATTCTATTTTAGATAGGTTTAATTTATGGGACATTCAGTTTGATATAGCCAAATGGTAGTTGGTGATGAAACCAGAACTCAGGAAGACAATGTAAATACTGGATACACAGATTTAGTAGACTTCTGCATAGAAATGGTTTAAATTCAGGACTGAATGAGGTTATCATGAAAAACTGAATACAAAAAAAGGAAAGAACTAGGGTAGAGCTTTGGGGCTCCTTTCAAGAACATGGACTAGAGCTTGGAGAGGAAAGAGTACAGGCATAAGAAAACAGTCATGAAAACAAGAGTATGTAAGAGAGGGCAACCAACAGTATTTAATGCAGCAAATATCAAGTGAGAAAAGGCTATTAGATTTGGCAATTAAGAGATTATCTCTAATTTTAGAGAAAGCCCTTTCAACTGAATAATGAAGTTAAAAGCCAAATACTAGGGTTTACAAAGTACTGAGGGAAGAGGAAGAGGGAAATGAGTGAAAAGAGTCATTTCCATAAGTAGTTACTAAAGGAAAGGGAGAGATAGGATGAAGGCTGATAAGCATGTCAGGATTTTTTAAGATTTTTAAGAATGGGGGAAATCTACATAAGAAGAAAACTAGTACAGTTTAATATCAGGTCTTTCACAAAGTAACTGTGACTTCTGACTGATGCTTATTCAAATCTTTAGACTTTTTAATGTGTTCAAATAATGGATCCCATAGAACTAGAAAGACATTAAGATTCTGGTGGGCAGGTATCATTTCCCTAAATCTGAGTTTCCCAATGTGGTAATATTTGTTCTAACATGAAAATAATAAAAATATCAAACATATTAATTAGGGCTGCTTCTTGGGCAATAATAATTACCACCAACAAAATGTAGGTGAAAATTTTTTATCATCTCATGTCTTTATATCTATTACCCCTATAAATCCAAAAGGAGTGTGACAAAAAATTTAAGCTCTGCTAGTATACTTTCAAATGTTATTTAAGTGTCTCTGAGAATTTCTAGGCTAACTAAATCTATGTTTATAGCTAAAGTGCTAATTAGAATAACCAAAGCCACAAGCCACCTTTTAAGCTCACAGGTGCTCAGAATAAACAAATGTCAGTACTGAAAATGGTTGGGGAAATCCTTTGACCAGCACCAAAATATGATAAAAATTGTCCAAAAGGTTCCTGGGTTGTTATTTTGATTCTGCAAGGGAATCTTCTCACCCTACCATTATGTTAAAAAAAAAATAACTCATAAAAAAATTTTAAAATAGAAAAGAATGAACAAGCCATATTTAACAAATAGGCTTTTCAAATGTCTCAAACTGAGAAAATATTTTCCCACATAAATGCATTGATGCTAGAAATAAATAATATATGTTTACATTACACTGACAATAATAATATTACACTTTCATGTTCTTTTGAAAAATGTTCCTTTTAAGACATGTGAAAATAATTACTGCTAACAATTATGGAGCACTTCAAGGTTTGCAAGGTGCTTTAAAAGTATATTAGCTCAGGGCAGGTAGATAGTGCAGTGGATGGAGCACTGTCTCTGAAGTCAGGGGGACCAGAATTCAAATATAGCTTCAGACATTTAACACTTACTAGCTGTATGACCCCAGGCTAGTAACACAACCCAACTGCCTCACTTAAAATAAACGAACAAACAAATAAATAAATAAAAGAAACATTAAAAAAAAGTACATTGACTCATTTGATCATCTCCCTCCTTCCTTTATAGAGACAGGATGAGTATGAAACAAACTACAGATACTGACTGAATGTGTTAATATATTTTTGCTTAACTACATTACTTTTCCCCTTTTTTTCCCCAAGGGATGACTCTCTGAGAATGTAGAAATACATATGTGGAAATCAAGTGACATAAAAATAAACTATATTCATTAAATCTTTAAAATAAAATGTTTTGTTAAGAAAACTTTTTATCAATTGTCACGAGGGGGGGAAAACGATGTGATTGTGAAAGCAGTAACTGAACACCATATCACACCATCCTTAGCAACAGGCAGAAATGCACCTCCTGTTGATGGAATAATTTTGACAATTGAGAACTCTGAATATAGGCCAATCTGATTTTCATTGAATTGGGGAATAAAGATTTATATAAATATCATAGAACACTTACTGTAGTAATTTATTAAAAAAAAAAAAAAACCCAACTATTTTAAAACAAAGAAGAAAACTCCTAACAGACAAGTTTTAGCAAAGTTTCTATCAGAGAAAATTTTGCTTTTTTCAATGAATTTTCAAATTTTCAATGAAACCTCTTACCTATTTTTCATAAGCCTTAATTCTCGTTTGCGGGTTGCCTCTTCCGCTAGTTGCTGTGGACTATGCAAACTTCCTGGAGAGGCCGCCATTACGACTCCCTGTGGCAAAGCAGTAGTAGGAGTTCTGATCTGGTAGGTTGGCATGTCACCAGTAGCTGCTGCAATAAAGTAAAACATTATAAATTTTATATAAACAACTCACAATTTCAAATTTCACAAAAAAAAAAAAAAAAAAAAAAGACCTCAAATGAAATGAATGGAAACATGAGATCTTGTTTTACAAGTTATAAGGGGCTTTTATTAATTCAAAGATAGCTTTGTCAAAAATTATGTAAGATATGCTTTATGAAATGAAAATTAAGATAGTTAATCCATCTGCCATGCAACCTTAGCATTATACAGTACCTTTTCTATTCTCCATAATGCTTTGACCATTCCCTGAAGTTTTAAGACTTACAAAATTATTACTATTTTAGTACTGAAAAACACTAACTAGAAAGCTAACCAGAATCTTCCATTAATAAACAAGAATCTCACACGTCATATTTTAGAAAAGAAACAAATAGTTCATACCAGAGGTTTAACATCTCTGTATGTATGTATGTGTGTATATATGTATCTTTATAAGCATTGGTATATGATCATATGTACATAAATAAAATAGCTTCATGTAGACTTTCTGGAACTCATTTGTTCATTTAAAAAATGTTATTGGACCACTGGATCTCTAAGATTTCTTCTAGTCTTAAATTCTGTGGATCTAACTCAAGTTTCCAATAAATTCATCAGCTATAGCTAAAGCATTCAATTACTCAGTAAGTATTTAATGAATAAATGAATAAGTTAAAGAATTAATAAAAGCTTTGGGTTTAATGAAACTTCATGAATCACTACCCTGGGGTAAAAAAACTTGGCATAATCAAAAATATGAATTGTGTTCAAGATAAAATGTATGCTAATACATTTCAGATACCAATTCAAAACAGGTTAAAATACTTTTCTGCTTTTCAGTTAATCTTCCAAAATTCAACAATGTACAACATGTACATACCCATCTACTCTTCAGTTAACTAAGCTTTTACTGTATTCTAAAGAGAGCACTGAGTTAATGCATCTCCTTCAGAGCCAGATATAGTATCAGAAATTGAGTGAGGCACTAGAACAATTTAGTTTAGCACACTTTAAATAGGGGAAAAAAAAATTCATCTGCACATGGTTTTTTTAAAAAAATATACTCTTATAGGTTTTTTCTTGGAATCTTAAAATTTTCAAGATGAATTAAACTTTACATACTTATTTCAAGTTTTCATGTTATTACAGATGAAATTTGAGAATGAATTCTTTTCATTGTAAAAGGTGCTATATATAAATAATATATACAACATTTGTCTAATTAATAGATAATTCTAGATGGCAGATTATTGACAATTGCCAACTTAATTTTTGTAGGTGTTATCAACATACATTATCACAATACCCTTCAGTCTCCATGTTACTATTGTTAGACCCTAGTCCACAAAATATATTCTCATTTAGATGTTTCTCAGGAACATTTATCTTTTTAACAAAGATGACTCCTAAAGAATCTAGCATATAATTTCACATAAAATTGTCTGTCAAAAAATACCAACTGGTGGCTCCCATAAGGAGAATATTTTGATCAAGATTAGGAAATCATTTAAGAAGGAACCAAGGGCTGAGGATCACAGGCAATATGCATTGATTAAAGTACCTACTATGTGCCAGGCACTGTGCTAGGTGCTAGGAATACAAAGAGTGAAACATTCCTTACTCTCATGAAGCTTACATTCTAAAAGAAAACCTTTATTTTAAGGAGATTCAGATAATTCGATTCTTTAAGTAAATCAAAGAATTAGAATGCTACTGCTGAAAAACTAATCATCATTTTCAATTCTTTCATTTTATGCAGGAAAATTACAGGCCAAGAATGAATGAGTGATTTGCCCAATATTCTATCATGTTGGTACAGACTCTGTACCAATTGTACTGCTGTACTGATTCCAAATTTAGTTACTCTTTTCACTACACCACATAAGTGTACATACAACTAAGGTTTTCATTATTCATCTTCACTTTGCAATATTTGAAATTATTTCTTTTTGTATTATAAAACACAGTTCGAAGAAGTAATCTTCAAGTATACTCTTGTCTTCACTGAAAATATTCATACCTTTCACTACCACCCAGTGAGAAGTTGCTTAGCTATGTAAATAAACCAAATCAATATAGTATTTCTATGCCCTTACAAGACCAATATCTGCCATTTCAACTACTAAAGGGTGTTCAAATTACTATAAGTTTTACTATATCAAATATTTTGTAAAATAGTTCGTTGTTACATAGGATCAGTTGGAAAGGGACATAATATAATGAAAAAAGGACAAGGATTGGAGTCAGGCAGCCTGAATTAAAATTCTCTGACAAGTACTAGATGTGTAGTTAGTTAGATAAGGCACATAATTTCTTAGAACCCTGAGCAATTCTTTGAGACTATAAATTAAACAATTTGCCCATTTCTACTTATAGATCCCAGAAGTTCCTTATAACAATGAAATCAAAAGTCTGGAATAAAAAATGATCCCCAAACCCAATCAGCTGAGGCTTGAAAAAAGTTTTCCCCCCCACCCTTGGAGGTTTTTTGTGATATGACTGAGCATCTATATGAAAAAGAAAAAAATGTGTTTAGCATAAAATACAAAAATACTTTCTATCTAATTCATTTCCAAGTAGGCAAAAATTAACCCCCCAAATTGGCAAATGCTTAGTAAATTCAGAATTTTGGCTTCTCAATGTTATCTTTTTAAAAAGAATCTTTGGAAAAATATACAAACTTTCTTAACAATATCAGCAAATTTCATGGAGAGTTCAAGTGGGTAAAAAAATCCATGTTTAGAGAAACTAGTCTTTTTTGAAGGCTTCCTTTTTTCAAACCATTCTTTAAAATCATGTATTATTTAAAATGAATTTTAGAAGCTGAAGATAGATCTGATTACCAAGTGTTACCTAACACCCAATTCCTGATATAAAAAGCATACACTTGTATGTTCTTCTCATAGCCTTACTTGACAAGTCAGATAGGTATCTTATAGTCACATATGAAATTCAAATTGTATATTCCAACATTTTGAAAAAAATCCTTTAAACTTTTGACTTGGATCCTTAATTGAATACTTCTTATTGTACACTCTAAAAGAAAATGTACCAAATTGTGGAATACAGAATATAATAATGTTTCTGTCAAAATTTCCCCTGTGGGGCATATAGGAGAAGTAACAATAATAAACTTGTTTCTTTTAAGAAAATCATTGTCAAATTACTCTATCATAATATAGTTAGCCAATTTCTCAAAAGAATAAAAATATTTGTGTGATATATTTTTTTTAAGCTTAAGATTACTTTTAAAATTAATATGAAAATTAAGAATCACAGAAGACCAACTGGTAAGTAAAATAGCAGAACACAAAATGATCCACAAGTACTATAGGAGCAAAGGAAAACATGAAATTTTATAAAAAGTACATTCTGAAAGATTTCTAAATTGGCTAATTTATTGTTACTACAAATTAGTATTTACTGATTCTCCAATAAATTCAAAGAATCATCCTCTAAAAGTTTCCCATCACATCTAGTCCAAGAACAAAGTCATTACAAAGTGACAATGCTTAATTAATCAGTTATTCCAACTTGAAAATATTTCAATTAAATGCTTATCATTTTACCAAAGAAATATTATAAAAGGCTACTAAAGGCTAATGGGAAGTTTTTAAAAGGCATTTTCTTGTTTGGCTTCATGTTCTTGAGGTCCTTTTTAATTTTATAAGTCCTCCTTATTTAATGAGTATTTTCAATCACTGAAATAAAACATGAACAATGTGCATTACTAGTATTGCTATTCAAAGTTATATAAAGTGCCAAAGAAATGGTTTTAGTATGTTAATATATATAAACTCAATAATGTCTTCCAAAAATATTTAAAACTGAACAGAAAATATCTGTTTCGCCTCTTTAGAACAGGGAGTCTTAAGGATTAATTACCTTATTTTAAAAACATGTGTAGTTGTGCTTCAACATAATTGATCTTGTATAATCTTATGAATTTTGTGAATTTAAAAACATGCAAAAAAGAGGGCTAAAGGTTTCACCAGACTACAAAAAAGGAATCCATGACACAAAAAGATATTAACTTTTGTTTTAGAGTAGCAGCATCTTTCACCGCTAATTCAAATACTCAAAACAATATTTTCTTTATGAAAATGCTTTATTGTGAAGAAACAGTGAGGTAAGGTAGTTAGTTAGAGCCCTAAAGATTTGCATTCAAATACTGCCTTGGATTTAAGCATTAGTGCAGCCATGGGCAAGTCACTGCTCAGAGCTCCAGGGAACTAATTCTCCAAGACTATATAAAGTAGCAGAAAAAATAATGATCTGCTTTGCTCAGTGAAGGTCATCACTGAAAGCTATGACACAGGAACCACTTTGGACATGTTTATGTAATATAGACATAAGTACAAAACAATATATTCATATTTATGTACATATAATTATCCTTGGCAATTTTTAGAAATCTGACATTTTAAAGCTGTGTATCATATTATATGAAGCACTATAGATTTCATATGAAAAGCTGACTTTGGAAATAGGATGTGTCTTCATAACAGTACTGCCCAGATTACTACTGTCTGCTAAACATAAAAATGCTATTAGTAAATCAACTAGTTTTATTATTTGGAACTATTTTTAAAATAGCTGTTTGTAATGCAAAAAATAAAAGTTTGTTCAATTTAATTTTAAGCAAATTTTTAACCACCAGATCTATGACTCCTCTTCTTATAGTTTTACATTTTTAAAAATTTTTCATTAACGATTTTTTCATGCCCATATTAACATTCACACAAGAGGTTAAATGGACTCAGTGAGAGCAATACTAGTTACTAATTTTAGAAATAAACAATCATTTTAAATCTGTGAATTATATTACTGTTAGAGATTTAAAATTATACATATAACTAATAGTTTTCAAAAACATCAAGAAAACTAAATTTCTAATAACTTAGGATTCACAACTTTAAATTACAATTTAAATTTTAAAAAAAAGTTTGAGGCTAAAGAGTAAAAATTAGAAAATAAATTTTATTCAGTTTCTACTCATTTAATTTGTTTACTTTTAAAAACCTAAAACAAAGTATACTTAACAAAATATAATACATGCTACTATTCCAGAAAGGGACTTAACTGAAGTGACTCTGAGGTGTTAAATCAGTATTAGGTCATCCTTCACAATTAACTCAGTCCCATTGTGAGATTTAGAAAAGTCATATTAAATACCTGTTTTATCTAAGTTAATTTAAAAAAAAAAGTAAATTTCTCAAGATTAATAAGTCAAAATATATTTTAAAACTATTGAATAAATATCTTGTCAAAGTCAGGTGGTAATGAGAGAGGGGAAAAAACCCACATCCAACACAAAGTATTTCCCTCACTGAGCACTAGAGAGCACCCCACTATTACTAAGTTCCTCTACGGCTGTTTAAGACAGAATTATTCTATATATAGTCCTTTCTTCATAAGGCATGTCAATGAGCTCTCTTCTTGAAAGGATTCTCAACTTTACCATATAAGCTTGCTACAGTATCTCCTACACCTTTGCTCATGCCAGCATTCCTGCTTTTAAAGCAGATACTTACCTTGAAAGAAAAGAAGCAAAGTAAAGTTTTTGTGTCTACTGAGGTTAACAGCAGCCTTGCAGATGAAGAAAGCCAGCCACTTAACACTCTCTATCTATCCAAAGCATTTGGCCAAGCAGAAAGGAACTGACTAACTCAGAGCATGACTCGGAGCTGACGTCAATGTGCATCTTGTTTGGAGTTTAACTTTTCCACTTCCCTACTGAAACATGATTCCAGGAAATTTAATGACGTCAGTCTTTTGAACTCAATTAGCTGAGGAACAGACCATTTTAAAACAGAGGAGGAAAGAAACACACAAGCACATAAGAACATGAGAACAACAGCTTTTTCTCCTGTTTTGAGCTATATTCTTATGTTTCAGTATAAAATTTTTTCCAAATCTTCTTTCACTTCCCACGCTGTGCACATTTTTCACTGGTTTGCTAGGCTCAACTCACAACAGGTTGCAATAAAGTGACATAATAGTTTATTCCTGCTGAGCATTAGAGTCTTAACTACCTGAATATTCATAAAAGAAAAAAAAAAAAGACTGTCCTGAATAAGTAATGAAATGCAGAACTGCATTGTATAATTACATTTCAGTGTTACAGTGGTGAAAAGATTGAAATGAATAAGATTTATTTCTGCTTACAAGGCTAAAATTCCTATTCTGAACAGTGCCTAGACATTCTTAATGTTTTATCTTTAATTCACTACGCAGAATGTATTCTGAAAACTCCTATGTAAAATTCCTACCTGTGTCATCTCCAGTTACAGCCATGATCAGCTAGCTTCTGCTACAGAATTTTCTTGTTCCTCTAAGACAGTTCAACAGAAAATGTTCCAAACTAGCAGCATGTACAGGATGACAAATAGGAGTACTGACATCACAATGACATCACTGGCCTATCAATGCCATCAATTTACTTTTGTCACTGAATAGTTCATTGCAACAGAAACCTAATAAAAAGCTCCTGCTAATGACAATCACTCCCATTTTCTTCCAAAATCTACTAATAAAACTGGCTCTAACAACTCAAAGAAAATGCCAGCCACACTAGCTTTAAGAATTAAAGCCATTTTAATGTTATTTTTATATTGTTTTGCTGGAAATTTTGATACAAATTTTTATGAAAACTAAAAATTAATTTGGTTTTCTTCATTTATGTACTAATTTGTAGATTAAAACGTTTGGGGAAAAGAAAGGCTTAGGAAAAATTAATTAAAAAATGAAAATGAGATATTGTGATTTTCTGTTCTGCAAAGGGAATTTTTTTTTTTTTGGACATTACATCAATTAGGGCTTTCTATACTTACTAATAAAGTTTGAAGATATCCTAATTGTTTTGATGTTTTTGGTCACCTACTATGCCAGAACATTCGACATCTTATTTTAGTACTCTAAAGATCCATGCCATCCTCTCCACTGACATAACATAACCCCTTTTACTCAGATGCTATTTCTTTAGAGTCGCTACGGACAAAAAACCATCCCTCTATGGCTGACTAGGCTCCTCAGAATCTAGCTAAGTTGGTCCCTGGACAACAAGACAAGAATGAAGTGTATTACAGGCCCATGCTGGCAGGCTTATCTCAGGTTAGTAGGACCATTCTGATCTTGTACTCCACAAGCATAAATAGTTCTTTGAGAAGTTAGGCTCTCAAACATGCAACAATGAATCATCAAAATGGATCTTTAAGATTAAATTATCACTGCTATAGAACCTTTGTAGATATGTTTCATCTTGCCTCACTTAAAATTGTATTAGAGATTCTAAGCATAACTAATAGTGATAATTATGGACATCAAATTTTAGTTTAAATATCAAAAACAGTCCTCAATTTTTGGGTTTGCTTTAAACACTGCAAAAATTTATCTTTCCTTCATTTACTTTGTGTATATTTTGTTTCCTACTCTGGCAGAATTTAAGCTCCCTGAAAATGTACTGTCTCTTTATTTGTATTTGTTTGCATCCTGGGGGCATGGAGGAAGTTAGCACAGCACAGCACCAGACAAAAAGGAAGTATTTAAGAAAAGCTTGCTGACTGATGGCTCTATTGGTAAACCATAATATACTTCTGACTGAAAGGAAGCCAGCAGAGAGGATATAGAGATGGCCTTGAAAAGTCAAGAAGACCTGGCTTCCAGGGCTGTCTCTGACATCCCTCTGGGAAAGTCACTTAATCTCTTACTGCCCCAGGCAACTCTCCAAAAAGATTGAAAACTACAGCAATCTGAGTTGTCAATCTTCATTAACAGAGGGAGTTTGCTCACCAGGAGTTCCTTAAACCAAGAGAATACAAGTATAGATAAGAAAGAAACAAACAAAAAAACAGAGTCTGTGTATGTTTGTATAAATGCCTTTTCCCCCCTCGCAGCAATCATTTCCCACAATGCCAGCCACGACATGCCACTCTCCTCTCCACTCTGCTAGTTCAGACCCTCATCACCTCTCACCTGGACTATTTTAATAGCCTCCTAATTGGTCTCCCTGCCTCCAACCTCTCCGGTCTCCAATCCATCCTCCACGTAGCTGTCAAATTGATATTCTTAAAACACAGGTCTCGCCATCATGTCACTTCTCTGCTGAAGGTATGCCAGTGGCTTCCAATTGCTTCTAGGATAAAATACACACTCTTCCATTTGGCATTTAAAGCCCTTTACAACATGGCTCTAACCTACCTCTCCAAGATTATTAATAGCAGCACACTGCTCTCCATCACATGCACACTCCCTCTCTCCTGCCTCCATGCCCGTGCATGTGCTGCCTGCCCCCCTCCCAAGATGGAATGTGTCTCCTCTTTGATCTCTCCCTCCTAACCTCATCACTTGTGTCCATATGCCTCCCCTTCCCTCCAGCCCTTGCTCCCACTGCTGCTCTCTAAATGCAATTACTTTGGCCTTACTTGGTATTTTGGAATTTATTTATCTTGGAGTTCACTGTGTTCCCCTCGTACAGGGGAAATTTTAGGGCAGTTTTAAGCTATTAAAAGTTACCATAAGCTCTATGATATTGGGGACTATCTCATTTTTGTATTCATATATCCAGTTCCTTAGAACAAAACCTAGCACATAGTAGGTGCTTAAAAAATGTATGTTCAGCAAATGAATATGAGGAGATGGTAAGACCAGCTATAGATGGTTTAGTGCAACTCATCCCCGCTAATGGAAAACTAAATCAAAATAAAAATTTGTGTCCTACCAACAATGGGTCTATACCAATCTTATTAAGAGCTCAAAGTTATATATCATATTATCACAATAATATTAAAATATAACACACTTCAAAGAAAGAATAATTTTCACCATTATACAAATGAGGATACAAATTTTTAAAAAGTAAAACTAAATTTCTAAAAGTGATAAAGTTGGTAGTAACAGAAATGACATATGTATCCCCACATGAATGTTTAGTGCCCTGAATTAAAAATCAGGTATCTGAAGTTTCCCTGGGAGGTTTGATGAAGAGCTGAAAGACTAAATGGATATAGTAAAGTTAAGTTCATTTTGAATTCCACAGGGAATAACCACGTTATGCCTCTGCTTCCACCCTGAGTAGACATGAATCAGTGGGAAGATCCTAAAGCCTCTATTAATATAAAAGTAAGCCCAATACACAGTCACCAAATTTTAGGGGCTTTAGAGTCATCTCATGCAGTCTTCTCATTTTACAGATGAGGAAACCAAGGCTTAAAGTGGTAAAAACACTTTCACTCAAGGTCAGAAAATAAATTGCAGTATCAATAACTAGATTTCAAATTTCCTAATGCTTATCCCAATACTCTATTAAAAATTTACTACTTTTTGGTGGGGTTTTTATTTTTTTACTAAAAATAATGCTATTACTGTGTTCTTCTAAGGGAGTTTAAAACCAATTCCCCAGGAACCTAGTTCCAGTCTGGACAAAGCATAATGGATTGTGTGTTGGCCTTGTGTTCAGGAGAACCTGAATTCGAATCCTGCCTCGGACACTTACTAGCTGTATGATCCTGGACAAGTCACTTAACCTCTTTCAGCCTCAGTTTTCTTATCTGTAAAATGGGGACAACAACAGGGTTGTGAGGATCAAATGAGAGAATATAAGTAAAGCGCATTGCAATCCTTTAAGCGCTATGTAAATCTTATCATCATCATTATCATCATCATCATCATCATCATTATCATCATCATCATCATCATCATCATCTACTGACAGAGTAGTAAGACTGGTTGGAAAAGTGACAACGTATCCAGAGGTCTCTCGACTCTAAATGCTGGCAGAAGAACAAAACTGAGTTTCAATCTGACATAATTAAATCATATTATTTTAATGCCTCAACATTTAAAATACTCATAGTTTATTTTTTCTCTTATCAGTTTTGTACTTTGTCCAGAAATAAGCTTATTGCTTTTTTAAAAAGCTACGGCACAGAATGAGATATTGCAGTAGGGAAGAACTTATTGTTCACCATCTTAGAAGTTATAACTTTATCCTATACCAAATTTATGCTAAGAGTCAAATAAAACAAATATTTACTTTAGGGGAAATTTCTGATAAAGGATGAGAGATATGCTATCTATGAAGGATTAGATGTATTATTAACAGTTCTTCAAATATTGTGAGTATATTCTGGATAAGTTATATGATAGGCAAAGCTTATAAAAAGAAAAGCAAGTATTTTCATGTTATGTGTCTGCTATAAAAGCTGCTATTTACTGTTGCAAAACTAGCCGAGTAAAAAGCTCAGCCTGGTAACCTTCAAAACCAGTGTCACAAATATGTACAATAAGTAAACAAACCATTCGAGAAATGAAACTCGGGATTTTAAAAAGTTATCACTTCACATAAAATAATAACACACACAGCACTCTCAGCTGACTAATTTTTAATGTCCTTACGAATGTAATTCATCTAACTGAAAAAAATGATTAGAATGATTTATAACAAAGTCTATCAAGCTGTCTGGTCATTCTAATAGCATGGACTTAAGTGCACAATTATGGGTTTATTTTATTTCTATGTGCCAAAGAGTGTTGGGGTAAATGAGAAGGGAATTTGGAAAGTGTAACCTAGACCTGTGATTTCATTGACTTAGGGAACTCCTCATGTGGAAAATCCCTCCACTGATGTAGATTTGCAATTCATCTGCAACTTAACAGTCTGATATTGATAGACTGACTTGCCTAAAGTCATAAAGCTAATATGGAGCAGAGGCAGGGCTTAAATCCAGGTCTTCCTTTCTTCAAGGCTGGCCCTCTTGAGTATCAAACTCACTAGAGAGAAAATTGGTGCTTGAGAATTCTTAGCATTAAAGATTAGTGAAATCTGGATTTGTTTTGAAATTATCTGGTGGCAATTTGACAGCAGTACGATGGGTAGGGGAAAAAAATCCACCTCAACCATTAGACTGTAATAAAACTAAATTTATCCTAAAAAACATGCAACAAAGATTTAAGTTTTTATCCATCAGAGACCAGGAACTTGTAGAAATCCAATATACATTACTAACCCAAAAATTAAGAAGATTTATTTAGTGGAGTAAATCAATAGGATTTGGATGTTGTCATTTTATAATTTTATATTAGCTTTAATTTTTCTAAATGTTCCCAAAATTTTACTACTTAATGGGAATTAAGCAATTTATGTAAATGGTTGTTTGATATACTAAGATATTATATCTTCCTTAACTCTCTTCCTTATTAAGTGGCCAATAAAAAATTGCTAATGTCATTTGAAAAGCCACACCACCAAGAAATGGTGTGAATCATTTAAAACTATCTAAACTTATTGTATTAATAAAATATACCTTGGACAACAACCTGGCTGCCTGGTACAAAGAACTGCTGTGTGCCATCAGCTGATTGTGCTGCATACTGTACAATTGTAGCACCTGGTGGAGGAGCTCCTGAATTTGTCATTGTTAATGTCTGTAGTCCCTGAACACCATCAGATCCTGGATTAGAAATCTGGATTGTTCCACCTTGGGCTATAGCAACTTAACAGAAAAAAGAAAAGAAACATTAGAAACTGTGAAAAAAATCATACTTAATAATCCTGAAATGGAAAACACACACTTGGATATTTTAATTCTCAGGTGGCTTTCTATTTTTCAAATTACCATGGAATCTCTGCCTTTCTATGTGGCATTTCTCTTAGTGAACAATGAGGATCATCAACTTAAGTCAAGGAATATTTCTCTTAAAAAGCCCTTAAAGCTCATTTTATAATGTTCTTTTTGAAGATGAGATGAGGGCTAGGTTTGGGCTTAAAGAAACTTTAGATCAAATAATTATTCAATCATCTTCCTGGTTAACTGATCTTTCAAAAGACATTGAAAAAAGCCTCAAAATTTTTCATGGCACCCAATGAATTTGTTGCTACCACACTCTTTTCTCCATTTGTCCAGAATGATTTGAGGAAATATTAAGAATCAAAGAATGGTCTAAAATAATCACCAGGGGCTCCCTTACAATTCCAATTTCACTGAGGCACTTTTAATAGCAGAAAATCAATATATTTTTCTAATTTTTTCTATTAAGTATATCTGCTATTAGAAACTGAAATTTTTTGTCTGATAATGTTTTTACTGCTGAGTAAAAAATCTGTACTTTGTTCTGTTTGAGTAATCATAAAAAATAAAATAAAACTTTAATTCTCTTATATATGATTTTAAAGAGCACTATAAGATGTGGAGTTCTTTTAAAAATCTTCAAATATTTTTCAAAGACAGGCTCTAAGTAGTTTTAGCTTTTCTATACTTGACAAGAATATGTAATGGTATTTTGGACAGAATACTGCCTTCTTAAAAACAATAGGTTTTATAGTCACATTTTAAAAATAGTCTAAAGTTAAAAAGAGAAAACTAATGACCATTTTCAATCACCAAATTAAAATACCTTTTTTTTCTTTGGTGAGAGATAGAGAAGATTTAGGATTAAAAGCCATGTTTTTTATGACTAAGGACAGGCTTAAATGTAATAAAGCATCTTTTTGTGGAGAAGGGAGGTCCTTTGTTAAAAGCCTAAAATAATCAAATAGACTTTAAAATGAAAAACAAAATAATATGCTAGAAAAATAATATAATTCACAAAAACATGAAATCTGATAAGTATAATAATGTAACAATTCAATTTAGAACAAAACATTCAGCACAGATGGGGGTCAATTTCAAACTTCCATTCTTAGGAGAAGCTAAGTAAATGATCTTTTAGTTAGAGATTCATATAATTGGGGGAGGGGGAGAATTCCAAATAAACATCCAGATAAATTTTTCAAGGAAAGGTTCAGGTATTTATATAATGACAAGAGTTCCTAAATTTTGGAATAACACTGGGTCTAATTTAGATTAAAAAAAAAAAAAAAAAAGAGGAGTTAAAAAAATTCTCATAAAATAATTAACAAAATGTCACTGAATATATTTAGTATGGAATATGAGTAAAATATCTGTCTAAGGACAGAAGGGTTTAATGTTAAACTGAAACGTTATCAAAGTCTGATTACCCACAATACTTGGGAAATGTATTTATCCTTATGTTTACTTGAATTTTCAAAATGACGTCTTTTTGTTTTAATTCTCATTGAAAATCATTCTAAAATACATTAGCCCACTTTTCTTATCTTTGTTAAGTAGACTATACTGAATATTCTTTGATGATTCAGTGCTTTAGGATCATCATTCTAAACATCAATACTTAGTATAAAGAACTAACTACAAAATGGAAGAGGAAGAGAGCTGGACTAAATGTTTACTGACCCCAGAATGTAACTACAAATTTGGCTTCCCTCTAAATTCTTGATCAGAACTTGTTTTATGTCCCTTTTTCAAAGTGCAATGTCAAAAAACTCTAGCTGATCAAGGTTTATAAATGCAAACACTACATATATTCTTCTAAAATCCAAATTCTGACTTTCTATATGACAGGGCTTCAGTGAAATGCATTTAAATTTAACAACATACAGCTTCAACTTTTTAAGAGCTGGAATAACAAAGATTTGAAAAGTATAAATGACTTGCTTCTTTTCAAAATTTATCATTTTTGAAATTAGTATTTCATATATGTCATAAAAAATGTTATATTTGCCAAAGATTAAGAAAATAAGCAAACAATAGAAAGCAATTATGTGAGCTCTTCATTACTCAGGATTAGGGGGAAAAAAACTTTTATAAGAATATAAATATAGAAAATATAAAGTAATATCCTAATATTAAAATATTTGGATTTTGATGGTTTTAACACATTACAGGATCAATCAATTAATAACAGACTATAAACAAACTGTAAACTTTAATTCTAAAAATCTCAAAAAACAATGCAAGAATACATTGCATATATTTTTATCCTTTATATAGCTTTTATCAACTTTTCCTGAGATCATCACTAAGGTTGTTATGACTTTATGTGCCTTTTTCCAAGCTCCTAGATTATAACAAACTTCCAAGTATCCTGCTATTCTCTGTGCAAGCAATTGTCATCAATAAGCTTAAAAATGTACTTCCTTCCTTTTATTTTCAATGATCTCATTTATTCCCAATGATTTTCAAACCAGTACTTTTTCCATGGTATACTACTTCCACAAAGAAAAGTCTATCAAGAATCTCTTTCTTAGGAATTTTTGTCTTTAATTTACTTATCAAATCCCTCTAGCATAAGCAGATATTAAAGATGGCTAAATAACATTATTTCATTTGTTGATTGTGTTTACATATTTTTTATCTGATATAAGACACAGTTCTTCTCTATAAAGGTTTATAACTTAAGGTTTTAATATCCCAAACAAAATTTCCAAATACCCAATGACAGATTTCAATGATCTATCTTCCCATTTATTCCAACTCCCTTTGCTAAGACAATCCCTATTGTGTAGCAACTATTCAAGATCATACAAGTACGACAACTTTTAACTGATATATGATCTATAATGATGTCAAAGATTCTATTCATTTTAGTATCAACAAGTCCTTTTTAGAATCTGAAATTTTAATTTTCACTGTAAAATACATGCATAGTTTTCAAATGTCTAAGACAAATTGGGAAATAATTTCTGTTGATTTTTAAATATCATTATAAAATTTATTAGGCAAATAATTCAAGGACAGCATGACAAGCAATGTTCATTAACAGGAGCAGAGAAAAGTTAATAATAAATTTATGTACCATGAATATTAACAATACACTTCTAAAATGTTAGTGAATCATTTGCATAAGCAAGGGTCAACTTTCAGGGCCATTAGTGATTATGTTGATAAATAAAAATTAATGTGTTTCCCATAACACATTGCTTTAAAAAAGGCTTAGTGTTTTCCTAAAATACCTGTAATAAAGGCAAAAACCTGGGCTTAACAATATGCCTTTTGTAGTAGCAATTTAAACAAAAGCATAATTCATATTTTAATAACTGCTGCTTTTTATAGTAAAAATTAAGTCAATAATTTCTCTAATTTCAGGACTTTCAAATTTAAAATATTCTTTTATTTTCAAACTATTTTGTCCCACTTAATAATTTTGAGGCAGTAGAGAGAAAAATAGTTGTTTTAAAATGCATTCTCAAAACAACTTATTGTATTAGCACATCTAAAGATAAATACATTCTAATGATGTGAAATTGTGCCCTTTGTAAAATCTGAACTTGCTAATTCCACAAAAAATTCTTCTCTATGGAACCAATATATGTCATAAATCACAAGTTTTAAATTGGAAAGGAGTCTTTAAGATAAAAAAAACTAAACTTTTCAAGTTCAACAGCTAGTGAGATACTAAAATTTAGGTCTTTTCCTGACTTTTCTTATTCCTTTCTTCACCACTCTACTACCTACTAACAGAGATAAAAAAATAAAAAAAAAATCAATCAATCAATCTTTAAAAACTAGAAAGTACTAAAAAGACCATCATGTACAATACCTCAATTTTACAGCTGAACTGAAGTGTATAAGTAAAATAACTTGCCTCTAAAGATTAGATTAGAAGCCAAATCTCCTAATTCCAAATGCAATAATACTCCTTCCACAAATCCACATTGCTTTCATTTTAACTTTCTTGGATACAGAATTTTGTCCAAAAATGTTTTTAAAGACCCCATTGTCCAATGGTTCACCTTCTTCTAGATGTTTATCTATCCTCTCATCAAACTCTCCAGTCCAGAAGAGAAAGAAGGCAACATGAGCTTTTTCTGGAGAATCTCTAAAGTACTGCTGAATGCAAACTCAAGGTAATAGCTCTCTATACATATTTTGTGTACAATAATATAAACCTTTTTTTTTTTTAAACCTTGGAGTATGACAGTGCATATGGAGAGTATCCAAGAATGTTTCCAAACATCAAACCTCTAGCCCCACAGTCCCACTTACCAATCTCCTACCCTTAGGAAGCAAAGGATAACATCAGCACTGCCACATCTGAACAAAACTTAGATATTTCTCTAAACCCAGCAACCCTCATTCAGTTTATTGGTGGACCTGAACATTTTGACCCTTCCCAATTATATCACTACTTTTACTCTTTCTATAGATGGTCACATGATGAATACAAAATATGGAAATCTGTGTGATCGATATATTGACGTCACTGAGGGGTAGCTAGGTAGTGCAGTGGATATAATGATAGAATGGGACCAGGAGGACTCCCCTTCCAGAGGTCAAATCTAGCCTTAGACACTTATTAGCCCTGCACTCCTGGGCAAGTCACTTAACTCCCTTGGCTTTAGTTTCTAAACTTTTCTTTAATTTAGTTTCTACAAAAATGAGCTAGAAAAGGAAAAGGTTCAAATTACTCCAGTATTTTTGCCAAGAAAACCTAACTGGAGTCATGGACAGTTGGCCACTATTGACATGACTGAACAACAACAGCAAAATTTCTTCAAGGCACTTATCTGTACAATACCTAGTAGCCAGATGAGATGGTGTAGGTATGATGGAAAAATCAATCTGAATAAAGAGTCAGAAGACATGACTTTAAATCCTGGATCTGCTACTTACTACTCTTATTATCTGATGCAAGTCAACCTCCCAAGGCCTCAGGATTCTCTTATAGGGGACATCCAGATCTATATCCTATAGAACGTACCAAGTGTAATCTGACACTTAATATATGTTTTTGATGATGGTGGTGATAGAACTAAATTGCATCAAAAAATCATATCCTAAAAGCTAGTCGTTTTGGAGATACAGGGAATCTCCATAACCCAAATCAGTTCAAATATACTCAATAATTACTTAGACACACTTGTAAAAAATGAAAAGTTCCATATAATTAATAACATGAAGATAAAGAGTTAAGCAAAAGTACAAGTCCTATAAGAGATGGTAAGGAGGACAATGAGGATAAAAAGTTTGTAGTGCCATAGGATTTGGAGTTGAAATAGATCTGAGAATTCATCCAGAGAGATCCACAGAGCCTTCCTATCCACCTATCTGAGGTACATAGATAAATTTCAGGGGGAAGTTTTAGATTAGGGGGGAAAAAATATATATATATATATCTCACCTTTATTTTCACTAATTGGTAACAGAAAATTTAGTGCTTTCTCCAATTATGAATTTAATATAAAAATGGGATCCATGATTCTAAAAAAGTAAAGAACCCTTGACTTTGACCAACTCCCTGATTTCACAAATTATGAACTAAAACCTAGAGAATGTTAGTTACTTGACTACAATTCACATAGGTAACAGAAGAACTGTAATGTAATCCAAATAAGGAATCTACCTGGGAAGATTATTGGTTTGCCCTGTGATTTGAAGTAACTCGATCAAATATATGTTAGATCCTAATTATGCAGAGCCATGTTAATATAACATGTTAACTTTACTCTTTCTGTCATATCAGTATGCACTTTCATATTCCATTCCATGTTAGTTACCTTTGATTTTTCTTTTCTCTCTCACTTCTCATATTCAATCCGCTACCAAGTCCAGGCAATTCAGACTCAAGACATATACTCTCCATTCATCTCTTATGCCCATTTCCACCAAGATGGATTATTTCAATACTTCCTAATAGGACTTCCTGTTTCTCTTCACTTTACCCACTCCAATTTATCCTTCCTACAGTCTAATCTTCCTGAAGCTTAGTTTTAGTCAAGTTCATCTATAATCAAAAATCTTCAGTGGCATCCTACTGCCTGAAGGAAATACAAATTTACATGACCTTCAAGACATGCCAAACTTGGACCACCCTAACATTTCCCACCTTACCTCATGCTGGCCCTTAAAAAAAATATTTTTTAATGCTAGCCCCTTTGATGTACTCTATGCTACAGTCAAGATATTATTCTCTGCTTCCCACCCTGGCCAAGTACTTTCTATATGTACATTCTTTGCTCATGGTCAATACCTGCAATGTATTCCTTTCCCCTTAGTTCAACTGTTTAATTCTTGTCTACTTTTAAAAGACCAATTCATAAACCACCTCCTAATTAGAGATGTAAAAAGTTCTCCAATCCCCAGCAACTGCAAACCATCTAACCTTTGTTTTAAGTCTTTAATGCCTTTGTTTCTTGTTTATTTCTTTAATTCCTCTACTACATTGTAAGCTAGAGTTCCTGTTTTCCAGTAGCTTACCTAAATCTTTTCTCCTGTCAGAGCCTTTATCATAATACCTAGTACACAGCAGGAATTTAATGCTTGTTGTTTTAATCAATGAAAATATGTATAATCTGTTCTTAAAGATAACCTAAACGCTATAGATTGAGATACAACAGGTAATACACAACAGCAATGTATCTTCATTGATAAGATGTAAACAGATTTGAAAAGAGCAACAGATTCTCTCCACAAATCTTCAGCTTTAAATTTCCATAGAAAAACTAGGAACAAAAAAAAGAGTTTGTAATACATGTGCCTTAGAAAATACAACAGCCAAAGGTAGTTAACAAGAAACAGGTAGTGAGTTATCACACAGGTAACATTTATATAAATATGGGTAAATCTGAGATAATTAAGATAAGCATTAATATTGCATTTTACCCATGATTTACACACAAGATCACAAAACTTAGAGGCACAGTTGGGAATGAACTCAGGTCAATGAAGTTTTACTAAATTTTCATAACATAGCTATCAAATGGAAATAAAGAGTAGATTCACTAGGAAGAGTCATACAAAGTAAGGTTTGTAGAATATATCAGATTATTCCTCATAAAAAACACATTTCAAAAGAATGTACTTTAAAGTTTCTGATCTCTATCTGAAAATATACGCTATGTATGATTACAAAGTCAAAGGCACAAAACACAAAAATAATAACTGTGGTAAATATAACTGCTCATTTAATAATAATAGTTGACATTTTATATAGTACTTAAAGTTGAAAAGCTTTTTCATCTATTATCTCAGTTGAATAAAAACTTGTTGAACTCCATAAATTTCTTCTATAAAGAATAGTAATGAGAAAACTATAACTTGTCCCAACAAGTTAAGTTCTTGAGTTCTTAAGAATATTAATCTCTCTTATCAATCTGCAAATCAGTCTTTTAATAGACTGATTCACTTAATTTGGAAATATTAGTTCACAAAGGGCAAGATAACAAAAAATCAGGTATGAGTAAAATTTTCAGTGCAATAGTAGATCTGAAGACAAGAAAAATGATCAGAAAGGTTTAAAGTAGAGAAAAACTGGTATTCTGGAATCTAAGAGGAGATAAATAATCAAGTCTATACTATTGTGTCAAAAGATCCCATATTTAATGGGATAACTTTTACATGGTAAACAACTTTAATACTGCAACATTAAACTAAATTAACAAGTTCCCATTACACTATTTTGGGGGGAAATTCCCTTTCATCTATGTAATAAAAAAAAAATTTTAAGGGAGATTCTTCATGTAATATGTCTCATTTAATAACTATCATATATTTCTATTCCTAGAACTAAAATAGAGACCATTTATATATTTAATTTCTTCAAATAGTCTCTACTAAGGTAAAATAGCTCCACTTGTTACATGTAACAAAACCATATGTAAGATTATGATGAAATACACAAAGTCTTTAGATCATATGCATATAACCTTAATGGATTTCCTCCTACTTTTATCACTTGTCCCCTCTAATACCAGGAACTATTCTAACTTAATATTCACATCTTATTTTTTTCCAATAGGGTATATATTATCAAAGTACAATAAATCTATAGCAAGCAATTAACTTTCAGGTTCTATTCTTAGATACTATTTATATGTAGGGACACATTCCAGAATACGCTGATGACTATCATTCAGTGGAAAGACTGCAGATATTTATAAAAACTTTTATATCTTTGATCTATTTGGAATGACTGCATGTATTCATAAAAGCTTTTATTTCTTCAAATTTTACATTAGTACTTTTTGCTTTTTCTAATTCATCAACCCTTCAAATTCCAGTAACATTAAATTCTGTTAATTTATAAAAGGAAAAAACACAATAGGAAGATTAGCAGAAAATAAATCAGAGATGAATATTTAAAAAACTACAAAATATATGTACAAACAACAAGAGATCCTGAAAAGCCCTCAAGAAGAATATCTAAATGAAAACTGTGTGGCTATTATTGTTGAAACAAATTTCTCCACTTGACCTTTGTTGACATCAGCAATTAATCATATTTAATTCATGCACAGAATTGAAAACTACAATGTTACTGCCTATAAAAATTATACTTTAAAGGAAGTATTATAATTAATATGAAAACACATATTTGAATATTTATCTATTTGTCTTCTAAATAAAGATAAAGGGAATTTAGAAGGTTCTTTTGCAAATTATATTTTCCTAACTAGTAATAGTGATTGACCTAGATATATGAAATATAGTGCACTCTTCTGCTAATTAACAAAGGTCAAATAAAATCAAGAGACTGAATACAACCAGGGTTTGTGCTTTTAAATGATTAGTAACACTACATTAGGGACAAATTAGAAACCAGTTTTAGTTCCAGTCTATTAGATGGCTCAAATATAGAAAACTCTAAGATGGTAGACCTTTCTTAAAACAAAAAATGAACACCTACAGAAGAAAAAAACAAAACAAAACATTTATCTACCTTTACAATTCTCTCATGTAGAAGATAAGCTATTACCCTTTACACTATCTCCAATCAAGTTTAATGCTTGACTACTGGTTCCATAAAGAGCAGGATTCAAAACGACCATGAAGAATGAAGAGTATCCTTGTTTGGGCAGAAGCAGAAATTCAAAAAATATGATTGAGACTCTTCTGATGCTACCCCTACCATTTAAAAAATGTCCTGCGTTAATAGAACTACTATTTGTTTTCCTTCCTGTTCTCCCATAGTACTTTCACAAAAATTACTTTTTTAACTTTATGATAAACAAACTCTGTAAAGCACAATAGCAAACATTATTATACCAACAAAAATAAATGCCACTTTCCCCACTAAATCCACCTTGTGTAAAAATTGAGTACTTACTGTCTATAAACAACCTTTTCTGTGTATACTCATGTACTTTTTCCCTTCAAAAATATCTGATTTTAGCAATGAAGGCTATATTTGGTACCAATATGCTATTACCTTCCCTTAGATTATGTGACTAGTCCAAGGACACACAGCCAACTAGTGGCAATCTCACACTAAAAACCAGTTCTTCATATTCTCATCTAATACTCATTATATTATAAAAACACAGTACATGCCATCAAAGGGGCAAAGCAAAATGTGTAACATGACTTACTGTAAAACTATCAGCACAACTGGAAAAATAATCTAAAGCACAGTAAACTGCTAAAGCCTTTCTAGATCACAAAGGTGATTTCCTACTTGTCCAGATTAAATGTAATATAATAATAAGATCTTTTATCCTAGATGTTCAATATTAGAAGTGTTTTGGAGAGAGGGTTATGATTAGACCAAGATTTAACCGAGAGAATATTTAAATTCCAAATATATCCAGTACCTGCAACACAGATCTTCTTTTACAACAATATTTACATAGCAAACTTAACTCTTTATTGGGGGTAACAACTAATGCCTTAATTACAGCAAGAAACATAAAAATTTACAATACATTAACATATATAAGAGTAATATACATATAAATATCAGCTTAATAATGTCAGTTAAAATATCTGCCTATTATTGTGATTTTAAAAGCTCAGTATTTTTTCCATCTTCATATTGGCAGAACTACAATATAAATGAACAAAGAGAGGAATGGAAATAGAAGTACACTTAAAACATTATTTTAAAAAATACAAATATAATCTTTTCATATTGATAGATATTTTTCATACTAAATTAAAAATATCAAAATACAGCCTTTAGCTCTATTCATTTGCTTTCAACCTTAACATAATTATAGTAAAATAACTAGAAACAATAACAAAGTAAAAGTTCTCAGCAGAAATTAATGAAAATATAGCTGAAAGGAGTAAAAAGCCTTGCAGTATACACTATTACCAAATTTTTTTCTTTTTAATTATTTTATTTTGATTATTAGTAAAAGCTGAGTTTTTCAAAGTGAAAATGTCTTTCAATACAAATCTCACTTTATTTAACAGCCATTTTTTAAAATTCTATAATACATACAGGTGGGAATCATTGACATATTGAAAGCTAAAATAATCAATACTGAAAAGCAAAATTATTTTAATTCAGCATAGTATATATAGGCATAGTATTCTTTAATATAACTACAAAGGACTTAAAAAATAAAATTATGTTATGTTTTATCTTAGCATACATACTGTATTGCCCCGTGCTAGTCTGATATATGCTAGTTGGCACTGCCATGGTAGCGATGTTAGGTGGCGTTCCCTCTTCCTCAGATTTTTCTTCTTCAATCTTGGGAACACCAGGCACATCAGATGAAAGTTCATTCAGTATTTTTCTACAACATAATTTACACAGTTTAAGTGATCATTCTAACTTCTATAAAACATCCATTTAAAATATGAAACTAAGAGCAAAAACAAAAGCTTAAAATTAAGGGTTTTGATGGCTAATTATACAATATTATACAACAATTACATCACGATGGAAATTTTAACAAACTCACCGATATGAAGGTCTTCTTGAAAGGATTTCTCTACGTTTATGAGAATCAATTACACCCTCTGCTTCTGCAGACTCATCTGTCTCTGCAATTGTTGCTACCTAGAATACAAGAGTTTCTAAAAATTTATCATATAAAAGGCCGCCTAATTCATTCATTTAATCAATAAATAATTATTGAAGACTATTATTTATATAACACTACATTATATATTTTGGCAGATATAAATAAGTACACATAGTCCAAACCTTAGGGAACTTATAATCTAGCTAAAGAAAATATATAAACATACGAAATACTAAAACATAGAAGACTACATATATAATCATGTTCCAAATAAATAGCATAGAAGATAAGTTCTACAGGTTTGAGAGCAAGTCAAATCATTGAAGATCTGGAATAAGTGGGGATGTAGGTGCCGGCTAATTCTGAGTCGAAGAATCAAAGATTCTTACTGTTTGGAGAAATTTTAGAAGTCATGTAGTCCTGCCCATACTTCAGTCTCCACTTAAAGATTTCCAGTAAGGTCAAATCCTCTACTTAAGGCAACCATTTCACTTCTGGACAGCTTTAATTGCCTTTATAACATCTATCCCCACTTCTCTCTAGGGGCAATCAAAATAAGTCCAATCCCTCTTCTACGTAAACACTATTTAAATTCATGAAGAGAGAATGAGACATATGTTATTAGACATGATTTATTGTGCTTTTTTTTTTTTTTTTGAGCTTGGATGTACTTAATTTTTGTTAAAAAGAGAAGAAATTTTTGAGAAGTGGTATAATTGTGGGAAGGATGGGTAGGTAAATGATGAAATTTTTTAAGAGAATGTTAATGTGGCATTAGAAAGAAGAGGAAGAGAGCAGGGAAAGGTCCAGAAGGAAACACAGACATGCAAGACAGTTTGGTACAAAAGTGTTAAATTTAATACACTATCCTTTTTTTTAAAGAAGCAATTTACATGTAATAAAATCCCACATTTCTTATACTTTCTTTTTTTCTGTTCTTTTCTATAGAGAAATATTTATATATTGATTATGGAATTCCTCATTTAAAAAAAAGAAAATACCTGAAGACAAACTATCATGGCACCCTTAAGTCTTTTCTTCTCCAGGCTAACCATTACTCAGGTCCTTCTTGTGATCTTCATATAGTATACTATCTTGCCATCTCATCATCTTGGTCATTCTTCTCTGGATATACTCTAATTTGTCATTGTCCTTCCAAAAATATGTTTAATTTTAGCCATAATAGCTAGATGGAGTCTGACCAAGAAATAGTAGTACAGTGGAACTTTGTGGACACTATGCCCTTCATAGCTCAGCTGAAGATCAAATAAGCTTCTTTGGCTGTCATGTTGCACTCTTTACTCCAAATACTCTTCGAAGGCTTCAAAGGATTGAAATAAGTAGAGAAAGGAGAAGGGGGCGGGTGGCATTTTAGCGGGAATATTATAAAGAAACTTAGAGAAAAGAGGGGTTTTCCTAGATTACTTTAGAGGCAGCTAATAGACCATTTTGGCTAAACAAAGGACTTGCTTTATACAGCAGTGAAGAGGTTAAGATAAGAAAATCTGAGTAGTGTTCCAAGTCCTATGCAATCTAGTCTTAGCATAAAGATGTTGTCCTTTTATAATGACATTATGGAAGAAGAGAAAGGCAACCAAAAAACACATGGGAGGAAATATGGAATGAAAATAAGTACATATGTCTCTAGCTAGCTGTGTGCCTTTCAAAAATCATATTGTTAAAAAAAAAAAAAAAAAAAAACCAAAAAACAAACTGTTACTTCTTCACAAAATAAATCGTTACAAATATTCTCTAATTTTTTTCCAAATGAGGTTCCAGTAGCAAACTGGGGAAGCCTCAAAAAATGTGGACCATTAAAAAAGAAGATAAATATTGTTTCACTTTTAAGGTCTAACAACATTAAATACAATAACAAATTCCATTTCTAAAACATTAAGTTTCAATCACTCTGAACACCGAACCATATAAATTATAGGAAATTCTTGATAGGGGGACCATTTTAACAACTAAATGAGAACAAAGATTAAAATATTATTAACTTGATTTCATTAATTAATTCAATTAAATCATTAATAAGCACCTAGCATACTCAAAACATTGAGGTAGTAAAGGGAATTAAAAGACAAAAGCCACATAACCCTTGCCCTAAACAGCTTACAATCTCCTGACAATCATAGAAATGTGAATAATTATTAATATCAACCACAAAGATAAATTCAGTGCAATAGCAACATGATGCCACTAAGCCTAATAATGCCATGCCAAAACTTGGTATGGACAAAAACCCCCAAAAAACCTTATTAACCAAAGTATCAGTCACTTATAAAGATGTATGTACATGGATATATAGACATAACTTGAAAAGGTACTTTAATGAATTAATGAATGAAAAATTATTAAATTTGATTTTCCAACAGATAGTATAGTATTCAAAAGTACTAGAATATTTTAGAATAGCACATGTGCATGTGTGTGTAAACATATACACACACACACACACACACACACACATATATATATATATATATAAACACCCCACATATAGTCATAAAAATTCTTCAAGACACAGGATATTCTGTCATAAAAAGGGAGCTCTGCAAATTATTCATGGATTCTTATCAAGATAAGGTAGTATAATTTAAGTATATTGCTCAAATTAAGAAATAATCCATATTTGTAATATAATACATTTTTCTCAGTGTTTTCATCTTGAGGGTGACCGTAACTATCTCATCAACTTTATTTTAAAATTCAAAAAAGCAAAAGAAATTTATTCACAAGACAAAAAATGAAGGGCTAAATGCCACCTAGAGAAACTTATGTAAAGTTTCAAAAAATATTTGGGCTTTAAAAGCTTCTATTCTACTATCTCTGATGGAACATCAAAATCTATCAACTTCCTAATATATACTAATAACCAGTAGTAAGTAACGGCACCATTCACAAATCTTTAAATTCTGAAAAATTTTTTGACAGTCTAAAATAAATGAAAAATTTTAGGGGATCAAACTTCACTATTTCTTCTTACGTGTATCCAGACCTGGAAATGACTCAGAATTTCAGAGAATCAACTATGAATGGTTTCAGGTCTCTCTGGAATAATTCAGTTAAAATTGAAATCTATAACCTAGAAAAAAGTTTGTAAGAAAGAAAATAACCCAAAATGACCAAAACTCTGATTAAAAACACATAAAAGTACATCAGTGGAACAAATGAGATAAGAAAAGAAGAAAGAAAGAAAAGAAGAAAGAAAGAAAAGAAGAAAGAAAGAAAAGAAGAAAGAAAGAAAGAAAGAAAGAAAGAAAGAAAGAAAGAAAGAAAGAAAGAAAGAAAGAAAGAAAGAAAGAAAGAAAGAAAGAAAAGAAAGAAAAGAAAAGAAAGAGAAAACAGCAAACCAAAGAACATAAATTAAGGAGAATAGAACTTCCTTTTTGACAAGAACTACTGGGAAAGTAGGAAAATGGCTTAGTGGAAGTTAGATTTAGACCAGCATCTTATACCATACAACATAAGAATAAAATGGATATACTCCATAAACTCAAGATATAAACAACAAAAAAATAGAGAATAAAAGGAAATGTCTTTCACAACTACACTTAAGAGATAAACCTTTAACTGAAAAATGGCTGGAGATGATCATGAAAGATATGATATGAACTGATACCAAGTGAAGTAAATACAAACTCAGAATACTGTACATAGTAATAGCAATATTACATGACGAAAAATTGAATGATCTGGCAATTCTCAGCAAGACAATGATCCAAAACAATCTCACAGAGCTCATGATGAAAAATGATACTGTCTCCAGAGAAAGAACTGATATTATTTAAATTAACACTGAGACATACTATTTTTTCCAATTTCTTTCTTTGCTTTGTTTGTTTGGCTCAGTCTTGCAAAAAAAAAAAAAAAAAGCCAATATGCAAATGTAATTTTTTATAATTGCACATGTATATATATCAGATTCCAGTAATAACTGTCTTAGGGACAAGGGAGGAGATGAAGGAAGGGATAGAATTTGGAACTCAAAACTTAAAAAAAAAAAAAATTAATATTAAACATTGTTTTCACATGTAATTGGGGGAAATAAAATATTTAATTTTTAAAAAATTAAACACATAATAGGCAATTTTGATTATTAAAAAACATAAGACAGAATCAAAATAGAAAACGTTGAAGGGAAAAAAATATAATTGATAAGTCTCAGTCAAGATACATTGGGAATTGACAGTAATATAACATCTAGAGACATTTACCAACAGATAACCACTTTTCAAAAGAAAAAATACAAAATATTAATGACCATATTACTTTTAGATTCCTTTAGAAACATATTTTAGATTCCTTTAAGTGCAAATCAAAACTCCAAGATTTTATGTCAGAACTTGGCAAACTGGCAAAGATGACCCCAAAAGGGAGAAAAGAATCAATACTGAACAGATTGAGGGGGAAAAAAACACATGAATGAATATGCTATCAATAGAGCTATTATCTGTTAAAAACACTTAGGATTATGAATTTTAAATTATTTAAGAAATTACGTTCAAGTTTTTTGATTCAGTGATCCTAATACTATGCATATGGCAAAGGGAGGTCAAAAACTGGAAAAAAAAAAAAAAAGTCATACTATGTCAAAATAGTCCTACATTCAGCTTTTTGTAATAGTAAAGAAATGAAATAAGTCCTCATCAATTAGAGAACTGCCTCCCCAAAACTATGAATGTAATGAAATATTAAAGAGTAAGAAATTATAACTGAAAAATTCAGAGAAATTTAGGAAGTTCCATATAAATTGATAGAGTGAAATTAAATAGAAATGATAACAAAACACATAATTCAAATGAAAAACACTATTAAAACAAGGCTCAACTTTTAGTGACTAAAATTACAGTATCCTCAAGAACAAATAATTAAAAATACACCCTTCCTATCGGTAAAGAGATGGGAAACAAGGCACCTACTCTTAGATGCTATTACTATGTTGTTGTTGTTTTTAAATTGTTCCTTTTAGAGATGAGAAAGTTCATTTCCAAAAATGATTAAAATATAAAAACAAAAAACAAAAGGTATAAAGTAACTAACTTTTCGGGAAAAAAACTATTATAAGATCTGAACACACACACAAACAGAAAAATTTCTCGATCTCTCTAGCAAAAATTTTAAGGCAGTATGACTATGAGGCAAAGGCTGGCCTTGGACTCTGAAAGAAGTGAGTTCAAGGCCTTTATCTGATTTATGTTACTTTTGTGACCCTAGTCAAGTCTTTAACCTCTGAATGGCCCACATATTACTCATTACAGGGGAGCTGCTGAGCTCTATTAGTAAGGTAGCTTCCACATTGGATAATGCCTTACTCTGATGAAATCCTAAAATGGAATTATTTTCTTTAAAAAGCTCTACACATTTACTTTCATACAAAGAAAATGCATTAATTTGCTCAATATAACTAAATGGCCAACATCAAGGTTTTATGTCTTTTAGTCATATAAAAATTAGGGATAAAGAATGACATGCCTTTTAAGTTAAAAATTTAAAAACATAAATCTTTTCTGATGAAAAGTTTAGATTAAGGAGTCAAGAAAGTTTTAGAACTTCTGCTAATCATCTACTAAAATAGAGACCATAGATTTGGGCCAAATTCTTCTGAGCAATTTGAACAGAATAAGGAAAAATGCACAATCACAAAGTGTAACTTTAAAATATTAAAGGTCATTATCTACAATTTAAAATATTAAGCTGCTGAAGAGATGACTCATTAGATAGAGGATGAAGGATATGTCTGGAAATAAAAATAATGTAAAAAACAGATATACATTAAAAAAAAACTTTTTTAGGAATGTGAATGAAAAATTTCAAGTCATGTTTCCTTCTTACAGTCAATGCCAGTATTGAAGAAAAACTTATTCCCCAAAAGGAATGAAAGAAAATGAGTAAACTGAACATAAATATATTTGAATATGCAGTCCTAGTCCTTTATGGAATTTACATCACAAAGAATATGAAGTTTTAGCCACAAGAAGTTATCAATTTAAGATCTACTTGAGTAAATGTTTTCTAGAAAGTATCATGAGTATAGCTAAGATTATAAAGAAATTCAAGTGTTTAAAGAGAGCAAAACAAGAATGCATAGCTTCAAAGTAAACTGAGCTAGCACTTCTGAAGAGCATAAATGATAACTGCAAAATCAACTATCTCCATGGAACAATATGACTCTCCTAAAAACCACCATCATCATAACATCATCATCCCAATATATTTACCAAATGTATTTCATGTGGGATTCTCAAAGTTAGCCAATTCATTTAATAACTACTACCATCTCTGTAACGCTTTAAGGTTTACAAGTGCTTTACAAATATCATCTAATTTGATCCTTACAACAACCCTGAGTTTTTAACCAGTGTTATTATACTCATTTTTATGGATGAGGAAACTGAGGCAGAGATTCACTGACTTGGCCAGTGTTCAGACAGCTAGTATATGAGGCTGCACTTGAACTCAAGTCTTCCTCACCACTGTTCCACTTAGCTGCCTCATTTGGCATTATTTTGCAAATTAAGCCCTAAGAACAGATCCCAATTCCTAAATCAGTACCCTAAACTATCCAAAGCATGACATTTCATAAATATCACAGAAACTCCTCTATAACATCTAAGAAGAGACCAAATCAGAACAGCTCTACAAAGACAATAACAACTTAGGTAATGTTTTTCTTGAAGCCTAAGAAAGTTCTAAGTCATCCAGAAAGAAAGCTAACCTGAACAGTTTGTATTTGTGGTGACTGGATAACCGATGGCTGTGGTGTCTGAATCACTCCCTGGACATGTACAGTTTGACCTGAAGGCAATTGCACTAGAGTTACAGCTGGAGAGCCTCTTCCGGTGCCTGATCCAGCTACAGAAACCTGCAAAAATGATCATTCAGTATTATAAAAATGTCACAATAAAAACAAAACAACAGTATCAATGACCAAAAATTGGGCATTATTCATCACTAAGACCAATTTTTTTTTATTTCTTCTTCTTCTTCTTTTTTTTTTTTAGCTAACAAAGAAAGACAAACCAACTGCTATATTTACCATTAGGAGATTATTATTTTCCTAGAACAATTGTTCTGATACTATAGATATTAAAAAAAAAAAAAAATCCATGACCCTCACACTTTCAGTTCCCATTCTTAGATGGGTGAGAATGTTTCCAGCAAAGGATTCTAAGGCAGTTAAACCACCTTACCACTACAGAGACCAAACCTCCTTTAGGAAAGATCAATGCTGTGGTTAAACTCTCATTCTCACCTTTTACCTTTAATATTTTAAGAGTGAGGAAGCTAAGCCAAAATTAAGTTTAGAAATCTGTTTTGTTCTAATAAATCTTACTTAAAATCTCAAGTTGATGACATTCTAATGTACTTCTGATCACAGCATAATGCCCTGTAGCTTCAGTACTGCCACATCTATATATTAAAATGACAAATTAATGCACACCAAAAACAATACCAAGAACCCTACCTTCCTTAAGGAGGGTCTTTAACCAAGGAACAAGAGGACCCTCCCCCCTTCCTGTCGCATTTAATTCAAATGCTATATATAAGCTCAGATCATGCTGAGAAGAAAAACTGCCTCTTTCTTCACTACCTGCCAAGGTCGTCTCAACAAAAATTTCCATCAGTTAAAGTATATTATTGCCAAAGGAAATTTAAAATAATCAACTCTCTTACACACAAAGATTCCTTCCATAAAAAGGTAACCTTTGACTTCTAGGCTGCTCTCACCTTGATGATAGACATACCCAAAAAACAAGCTATGCCGCCTCTCTTGCCCTGCTACTGAATAACTTAGCATTTGCCTCTTCGACATGCAATTCTCAAAGAACCATAATGATCAAGTCCTATATAGCCTTCAAGACATTATAGAAAACCAGGGGCCTAGCTAGCACTGAATCCAGAGTCACAATCACTCCTGAAAGAAACTTTGTGATCTTATTCCTCAGACATCTGTAATTTCCAACACTTCTCAAGACTGATAAAGGAGAAGACTAATATCAGGAAAAGGACAACTGAATCTAACACTGAATATATTCAAATTTCTGATATCACACGTACTGTGTGACATTAGGCATTAAGAGGATAGGTAAACGGAGTCATCTTTCTACCTCACTGGACTGTTATAACAAAATAAATGGACAAATGTGAATATATTCTGTGTATATGAAATATTACATCATCATTAATCATACTGACAATAAATGTGGATTATTAATCATACTGACAATAAATGTGGATCACACATCAATCTGTAGATAAACATATCCAACTTGATTAAAATTTTAAAAAAAATTTCTTTTCTGAATATAATCAAGTAAAGAATGGGGTCTTATCAATGGATGGATGCTAAGTCAAATCAGAAAGTCTGAGATCAAGTTCTGCTTCTGATGAACACGCTGCATGACCCTTTTGGTGTTCTAAGACAGGTGAGGAATGCCCAGTCCAAGAGTCACATAAGACCTGCAAAATCATTTGTAAAGCAACTGCAAGCAATGATGAGCCAAAACTAGGTACAACAACCTCCCATTGTTTTGAGTTCTATAAGTTGTTAATTTTGTTTGGCCCATGAATGATGTTATAAATATCCAAATGTTCTCCCATCCTGATCTAAGACCATAAATTGCAGAGAAGGTACTAATCTATATATTGGAAGAAGTTTCTCACCAAAAACTCCCCCTTCACAGATGAAATCATAGTTATGGTAATGAATGAATAAAAATGTTCTGTGTATATGAAATATCATACTATCATTAATTATATTAACAGTAAATGTGGACCACACATCAGTTAGTAGATATATAAATGGCAGAGAAGGTACTAATCTATATTGGAAAAAGTTTCTCACCAAAAGCTCCCCCTTCAAGATGAAATCACAGTTATGGTAATAAATGAATAAAAGCAAAAATAAAAGTAAAATTTAACAATTGATATTTATCATAGATTTCCTGCAAAAAGCAAATTTCCCTACCAATCCCACAAACTTTTTACCCAGCCCCCTGGCACGAGGGTCAGCATTGTACTATACTGTAATATAGAAAAAAAGAATGGCACTTTACCCAAGAGATATTACATTTTAGCAGGGGTGCTTGGAAGAAGACATTAAGAGCAAGATAGTGTAGTCCAGATAGTAGGGTTCAAAGCACAGGGTTAGAATGATCAAAGAAAACTTTATAATTTGGCCTTGATTTGGACCCTAAAGAATAAGTAAAAGTGGTAGAGCGAAAAAAGTCTATACAGAGAAATAAGAATGAATTAGGGCACTAATGTGGGAATTCACATAGCAAGCATGTTCATAGGACACTGAGGACACTAACCCAATTTAAACAGACTTTTTGTTTTAGAAATTATAATGACACAAAGAAGATCTGGACCAGACTATGATGAATGTTTAATGTCAAGCTAAATAAAGTATTTATGTTTTGTATCTTTATCTTATAGTCATTGGGAAAGCATGGAAAGTTTCTGAACAAAAGAATGACATAATTTTTAAAAAACCAAATATTTAAGAAGATTAATCTGCTATCAGGGACAGCTAGGTTGCTCAATGGTTAGTGCTGGTCCTACTATCAGTTCAAATCCAATCTCAAAGCCTTAACTAGCTGTGTAAGCTATGGGCAATTCACTTAACTTCTATTTGCCTTAAATCACTGGAGAAGGAAATGGCAAACCACTCCATTATGCTTGCCAAGCAAATTCCAGATAGTATTGGAGTGCCATGGCCCACAGAGTCAAAAAGAGTTTGACACAAATGAACAACCACCATCATCTGTTACTGGAATATAAAATGAACTGGAAACTAACAAGACTTGGGGCAGAAAGCCCAAATAAGGGATTACTGCAATGATCCAGGGTATGAGGGAGACTAAACTACAATGGTTAGCAATAATGAAAATGATTAGATGGGGAAAATTGGGCAATCATAAAAAAAAAAAAGGAGTGGGGAGGGGAGAGTAAGAAAGAATTATTAATTCAATTTTAGAAACTGAATTAAGTGACAGTGGAATATCCAAGTGAAAAATCCAATAGAGGGACTATTATAGAACTGTGATTCAGAAGATAGATTAGGGTAGAAAGCAGATCTTTATCTCAAAGAAGCACTCTGGGAAATCTATTCTTAAAGGACTCTTTTTCTAAAAAGAGTAATAGTAGCAAAAAGCTATTTTAAAAGCACATTTAAAAGCACTAAAGATCCTGCATTAATACCAGAGATTCTACTCTTAAGAAATAGTTTTCTCTGATAAGTCTTCTCTGAAACTCCCACTAAAATGCAGAAAGAAAAATGACACTTCTTTCAAATGCTTCTATTTCAGGAACTTGGAAAAATGTTAAAAGCTAAGTTATCAAAATAAAAAATAAGCAGCTTTTGACAAATGAAAAACTGAACTGGAATTCCATGCTTTGGAATTGAGGCAAGTGACATCTTAATAAAAATAGATTATTGTGTCTGAATCCAAAGAATATGCATAAATAAGGGGAAGAGATTCAAATATCAAATGTGCACTCCAAGATTTTTATAAGCAAAAAAAATCTTAGTATTGAATAGCTTGATACATTCATGTATATTCACCGCTCTCCAGATAGTCACATTAAAATGAAAATTAAATGCAGATTTTTTAGTCACTTAAAACATAAATTATATTCACAAATAAAAACCTTGTTAATTTGTATGCCTTTATTTACAATAAAAATGTTGCCCAAAAGATGTATAAAGTGATCTGTTTAACCCATAATGGGTTTGTAGTTTACCTTTTTTTCTAGATCCCCTAAAGAGCAGTCCTCCTGTGTGTGATGCCTGAAACATAGATTATGCTGATGCCACCACATCCACTGAAAACCCCACTATAGACAGTTAATCTGAAGAGATAAATTAGATGATGCGATTTACAGCCTTACTTGGCTTTGCAATTTAAAAAATCCTATTAATGACACTTATAACTGGGAGAAACCTCACAATGTTGTAACACAGCACTTGATTTAGACCTAATAGACTACATCCAATCTGTTGCTAGGTTCCCTGAAGATGGATTTGTGATGTCACAATGTACCTTCAAATGTCACAGAGGCCTGTACTTTAAGGGAGCTGATAAAGTAAAAAATGTGTCAGCACTACTGTCAACTAAATTCTTGTATTAACCCTATTACCAAGGAATCAAATAACTATAGACTCCAATTTAATTTCAAGTAGAAATAATGAAATTACATTAACAGGGTTGAACTTGTAATTTAAAAAGCTTTCACAATTCCAGTATTAAAAACAGGTAACAATAATATTCCTCAATTTTGAGGATGACTAAAAACAAAATTATTACAAGCAGAAGCAATACATATTCAAAAATATTTCATTTCCTCCATATTAAAAATTTGGAAAGGGATATATCATTTGTGCTTTTGTAGCACGTACCTCCCCCCCCCCCACCCAAAAAAAAAGTCAAGAGGAAGGAAACACTGAAGTAATCCTTATTTTAGCCAGTATCTTCACTCTGCTCCCATAAAAATGGTTGTTTTGTTGTTATTCACTACTAGCACAGAAATATAAATTGCAAAATAGACTAGGCTGTTTTGAAGACGTTTTCCTCCCTATTCTCAGAAACAGTTGCTATTGAGGAAGAGTAAGATGGGAGGATGAGGAAGTTCCAATGAGTTCAGAAATTATGTAATTTAGAATATTAATTTTAAAATATTTTAACCTAATTTTTATATTTGTGTGATGATAAAATTACAAAGGAAAACAAAAAAAACTTAAATGCCTATTTAAAACTGGTTAAATAAGAGTAATGCTCAAAAAATCACTCTTCTTAATTTATACAAGTAAAATGGTATAATTACAACTTTGAAAAAAAACTCAACCCTTAAGATTTAAAAAAATACATAAAATAGCAGCAGAAACAATCATTTGCTTTATGGTTACAGTAAGAGTTTTAAGAAATACTTTGGTAGTCTGAACATGATTATAGGAATGGGCATGTGAAGGAATAGAAGGGAATGGAGGAAAAAACTTATGTCTCTAAAGATATCATCTGTTAATTTTTTACAAGATTTATCTATGATGACATAATAAAACAAAAAACCCACCAAGAAGTATTTATTAAGTATGTTCTATGTTCTAGGCATTGTGCTAGGAAATAGGGATAGGATACAATACATGTTGGCCCTAAGTCCATTCTTTCAAAGTACTTATAATACATTCAGAGGAAAAAAGGTACACATATATAAATACATCTACACATATCCATACATATGTGTGCCTAGACACACATACGTACGTATGTATGTACATTTAACAGAGTCAAGTAATTTTGTAGAAAATCACCAGCAAGGAATAGAAGGTTAATTCTCTTAAAGGTTAAGTCTGAGTCAAGTCTTAAAGAAAACTTAGGATTTTAACCAATTAACAAGTACTGATCAAAATACCTACTTATAAAATACTAGATACCATGCTAAATCATTGAGATAAAAATACAAAGGATGCTACAACCCTCACTCAAATGTACATTAGAATTTACATTTTAATGAGAAAATCAAGAATGTATAAAAAATACATGCAGTATAATCATGAAGTGAATAAATACAAAGTAGTTAAACATAAAGAGCTATATCTTCCAGAAACAGAGGAATTCTTAATATATATCAAGCTAAGGAAGAAGTAACACCTTGTTAGATTTGGGGAAATAGCCAAAACAAAGGCACAGAGGTAGGAGGTGAAATGTCAAGTATGAGACACAAAGAAGGCCAATTTGTTTGGAAGTGGGAATAATGCCCATTCAGGCTGCAAGGATGGGCAGTGAAATTGCTGTAGGACCTTAAAAGCCAAATATTTTATATTTCATCTGCAAGGTAGTAGGAAGCCAGTGGATCTTTTTTCAATAGGGAAGTTAAAGGATTAGATCTGTGTTTAAGGAAAATTACTTTGAAAGCAGTGTACAGGATGGGCTGGAATAGCAAGATGATAAGACCAATAAGAAAACCTTTGCAATAACTGAAGCAGGGAAGTGATGAGAGATCTAAACTAAGGTTCAGATAGTACATGTAAGATAGTGTATGTGTGAGTAGAGAGAATGTTGTGAGAGATACTATAAGAATCTGTAAAACTGAGTAAGTGATCAAATATATGAAAGCAAAAAAGAGTAAGTGCCTAACAGAAATAATAAAGTTCAGAAGGCAGTTTTGGGGGCAAAGATATAAGCTCTGCCTCTATTATGCTAAGTTTGAAATATCCAATGCAAGTAGTTCAAGATAAACAGAGGTTGCTAGAAGGAGCATTGTTGCTTATAGATATGGGAATCAACAGATTAGTAAGGATAAATCCATGTGAGTTGCTGATGCGGTTACTAAGTGATAAAATATGGAAGAAGAAAAAGACTTAGGAGCAAGTCTTGAGGTATACTCCAAGGTAATTATTATACAGACAACAAATCAGCAAAGGAGACAGATAGATGGAATAGTCACATGGTAGGAGGGAAAAAAAAAAAAAAACAAGTCTCAAGAAAAACCAACAAGAAGAAAAGTACCCAGAAGAAAGCAGCAGTCAACAAATTCAATTGCTGAAAGAGATCAAAAAGAGCTGGGATTGAGAAAAGGCCTTTAGATTATTAGATCTAATCATCACCAGTCTATTTATAGTCTGGTTTCAGTTAAGTGGTAAGCCTAAAAGGCAGAATTCGAATTGTCAAGAAGTGAGGGAAAAGAGGAATCAAAGGCAATGAGTACAGATTTTTAAGTAGTTTGAGAAAGAATCATAGTAGTGGATTCTGCTAACAGATTTTTCAGGATGGGAGAAAGTTGGGAGTGTTTATAGGCAGCAGGAAAGGAACCACTTGATAAGAAACTGAAGATTAGAAAGAAGGGAAGCTTAAAAAAAACAAAACGTGTAGAGAATAAGCTTGCTTTGGCAAGGAGAAGGATCACTTCATCAGAGTCTGGAGTTGAAAAAGAAAAAAAACAAAAGTGGTTATTTCTAATGATAAATCAACATTACACATGCAAAATTAGGGAGATGGCCTGGTTAAAAATGGCTACAGAAAGGAAAATCTTAGTGACTGAAGAAGGGACCCCGAAATGCTAAAACTCCTGGAAGGACAAATTCTCCTTGAATCCTGCCACTGTGAGGACCCTACCCAAGGACAAGCAGCTTCATTCTGTAATTTAGGTGGGGCTGGTTGAGTTCAGAGCTGGAGATACTAATCCTATTGAATTAAAGAGACTCATTCCATTCTTTTCAAATTCAACTCAAACTGAAATCCAGTTTGTAGATTAAAAACAGCCAACTTGGAACTCCACTCACTAGCCCAGCACCCCATGGAGCGGGCTTGGAATGTAGGCAAAGATTTCCTTATAAAAATGGCAATTAAAAACCCATTTCTTTGCAGAGAGGTCCTGACATGCCATGCAATGCCATGCTAGGCTATGTCATGCTATGCCACGGGCACTCTGCCCACTGGAATAATATTCTCTTCCGGTGCTACCCTCTTTATCCTCACCTATTTCCCTAAGAAGACTTTATGCCTCTCTGCCAGAACTCCTCCACTGAGGAATTCAACCTTTCTATTCTTGCATAGTAAAGGTTGTGTTCCCAATGCCAATAATAAACCTCTATCAGTCTAGTCTTTTCAGATTTGTAAATTCCTTTACAAAGACTTTCTGTGCTGCTAGAAGGAGGTTCCCCAAAACTCCCTATCCTTGTGCCGAATCCCAAGGGGGTGTAGGGGGAGTCAAATCTCTCCATTTGGTTCCCTGAACCCCAAACCTGCCATTAGACCATATCATTTAACTCCCTGACCATCAGGAACCCTAATTTCATTTGGTTCCCTAAATCTAAACCTCTCCATTTGGTTCCTTGACAAAAGGGAACCCCAAAGCCTAAACCTCATCAATACTAAACTAATTCACCTGTTACAGAGCAACCAGTAAACTAAATGGCCCTGATCCCTTTAATTTCTTCATCTATTATCTAATATCGATTATATGCAGTATTAAAAACAAACAAAAAAATCCCACAAATAGCCTTAAAGAGAAGTTATCCATGGTCTTATCAATTGGATTCAACATTTTTTTCTAAATGTTCATATGCAAAACTTAGCTGACCATAAAATGAAAATTTATATTAAGAACAGAAAAACATCACAGAGTGATCCAAAAAACCCCTCAAAATCTGGAGTTTAAAAACCAGCTTTGTCACTTAGTAAGTGTATAACTCTGAACAAGTCCTTAATCACTCTGGACCTGAGTAAAATTATTCAAATTCTATCATCCTATCGACTTTTTAAAAGATGTCCCAGAATCCTTCTAGATTTGATTTTTCAAACCTTCATTCTATGTTAATCTCTGTCAGCAGTTCCAATACATATTTGAAAAACATGTATATTTGTTATTCCTTCTACTTTACTCTACTTCATTCTTCACTCTCCCCCAAAATGTTAGAACCCAGTTCTACCCTACACCATAATTCATACTACCTTCTAAGTAAGTGTGACCTCAATATTAAAGACCATACTATTAAAAAATTAGGAGAAAAGCGGATCATATATTTCTTTCAACTCTGAGGACATATATTCCTAATTTTTAAAAAGCATAAGACAATTACAAAAGACAAAATAGATTACTTTGCATGAAACAGAAAAGGTTTCTGAACAAAATTAGTATGCCCAGGAAAGGAAGAAAAGCAGTCAAATGGAAAAAAATCCTGAATCAAACTTCTCTGATAAGAGATTGGAAGTGAATATATAAGACTAATGGCCATTCTACAATAGACAAATAGTCAACAGATATGAAAAAGATTCTCAAAAGAACTGCAATTTTAATTTATCACAAGAAGAAATGCTCCACATCACTAAAAATAAAATAAATGTTGGCAAGCTAGATGGTGCAGTGGGTAAAACACTAGCCTTATAGTCAGGAGAACTAAGTTCAAATGTGACCTCAGATACTCAACACTTCCTAGCAGAGTGACCCTGGGAAAGCCTCATCAAAAACAAAACAAACAAACAAACAAACCAAAAAAAAGGCAAATCAATACAACCCGGCAGTTTCAATCTCACCTTCTGCAAATTGGCAAAGATGACAAAAAGCAGCAATAATCAATGTTGGAGGGGTTTGTGGGATATTAAGCACACTGATATTTTTGGTGGAGTGGTGCAACTATTTTGAAAAACAATTTGATATTATGCAAATAAAATTATTAAAATGTCCATATTCTTTAATCTGTAGATTTCATTACTGGACTTATACTACAAGGAAACCAAAGATAAGATATTGCATATACCAAAATTTTTGGAGCAGTTATCAATTTTGTTATAGAAAAGAAATGAAAACAAAGTAGATACAAATCAACTAGGAAATGTGTGAAGACTGAGTTAGCACCCTGGATGCCTTACAATCAGATGGAGTCAGGATAAGCAAAAATCCTTGGTCTTTAGGGGTAGAAGTGAACTGAATGGTCACAGGATCTCCACGACCTCCCTTTTCCTCGCCAAAGTGACTCTGGCTTATCTTACTCCACCCCCTAAATCCTTCTACAATTCTCTGTATACACCAAAAGACAGAGCCAGCACAGAATATTAGGAGGGCCATTTTGCAAGGATATGCTAATAGAGTATTGTCCAATAGGCAATTAGCCTTACGTGCTCAGTTGTCTGATTCCAGTGCATCAACTCAGAGTTTCAGCCCTTTACAGAAATGGATAAACAAATTGTGATCATGAAATATCACTGTGGCAACTTGGCTATTAGTGGAGTGCTAACCCTAAATCCAGAAAGGGTAAGTTCAAACCTAGACTCAAGATACTTACTATTTGTATAACTCTAAGCAGATCACTCAATCTGTCTGCCTTAATTTCCTTAACTGAAAAATGAGGATAATCACAGCACCTATACCTTGTAAGGTTGTTATGAGGCTCAAATAAGTTAATATATTTTAATAGCTTTTTATTTTCAAAATACATACAAAGATAGTTTTCAACATTCACCCTTGCAAAACTTTGTGTTCCAAATTTTTCTCCTTCCCTTCCCCCCACCTGCTCCCCTAGACAGCAAATAATCCAATATATATTAAACATGTACATTTCTGCTATACATATTTCCACAATTATTGTGCTGTACAAGAAAGATCAGATAAAAATGAGAAAAAATAAAAAGCAACCAATAATAACAACTAAGGTGAAAGTACTAATGTTGTGATCCACCTTCAGTTCCCAGTGCTCTCTCTGGGTGCAGATGGATCTCTCCATTACAAGTCTATTGGAATTGGCCTGAATCATCTCATTGTTGAAAAGAGCCGTATCCATCAGAGTTGTTCTTCACATAATCTTGTTGCTGTATCTGACATTCTCTTGGTTTTTCTACTCACTACACTTATCAGTTTATGTGAGAGAATATTTATAAAAAGCACTTAGCACATTGGAGGCTCTACATAAATATGTATTCCTTTTCCTTTTTTCCAAAGTGCTCTAAAGATATGATAAATATGACCATGAGAAATAAGCTACTAAACTGATTCACAATGAAATACATAAGCTACATAATGACAACAATATAAATGGAAAGTTCCAACACACACACACACACACACACACACAAGAATGTTGTACATACTTTTGAATGTTTTCATTTCATTAACTGATTGTGGGTTTTTTTGCTTTTTTTGTCTTAAAAATATATTGTTTGTTATGTGGGACAGCTCTCAGAGGAGAGATACTGCAGAAAATTGACACCAATAAAATTTATTTTAGAAAAAACAGTTTTAAAGTTTCTAGTTTTAACAATTAACACCAATAAATAAATCCAAATAAATCTTTCAATGAAATTATTGACAACTAATATCAAAATAATTACTCTAGTATTCTTAGGAAAAACTAGAATGTTTAAAAAAAAAAAAGCTCCCAACTCTATCCCATTAATTTTTATCTCATTATTACCCTTCATAGGAATGTGTATTAGTCCTTAAAAGTTTAGCCTTTTTTTTTTGTTACTGAAGAAAAGGATAGACCAACTAATTCAATGACAACAACAAAAAAGACAATTTAATTTCATCTTATTTCCCTATCTCATCCAATTTCTGATTAAGAAACTGAGACATAATTCAGTATTCACCTCAGAAAAATAATTAAATTGAAGTGACAATCCACAAATATAACTTACTTTTGGAAAACCAGGACTTCATAGAGCATAGAATGTATTCACTATATATAATTCATTGATACCTTTCAATATTTTTGAAATAACTGTGTTCCTAAAATCTTTATGACTAAAACAATGAATGAATGCAAAAATCTGTACAAAACTTTTTAAAAACCTGTTTTAATGTATATAAATCCATTTTTGACTTGAGAACTTAGAAAAATCTTTTCCAGTACAATTCCTATGAGATAAAAGTCATCTTTCCAATTCCCCTAGTTTACAATTCAAGCAGCTTCTAATGGTCATAGAAGCTAAAACTGAAGTGGACTTCAAAGTCTAACTATTCAACCCCCAACAATTTGTAGATGAAAAAACTGAGGCTTAAGAGAAATTAAAATATTTATCCATTGTTACAAAATAGAGATTTGCAGAATTTAAACTCAGGATATTTGACCCCAAATCCATTGATATCCCAATTATATGATGATGGTGCTATAAGGATTTTTTTTTTTTTTTTTTAGCATTGAGGCTTTTTTTCCCCTCTTATTAAGCTAAGGAATCTGAAATTCTAGTCTGAATTTTTTCACAAAACTTTTCAGGGTTATCTTATAAACAAAAATGATACATGGTAAGAACAAATGTAACAATGTTTTTTAAATACTTCTATTTTTTGCTTTAGCTTTGTAGTGTGTCTTTATTAATAAAAGAACCCTCCAAATATTAAAATGCCTGATGAAAATCCAAAGCACTACTTCCGGATTTCTATTACTAACTCAGAGATATCAAACACTCAGTCAGCAGGCCAACTGCAGGAATCAAATTAAAATGTAACCGGGAAATAATTAATAAAATAAATAAAAATGCAATAGAATACTGTTAATGTTAATATGTGGTTTTCCTTGAACTCACAAGGAACCCAATGTATGTTTCAATGGCCCCTTTTTCTGAGTTTGACACCCCTGTTCTAATTTATTAAAGTACAATCTGTGAAACAATTTGACGTTTGTCAATAAAAGGTTCATAGAGTAACGTTATTAATTACATACCATGAATACGGCATTCTAGGAATTACATTCTAAAAGAGTAAAAGAATAATAGTAATAATAGCAATAACAACACTAATATTTCAATTTAGGTCATTAGTATTAAAATCCAAATAATATTTTAGAGTTTGTAGGACCAAGAGAACCTTCAAAGTACAGCAAAATATTGACTGGAAATCCTAAGTAATACTTAACTTAAAAGCACATAAAAAAGATTTTTAACCAGTATAGACATTTCTTTAATTGAATTCTTATGAAACAAAAATGTAAATTAATCTTTTTTCTTTCTCCTCTTTCAAGGCCCACTCTATAGAATACAGAGAATCACAGGGCACTTCATCAAGGTCACCTGATCCAACTCCACTGCAGTTTATGGTTTTCTTTTGCTACATAATCATCTCAATGAACGTTATCATCCTTATAACCAAATCCAATTAACGTACCCTAATTTTCTTTTGTCATCTATCAGAATCTGGACACCGCTATTTCTAGGAATATATTTACTTATTTGCTACCATTACAGGTAGCTTCTAAAACAGTTTCAAAAGTACAAAAGAAAAAACATCCATTAAGTCAAGTTCCATATGACCTTTTCCCTCACAAGAATCCCATAGGAAAGTATCTTGATCTCTCATCAATTGAAGTAAAATAAAGCTCAAGAGTTACTGAAGTTCTGAATACAAGCAAATCCTTAATCATTTTATGGAGCATTGTGGTTTGATATGCTGTATCTATTAGCTACAATACTTGCCCTGAGGAACTTAACAGAAACAATTCTCTTCCTTGGCATTGACCATCAAGGGCAATGCAGCAAAAATAGAACTAGATTTAGAATTAAGAGTATGGGCAGAAATCCATGCTTGCTGCTCATCATCTGTGGCCTTGGGCACTTGGTCACCTAGCTGGGTTTGTTGCCTCATCTCTAAAATGAAGAGGTTGAATTAGATGACCTCTGAATTTGATGGTCTCATGAATTATGCCTGATCATTCCAAGAACATTTCCAAGTAAAACAAGGTAATCTCTTTGGATTCAGGACAAAAGTGAAATCAACAAAAAACTATATACTAAGAATAATACCTGGAGTACCTGATAGAGAAGTGTCACTGGCACTTGCAAGAGGGGCTGGATTTGATCCAAATACATTAACAAGAAAGTAGTGTTACATATAACAATTTCAAAGACATTCAAGGATTACTTTTTCCCAAATTACCTCAAAGAGGTAAAGATTCCCAAAGAGTAGAAAACCAGACAACAGTTTTGCCAGAAAAAGCCACTTGAGAAGTCAACAATTACCGCCACGTCATGCTTCCTTTCTTACAAAGATGAGAAAAATCAATGTAAATTGGAGGGTATCATGAAGAAAATTAAAGTAATAATTAAATAAATAGGCTTTAACAGATAATTTTCCAGAGAAAATCAGATCTTTATAGTTATATAATTGACTGTGAGTTATGGAGAAAATAAAATCCTATTGATGGTAGGAAAATATATATGGTAACTATCTTAGCATTTAATAAGTATTTACTGAATTTAACTAGATCTAAGAATTTAAGGGGTAGCACATGGAAAAAGGCTTAAAAACTTGTTTTGTTTATATGCAAAAGGAAAGAAATAAGGAACAATTAGGAGAAGCTGAAAAAAGGCAGATAGTTGCCTACAACATAGAATTGAGTAACATGGATTATTGTAAGCTTTATGTAAGCAAATATTTCCAAATAGTACATCTACCTAAAAAATAGGATGATCTCCTAAGAAAGAGGATGGGGCATTTCCCTCTATTAGAAGCCTAAAATGATGCTGGAGGATCAGGAGATGCTGTGCATGGGATTCAAATCTGATACAGCTTACATTAAATAGCCTTTAAAGTACCTTCCAACTCTAAGATTTTGAAGAGGCTATGACATACAACACATCAACAAATATTTTCTATGAAGTGCCTGTTATATGTCAGATAACTATGCTTGATTAAGAATGAAAAGTCAAAAAAAAAAAATTCCCTGCCTTCAAGAATCTCTCTCTCTCTCACACACACGACGATGACACATGTGTTGGGGTCTGGGTGTATACACAAAGTAATTGGAGGAGAGAAGGCACTAATAACTTGTGGGGAGGAAGTCGAAATCAGAAAAAGTTTCATGGAGAAGGTATTACCCTCAAGAGCAAAGATCTACAGGAAATAAACAATTCCAAGAGGCTGAAGAAAGAAAGAAATGTTTTCCGAATGTGAAGGATAGCCAGTACAAAGGTGGGTATGGGAATTCCATGTATAAATAATAGTTAAAGGCCAATAGTTGGACCACAATGTGGATAGAAATAATGGTTATGTAATAAGGCTGAAAGGCAGGTTGAGGAAAGATCACATAAGCCCTTCATTCAATAGTTTTCTTATTATGGGTATTAAAAAAGGAAGATGTTCATCTAAGATGTTGGCTAGTCATGAAGGATACTGAGCAAAGTCCAAGCAAAAAAATAGAGGTGGCCAGTTTCTCTAAATCTGTGCTCTCATGCACAGATAACATTATACTAATGACAACTCCTAGAACATTTAAAAATTTCCTAAGAAAAGTCATAGTAACTCAAAATCTTAGTCCATCCAATTGGTTTTCAATGGAAAAACAAGTAGATGAAAAATTCATACTGTTCAAATCATGGAATGTAGCCAAATATGATAGTGGAAGGAACTGGTCCATTAAAAACACAGAACTTAGATGGGCAATAAGGACAGTCAATGAACCCAGAACTGAATAGGCAAAAGAGATAACAAGTTTATCAAATTGGGAAAATTAACCAATTCTTTCAATGCTCATCAATGGTTGGTAACATAAAGACCTCACTACCAATATTCCCATGATAATTTCCCCATGGTAATATGCCAATAAACGAAAAAAGGATGAGACAAAGATACGTGGTAAGTGTAACTTATATATGAAAAATGACCTAAAAGAAATCAAGGTTATAAAAGACTAGGAAAAAAAAAAATGGAAACAAAAGAAAAAACCCATATGAAAAAAATGCTCTAAATCACAACAGACTAGAGAAATGCAAATTAAGACAACTTTGAAGTACCACTTCACACCTCTCAGATTGGTTAAGATGACAAGAAAAGAGAATGATTTTGGAGGAGTTGTGGGAAAATGGGGATACTAATGCATTGCTGGTGAAGTTGTGAAATGATCCAACCATTCTGGAGAATAATTTGGAGCTATGCTCAAAGGGCTATCAAAGGGCATATCCTTTGACCCAGCAGTCTCTCCTCTGGGTCTATATTCCAAAGAGATCATAAAAGAGGGGAAAAGAGCCATGTGTGCAAATGTGTTTATAGCAGGCATTTTTGTAGTGAGAAGGAACTAGAAAGTGAATGGATGCCCATCAATTGGGGAATGACAGAATAAGTTATGACATGTGAATGTAATGAAATATTAGTTTTCCATAAGGAATGATGAGCACTCTGATTTCAGAAAAACCTGGAAAGAGAAGAACTAATGCTAAGTGAAGTAAGCAGAACCATGAAAACAATGTATACAATAACAAGATTTTGTGATACTTAACTGTGATGGACTAGACTTTTTTCAACAATGAGGCGATTCAAGACAATTCCAATGATGGAAAAATGACATCCACATCCAGAGAAAGCACTATGGAGACGAACTGTGAATCCAAGCACACTATTTTCACCTTTTTGTTGTTGTTAATTTTTTCCTCTCATGTTTTTCCCCCCTTTGATTTGATTTTTCTTGTTCAGCATGACAAATATGGTTATATGTTTAGAAAAACTGCATATGTTTAAACTATACTGGATTACTTTGCTGCCTTGGTGAAGGGACAGGAGAGGAAGAAAAATTTGAAATACAAAGTTTTGCAAAAGTAAATGATATATGATCATCTCAATAGATGCAGAAAAAGCATTTGACAAAATCCAACATCCATTTATATTAAAAACACTTGAGAGTATAGGAATAAATGGACTTTTCCTTAAAATAATCAGCAGCATCTATTAAAAACCATCAGTAAGCATCATATGTAATGGAGACAAACTGCAACCATTCCCAATAAGATCTGGAGTGAAACAAGGTTGCCCACTATCACCGTTACTATTTAATATTGTATTAGAAATGCTAGCTTTGGCAATAAGAGCTGAGAAAGAGATTAAAGGAATAAGAATAGGCAATGAGGAAACCAAATTATCACTCTTTGCTGACGACATGATGGTATATTTAGAAAACCCCAGAGATTCTACTAAAAAGTTATTAGAAATAATCCACAACTTTACCAAAGTTGCTGGTTATAAAATAAACCCACATAAGTCATCAGCATTCTTATATATCACTAACAAAATCCAACAGTCAGAGTTACAAAGAGAAATTCCATTTAAAGTAACTACTGATAATATAAAATATTTAGGAATCTATCTGCCAAGGGAAAATCAGAAACTTTATGAGCAAAATTACAGACCACTTTTCACACAAATTAAGTCTGATCTAACCAATTGGAAAAATATTAAATGCTCTTGGATAGGGCGAGCAAATATAATAAAGATGACAATATTACCTAAACTAATCTATTTATTTAGCGCTATACCAATCAGACTCCCAAAAAACTATTTTAATGACCTAGAAAAAATAACAACAAAGTTCATATGGAAAAACAAAAGGTCAAGAATTTCAAGGGAATTAATGAAAAAAAAATCAAATGATGGTGGCTTAGCTGTACCAGATCTAAAATTATATTATAGAGCAGCAGTTACCAAAACTATTTGGTATTGGCTAAGGAATAGATTAGTTGATCAGTGGAATAGATTAGGTTCAAGGGATAAAACAGTCAACAAATATAGCAACCTAGTCTTTGACAAACCCAAAGATCCCAGCTTTTGGGATAAGAACTTACTGTTTGATAAAAATTGCTGGGAAAATTGGAAACTAATATGGCAGAAACTAGGCATTGATCCATACTTAACGCCGTACACCAAGATAAGGTCAAAATGGGTTCATGACCTAGGCATAAAGAATGAAATTATTAATAAATTAGAGGAACATAGGATAGTTTACCTCTCAGACCTGTGGAAGGGGAAGGTCTTTATGACCAAAGCAGAACTAGAGATCATTACTGATCACAAAATAGAAAATTTCGATTATACCAAACTGAAAAGTTTTTGTACAAACAAAACTAATGCAGACAAGATTAGAAGGGAAGCAATAAACTGGGAAAATATTTTTACAGTCAAAGGTTCTGATAAAGGCCTCATTTCCAAAATATATAGAGAATTAACTCTAATTTATAAAAAATCAAGCCCTTCTCCAACTGAAAAATGATCAAAGGATATGGACAGACAATTCTCAGATGAAGAAATTGAAACTATTTCTAGTCATATGAAAAGATGCTCCAAGTCATTATTAATCAGAGAAATGCAAATTAAGACAACTCTAAGATACCACTACACACCTGTCAGATTGGCTAAGATGACAGGAAAAAATAATGATGATTGTTGGAGGGGATGTGGGAAAACTGGGACATTGATTCATTGTTGGTGGAGTTGTGAACGAATCCAACCATTTTGGAGAGTAGTTTGGAACTATGCTCAAAAAGTTATCAAACTGTGCATACCCTTTGATCCAGCAGTGTTACTACTGGGATTATATCCCAAAGAGATTATAAAGAAGGGAAAGGGACCTGTATGTGCACGAATGTTTGTGGCAGCCCTCTTTGTAGTGGCTAGAAACTGGAAACTGAATGAATGTCCATAAGTTGGAGAATGGCTGAATAAATTGTGGTATATGAATATTATGGAATATTATTAAGAATAATTAATTATTAATTAATAATTATTAAGAAATGACCAACAGAATGATTTCAAAAAGGCCTGGAGAGACTTACATGAACTGATGCTGAGTGAAATGAGCAGGACCAGGATATCATTATAAACTTCAACAACAATACTATATGATGACCAGTTCTGATGGACCTGGCCATCCTCAGCAACGAGATCAACTAAATCATTTCCAATGGAGCAGTAATGAACTGAACTAGCTATGCCCAGAAAAAGAACTCTGGGAGATGACTAAAAACCATTACATTGAATTCCCAATCCCTATATTTATGCCCACCTGCATTTTTGATTTCCTTCACAAGCTAATTGTACAATATTTCAGAGTCTGATTCTTTTTGTACAGCAAAATAACGTTTTGGTCATGTATACTTATTGTGTATCTAATTTTATATTTTAATATATTTAACATCTACTGGTCATCCTGCCATCTAGGGGAGGGGGTGGGGGATAAGAGGTGAAAAATTGGAACAAGAGGTTTGGCAATTGTTAATGCTGTAAAGTTACCAATGCATATAACCTGTAAATAAAAGGCTATTAAATAAAAAAAAAAAAAGTAAATGATAAAAACTATCTTTGCATGTATTTGGAAAAATATAATACTATTTTAAAAAAGCAGATAATATTCCATTCTCTTTTCCCCCTGTATGTCCAAATTTACTGAAACAGTAATCAATGTATTCACTTCTATATTTTAGAGAGCATAAAGTCAGGAGACCCGAATTCATATTCAACTTGGCCATTTATTATTAACTGTAATGCTTGGGTCAAATCAGTTTCCTCTTTCAAAAAATATGAATAGTATTATCTGGAATACCTACCTTACTGTAGTGAAATAATCAAAAAGAACGTATGTAAAAGCAATTTATATACAAAGTTAGTATATTCAAAAGGCTTAAATACAAAAATTGATAATCATTAACATGTTATTCATTTTTACCTTTACTTTTCTTCATATATCTTTGAGTGATTTCTACTTAAAATTTCTTTCTTAATTATTATGGCTATTTCTACTTTTTTTGTTTTAAATAATTTTTATATGTCTACTACAAAAGAAATTAATTTTAAATTTAACTTGCTAAATAATTTCGAAATCTATTTTGGATGAACTGAAATCATAAAGTATTTAGAGAAAAAAGTAGTTTATTGGTTTATTGAGAAATATGTAAATGTAGATGTGTGTATTTTTTAAATCATTGAATTCTCACTCAAGAATTATATTATAATTTTATGAGACCATAAACTCTTAGTAATAATGATTGTTATTTCCCTTTCTTTAAATACTTAACCCAGTGCCTGACAGAGAGCATGTGCTTAATAAAAGTTTGTTGATTGATAATTTTAAAAAACCTAATTATAGCAAAATCTAAAATTTTGTGATTTCGTTGATTTTATGTTAACTTATATTTGGAATAATTTAGGTATGAGATAAATGATTCAATCAAAAGTTTTAAGTATTTTTCTGGCAATTTCTAAGTCTTTTTAATAAAGGAAAAATACAGCAATCACTTTTTTGAATCACACTTTCATTTCAGATCTAGTCAATAAATCTTGTTTAACTCAATCAATCCAACAATCAATATTTATCAAATATCTATCAATTCTCAAAAAAAGAGAAGAGAATACAGTCTGCAAACTTTCAGGCCAATGAGCTTGACTGATTCCTGGAAATATATTAATATGGGTTATTAAAGAAGCTGTTAATGAACATTTAGAAATAAACACTTAAATCCAAAGAGCCAGCATGGTTTCATCAAGAACAGATCATGCCAGACTAAACTCATTTTCTATTTTGAAAAGATTATCAAGTTGGTACATAAAGAGAATGCTGTGACTATAATTCAACTAGATTTTATATAGCATATAAAATATACAATACTGTTCTCTGTGAATAAGACAGATATATGCTGATGAGCCCATAAGGGAACCTGATAAATTCAGAACTGTCCAGATTTAAAGATTGTAATGTAATTGTAATTGCTTACATTTCAAAAACAGCAGGGTAGAAAGTCTCTAAGAATCAGAGATCTGAGCCCTGTGCTGCCTAACACTGTTATCAATAACTTGAACAATGGCAGAGAGAATGTTATTCAACAAATCTGAAAATAACACAAAATTTGAAGGGATAATGAATGTAATATACAATATAAGATCAAAAAGGATTTTGACATAGAAGAACACTGGACTAAATCTAAGTAGATGAATCACTCAGGATCACTTAAGTTTGAAAGCTTCTGCTATAAAGAACAGAACTCAGAATACAATATTCCAAAAGGCAAAAAAGTGTTTTACTCCCAAACTTGCTCACAAAGCTTAGTATAGTCTTATAGAAATAAAAATAAATCTTTAATGAAATAGAGCACTTTCAGGACCTCCTGATTAAAAAGATCATAGCTTAGTAAGATCTTGAGATACAAATACTAGTGTCTAGGGGGAAAAAAAAACTAGAAAACGTAAACTTATTGGTGCAATTAGAAAGGATTATTTCCAATATTCCAATAGGGAGAAAATAAAAGTGTCCCTTTAGAAATGTAATGTGTTCAAAAGATTTCGAATAGAGTTTTAAATAAGAAAAAAAGAAAAAACTTGGAATAGGCGGCTGAGTTGGTTTTGTTCTGAGGTTTTTAAGAGGGGAAAAGGAAAAGAAAATAGAAGGTATACATTATTAACGTGGAAAAGTTAAAAGGAGCTATGAAAATTACTTTTCCTCATAATAAATATGTAAGGATTGGAGTAATGGATAAGTGACCCTCTACCCTATCTGAACTAGACAATGGCAATTTGAATACCCACACATAATTTGGAATAGAAATAAAATTAAATTTAACAGGAAAACAGGTGGAAATGGGGGAAGATTAGTTTAATGAAAGAATTACACTGGGAATGAACACTCACAAGCAAAATAAACTTCCTCATTCTTAACTAGGGAACAGTACTTAAAAGGAAAAAAAGGGGGGAGAGATTGTAAATGGAGAAAATGGTTAAACTATGATGTATAAATATATGGGAATATTATTGTGGCTTAAGAAAAGACAATAGATGATTTCAAAGACTCCTGGGAAGTACAACCTTATGCTAAGTGAAAAAAGCAAAGCCAGGAGAACAATCTATACAAGGATGGTAACATTGTATAATATTTAAGAATATTCAATAAAACAACTATCAACCATATCTCCAGTACCTAAGATGATTCATGTTACCCTACCTCCCAAGAGGTGAAAGTGCAGAACGAGACGTAACAAAATTTTTGGACAGGGTTGACATCTTACTTGACTACACTTACTGTTTGACTATTTGTTACAAAGTTTTGAGAGCTTTTCCCTCTGCTTTTAATTGGGAAGTACTTTGGAGTTAAGGAAGTATCAATCATGCTCCTTTTAAAAAAGGAAACAAATTGGGCATTAAATTATTTTTTTTAAATGCACAGAAAACAAAAATAAACATAGCCAATTTTGAAAGTAAGGGAAGAAAAGGAACACTAGCCAATTTTGAAATTCACATTTAATAATATATGCTCATTCTTCATTTGTATTCCACTTTATACATGAAAATCCTGGTTTGAAGTTCTTCCGTTGTGAAAAAAGAAATAAATCTTTATCATTTTAAACTGTACTGAAAGTTTTGGGACACTGTATTTTAGATATATTTATTTGCGCTCATGGTAACTTCCCAGGTCAAATTCAAACTCTATGAGACAAAGGCTGTTCCATTATTATTTTTGTACCTATTCTCAGTGTGTAGCAACAGTCTCTAGCTCAGAGCAAATAAATTCCTGATTGATTACTACCTGCAAGGAGTAGCGTTTGGTAACACAACAGTCCACCTCACAGAGTTCTGGATTAACCTTCCCTAAAAATCTACCTCAACCTCCAAAAAAATTCTCCTTCAGGATAGTTTTTAAAGTACTAAATAAATCAGATAATTCAAAGAAAATAAAAGTTAACTGGAAGTTAAAACCAAAAAGTCAAAAAAGCCAAATAACTCAATTTTCCTGTTACATAATGCTTATTATGGCAAATGTATATCAACCTTCTTTTTGAATGTTTTATAAGGATTATATGTTTTTTCTTGCTGTTTTTTCTTCTATGGAAGTTTTATTTTTTTACTAACATGTGCCCATTAAAATATAAATATTCCTCCTTTAACATATGCATTAGAACTTATAACCATCTGAGAATATACCTCATAAAGATTATCTACAAGAAAATGACAAGTATAGATTTAAAGCTCTTATTTCCATATATTTTCAGCTTTATTATTAGTTTCTGTCTATTGCTTCTATTCTAATTTACCTGAGCTAGGGTTGGAATAGAATTTTGACCAGTCTGAGTCTGTACATGAGCAGAATCACTGTCTGTTACAGAATCTGTTACACTTCCATCCTGCTGAGATTCAACTGTTTCCATGGTCATTTGTCTGAAAAATAAACAACAACAAAAAGGAAACAATTAAGACCTAATTCAAGAATCACTCTTTATGTTTGACACTTAAAAAAAATTTCTACAAATGAAATTGTAACAGTCAAAGTGAATACTTAATCCTACAGAATGTATCAATATTGTACAAATGCTAAATCTCCCAATTCCAAGCAAGCTATTCTATTGACATTGCCTATGGAAAGCAGATTTAAAAAAAAAAAAAAAAAAAAAAATCTATGAACATCTACAGCTGAATGATTGAAACTGCAGGCTTATTCCTTATCTATAATAAAATTTAAACCAAAAGTCTTCCAAAGGTAGGTGGGAAAATCTTTTGTAATTATAAAACTCTACATAAATGAGATATTATTACTGTTATTACACTGATATGGATAGCATCATACATTTAGAACTTGATAGGATCATCTATTCCCCTCACTTTACAGATGAAGTTAAAGCCATGTCTACTGTATAGAAAATAATTTATTCATCATTTATTCAAATTGTGTATAATATAGTATTAGAACAAGATGAACTTAATTATTTTACTTATACAGTTAGTGACAAGTCTACCATGTAATTTTATCCATGTGAAATTAAAGACAATGTAAGAAAGTTTTTGTCAGTTTTAAGAAATGCATGTTTATAGGTGTATTTCTTTAAATATTTTCAATTTTCTTTTAAATTTAATTGAAATGAATAAATTAGCATCCTAAAGTTTTATCTAAAAAAAGTAAGTAATCCTATAATAATTCTCTTTAAAGTTAAAAAGTGAAAATGTTAAAACTGTTATATGACAACTCACTAAATGAAATACACAACAATCCACTTTTAAAATGACCATTTTAGCTAGGTGGTACGGTGGAGAGAGCATCAACACTAAAGGCAGGAGGATCTGAGTTCAAATCTGGCCTCAAATACTTAATACTTCCTAGCTGTGTGATCCTAGACAAATCACTTAACCCCAAATGCCTTAGCAAAATAAATAAATAAATTTGCGCTGTTCTATAGCAAAAAACAATCATTTTCATTTTGTAGACTCACACACACTTCCTCAACCTGGCCTATTTACATATAGGTCATATTAATCTATTTGCATCTCACCAAACAATTCAGGTTGATCAACTCTCACGTCTTTTTCCTTTAATCATACCAATTCTTCTGTGTACTCCTACTCTTTAAACAAGCACTGTTCTTTAAGACCCAGCTCAAAATTCCTTTCTAAGAAGTCCTTTCTTATCATTTCATGATTAAACTATTCTGTAACATTAACACTTTATCTGGAAATGACAACTTTTCCTATCTAGAACCAAGCTGAAAACCATAAAAAAAAAGGAAAAAAAAGAAAAGAAAACAGGCCCTCCAACCATTGGAATCCGATTAAAAAAAAAAAAAAAAAAAAGCTCAAACACTAGAGGCATTCCCCACACCTGGGTGCAGAGCCTATTTACTCTTAGATCGATCATTATTTTAAAAATCTTAATTATCTTATTTCCAAGCACATAGCCAATTCAAAATCAGGAAAAGCTGTTTGCTCTGCAAGCAGAAACAATGACAGCTGAAAAAAGTTAAGAACTACAAATATGAAAGAAATAGAAAACCTACAAAATAATACAAAACTATAGCAGGCTAGAATTTTAGGTATCAATATTTCAATAGACCTTAAGGGCATCTTGTGTTACAGAACAGTATATTACAGAACAATAGAAGTTAGATATGAATCATCTAAAAAGGCCATATTCTGTTCATGGTAGTATTTATAAGAAAGCAGAGGAAAATGTAAAATGAATATGATTTCCATCTATGTGATACACCTACTCAACTCAACTGAGATATTAGCCATTAGCCACAAAGGAGGGAGGGAGAGAGAAGGAAACAGAGAGAGAAAAAGAGAAAAAGAGAGAGAGAGAGAGAGAGAGAGAGTGAGTGTGTGTGTGTGTTCCCCACAAGAGAGTTCAATAAATTATCTGCTAGGTGAATGAATCTATAGTTTACATTTATTCCTAACATAGGTTAAGGCTGAAGAGAACAAATAATTTAATCTATCATTCTAACTTTTTAAAAATAAAACTTAAAAAACCAGATAAACATAAATTTACCTACCTTATACTTGTCTTAATATATTTTTTCCTGCCACATTTGCTCATTATTAAGACATTTGTAAACAATGCTTTGCTCCTTCCCAGATTTCTTCTTCTATTTATCCTGCAGTAAAATTATACTTTTGAATTTGGGATATTAAAAATTTCCATCAAAACAATTCAATAATTTCTTGTTAAAAAAAAAAAAAGACCAGGAAGGAGATAATTCTAAATTTTATACAATTAAAATGACAGAAGATAAAAATTCCAATTATTCCTTCAATCTGCTTTTTAAATACTTAATTTTCTATTTTTTGTATTACATTAAAGGTTTTCATCTTATCAAATGACTCCTAAAATTATACTATAATGCTTAAAAACTGAGATATAAAAATGTGATATTCATTACTCTCACAGTTTTGTTATTAGCTACCCCTTATCAAAATCAAATATATATATATATATATTAATAACACCTTAGACCAAGAGTCAGCAACATTTGATTAAAACTCTTAAGAAGTTCCAGTTTTGCTGACAATGAAATCTCACTCAACTTTCATGTCTCATCTATACTTCTTACTTCCCTCACATTCTACTTGGCAATGCTCTATACACAGTATACATTTTGTATATGGTTTAAAGATTTTCTTTAAAGGGAGGTTGTTTTTTAATAACCAATTTAACTACAAAACACAATGCCATTAATCCCAAATTTCTAAGTGATTGTGCATGACTAGGATTACAAATTCAGGAAAATAGATTGGCATCTGGACATGTAAACCTACCTGGGTGAGTCTATTAATTGTACTGCTAAAGAACAGAATTTCCCTGTGAAATCAACAGGAAAATAGCTGAGAACCATTATTACTTTCATTAATTCCTCTTCTCTTACAACCAAAATGCTAATGTCATACCATCGACATATTCATAGCCACACAAAAACAAAAACAAAAACAAAAAAACCCACATAAATTGGGATAATTAATTTATCTTTAAGACTGAGGACAAAGGAAAGATGCTGCCACACCATCCTGTGGTGAGAGTAATAGATGATGATGGCACTGCCATGTACTATTAAGTAGGGATGCTAAATATCATAAAATAACAATTAATGGTTTTTCTTACATTGGTATTTGATGGTTTTTGTCCTTCCCATAATAATTCTAAGTTTCTTGAGAACAAAGAGGGATGTCTTATAAGGTTAAGAATAATGAAAGGGCATTCAAGTGCTTACCATATGTCAGGTAGTGTGTTAAAAACTAGGGATACAAATACAAATATAGTCCCTGCCTTCAGGAAAAGAAACACAAGATTTCTTATCTATCAGTAGTGCCAAGCACTTGTCAAATATAAAGTGTAATTTTTGGACCACTATAACCTCAGGGGTAATAGATAACAGATCCCTCCAGGAAGAGACCAGCTCCCTCATAGTGGCAACAATAATATAGTGAGTGGCAACAATAATATAGTGAATTCTCAATAATATAGTTATTCCTATAGTTATTCCCTTGGAGGAAAAAAAAGAGGGTTTTTTGGGTGAAATATAGATATTTGAATGCTCAACTTTTTTTTCCTCGGTTTTTAAAAACTTTTACATTAAGTCTGATCCTGAAGAATCCAGTAGAAATTCAACTCACCACCAGTAAGTAAATCCATTTTCTTTGCACAACAGCTAACTTCTCATTAAAATTATTTATAAGCAATATTCCTTTGGAGGTAACTGGGGTGAGGTGATTTGTCCAGAGAAGTGTCTGAAGGCCACATCTGAACTCGGGTCCTCCTGCCTCCAGGACTGGTGCTCTATCCACTGCACCATTTAGCTGCCCCTATAAGCAATTTTCTTTAAACCAAAGCTTGAATATGGGGGGGGGGGTCATAAAATTATTATTTATTATCAGTAAATGTTTGATTTGCATACTTATTTTATATACCTATGTGCCTGGGCCCACATAAAAATTTCTTAATTGAAAAGGGGGTCACAAGTGCAAAGAGTTTAAGAAGCCCTTCTTTAAACAAAGATTTACTTTTAAACAATATATACATTAGGAAACATGTTAATTTTACACCTAGAAAATACTTAGTCTAATCTGCTACCTCCATTGCAGGAACCAAACAACTACTACTATAGTCACTTTGAAGACCAACACAGTGATATTCAGCTGGTAAATTTATCTCTAAGTCTTTTAATGTTGTCTATCAGGAGAAAAATGATGCTTCTATTCTAGAACTCTACCCTTCAAAGTAAACAAAACATATACATTATTTTTTATACACTAGGGAATTACTTAACATTCAAGATACTCATAAAAAAATAAACCAGTATGATTATACAGACCACCTTCCTTGTGCTTCAGTACTGAAACCTTAGTTCTGAAGAACGCTCTAATACTGTTGCCATTCTAAGAATAAAAATATATTTTTATTTATGTTCATTGTGTTAACAGTCATATCTAAGAACTAATATATTTCATTTTTGAAAAGTAATTTATAACATTCTATTCATCTTTCAATATTAAATTGTATCTCACAAATGAGATCTCTTTGAAAAGAAAAAATCGAGTATAGGGTATATTAAGGCAAATATTTCAGAAATAAAGGAGAAAAAGAAAACTTTATAACTCATATCTCTGATAATTTGTAAATTATTTCAAGTCCCACGTTTAAGTAGTTTCATTATGTGCAATGATGAATATATCTATTTCAAAAGATCTAGATCCAGGATTCCTAACCTTTTTCTGATACCATAGTCCTCATAGCTTTTCAAAGTTTACCATTGTATACATGAAAAACAAAATAATGACTAATTTTTCAGAAATAAAAACTATTCCCTTGATAAGCTTTTTAAACTCCAAGTTGGAAACCCCTGATCTAGATAAACATCCAAGAACAATTTAAAACATAAAATAACATTTCATAACCAGATTTTCCTGAAACATTTACATATATTTTAGATGTTTTCATGGAAAACCAAGAGCAACATAGAATGGCTTCTTAAAATACTTACCTTAAAATGTAATTTCAGAAATATTTGTCTTTCACATTAACTAATTTGCCCAGAAGACATGCATTATGTAGGACTACAAATTCAGAATTAGAAAGGAACCTAAAGGCAATCTAGTTCAATCTCCTCATTGCAGACATGGTAACTAGGATTAAACAGGTCAGAGGATTTGCCTGACTTGGGACTTGAACCTGGGAATCCCAAATTCTTTCATTTCAAATCCACACATCTTTTCATTATACAATGGTGCCTGCCTTATGAAACTTCTTTTTGTTTTTAAATGACTGTCAGAACTGTCTAAAAGAAATATCCAGTAGTTTATAACTGATACAGGATATAAGAAAACACAATTATAATTTACAGAGAGAGAAAATGACTGACAATAAACTCAATTTGCTCTATTAAATGTATAATCAAATGTAATACCATTCTACATAGCACTTTAATATTTGTGAAAGACTTTATTTTGATCCTTATAATACCCCTGTGAAATGGATGCTTTTATTACTATATTTTACTGATGAGAAAATTGAGTTAACTCCCTTTTCCAGAGCAGAACTCAGGTTTTGTGGACTCATTAAAGTTCACAAAACCTATTACTCAAAACACAGGAAAAGGGGACAAATGGCAGACACCTAAGGTGTCCAAGTGAATAAAGCACTAGATATAGTCAGTTATTTCAGTTATGCATGACTCTTTGTGACTCCATTTGGATTGGGTTGTTGTTTTTTTGGCTAAGGTACTGGGGTGATTTGCCATTTCTTTCTCCCCCAGTTTATTTTACAAATAAGGAAATGAAGGCAAATAGGATAAGTAAGCATCTCAAGTCAAATCTAAATTCAGGAAGATAAGTCTGACTTCAGGCCCAGCACTCTACCTGCTGGGCCATCTACCTGTCCAGGAGTCATGAAGACCTGAGTTAATTATCTGGCCCTCTGAAGACACTTCACCTTGTTTCTGTTTCCTCATCTAAAATGAGAGGGAGAAGAAAACAGCAAACAACTCCAGTATCTTTGCCAAGATAACCAGAAGAGGTCAAGAGTCTGACCCAACTGAGAAACAGCTAAATAACAAAATCAAGGCCAAAGATAAATCCTAAATTAGGCTATTGGAAAAGACAAGATTTTATCCACATTTTCCTATTTAAGAATTATCTTAATTGAATTTTCCTAGAAACTCCTTCTTAAATAGAAACTAAGTTTGATGATAAATTACGAAAAATGTCCATCCATTTACACTGCCCAGATTCATTGCACAATTCATGCTATTCATCAAGGTGGGGAAAGAGAGCCCCAAGATTAACTGTTTCCTTCAACACTGTTAAGGTAAACGAGGGGAGGGCAGGATTCACTTTTTTTTTTTTTTTTTTAAACTCGTTAAGGGATACCACACCATAAGAGACAAATTATATGCAACCCAAATCAAAGTAGCCAAAACCAGACCTAGCAAAACTGTAATTTCCCTAATGTCAATTCATTAAATGCACAATTTTAAGAAAACTAAAACTGACAATTGGGAATCTGCATTGTTAGATCCTGATAATAAACTGAAGCTACTAGAGGAGAAAGGGTTGGGATAAGCTAAATATATTTTAATCCCAAAATTGCATATGACTCAATTTAAGTTTTTCACCTACACTTTGGACTACTTCGATGACCAAAATAAGCTGAAACTCTAGAGTTAACATAATTTGGTTGTAGTACTTAACATTAACAGTACAATAGGTACAGATTCATATTATTCTGTATCTTCAAAGTTTTGGGAGTTTGTTTTTTGTGTCACTTTATTAGTCCCTTTAAAAAAATATAGTGTACTCATTTTTAATGGCCTGTGCTTGTTTTGTACATTTAAAGCTTCCATTCCAAGAAAGGGAACAATGATGACATCAGAAAAAGACAGACTCCTATGGTACAATGAAGGTATTTTCTAGTTGGAAAGTATGAGGGAATTTTTTCCTCTCCCATTTTATTTTTCTATTTGTCACTGTAATCTTAAGAGGGATATAGAGACAGAGTCAAAAAGGTAGGAAAACTGAAAGATAACAAAGGTGAGGAAGTTATATTTTTTGTGTTAACATCCCAATGTCTTTGTTTTTAATTTTCTTCTTATCGGTTTTTGGTCTAGGGACAGAAGCACAAATAATTTAAAAACTGAAGGAATAGTTTCTTTATAACACAAAAACTAGAATAATATATAATCATCATGCTTTAAGGCTTATGAGGCACTTTTCTTCACAATTTTTGTACCTCCAAGGAAACTAAAGCTCAAAGATATTAAAATTGTCTATCTTAACACAACTAAAGTGTCTGGCTGGGATGTGAACCTGGTCTCCCAAAGGCAAATTCCTGAGACTTTTCCACTACATACCACATTGAGCTTTTCATATTAAAAAAAAAATTGTACACCTTGAGGTTGGAAGCATGGAGAAGGGGTATCATATTTCATAAGGAACAAAGTAGAATCAAGTCTCCTATGATCAAGATTTAAATTTGCTACATTAGTTGAAAGCCTCATGTTATGTACCATTCAATCACCTGAAGGCAAACCTCAGATTATCCTGAGGAAGTGCAGACTCTTTAGGTTTTATCTGACTTCTACTCAGAGCATTAAAGTTAGATACTTGTATAACATGAGAATTTTTGGACAATTAAAAAAATTCAAACAAGTAATCTGAAAATCTATCTAGACCTGGATAGACAGCTTTGAAATTCTGAACTTCTTCCCTTAAAAAGTTAAAGATTTAATGAGAAAAAGGCACTCGAAAGATACAGATTTTAACATGTGACCAGTGAGACTAATTTGCACAGTTATTTTGGGCTTTTACTCACTTATTCTTTATCAGTCAGTCAACTTGGTGGCTTTTAGGTATTTGTACAATTACAAGTCAATATGAAGGCATCATTAAATTGTTAACTTTTACTTCTTCTGGGAATGACTTTCACAGATTGAAAAAAAAAGTGCTTTCATTAGTTAAACCCTCCTCCCTCATAACTGACCTAATTTACTACAAAGGCAAAGTACATCTAAGCCTTTTACTGGAGAAAATTATAACAACTTTATGCTTTTAAAAAAGAAAGGGTTGAAAAATTTATTCTCTTTCCTCTGCCAAAAGATAAACATAAGTAATTTAGGGCACTACAAGGTATATTCCTGAATTGAGGATCAATGAACATTTTTGGCAGCCTGAACTTCCTGTTAATCCTCTGAAGTACTTTAGAGTGTCAGATAGAAAATGACTCAATACTTCAAGTGGAACACAAACTGCATTTCCTTCTGAAAGGAAAAACAAAACAATAACAGCAAAATACGAATGGGTCAAATTATATAAAGAAAGGGAGCACAGTTGTTCTTGCAGATAAAGTCCACAAGTCAAACTAAGATACAAAGGACCAACTAATAACTTTAAAAAAAAAAAAAAAAGAACAAAAAACAAATGAAAGAAATAGGGAAGAATCCAGAAAATAATGGGAGTCAGGCAGGTGAGACACATAGATAGATCATTTTAAGGACCTAGGGAGGAGAAAGGTGATTAAAAAAGAACTAAGTAGAGATCTAAGAATTCTGAAGCATAAAAACGGTCCCTGATCTACAAGGACAGAACAGGATGTCTAGAATGGCCACTTCAGTCTCAGAGACAAAAGGTTAGTAAGTTTCTTCAATAGAAGGAAAAATATAGCAATTAAGGTTAAAAGTAGGGTATTAACAGATTTACAGGAGATAAGTTTAAGATTAATCAGATTTTTCAAATAATCATTTAACACAATTTTGTGTATATTTAAAAATATCTGAATATACCTCAAAAGAAAATTAATATTTTGAATCCAATCATAATTTAAAACAGAGTAATAAGCATAAAGGGAAATTTAGTATAATTCAAATCAATTCCTTCATTATCATCTAGTCAACATTATACAGATGTTATTTTGGTGGCTGAAGTTGATTATCCAGTCCCTGGTTGGAGTTGGGTTGTTTTTCTAAATGTTCCACCTGACTGCCAGTTACCTATTTTCTTGTTTATGAGCATCTAAATCTGAAATTAAAATAAAGTGGCAAGAAAGTGAAATGGAGGGCTTGAATAAATGATTGTTTTAAAGCAGGATTCATTAAGAATTATTTTATATATTTTCTCAGAAATTTAAAGAAATTTACTTAAAGGAATGAATTACCAAAAAATTATGTGTAACTGTTAATCTGTTCAGATTAACTTCTGCTATTTACAATAAAAATTTTAACGATACTGGTATACAATGAAGTTAACTAGAATAAAGGTTGAGAAATTTTCTGTGTTAATTATATCACATCATTCCTTTTTACTAATAGTAAAATTTATTTGAGCAGCCAGTAGTTTCAGCTTGAGTATTCCAGGGTGTATATTAAATCACTTTGTAGAAACAATAAGCTTTTGGTTGATTTTAATTTTAGAGCAAAGTACAGAATTTCACATAAAGAAGTGTATCATGTTTTTTTTCCCCCCCTCAATTGTGTTGAATACATGGCTTTTTACAATTCATGCCCACAAAGTGAAGCAAAACTTCATATTTCCCATCTTATTTAGTGCTGGAATTTCCCACTTGGAAGTTTTTCCTAGGAAAGGTTAGCATATAAATTATCAGTGTTATATAAAGATATGAAACACACTGAAAGATTTGGATATTCTCAGAATAATTTCTCACAGAAACCATGCCATTTTGATAGCTTAACAACATTAAGATAATTCACTTTAAAAACTGTTAATAAAATCAGTTTATTTTTCAAAAATAGGCACATACAAATGTCAGAAATGAATATCACTTAAAGAACCACAAATATAATTTGCTTGGTTATCTTTCTCTCTGGAAAGAGACCATGAAAAGGTCCATAACACAGTACAAAATTACCAAAAAAATAAAACCAACCAAGCCAAAAAACAAACAAACAAACAAAAAGACAAAAGCCTGATTAAAGTCTTTTTTATAATCAGGAATTAATACCCAAATTCTGTTGTGTAAACAAGTATAAAGTTTTATCAACACATAAAGGAAATCTTTCCTAATTCTCAACTAGTCTGACATCAAAATGGCAAGAAATCACTAACTGCCAAGACAGCATTTTACAGTGGCAAATTCCCTTGATAAATCTTTCTGGTCTAATCTCACCTTCCTCTTTGTAGAAGTTGTTTCACAGCCATCATATCAGCAGTCCCCATTAAAACTTTTGTGAGCCAATCACATGACATGTATGAAATAGTACTGTAGGATGTTTTAAAACCTGAAAAAAAGTCTTTTGAATACTGTTCCACTAAAGATGATAATTTTAAGTTTTTACTCATTATATTTGTATGTAAAGGCTCTCCCCAAAATAACTGTGATTTAATCTACTAGCTAGGAATTCTTTAAGTTCTTGTCATTAATAACCGAGTCAAAAATTTATAAACCCCACATTAATAGCAGATTTAAATTTTTTAATTTTTAAAATAAAAAATTGCTCCTGAAATTTTCACAATTAAACAATAAACATATAACATATAAACAAAGGTATATGTGAATAAGTACAGAATAGGTACAATTTCAGTAACATTAATATACACAAAATAGAGCTAAAAGCATATCAATGGAAATTACATTACAGTCATATAATAGCTGCAGGTGTACATATCCAAAAATTGACAATGTTGATAATGTTTCAAGACAGCTAGACTCTTGAGAATATCTTTGGAAGTTATAGCTGACTAATTGTACAGGCAACCCTGCCTTTATTCTTCTATAATACACAACTCCATCAAAGCCAAAACAAGCTGTTTGGGGGAATGTGCCTTGTTTTAAGTATAACAACAATACATTCCCCCTCCCAAGCATTTTTAATTACAAGATGTAATAGGGGAAAAAACCCTGTCTGGTAATACGATGGTGGTGGAAAACCAATCCCCTGTTACTGCAGGGATCAAATCTCAAATGCTTGAGGCACATGACAGAAGACAATTGTTATAACAAAAATGAAAAGAAAAACGAACAAGTGTTCTAACCAACATGAATCAAAACCAGGACTTAAGGCAACACTCAAATGAAATGTGTTCAATAAGTTTGGGAGGAAAGTAGGGATTGGGGAAAAATGACAAGTTGGTCAAGTTATATATTAGCAAGTGCATCTAAGTCATTGATAATATATGCTATTTTGAGGTCTGCAAAGTTATCTCATTTTATTTTCAAAAATGTTCAAAAAAAACTCAAAATTTAAGTCCACATTAACTGGAATAATGTATTTCAACCGAATATAATTCACAATATTCTTTGTTCTTTTGGGAATCAGATTTCAATAATAACAAAGGATTAAGGTGAGAGATGCTTCAATAAAACTGGACAAGTGTTAGTATTAAAACATGCAAAGAAAATTTAATTCTAATACAAATTTTGTGCTGGATCATTTTTCACCTTGGATTATTTTAAAAAAGGAAGTACACATACTCCACCACTGAATCCAACCAAAAAATGTAAATGGTTTAAGAAAATAAATGTTTAGAGTAGCCATGTTAAGAGGCTTGATTGGAAGGAAATGTTAAGAAATCCTGACTCCACTCCAGCTGTCCACAAAGCCAAACATTTAGCAATTTTGGGGGAAATCTATCTGAATTTTAGAACAACTCTTTCCTTTGCTTAGCATTTAATTAAGTAATCGACATTAAATTTTTCTAAAGTAAGTTATTTCTAAACAGGTGTCAAAATCAGGGATCAAGCAAAAATTGAAGGAATTTTCATAAGTGCTTGTCCACATCTCAGGTAATTATCCTCTAAAGGTCCACAAGGACAGTAAAAACTAACCATCTAAAAAAAAAAAGTCAACCTTGGTAGGTTTTATTCATCCTTCACACGTCATTAATAAACTGAAGTCTCTTCATATTCTTCTACAAGGGGAACTAAATTAAGTTTGAAGATACCATTTAACAGCAAAAGTGTGAAAGCTTTAACTGGCCATAGAAGACAGCAGGCCTAGGCACTTTAAAGAATCCCAGGGGTGGGCAGCGGCGCCTCGGAGCCCCCGCCCACCCGGGAAGGCGGGGACAGCGCACTCCCGAGGGGACTGGGCCCACTTTGCAGCCACCCTTCCCGGGGCGGGAGGCACCTCGGGGCCCGGCCCGGGTCCGTTACCCTGCACCGCCGCGGCCTCCTCCGAGGAGCTAAGATCCTTGCGTTCAGAAGGAGGCGGCCCCAGAGGTCCGGCTCCGACTCAGTAACCCGGACGCACTCGGGTCCCTGGGCAGCCCGCCGGCTCCCAGCTCTCACCCACAGCATCCCACGGCCACCCCGAGGCCTTCCAGGCCCCGCCTCCGCCAAGTCCAAGAGTAACACTGAATGCAAGTTTCAATGTGGCCCGTAGGGAAGGCGGCTGGACCCCAGCGACTTCCCAAAAAGACGGAGCAAAAGGACGAAGGTTAGCGATTACGTCCATCGGAGCTGAAGAGTCCGGACCAGACCTCGGGGAACTCCCGGGGGAAAGGCAAGGGGAGGGCGGCGACGTCGCGTCGGGGTCACCGCTCCCGGGGCAGCGGTCAGTGCGGGAGGGGCTGAACCCGGGATCGCCGGGCCAGGCAGGGTCTTCCGGGGCGCTCGGGAGCCAAGGCGGCGCCTGAGTCCCTGCCCGGAGGTGAGTGGAGTAAGTCCCGGAGCCTCGGCCCGCGGTGACCCGGAGGGAATAGGAACAAGAAGGCGCGTTTGGGCCGGACCGCCTGCCTCCCTCGCTGGCCAGGCTCGGGTTCGTCCAGCACGGCCCGGAAGGGAGGCAGACAGGGCGGCAGGCTCTCAAGCGCGGCCGCCTCCGCTCGTCCAGTCCCCTGCCCCTCGCTCCAATCCCCCCTCCTCCCTCCCACCTGCTCCCCACCCTCGGCAGGACAGCGCAACGCAGCCCGGGGTCCGCCGCTGCTGCTCCTCCTCCTAGTCCTCCTCCTCTCCTCCTCCTCTGGCTCCTGCTCCTCCCGCTCCAGCGTCGCGGCTCCCGGCTCTCTAGGTCGGGGGGCAGACGCGCTACTTACCCGCCGCGAAGGGATTTACGTAGCGGGCCTCGTCACTGATTACGGACTGGAGGAGGTGGAGACGGGGACCCGGAGCCCGCCGCTCAGGAGCGGCGGCGCCGCCGCCCAGCAACCCCGCCGACGGCGGCCGCTACGGCGGCTCCACGTAACCCCCACGTCAGCTCGGATGCGACGACGGCCTCTTCGCCGGGGGGCCGGGGAACGAAATGTAGCTTCGAAGCTGCGGCTGAGCCGAGCCGCCTCCTCGCACCCAGCCTCCCCTCCCCCACTCCCTCCTTACCTCCCTCCGGCACACGCAGCGGAAAAGTTCAAAGCTCTAACTCCGCCCCCTACCGGCCGCGAGCGGGCGGGCGGCGCTGACAATTCAACAATTAAATGGAACGAGCTGGAAGAGGGTGGGGGGAGGGGCTGACCCGGAGGGTGGAGGGGGGCGGGGCAGGGGGAACGAGAAGGGAGCCGGGCTAGGGGGCGGGGCCTGAGGAGGCTGAGAGGGGGTGGGGGGGGAAGTGGAACCGGAACCAACTGCAGCGCGCGCGGCGCTCGGAATGCCAATTGGTTGCAAACACCCAACGGCTACCGCCCCGCCCCCGCCCCCACTTCCACCCTCCGCCCCTTGCCCCCAGCCAGGCTCGAGGGCTATCCTCAGCCCGTAGACCCCCCGTGAGGACTTTTCGCGAGCTCTGGACCGTTGTTCGGGCCCGGAAGCCTGTAGAAAGGCGTTGCTCCGCCGGAGGATAACTCCGAGAGGTCGGGGAGAGCCGTGGCGGCCTCCCGGGCGGGAGCGACGGGGCGGAGGGAGGCGCTCGGTGGCCGTCTGGCGTGGGTTTCCTGCCTGCTGTGACCGCCGGGTCGAGCGCCGCGCGTCCTCCCTTCGCTTCCTCGCCGTCACAAACGCCCCACTTGACAAGACTCGAGCCCTGCGGATTCTCGCTCTTCTCGGGGCCCAAGTGACGAAAGGGACGGCTCCCAGGCCCCGGCCGCTGAGTTTGATACTTGACCTAGCGGCCGCTTCCCTCGAGGAGTCTTGACCTTGCTTCTCGTCTCCCCCGGGGCCTTGGGTTGCCCCGCCTGCCACACCCAGAGATAGATCTCAGCCCCTGGGATCTACCCCGGGCCAGCTCCGACACATGCTCGAACTTCCCACTCAGAAGCTGCTGTCAATAAAAGGCATTTGTGGCGGGAGAATAGAAATGGGCCTGGGCAAAGTGCTTGGAGTCCCAGGCGCTGGTTCTTCGGATCCGTGGATAGATTTTTCTGGGGGTCTGTGGCCGGGGGGGGGGGGGGGAAGAGAGAGAGAAGAGGAAGAGGAATCACATCTCTTTCTGTTCCATCGTCTTTAATCTGACATCAATCAGACACGCATTAGTTAAGTGTTTCCTGTGCACGAGGTACAATGGAATACAAAACATTGGGGATACAGAGAAAGGCAAAAGCAGTCCCTATCCTAAGGAGCAAAACTTGCAAACAGTTATTTACAAATGAGCTGTGTACCCAATAAGAAAGCGCTTTATGGGAGAATCTCAGGGTGAAAAGCTGCTTGCAAAGGATCTAATTTTATTTGGGACTTGAAGCTAAAATGGGGAATAAGGCGAGAAAGAATTCTAAATATGAGGAAATCAGTGAAAATGCACAGAGGAAGGAAGACAGACTGCCTTGTGTAATCAATATTTGTAAAGCTCTAACTAAATAAATGCTGGCTATTCGACCTAAGGCTAGAAGGCAAGTGTCACTAGATCTTCAGTTTAAAAAAGAATTTCCTGGGAAGAGTCCATCAGATAGTCAAACGGATCCTTGTCTCAACAATTTTTAAGAATTCCTGGTCTAATACGGTTTTTGGACATCCCTACTATAGAAATTTATTTTCCTGAACTATGCATATTTATTATGAGGGTTCTATTTCTTCATTGGTTTTGCTCGATTTGCTCTTTAAGGGAGGAACAGTGATAAGTGGAGAGAAATATTGGTTAAAAAAAGTTGTATCTGTAGATATCAAAGTATATGGATATTTAACCTAATCTAAGGAGATTGGGGGGGGGGGGAACCTACATAATCTGCATTCACGTACTGAAATCTAAAGATTGTTTACAAAGCAATGATTTAACATTAAATGTTTCAATCCCCAGGAACTTGATACTGTGGTAATCACTGTCCCTGCCTTTATGAGAAAGCAGGAACTTATACAAGTTTGTCTGTAAAGGAAAATGTCTATCTATATTGTAGTCCGTGCAGTAGCAGCCACCATAGTGATACTTTTATGAAATAATCTTTACTCCCTGGAATTACTTCAGTAGCATGAGGAAAGGATATATGCAATAGAAGTGATTGGCGAATCTTGATAAAGTACAACAGGTAAAAATAAGATCTGCAAATTCAATTTCCTTTTGGATGTGCACAGAATTTAAAATTGGAAAGTTGGAATAGGATTAATTATATTCAGTGTTATCTTGTTTAGCATATATATATAATAGGTCAAAAAGCATTTCTTAAGCACTTATTACAAGACACACTGTAAAAACCACTTAAGTTATAAAAATTCACAGAACACTGAACACTCTAATACAAGGTGAGGGGGACTAAAGAGTAATAAATAGTTAATAAAATAACAAAAACAAAAGTAATAAATACCTACCAAGTTAAAGATGACCTAAAAATAAGTAAGGCCTACTTGTGGGGAAGATGGATTTTAAGAATAGGAAAGGGTCCAGAAACTGAAGATTAAAATGAAGGTTAAGTAAAAAAGTTGGGGAAAGTAGAAGTAGGTGTGGCTAGAGAATGGAACTGTAAAATTCTAGATCTTGGAAGTGCTGTAATTCTAATTTATATCTTAAATTGTATCCTTGAACCCAACCAGGTAAAGCAGAGGTTAAAGCACTTGGAATTGCTGAGTTCAAATGCAGTCTCAGATAGTTACTACCTCTGTGATCCTGAGCAAGTCACTTAACCCCTGTCTGCCTCGGTTTCCTCAATTATAAAATGGAGATAACACCTGCTTCACAGGGTTGTGAGGATAAAATGAAATATTTATAATATGCTTATCATGGTGCATAGCACCAAGCAACCACATAAATGTCTTTTCTGTTTTTCTTTTTTCCTTTCTTTTTTCTCTGTCTTGAAGGCTGAAAGTCAGGAGCCGCTAGTTGGTATAGAGGATAGAGCTCGAGCCCTGAAGTCAGGAGGACTTGAGTTCAAATGTGGTCTCGGACACTTAACATTTCCTGGCTGTGTGATCTCAGCAAAAAGAAAAAGTCACTGAAAGATAGTAAAAACTATTCGTCTCTGGAAATAAAAGAACGAGACACGAATAATGAAGTTTTTCAGGGATTTGGTTCAGGGAAGAATCAGGTTTAGGACTGTTGGTTGAAAAGTTTAAGGACAAAGGAGTTTGCTTTCCACCCAGCAGAGTTTCCAAAGGTGAAAGTAGAATGGATTAGGTGATAAATTGGGAAGAAGTTAGTTATTAGAAGAGGAATAAAGCTATGTATGGAAATTGGATGAGCAGATTTTTTAAATCTTAGGGAGAATCAATGTCCAAATCTAGAATCAGTTTTAAAAAAAATTTTTTTTTAAGGTACTAAGAAGCCTCTTTCACCACAAGTTCCAATGGGCTCTTGTCATTGACCTTCCTACTCCACCTAAAGATAAAAATTAGAAGAAAAACCCAAGGAGAAGCATTACTTCAACTTAAATTTGCCCTGTACATAGAATCTGATGTTAGTCACCTGACTGATAACATTTTCTGAGAATAGGATTTATTGGAATATCAGTGAGTATCTGAAGTTGGGGAAGATTTATGACATTAAAACGTACAAGGTATTTACCTTTGCTAGAGGCCAATCCTGATTGCTGTTTGTCTTTAATTGTTTTATGAAAATGGAAGCAAATAGAATCAATTTTTGAGTTTCACTTAATCTTTAAATAAATTGTCCCTTTAGCTGAACCCTGACTTTACCTGAGGATTCCACATCTTTAGCAGCTCTAATGAAGTCACCTTTTCCATGCTTCCCTTATCGTACAGGACTCAGAATTTGTGAACATACTTCATATGTACTGCTATTATATATTCTGCTACTTTGCAATACCATCATTATTTGATAACCTCTCTTCAGTTCATAGAATCTGACCATCCTTTTCTAATTTTTGTCTCAGATTTTGGCAACTGTTTAAAATTTTTTCTATCCATTCCCATGCCATGATCTTTAAAAATTTCATTAATGACATTGAATACCTTGTCTTCAATTTCTTGAACTCAACATTTATAATTTCTATTTCAGCTGTCCTCATTATAGTTTCACACCTTAGTTATCATATGAAACTGCTCCAAAATCTTATTCTGAAATTCCCTTCTCTATTGTTCTTCTGGCCTTTCACCTTTCTCAATCCTTCTCTCATGCATATTTTTTAAAATTCTCTTTTGGTTGTTTGATTCTCCCCTATTCTATGAACTATTTTCTAGCCTTTCTCAAACTTGACCTTAGAGTCAGTTACTTTAGTAACATAATCTCTTCTCCACACTTGAATCAGTTTGCCCCTTTGACCTCTCCACTCTGCTAAGCCTTCCACCCCATATAGTTTCAAGCATCTACATCCTCCATTTCTACTCTCAAGCAATCAAATGCTATTTAAAGAAATTTTAAAATGGTAATTAGATGGGTCCATGCATCAGCAGAATAATCTTTTCCCCTTTTTCTTTATTAACCCTCTTTTAAACCCACCACAGCCATTCCAAACCATCTCACATCAAACCCCAAATTATTCCTTCTTTCCATACCTATCAGATTTATGATTTTAGATTGAGGCCAATTTGGACAAAAATTTATAAGCACCCACTATGGGCAAAGTATGGTTTATTCAAAGATAAAAATGAAACAGTTGGTAACCTCAAGGGCTCTCATTTGCTTCCTTCAATCAATTAACTAAATTATATTGAAGACCTATTTCATTCCAGGTTCTGGAGATATAATGACAAAAGTAAAAATAGTCTCAGCCAACAAGGAGCTTGTAATTTATCAGGGAACATAATGTTTATGTAGAGAGGTAATCACAAAATATATACCGATTAGATAAAAGCAAGGGAAGACATTTGTAGCAGGGAGCATCAAGACAAGCTTAATATTATAGGTGGCACTTCAGCTGATCCTTGAAGGAAAATAGTGATTGTAATAAATGAAGGTCAGGAGGATTTCTCATTTAATGAGAAACAGCACAGAGATAGAAGGAGTTCTGTATATGAAGAATGATAAAAAGTCCAATTTGGCTAGATGACAGTATGCATTGAGGAAGTAAAGTATTTTGTTATTTAGTCATTTCAATTGACTCTGCATAATGCTTAATAAATAATGTAATATTTAATATTTTCATTTGTTTATTATTACATTATTTAAATATATTTATTATATATTTATTTGATATGTTAAATATTAGTACATAATTATTATGTAATAAATATAATAAAATAAATAATATAGATGAGTAGGTAAATAAATAATGAAAAATAATAAAAATAAATTTTTTTTAAAAGGTTGAGGCCAGGTTGTACATGAATTTTAAGTATCAGAGAAGTTGTAAGGGGGCTGGTTAAGAAAGAAAGGAAAGATATTGTATGATAGTTTGAGGGAAAGGTAGCATCTATAGAAGTTTTTGTTTTATATTTTTAACGATAGGAGAAATTGAGTATGTTTTAAGGTCAGTAGGGAAGGAACCAGTATGTAGAAAGAAGTCAAAGAGAAAAGAGTAAAAGAAATAAAAATAGAGGATAATGTATTAGAGAAAACAGAAAGGGACAGAATCCAGTATAGGTAGAAATAGATGTGGGCAAGGTGAAAGTACCCTTCTTCCTCAGACACAAGAATAAAGGAGCACACAAAAAGGAATTATGTCAGTGGATTGATTGTGAGATGGACAAAAGGAAATGAATGGCAAAGGGCTATTTACTGTTTTTTAGTAAGTTTGAGGCAATCTGAGAGGATGGGCATTTAGAGAAAGGAGAAATTTTGAAAGAGATCCTGGTCAACTTCTCAATATCTTAGCCAATCTCCTCTGATCTTACAGTTTCAGGGGAAGAGGAAGTTTCCTTTGTGTAGTTTGTGTAGAGAGAAATGTAGCTTTAAAGTCAGAACATCTCAGTTCAATTCTTGGCTATGTCCAATATAACATGAATAAACTTTAGTAAATCATTTTGCTTATTTGGTTCTTTTACCTTTTATAAAATAAAGAACTGTTGAACTACTTACATCACAGGGTTCTTGTGAAGAAACTTATTTGTCAGCCTCATGAAAATAAAAATATCACCAAATCTGTCTCTCCCTTTACTTGAACCTTCAGTCCCTTTCCTTACTTCCTTCAAGACCTTACTGTAACCACCATTGCTTCTGTTTCTTTTTTTTTTTTTTTAATTTAATAGCCTTTTATTTACAGGATATATACATGGGTAACTTTACAGCATTAACAATTGCCAAACCTCTTGTTCCAATTTTTCACCTCTTACCCCCCCACCCCCTCCCCTAGATGGCAGGATGACCAGTAGATGTTAAATATATTAAAATATAAATTAGATACACAATAAGTATACATGACCAAAACGTTATTTTGCTGTACAAAAAGAATCAGACTCTGAAATATTGTACAATTAGCTTGTGAAGGAAATCAAAAATGCAGGTGTGCATAAATATAGGGATTGGGAATTCAATGTAATGGTTTTTAGTCATCTCCCAGAGTTCTTTTTCTGGGCATAGCTAGTTCAGTTCATTACTGCTCCATTAGAAATGATTTGGTTGATCTCGTTGCTGAGGATGGCCTGGTCCATCAGAACTGGTCATCATATAGTATTGTTGTTGAAGTATATAATGATCTCCTGGTCCTGCTCATTTCACTCAGCATCAGTTCGTGTAAGTCTCTCCAGGCCTTTCTGAAATCATCCTGTTGGTCATTTCTTACAGAACAGTAATATTCCATAATTTTCATATACCACAATTTATTCAGCCATTCTCCAACTGATGGACATCCATTCAGTTTCCAGTTTCTAGCCACTACCAAAAGGGCTGCCACAAACATTCGTGCACATACAGGTCCCTTTCCCTTCTTTATAATCTCTTTGGGATATAATCCCAGTAGTAACACTGCTGGATCAAAGGGTATGCACAGTTTGATAACTTTTTGAGCATAGTTCCCAAACTACTCTCCAAAATGGTTGGATTCGTTCACAACTCCACCAACAATGCATCAATGTCCCAGTTTTCCCGCATCCCCTCCAACAATCATCATTATTTTTTCCTGTCATCTTAGCCAATTGCTTCTGTTTCTTATGAATTGCCTGCCTTTACGAAGTCATTCCCCTCAAGAGAAAATATATTCTGGCCACCTTTATTCTGGAAAAAAAAAGTTCCTTTGACCTTGTCATTCCTTTAAACTACCTCTTCCCAAGCTTTATCTCCCTTTTATGCTAAATTCCTATGGAGTATACTAAAACGTCTATGCTTACAATTTCTGCTTTCTTACCACATAGTATTTTAAAACTTTTAAAAAATTCTGAGTTTATACTATTGATAGCTCACTTCTCACATCCCCAGTCTTTTCCAAAATAAGAAGGAAGAAAAAAAAGAAAAATATACTTGTAACAAAAATAGTTAAGCAAATTCACATGTTTTTCATGTCCAAAAATGTCTCATTTTGTACTCTGAATCCATCACCCTCTGACAAGAGTTGGATAGCATGCTTCATCATTAGTCTTCAAGTTATAGTTGACTGTTGCATTTATCAGAGTTCTTTAAGTCTTTTGAGTTGTATAAATTGTTCTCCTCATTTATGCTGACTTCAGTCTGCATCAGTTCCTACAGATTCATGCAACTTTCCCTAAAACCCTCCATTTCATCATTTTTCTTAATGCAATACATTTACAGAACAATTTGTTCTGTCATTCCTTAAATGATCAACACCCTTTTGTCACTAATTCTTTGTTATAATAAGAGCTATGAAGTATTTCTGTAAATATTAATCTTTTCCCTTTAATTTTTTTGGGATATTGACCAAGTAGTGGTATCACTGGATTAAGAGGAGACGGTTTAAGGACTTTGAGGAACATAGTTTCATATGGTTTTTTGGAAGGTCTAGATCAAATTATAACTCTACCAATAGTACATTAGTATGTATATTTTCCTATAGCCTCTCCAACAATTGTAATTTTCCTTTTTTATCTTTTTCTTCCTATTTGATAGGTGTGACATAAAATCTCACAGTTGTTTTAATTTACATTTAATTGTTAGTGATTGAGAGCATTTTTTTGTATTTATTGATAACTTGGATTCCTTCTCTTGAAAACTGCTTGTTTATATGCTCAAAAAGTTATCAAATTGTGCATACCCTTTGATACATCAGTGTTACTACTGGGCTTATATCTCAAAGAGATTTTAAAGAAGGGAAAGGGACCTGTATGTGCACGAATGTTTGTGGCAGCCTTCTTTGTAGTGGCCAGAAAGAAACTGGAAACTGAGTGGATGCCCATCAATTGGAGAATGACTGAATAAATTGTAGCATGTGAATGTTATGGAATATTATTGTTCTGTAAGAAATGACCAGTAGGATGATTTCAGAAAGGCCTGGAGAGACTTATATGAACTGATGCTGAGTGAAATGAGCAGGATCAGGAGATCATTATATACTTCAACAACAATACTATATGATGATCAATTCTGATGGATGTGGCCCTCTTCAACAATAAGATGAACCAAATCAGTTCCAATAGAGCAGTAATGAATTGAACCAGCTACACCCAGCGAAAGAACTCTGGGAAATGAGTATGAACCACTCCATAGAATTCCCAATCCCTCTATTTTTGTCCACCTGCATTTTTGGTTTCCTTCACAGGTTAATTGTACATTATTTTAAAGTCCAATTCTTCTTGTGAAGCAAAATAACTGTATGGACATGCATACATATATTGTATTTAACATATACTTTAACATATTTAACATGTATACCTGGTCTACTTGCCATCTGGGGGAGGGGGTGAAGAGAAGGAGGGGAAAAAGTGGAACAAAAGATTTTGCAACTGTCAATGCTGAAAAATTACCCATACATATATCTTGTAAATAAAAAGCTATAATAAAAAAAAAAGAAAACTGCCTGTTCTTACATGTCCTCTGAACATTTAATCTATTGGAGACTAGCTTATTGCTAATAGTAATTTCTTATAAACTTCAATTAATTAATGAAATATCTTGTATATCAGATTTATAGAGAAACATGCTTTAAACTTTTCTCCAGGTAATTTTCCCTTCTAATTTTATCTGCATTGATTTTTTTTTTTTTTTGTTTAAAATCTTTTTCAATTGTATGTAATCCAAATTGTCTATTTTATCTTCTGTAACATAAAAGGTATTTGATTCCTTGCTCCTCTCCTTTGTTTATGATGCGTCCTTTTACATATGTTGTGAATTCGTTTTAAATAATGAGTACTTTCCCTAGTTGAAGGCTTAGATCTATTGAGCCCTATTGTTTTATATTTGTTTGTTTCTGTATGTTCTGTATCTAGTATGTACTATTGATCAACTTTTCTATTTTTTAGCCAATACTAAATAGCTTTGAAGATGAGTAGATTATAATAGTATAGTAAGAGATCCAATACTGTTCAGTGTGTATAGTTCCCAGTTTTTTTTTCATTATTCTCTTTGAGTATTTATGCAGGTAATGTTATCATTTAATAGGTAGTATTGCCCCTCACATTAATAGATAGGTGACAATAGTATTGTCACCAGTTTCCCTTTCCTAGGTTTGAGGTTGTTCTACAAAGAATTCTGTGTGTCTAATCATAGCCTCTGTTAAATCTTGAATTGTCCAATTTGGGCGAAAATAAGGTTCATGTGATTCCTAGTCCTCCATATTTGTATAGTCTTTTAATACTTGAAATCTTTCTTTGATACAGACAATACTTTTTTTCTTTAATATGGTAGCTTTGGATTTTGGCATTCTTGGGGATTTTCATTTTATGATTTATTCTATAAAGTAATTTTAATGGATTCTTTTTCATTTTCATTTTGCTCAAAATTTTCACGTGTAATTTCTTGGTAGATATCCATGATTTCTTTCCCCTTTTAGTTCTGGTTTTCTGGTTGTCTAATGATTGTCGGATTATTTCCCCTGGACTGTTTCTCAGATCAAGTATCTTTAATAAGAGGTATTTTACATCTTCTCTTATTTTTTAAATATTTTAATTTTGTTTTAATATTTCTTATTGTCTCATTGGATCATTGATTTCCTGTTTAGTCTATTTTAATTTTTATAGATTCATTAATTAGGTAAGATTTCATATCTTTTACCCTAAACTATTTGTTCTTCTAACGATGCTTTCCCCTAGAGTTCTCCTTCAATTTAAAATATCCTTATTAATATTTTATTTCATTTCTTTTAGGAATTTTCATAGACCTTACTGACAAGCCCATACCCTTATTTGTGGCTGTGTCCATAATAGCTGTGAAATTAATTCTCTTTTTCTAGGATTATATCTGGGTCATCTTTGGATACATTTGTATCTCTGTGTGAGTGTATCTCTATATTTAGCTCTCTAACTACACACATACACACATATGTATCTCCTTTTGTTTGTATTCTCACTTACATATACCAAGTTCAAGCTATTAATCACGTCATACAGAGATTATTTGAATAGTCTCCTAACTAATCTCTGGGCCCCAAATCCTTTTCTCCTTTCTAGCCTATTCTATATATTATCTATTAGACTTTTTCTAAATGTTACATTTACCTTTTCATTTCCCTGCTTTAAAAAGTTCAGTGTTTCCTCATTTGCCAAGGCCAAGTTAGTCTAGACCAAGATTTATTCTAAGAAAGCATTTTGTTCAATAGGTTCTGTAAGAATCACTGTTAAAATGGGAGATGATTAAGGATTTTGTTTTATTTTGCTTTTCCCAATGTGGAGAAGGAACAAGGAGAGAGAAAATAATTTTTTGTTAATTGAAAGAAAAAAATTTGATGAAATATGAAATATTATAATGACAATTGTTTTCAATACAGTTAGATCTGTATGGATCTGGAAGCCATGAATGGCAATAGTAATTCACCTTTGACTTCATTTTATCTTTGCTCTAGTTTGTACTGTGCTCAACCCTGACCTACTTTTTTTCTTCTCTGTTACTGTTGTTTTGACACCACTCATTGCCCAACAAGCCCAGCTCCTCACCAAAACCACCCCTCAAATCCAAGAAACACAGTTAAGTAAATCTAAATCCTCCAGAATCCCCACCCCACTTCACCTTTCTGTTTTGATTTATTTCTCAGCAAACTTTAATGACTGACCCAAATCTTCTCTATTAAGTGCCCTGACCATTAATCTCTCCCTTCTCTGAACTCTTATAATACTCATTGACTATGTGATTTATTTGGTTTTGAAATGTTATCTCATGTTGCTAGGTAATTTCATGTGTGATTCTTGACTCCCTTGCCAAATCATATGTTCCTTGAGATTTGGGACTATATATAAATATATAATTGTATGTATATTTTTCCTATATCCTCTACAAAGTTATCTCATTGCCTTGCACATAAAGTGGAGGTGATAACACATTAAAGTAATCCTCAGGGAATGAGTTCTTCTGGATAACTGAGTTTCTGAATGTCTAAAGATATGTTCCTTTCAGCTCCACTTTTTTAGACTACTTCAATTGTTTCATTTTGCTTGAAATTTTGCTTTAAAATATCTCAAATATATTATGTACTTTTCTGTCTCATTAATCTAAATATATCTATTCTTGATAATTCAGGACAGCTTGAAGAGTATTAATTTTTATGCTCTTCTGTAATACAATGATTCTTACAGAACCTAATGAGGTTTATCAGGCAATGAGAAACAGTGATCGGAGTGTTAGACTTGGAATCAAGAGATTTGGGTTCAGGGCCTACCTCAGACACTGACTTGCTATGTAATCTTGATGAGTCTCCTAACCCCTCAAAAAGTAAGTTTTCAGATCTCTAAAATGAAGATGGTGATACTTGTACCAAAGACCTTATAGTATTGTTGAGAAGAAAGAATTTTTGGAAAGCTTAAAGTTCTGTCAGTTATATTGCTGGATGATGAAGTTCTCAATAAATCAGGTTTTATTACACTTTGCATTTGAATACTGCTTTCTATGGGCAGCTAGGAGACACAGTGGATAGAGTGCCGACCTGGAGTCAGGAAGTTCAAAGCTGGCCTCAGATACTGGCTGTGTAACCTTGAGTAAGTGACTTAATCTTGTTTGCCTCAGTTTCCTCATCTGTAAAATGAGCTGGAGAAGTAAATGGCAAACCACCATAGTCTCTTTGCCACAAAGAATTGGGCACAACTCAACAACTGTTTTCTATTCTTCAAAGTAACAAATGTACATTATTTCCTTAATTCTCACAAAAACATTGCAAAGAATGTAGGATATGTATACACTATTCCCCTGGCCTATTCTTTCTGTAGTGGAAGTCAAGGGATTAAGAGACCAAGGTGGGGTTGTGGGGAAGGGGATAAGAGAAAGCAACCAATCAGGACAGAATGCAGTGACTAGGGAGGAAGTCAGTGTACACAAACAGAGGAAACAATGGAGCAGGTACTGAGGGACAAATTGGGTCAAAATGAAATAAGCAATAGTCAAGGTGAAGGATGAAAACAAAAGATTCAGGATGGAAGCTAGGCATCAGGAAACCAGGGAGTCAGGCAAGGATCAGGAAGTTGGATCCACGTGAGGAGGAAGAAAGGTTTCCTCCACAGTGTCACTTGCCTTTTCCTCATTTCCTTTTGTGAATCAGACCTTTGGGGGAGCTGGCAAAGGTACCCCACTGCTTCTAGCCTCTTAGAAGGAATGGTCCTCTGAAATCCCAGGAAGAGATAAGCCTCATTTTGCATAGGAAAATGGGATTCGAAGAAGTTAAGTAACAAAAGTGTCTTTTTTAACTAAGATTGCAGAATTTGTTATAGAGAAGAATTAAACAGGCTGAAGCCTACTACATGTGTGGTCTGACTCAGTGACTGGCACTTTAATGTGACACAGCAAACGCTGGGTGGTCTTGAAATCATTTGGGCTGCACTTCTCTACAGCAGCTCCTTAGAAGAAGGGCTAGGAGACAGACAAAGAAAAAGAGGAAGAAGAACAAGCAGCTTCTGGCTCTCTCTTCTACTTCCTTATTTATGTCAGTCTATGCTCTCTATGACTTGTTCCTTTTTGAAAGAGGATCAGTGATATCTGAATTGGATTTAAGTGAGGGAGAATTGTACAAAGTTGTCATCCATACTCTATCTTCCAGAGTTATCAAAGTTTGGTGGGCCAGACAAAAATCAGGACAATGGCTGGGGATACAATGGATGACCATGGTATCATGTATGCCCGCACAAGCTCTAAGCTGCCTTCATGGTTATTGGAACAAAGCATTCTCATTCACCCCATCCAGTAGGGACAGTCTTCCCATGATAGCTTACCCATGAATTTGAAGCCTTTTGGTGACCCAATCTGGTACTCTGTGACTAGATTTTCTCTCCAGAGATAGAAGGATGGGCCACATTCTTCCCCTCACTCACTCCATGGGTTTCTTGTTGTTATTGTTCAGTCTTGTCTAACTCTCTGGGATCTTATTTGGGGTTTTCTTAAGAAGACTGGAATGGATTTCCTTCACTAGCTCATTTTTACAGATGAGGAAACTAAGGCAAACAGGCTTAAGTGACTTACCCAAAGTTATAATGTCTGAGATAGAAAGTGAACTTAGATCTTCCTGACTCTAGGACTGGTACTTTATCTACTGTGTCACCTAGAAGTTTTAGGCCCATTGTCCACTCCTACAAATTTTGACCTTTATCTAGACCCCTGGCTTCCATTTCCAGTTTTATTTTTTTCTTTCTTCTATAGGTGACATCTGATTTTGGAGGTAATTTGGGAATTGAAGAAGTTCAGAGGTCCTTTGAGTCTCTCAGTTGGAGCTAACTGGTTATCATGGGAAATTTCTTTATCTGAGAAAATAATCACCAAAAGAAGACATAAAGTTATTTAGTTGGTGGTGTACAACCCAGATTTAATGTGGAATCTCTTCTTGGCAGGCCCACAAATTGATGTTCAGAGATTTCATTATCAGCTTTTGGAAACATTGTAGCAATGTAGCAAATTATTGAATCCTTATACAAATCATTCTGTCTCTTTGAGCTCATGAAAGCCCTTTGTGTTAATATTTCTTTTGTATATAGAAAATACTTTTCCTATAACAGATTGAAAGTATGTACAGAATATCTTTTTTACTTCCTTTTTTGGAGAGATCTAGACAGGAACCAAAATCTAAATGTCATAATTTTTTTCCTATGTCAGATTAGGAGATACATGATCCAAAAAATATTGTGAGAAAAAGAAGTCTGATTCCCCCCTCAAATATACCTTTTAATCAGGCTCCTTCAGTTTGGAAATCTGTCTGTTTTAATCTTGGGAGAACAACTACTAAAATTCAAGTCACTAGATACATAAACTTTCAATTGACAATCAAAATGGAATTTCAAATGCCCTTTCAACATTAATATCTTGTTACTGGGGATTGATGAACAATAATTTTCTGTGCAGGCTAGAACTCTTCAGATAAGCATCCCAAATATGTTGTAAAGCAAATCAATATACTAGAGCTTTGAGGTATGAAAGTCACTGGATGTTTTCACAACATGTTTTCTACTATGAGGGAATTAATAATTCTGCTTTTCCAAGATAAAACATTAAAGCAAATCAATATACTAGAGCTTTGAGGTGTGAAAGTCATTGGATGTTTTCACAACATGTTTTCTACTATGAGGGAATTAATAATTCTGCTTTTCTAAGATATAAAACATTTACTTTTTACCTGGATAAATTTTAAGACTTTTCAACCTGAAACTAACAAATCTAATGATCTCTTAGCCCAATAGTACTTTTTTATTGTAGTGTAGCAATGCATATTACAACAATAACCAATGAATGTTTTAAACTGGTCATTTCTTTATAAACTGTTAAGCCATTAGAATTGATAGAGACAATAATTATCTAATTTAGCATGGTTCAATATGATTGATTTGATCTTAGAAGGAGATATTTTGGGCCAGAACTTGAAACAAGGTACTAAGTACAACTGATAGAAACGATGCTTGTGTTCACATCTTTAGAGAGCTCATAGAAGCAAGAAATATTTAAGTACTCATTGGAGTTCACACAATTTAGTATGAGATATCCGAATTTACACCTCCCTTAAGTCCTGCCTCCAGAAGGAGGAGTTAACCTTTGAGAGATCATATATATGGAGGAAGCTCTTAGAGCTTAAAAGAATTTCTCCGGAACATTGACTGGGTTCGGAGGGGAGCACTCTGGGAGGAAGCCCACAAGCCCTATCTTTGAGGCAAAAGAGATTCATTGCATCTTCCAACTTGGTGCTGGCTGGAAGCTGAAGAAAGCAGAGGCAGAAGCCAAGGATAAAGCTGCAAGAGCTCTTGGAACCAAGCAGAGAGATAGGCCTCTGAGCTAACTGGGTTATATTGAAGGACACAATAAAAGATCTGAACTTTTATCAGTTGGCTGCGATTTTGGAGTAATTATTTACTTGTAACTGAAACTAAGGCCGCCTCCAGAAAACCTCCCCGAGAAACCCTCTCCCTCAGAGAGAACTCTTATATTTTAAAGAACAAAAACACCAACATTTTGAATTTGGGATTCTAACACTAATTTAAGTGTTTGTTCACTGATTTAAATGGTTTATGTTTTTGTTTAAATACCACAGAAATTTCATTTTCCTGACAAACACAGCTGCTTTGTAATAGTTGTCAAGGGAAACTGTAAGGACAGAAACTGTGAACCTTGTCTCAAATTGAACTAAATCTAGTTTTAAAAATCTTATGATTTGATATGATTAATGTAAGACTTCTGTACCACTCTCTAAATGATTTTTGGAAGAATAATGGTAATAATTAAAGCTGTTTTGATTTTTGTTCTTTTGTTCATTTTAAAATGACAAAACAGAAGATTAGTAGTGACAAGTCATATTCCATAAGTAATAATTCATAGAGCATGACCCTAACTTTCTTATCTTGTCTTTAATCCACATTTTTAAAGGCAAAGAATTAAAATCAGTGAAAATAAGTATAATATGTATACATATATATATATATGTATGTATGTATGTATATAAAACCCTTTATAAGATTCTAGCCAAGAAGAAACAGATGGAGCACGAAGTTGGAATAATAATAAACATTTATATAACACTTGAAGTTTTGAAAAGTGTTTTAACTATATTATTTCATTTTATTTTTATGATCCAACAAACTTAGTGCCATGTAGTAATTATAATCAACTGTTTACAGATAAGAAAATTGAAATTGAGCTATTCAAATAAACTAGATGGCAGAGTAGACATTTTTCTTATTCCCACAATCTTAAACCTTTCCCAAACAGAAATTATGCACAAAATGAAAGCAGTTTCAGCTGTTTCTATGGTGTAGGATACCGAGAATTCAAAAGAAGATTTAAAAAAATTAGCCATACTAACAAGGCCCAAGGATATAACTTAAGCTTACATAAAAATCCACTCATGTACTTCATTTTCCCAGTGCTGTAAAGACCCTGAATCCAGGCTCCAAAATTTTTCTCATGTATTGACAGCCAATTTGGCCATAGCCCTTCAAGAGCAAAAACTATCGGGGACTTGCAATCTGGAAGCACCAGACTGCCAAGCTCTGAACTAGCAATGCCAGGGAAAACAGGCTGTGAACTATGAGTGCCACACAGAGAACTAAGGAAGAGAAGGAGTGGTGCAAGTTACAAGAATAGGATGACTCCTGCTTATGGAGAGATGTTCTTCAAGTCTGAAGAAAAGAGAACAGCATTCAGCTGGGGTCAGTTCTGACCACCAAAAATTCATTTAGGGCAGAGACCTAGGCTTATGAATTATGAATTATCCGAAGTGGGAAGAGACAGATGCTTTGAAATCCAGTCTCTAGGAAGCTACAAGCTGAGAAGAAGGAGTAGGGAAGTGAGTGATAAGGAAAATAAGGAGAAAAATACTGAAATTATCTAAGTTCCCAGGAAGAAGAAATCTCAACAACCAACAACCTTGAAGACAAACATATAAATTAACAGGAAGAACAGTAACAAAAGGAAATATGACCTCTCTATCTAATAATAAGTCCAGGAATATATAAAGTGAATATTGCACAATGAAGGAAAACATGTCTCAACAGAGAACTCTGTGGAATTTGAAAAAAACTTGGAACCACAACACACTATTCTTGAGTGCTTAAAGAAAAATGAGAATTATGAGGACAAAATCTACATCCTGCACAGCAAAAATAATGAACAGAATAGGAAAACTTAAATCTCCACTGGCCAACCTCACCAGAGAAACAAAAGAAAGAAGAAACTAGTAGTGCAAATGCATAAAAGGGAAGGACAACCTGTAAGAAGAGAAGCAAAAAACAAAAACATTTTTTTAAAAATTAAGTTCACCAATTTGGAACTATGCTCTAGGGCTATCAAACTACATACACCCTTTGGTTCAGCAGTGTCTCTACTGGGTCTGTATTCCAAAGAGATCATAAAAAAGGGAAAAAGACCCACATCTGCAAAAATTTAGCAGTTCTTTTTGATGGCAAGGAACTGGAAACTGAGTGAATGCCCATCAGTTGGGGAATAGTTGACTAAGTAATGGTATATGAATGTTATGGAATATTATTGTTCTTTAAGAAATAATCAGCAGGATGATTTCAGAAAGGTGTGGAGAGACTTATATAACTGATGTGAAATAAGTGAGTAGAGCCAAGAGAACACACACACGCACACACACACACACATATATATATTTTGCTAAGGCAATTGGGGTTAAGTGACTTGCCCAGGGTCACACAGCTAGGAAGTGTTAAGTATCTGAGGCTAAATTTGAACTCAGGTCCTTTTGATTTCAGGGCTGATGCTCTATCCACTGTACCATCTAGCTGCTCCAAGCCAAGAGCTAAGAGCAACAATAAGATTATATGGTGATCAGCTATGAGGAATTTGGCTTTTTTCAACAATGAGGTGATTCAGAACAATTCCAATAGATTTTTGATGAAGAGAGCCATCTGCATCCAGAAAGAGGACTATGGAGACTGAATGTGGATCATCACATAGTATTTTATACACTTTTTTGTTGTTGTTTGCTTGCTTGTTTTTTCTCATTTTTTCTTAGTGGTCTGATTTCTTTTGTGCAGCATGATAAATATGGAAATATGTGTAGAAGAATTGCACATGTTTAACATATATTGTTATATGTTATATCCAATATATTGGATTACTTTCTGTGGAAGGGAGGTGTGGGAAGAAGGGAGGGAGAAAAATTTGGAACACAAGGTTTTGCAAAAGCGCATGTTGAAAACTATTTTGCATATATTTTGAAAAAAGTTATTTAAAAAAACAAAGAAAAATAAGGTCACTATGCAGTAAAACATATAAATCTTGAAGACAGGATGCATAGAGGCAACCAAAGATAATAGGTCTCCCATAGGAACATAAAAGAACAAAAAATAGTAATACCATAATGAAGGAAAAAATAGAAGTATCCAGAATTTCTGAACATAAAAAATGAAATCCCAAATGAGATAAATCTTAGTTCATAAAAAAAAAGCCCAACCAACCCAAGGCTGCAAACTCTAAGACACATAGAGGTTAAATTTGACAAATCAGAAACAAGATCTGCAAGTCATTAGGAAAAAGATCATCAAAGATGAAGAAACAAACCTTCAAATAATGAAAGACTATTCCACACTCACTCTAAAAAGGAGGAGAGAATGGAATATGTTCCAAAGATCATTGGAGCTCAAGATGCAACCTAGGATAACCTGCAAATCTGAGCTTAACAATGAAGGACAAAAGAGGGATATTTAACAAGAGTTTAAAATATTTTTTAGAAAGAAAACCAAAGCTAAAATGATTATTTGCCTTTTGAATAATTTAAATAACAGAATTATAGTAATGAACAAATGCAGGTGGCAACAGCAATAGAGTGGCAACATAAAGACTAATAAGAAACTTCTTTCTGAAGATACATAAGGAAATGGGTGAAAGCAGAAATTTGTGAAGATCCAGAAAAGGGATTTTGATCCAGCAGTATCTCTCTCTATTGGCTCTATATCCTAAAGAAATCATAAAAGAGGGAAAAGGTTCCACATGTGCAAAAATTTTTGTAGCAAAAAAAAAAACCCTGGAAAATTAATAGATGACATAGTTGGGGAATGGCTGAATAAATTATGGTATATGCAGTAATGAAATATTGTTCTATAAAAAATGATGAACAAACTGATTTCAGAAAGGCCTAGAAAGATTTACATGAACTGATGCTGAGTGAAGCAAGCAGAACTAGGAAAATATTGTACATAGTAATAACAAGATTATGTGATGATCAGCTATGGATACATTTAGTTCTTCTCAAAGGTTCAATGATCCAAGGCAATCTCAATAAACTTTGGATGGAAAACAACATCTGTATCCAGAGAGGGAACAATGGAAACTGAAATGTAGATCAATATGGACTATTTTTTTCTTTTTTTTCCTTGCGGTTTTTCCCTTTTGTTCTGATTTTTCTCTCCCAACATGATTCCCAACATGAAAATATATTTTAAAAAATGAATGTACATGTATAACCAAAAATATTTTATATGACCAAGGAAAAATAAAAATAATTTTTAAAAATGGATTCGGATTGGGAACATTATGGACAGAACCTAGCAATATCCTGTTTACAAATAAATGTTTCTTTTGTGACACTACCTTATAATATGGGAGGGAACATAAAAGAGGAGAGGGCAATAGGAAGATAGAGAGGATGATTAATATATCAATGTAAAATCAAGGACTAATAAGGAAGACAAGGTGACATTTGTGGTCTCACTCCTACCAGGGAGTGAGAAGAGTGGGAAAAGATGGAAAAAAGAAGAAAGAAAAGAGTATTTATTTTGGAAGTGGGAGGGAATTTCACTGATGAATGCTCCTGTGGATGAAAGGATATGAGAATCATGTACTGGATGAAACCTGGGGGATTTGGTGCCTGAAAAATCTACTTCTTGGAGGAGAAGATGGAACCCTTGGGGTAACTGTAGAACTGGGAGACTATGGACACAGGGAGGAGATTTTTAGACAAATGTAGAAAATAAAGATTGATAAGAGAGACTATAGATCAGTGGAAATTTCAAAGAGAAGGACAGTCTGTCATTGAGCTATGTCTTCTCTGACAATAATTCTGAGAGTTCTGAGAGTTGTTCTGGAGTTGGGAACAATGGAAAGAGGGAATCTCTAGAGCTGTTAAGCCTTAGAAGGCAGAAAATACCTAAAAGGCAGAGTCTAGAATAAATACTTTGGAAGCTTTGATTATATAAAGAATGAAGATGAAAAAAAGAAACCATATAATTATATAGGGATCATGAATCAGAGAATGAAAATAGAGTAAATAGAAAGAGAAGATGGATAATGAAGAGAGTAAGAGAAATTATTTTTAGAAAGGGGTAAAAAAAAATGAAATAAAAAAGCTAATGAACAGGATTAGCTGAGAAGGAGGAAGGAGAGATTTACCTGATTCTAACTAAGAGGGAAAAAAGAGGATAAAGAAATACATAACCAGATAGAGACAGAACTCTAAAGGAAATATGGTAACAAATGATAAGAGGGAATGGAGGGAGGGGAAGAAAGCCAATGGGAAAAGGACCACATTAAAAAAAAAAAAAAAAGGTAAAAGAATTGAAGGAATATAATACTGTATAGCAGAAGAGGAAAAGAAAATCATAACTTTAAAGAAGTTTTAGAAATGGAGGAAAATATAAATCTAACTCTAATAACTTTAAATGTGAATGAATTTAAAATCCAATGAAATGGAAAAAAAAGACAGATTAAACAAGAAAACAAACATTACAATCTATTGCTTACAAAAACAAAAACAAAACAAACCCAAACACATTTGAAAAAGAAATACACAAAATAAAAATGAGGGGATGGGGGAAAAAAAAAACTTTCTCCCAAGAATCTGAAAAATCACCAGTTGTCATCATGCTATCAAACAAAACAAAAATAAACATTTAAAAAATAAAAAGACACAAACAAGGAAACTAAATTATTCTGAAAGAAACCGTAGAAAACAAATCAATATCACAAATAAGTTTATATGCTCCAAAAACTTTAGCATCCAAATTCATAAAAAAAAAAAAATCTTCAAAACTTCATGGATAGTATAACACAATAGTGACAGGAAACAATAATGATGTAAAAGAAAATGATAATGATAAAACAGTCTTGTTTTGTTATTATTATTGAGTTCAATTCTTTGTTACCTTACCTGGAGTTTTCTTGGCAAGAATAAAAGCCATAGTGTCAGTTAAAGAAAAAATAAAATTATCCTTATTTGTTTTTGATATAAGGTTTCACTTGGATTACTGTAGAGAATCAACAGCAGTACTACGTGAGACAATTTATAGCTTCAGGAAAGTTGCCTTGTATAAAATAAATTCTCAAAAATCAATAACATTTTTATATAATAATAACAAAACACAAGAAGCAATAATAGAAAGAGAAATTCAAGTAATTACAAAATGCATAAATAACCTGGAGCTCAATTTTCTAAAGTACAAAAAAACTTAAATAGATTATTACAAAACACTCATTAAATAAAGACATAATTAGCTAGTTATTTTACAGATCTTGATAAAATAACAAAGTTCATTTGGAAAAATAAAAGACTTAGAATGTCAAGAGATATAATTCAAAATAAGAGCAAAAACCCTCAGACTTTATCATAAAGCAGCAATCATCAAAACCATCTGACATAAGTTAAAGACAAAAAAGATAGATGAATGAAACAGATTAGACAAAGGAGATTCGGAAATAATAGAACTCCATAACCTAGAATTTGGTAAAGTGAAAAACATAAGTTGACTAGAGAAAAATTCCCTATTTGATAAAAATTGTTAGAAAATGGGAAAGCAGTCTGTAAAAAATTAAGTTTATACCAACATCTTATACCACACACCATGATACATCCTAAATGGCTGCATAACCTTAATATTAAATAATAATAATGTTAATAATAAAGTAGAAGCGAAATAGATCATATATCTCATATCTGTGGATAAGATATGTATTCTTAATTAAACAAGAGATAAGTTAATTACAAAATAGATAATTTTTATTACTTGAAACTGAAATGCTTCTGTGCAGATAACATTATGTATCTAGAAGGAAAAATGAGAGGGTTGTTTGTTTGTTTTGTTTTTTTGTTTTTTTTGTTTTTGCTGAGCAATTGGGGTTAAGTGACTTGTAGAGGCTCACACAGCTAGGAAGTGTTAAGTGTCTGAGATCACATTTGAACTCCGGTGCTCCTGACTTCAGG